>NC_139557.1:51443663-52043663 GCF_965112155.1 Podarcis liolepis | reverse complement strand
GGCAGACAGGAACTTAGATTCTTTGGACATTGCTGATTTCCAATCTGGTTATGTCTTCCGTTTACATTAGTGATTAATACTTACAAAGAATTGGATAAATTGCCAATGCAGGAATGCCGCTTCACAGGTCCAAGCCTTGAGTTAATAAGTATTTTTAAAAATGACACAATTTAACCAAATGTATGCATATGAGCAGTAGAATTATGGGCCCTGCTCTTCTCTTCTGTTTCCCATTTATCCACATGACTTGGGAACATTCAGAGCATCCAGATTATGAGATGAACAGAAAAATGGTTGTGCTTTACAAATATATGTAAAGTGGCTTCAAATTGGGGGGAAACAAGGCAGAGGGAATCTAAATAGTAATAATGAGATATCAGGAATTCTCTATGGCACAGGAGTCAAAATGAATGACATGGAAAAGCAAATCCCTACTCAGCAGATGCCTAAAAAAGGGGTGGGAGGGAAATTTGGTTCAGTTTGAAATTAAGGGCAACCTTACCTAATTTTCACTTTCTGAAACAATATGCAAACTGATATACAACCATCCTTCAAAATCCGCACTTTCCTGAATTTTGCAATGCAGTTCTCCTACCAATTAATGTGTACAAACGTGTAGATTAGGTGAAAGTGTAGCAATGGTTGGGGCCAGGGTGGTCTTCCTTTGCTTTCCTTTATCTATGTATATCATTTTAGTTCCATTAATTAATCCCATTAATCCCATTAATGTTTATTTGTTTTTTAATTACTGTTTTTCCTGTGTTGTTAGCAATTCTTATTTTTACGCAGCCTTGAATCCTTTCAGGGGAAAACGTGGGATATGAATAAATATATAATAAAGATGTTTTCCTGGAAATAAGAGCTCAACCTATTAACTTACTCAGGGCATTGGTTTTCCAGCTCTAAATATGATTAGATATTTTGTGTGAAGTGTGATAAAGGTGCTTACCAGATATCTTGGTAACAGCTAAAGATGGGCTGTGATCAGACTACCATCTCTTTCACTAGACTTCCCACCAAGTTAAATACCAGCTTTGAATATATCCACCTTCCTTATTATTTTTTGGTATCAGGTAATTAATTTTTTTAATTTGCTGAAATTTTTTAGTTATTGCTATATATTTTGGTGCTTTAAAAAATCCTCCTGGCTCTGTTGCTTGGTTTTCAGAACTGCCACTGTTTTTAACATCTCACTGCTTTATATTTTAATATTGATGGCTATTCTTTCAATTTATTATTTTAAATATTACCTGCCCAGAGAACCATTTGGAATTGAACTGTGGACTATTTATCTATATAAGGATTGTTACCCTGTCTTTCTAAAGCCCCTGTGGGTCTCTTTATCATAATGAGGGTGACAATAAATTATATTAGAACTTATTTTCCAAAGAAACCCAAAATGACTAACAATATAAACCAATCAACATAAGCAAATAAACAATCAGTAAAAGTAACAATCCGAACATAACATTAGATAACAGTATGAACAGAAGCAAGCACAAACAATAATCTCTTTAGAAGTGACTCTAACAGCTAAGCATAAAATACAATTTTAAATGTCAATACAGCTACAACACTTTCTAGCACCACTCTCTGACATTTCAAAAAGCAGAGTAAGAAACTGTTGTTACATTAAAGCATGGCCATCCAGGGACTAGGGTCAAGGGGAAATTGCCCTTCCAATATCCACAGATCCCAACCTTCCTACCTACCTACCTTCCTTTCTTGTATGTTTCTGGCATAGTCTTCTCATTTTTTCTGAGAAGCTAGCCTGCTCCCCACATTCCATATTTTACCTTGCCCTCCTCTGGAAAAACTCCTGCAGACATCCCTGCATGTAAGACCTGTCCACAAAGGCCCAGCTTCTCTTTACTTCTGCTCTCTGTCTAACCAGGAACCAATGTGTTTCCATTACGGCATGCCACAGATCTGGGTAACCTTTGTGCTTTCAAAAATGGAGAGCAGCTGTTGCTTCTGTGTCTCAGAATCTTTGTTGTATGATCTGCACCACCCAGCAGAGACTTATTCGGTATGTAGTTTCCATCTTGGAAATGAGTCTGAAAGCTGACTGCTGGCTATAGCACCTGACCTTAATTGCCAGAATTTTTTTCTTAGGATTTTTCCTTGTCCCACTACTTCCTGCTTTGTGTAACATCTTGACAAAGAGAGCTGGAGAAAAATTGTGCTCATTTTATGACATTTTTGTTAGTTCTGATAAAGGTATTGCCCAAATGTGGATTTTGGTGTGCTGATCTTCTCTTATGAACCAACCTTTTGCTTTCTGTGTGCTTTTCTTATTGTGACTATGTCTGGATGTGAGGAGGGGAAAAGTCCTGCACAATTATCGGAAATCTCTACTTTGAAAGAGAAAAAATTATATCAATAGAATGTGTGTGTAAAAAGCTGGTGGGGTCTGTCTATGCAGCCTTATCACATCATTTCTAGGCAATCTATTAATTTAGCCTCTTTGTATTTACCATCCTTCTTTACTCAGCATGTGGTTTTATATGATGTTAGACCTTTTACCATGTGTTTGAGAGTTTTGGACAGCTGGTGTTAATGGTGTTATAACCAATCTTCAAATCTTACAGCGTATAATGGATCTATCTGAGCAGAGTAAGTGCCTGTAACTCTGTTTAAAAGATCTATTATTGAGTAGCTTCAAAAACAAATGCATTTGCTTCAGCACAAAATTGGAGTCATCTCTGCTCCTTTTTCTAAGGATCATTTTGCGTAAATACATTCATAATTATGGAAGCCTTATTGGTGTCATCTACAATAATTTCATGTCAGATTTTCTGGCTTCTCCAATATATTAACCTCAATGTAATGGGGATTAATACTACATGCTACAAACCACCCTTTGGTCACTGTGTCTGAGTCTCACCTTGTCTGAGGCCAAAAGCAGTTTTTAATGCCACCAACCAGTCTGGGAACTTTCATGTAACATAGAGATTTTTCTAGCCATTTGCAAAGTACATTTCTTTGACCATTTGGATAACTTTAGCTAGCTTGTGTGCATCAGAGATCTAGGTCTAAAAGTGATAATTTCCAGGTTAAGCCAAACAGTTGTATTTCTCATTTGAAGATTTAAGGATTGTTTACTCTTTGCTTTGTGGACAGAAAAATGTGTTTTGTGTGCGTGTGCTAAAGCACATAATTGCATCAATATTGTAATAGTTTTTAAAGAATGAGTAAAATAAGCAGAAATTGAAGTGCTGATTTAAGAAATACATGGCTGAAATGGTGCTGGCTGATAGTGGCAGCTGAAGGATGGATGCAAGAGATAGGCTCAACCTATAAACATCAAAACGACACCTCTTTTAAATAGAAGGAAGGGTAGTGATAGAGACCTGTGGAGATTGTGCTAGTGTTCTGTTCTTTAAAAAAAAAGTTGGACAAAGGAAGCACAGGAAAGTTGCAGGAGGACAATGATTTGAGATGAAATCATTTAGACATTCTTCAGAAGTGGAGTCAATAAAGTATGGCAATTCTATAGGCAACACCTACTATGCAAGCATCCCCTAGAACTGAGCATTCACACCAAACTTAACCAAGATGTGGGAAGCTATGAGGCATGATGGTATTTCACAGTGCAAGCTGTAGACAGATGTGTCCTTAATCCATAGATTAAAGAAGGAATGGGGAACCTTTTTCAGTCCAAAGACAACTGTCCTGGGTCCACAGCCAAATGCCAAAGTGGCCATGACTAAAGTAAAAAGTGGGTGGAGCAACAGATACGAGTTTTACGTCTATACAGAAGCTTCTGTTCCAGCCATGCAGAAACGGTCCTTTCCATGATTAGTGGCTTGGCTTCAGGTTTTGCTCCTACTAGCAGGAGCATCCTCTGGGCAGTGGAAGGGGAACAGGTGTCCTTCTATAGGAACACACTAGAAGCTGAGGTAATGGCTATTGAGTTTTATTCTTGATGAGGCCTAGGAGCCTGCAGGAAGCAGAAACTAACACTCTAGCCAGGGCATACCTGTGAGTCTGCTGTCCAGCATCTGCCCCCCCCTGGGTCATAGATGTTTCTCTTAAAGGGGCCATATGTCAAGTATTTAGTTGATAATGCATACATTACAGTGACTTTTGCTTATTTCTCTGCCCCACAGTCCTTCCAAAAATCTGTCTAGGGGGATTGAGGCATGCCCCCACGACAGGGTGGGGACTGTAGAGGGGGGGGAATAAGAGGAAATTGATTCATCCCTTTTTTCAGTGGGTTTCCTCCATTCCATCTAAAGACTTTTGTGAACAGAAGGGGCCTTTCAGCTCAGAAATAGCAGTCTGGATTGAACCCACTGTGATAAGAAGTGTGTTTTGTCATTGTGGATGGGCACATTACTTTCCCCATGACATTGGTGATAACGTTAAAATGTAATGGAGGAAGATGGACCTTCAGACACCCCTGCAGTGGCAGCTGGGAGAGGGAGGGACCACTATGGGAGATGGATGGCGACCATTCCTCTACCTTGCTTACAAAATTTGTTTGTGGTTCTCTCTTCCCCACCCACCCCCATTTTCAACAATATAACTTTTTTATTATTAATTTACAGCTCCTTTACTTATGAATCATTTGCCATCACTGCCTCCAAGACTGGATACTGTGGACATGCAGTCTCCCAGAATACCAGGTCGAAAAAGAGGAAGACCCCCGCTCCATTCAACACCTATGAAAATGGCTGTTCATAACCTCTATTCTGCACCAGCTGGTTCTCTGCCTGTTGTGAAGATTCCAAAGAAGCGAGGGAGGAAACCTGGATACAAGGTATGCCATCCTACCGGCTCATTAAGTAGCTATGATGTTTGTCTCTTTGTCTTGTAGCTAGTCTGTGGCCTTCTGGATATTGCTGGTCTCCATCTTCCACCAGCCTACAGCCAGCTTGACCCACTGGCAGGAATGCTAGGAGCTGCAGTCCATCAAAATCCTGAAGGCCACATGTTAGTCTCTCCTTGATATTTGGAATATATCCATGTGGCATGAACACATGTGCCAATGTGAGATGGCGGAAGGAGATTCATGCTCCTCCTTCTTGCTGCTGCTGTGTGGTTAAGAAGCAGGAAGGGCAGTAGCGCAGAATCCTTAGCAGCCTGTTCAGGCTAACACCCTCGTTGGCTCATGCCAGTACAGACATTCAGAAGATTCTATGGACATGCAGTGTAGCAAACTAGTCTTCCACCACCACTGGTTCTTCCTTGGTTGCTTGCTGTTCAGTCACGGTACCAAGAATTTCAGGTGGTGTTTCCTTTTCGCTACAGCAATTCTGACTGCTGAAGAGCCAAACTGCTGCTTTAAACCAAACAGGAGATTACATGTCCAGCAATGGGAAATGGCTATTGTGAACATTTTTCAAAGAAAGCTCTGTTTGCCGAGATATGATTCTGGTTTAAGACAATAATTTCTTTTGAATCGTGGTCAAAGTGTTCAGGAGAGGGAGTTATCAAAACACACAGAAGTTAAAACTAACCTCCATATTTAGGTAATTTATACACCACCGTACTTCTGTAAGGTAAAATAATTAATGATAAGCAGAATATTACCCTCTGTATGTGGCTTCACTATTTACATTGGGGGTTTTTTTAATAAAAAAACACAACTAAAAACAACTACTGGCCTCTATAATTAGTTAATGAATTCTCCTGCATTTGACAATTTACAAAATACCCCACAGTTTCCCGAGCCATTCTTATTTCACAGACATCTCCTTACATATCCAACAAGCATAAACCACTCTAGCAACTGATAGACCATGAAATATTACTTCAGGGTTCTTTTTGGTGTACAAAATCTGCTGTGAACTTAAGAAGGCAAACAAGATATTGCTTGGAATAAATGAGTTCAGTGGTTGGTTTCAGATTCCTGTTTTAACGCACTTTTATTGAAGCTGATTGGTTGTTTCAAAAATGTTGTGAGCCACTGTAAACACCCAACAGGATGGAAAGATGGAAGAGAAGCTGTAAATAAGCATTTGGGTTTTGGTTTTTTAAAATCTGCGTTTGCTAAATTGATAAGTTTATGCAGGTCACAGAATCCAGCCTGATGCAGAAATTTGATTTTTAGTGTAGACTATAGACTGCTTTGAAAGCAGCTGACAAGCTAGGTTACATCCAAAGGTCACCTTTCTCAGCCAGAAGCAGCTTCCTCTGACAGAAGGGAGACCTTCATTCAGTGAAAGGAATCCATTCATCAAAGGAGGGCTCCTTCTGAGAGAGAAAGGGAACTTTTGCATCCAACTCATGTGTCCTGTATCAGCTGCTGTCCATCGCGTTATGGGGCGCAAGAAATTCAAACTACTATTAAATGCTTTCCAAGTAAGGATAGAGAAGAAATTCAATTCAGTTCCATTTAAAGGCAAACCTTCCTTATTTGCACTTTCTGAAACAATACAATACAGTGGTACCTCGGGTTACATACACTTCAGGTTACATACGCTTCAGGTTACAGACTCCGCTAACCCGGAAATATTACCTTGGGTTAAGAACTTTGCTTCAGGATGAGAACAGAAATTGTGCTCCGGCGGCGTGGCGGCAGCGGGAGGCCCATTAGCTAAAGTGGTGCTTCAGGTTAAGAACAGTTTCAGGTTAAGAACAGACCTCCGGAACGAATTAAGTACTTAACCCGAGGTACCAGGGCAATGAAAACACAACTATCTTTCATAATTCACACTTTTCCATATTTTGCAATGCAGTTTTCCAACCAAGTACTGTACAGTCATACCTCATGTTGCGTTCAGTTCATGTTGCGTCTTTTCGGCCTGCAAACGCGGCGAACCTGGAAGTGTATAATTTCAGGTTTCACCACACACGTGCATAAGCTTTCTGCGCGCTTCACACATATGCAGAAGTGCTATATCGCGCTCTGCACTTGCGCAGAAGCGCTGCTCTAGTTGTGGACTTTTTGGGGTGCAAACGGCACCCTGGAGCGGATCGTGTCCACAACTAGAGGTACCACTGTAATGCATACAAATGTTCATCTACTAGGGTAAAATGTGCATCAAAATACACATATTATTGGCAAAAGCGTACAAAATGTACCATAGAAAGGGAAATGACTCTGCAAAAGTGTGATTATTGCATAATACAAAAATATGTGCATTAGGAGAAATTCACACCAAAATTCTGATGAGGCTTTTTGAAAAATTGCAAGCTGATGTGGAAATGTGATGAATTGAATGGAAAAATGGAAAAACGAGAAACCAAAATTTACAGCTTTGCCTATCGCCACTTCCAAATAGTACTTGGTTTTCTGTGCTCCTATAACAATAGGATTTGGGACAAATCTTTGCAAGGTCAAATTTCACCTCCTCCAGCAAAAGGAAAGTTTGAGGTGTTTTACATAATTGTTTTAGTGAAACCTGACAAAGATGCATGCCCTTTTCTTCATGTGAGAAGCCTTTTATTTGCTACCAAATATAGAAGTGAGGCAAAAAAACCCAAAAAAGGGAGGTAGTAAATTGAAGATCATTCATTATTTATGGGGACTGGTTTAATGCAATCATTTCTGTCATCTAACCTGTAAGAATAGCAAGTTCGGGGGTGATGCTGCTTCTTGATGAATGGAGACCAAAAGTAAGACATTCTCTAGTAAACAATGGCTCCAGGTTCTGAGGCTGACAACAGCAATCTGTAATGCTCAACACATCTGACTTTGTGCTTTTCATTAGCATTGGAAGATTTGTACACCGAAGCAACATTTCAGCAAGAAGCCTTTCTGTTGGATATGGTCCCCACTGCTAAAGCATACAGCTCTCAATCACAATGCACTTGCTGCTAGAGTCAGAGAATACATTTGTGATGGGTAGATCTCTTGATTTAATTAGCTCCCAAATAGCATGGGTTCCTGCTTCCATGAGACTTTTATGTGCATTTTTAAAAGCTCTTGCATGCTCAAATGGCAGGCGACCAACTTCTTTATGGCAACTGGATGTTGGATTATTACAGAACAGATGGATCAATTTGTGTCTGTACGTTACAAAAAAATGAATTTACAATCTGGGTTAAATTTTATTTTGATGGAAGTTTGCAATAAATCCATAGATGCCAACAAAGGCATCTTTATTGTCCCCTGTATAGATCTGACTTTTCCAGTTACCATTAAACCTTCATGACTGGAATAATTAGCACGTTATAGATAGATAAAGACAGACATGAAGTTTTAGTTCCCCCTCCCCATTTTTTCTTATAGTGGTCTCTCACTGATGCCTGTGGGTTACTCTAGTTAGTTGTGTGCATCTAGACAACCTAGAGTGCAGCCTAAAAGCCTATTGCTTGATGGAAGATGAATAGGCAAGGTGTTGCATTGAAACAATTGATCTACACAGACTTCAGAGCCTATAGAGGCTATTGATGTCCATTACTAACCCACTCATGGAATGGAGCCCTGGCCCCAACTCAGCATTTCAGTTCCATTGTGGCACCCCTCTGTTACATGTGGTGCTAAATGCATCCATATAATTATATTTTTCTAGTTGGCCAGGTAACTGATCTCTATGGAGACTGATCGATCAGGAAATTGATCTCCAAGAAAGCTCATTTAGATAAATCAGATACTGCTGGATCAATTTCCTTCGAAGGAGAAAATATTGTACATGGTGGTGTCTTTGTAACCATTTTGCAAATGTATAGGCTGAGTATATATTACAGGGAAGAATAGCAATCACAGCAGGCATGGCCAGCATTTATCCCCAAATCAACATCACTCCAACCCCTTCTACTAACCAAAATTTTATAGAGAGAAGAACGTACTTATTATTATTATTATTAGGCCCAAGCCCACAGAAAGTTGCCCACAAAGAAATGTAGCCTTCAGGCTGAAAAAAGTAAGTTCCCTAGCCCTGCATTAAAACCATCAGAATAATTAAAACAGACATAGGTAAGAATCT
This sequence comes from Podarcis liolepis, assembly GCF_965112155.1. Classification (NCBI taxonomy): domain Eukaryota; kingdom Metazoa; phylum Chordata; class Lepidosauria; order Squamata; family Lacertidae; genus Podarcis; species Podarcis liolepis. The sequence goes on along the minus strand of NC_139557.1, from coordinate 52,034,784 downwards.
GAAAGCACTAGCAGCCCTGCGCTCCTTTAGGATGGAGGTTGGGGTATAAATTTAATAAACAAGTGAATAAATTTAAAACCAGGATCATAAAACAGTGTTCTTTAGTTGCTTGAAAACAGCTGAAGAAGTGGATAGGATGTGTCCCATTAAACTTTAATTAGTTTAATGCTAATCAAAAGTCCAGTGCGCTTCCGACGCGACTATGTCCCATTACAGCAGAGCATTTCGCACAGCGGCTCAAGAAGGGCTAGAGAGTCAGCATCTCTTCAATAAAGGAACCTTGGAGCAAGCGGTTTGGAACTCAAATAAAAGGTTTATTTACACAAAACAAAAAAACCCTGGTGAAGAATCACACATTTCAGCAAACACGCCCCAAAAGAAAAGGGAAGGGGAAGGAGGGGGCAAACACAGGAGTGAGTTGACTATTTATACAAACTCACATTCCTGGAAGGTTAACGACCTCCAGCTGCTCAGTGATTAGAGCGTCTTGACTAGAGCTTCTTAACCCTTTAATACCAACACCCCCTCTCGCTCGTAACACTGAGCTGTACCAACCTTAATTCAAATTTAAACCTGAACAGAAACATTTATGAGATTGCGGACTCAAAGCTTTTGTAAAACCGTCTGCGAGATTTTCTTGGCTTGGACAATACTTTAGTTCAATTAAACCTTGTTTTACACTTTGGCATACATTTTGATAACGGATATCCAAGTGTTTTGTGTGTGCCTTGAATTGACCTGATTTAGCTAGTTTAATACAAGGTTGATTGTCTTCCCAAACTCTGATAGGTAGGGAACATTCTCCAAACAATTCTTGTACCAGTTGCTTATAAAATTCCAGTTCTCTACATACATCTGATAATGCATTGAACTCAGATTCAGTTGAACTTAAAGCTATAAGTGATTGTTTTCTTGATCTCCAACCAATTAGTGCATTTCCAAATTTTATCGCCATTCCTGACACTGATTTTCTATCTGGTCCAGCATCTGCCCAACTGCTGTCAGCCCAACATTCGAGTTGTGTGCTGCCCTCTGCTGATAGTTTTAAGCGAAACCTTTTGGTAGTTTGGAGATACCTTAAAACTCTTTTTACTCCTTGCCAAGCATGCATTGATGGTTTTTCAGCTTGTCTACACAGCATGTTGACAGCATATGTTATATCGGGCCGAGTCCACTGTGCAATGTGGAGTAGACTGCCTATCGCTGACTGGTAAACCCCGGGATTACAGAACTCTGCCTGTTGCTCAGTTTGAGCATCCTTTGTGTAACTTAACTCCATTGGGGTTTTAACACCAGCACAGTTGTCCATTTTAAACCTTTCCAGCAACTGCTGGATCTTAGCTTCTTGGCTGAGCCAATAGTTCCCATCTTCATCTTGCTGAATTTTAACTCCTAGATAAACAGATACATTGCCTAGTGATTTTATCTGAAACCTTTCTCCAAGCTTTGTGGCAAATTGTTGTGCAAGGTTATCGTCCTTTCCACTGTATAATAAATCGTCAACAAATATCAAGACTGCTTCTTGTTCACATCCCGAGCCTTTTAGATAAAGACACGCATCTGCTGCGCTCTTTCTGAACCCCATGCTCTCTAGAGCATCGTTTAAGCAGGAATTCCAATTACGGGCGGACTGTTTCAACCCATAAATGGATTTGTGTAGGCGCCAGACCTGGTTTGGCTTGTCTCCTTCAAAACCTGGTGGTGGCGTCATATAGACTTCCTCCTGTAAGTCTGCATTTAAATAAGCCACATTGACATCAAAATGAAACAGCTTATTTCCCTTCTTAGCTGAAGAGGCTAAAAGCATTCTTAATGACTCCGATCTTGAAGTAGGGGCATAGATTTGAGAATAGTGAACTCCTTTGCGCTGCGAAAACCCTTTTGCAACTAGTCGGGCTTTATATTGCAACTCCTCAGTAGTTGTGGGCTTTAAACGATATACCCATCGACAACCTACAGCTTGTTGGCCTTTTGGAAGCTCTGTACTTGTAAACACACCGAGAGACTTCATTGAAGCCATCTCTTTTTCCATTGCTTCCTGCCACTTTACGGCTTCTGAGCTTGGAAGCTGTTGTACTTCCATATAGCTATCTGGCTCACACTGTGCCATATTTACGTATACACTTGTCACCTTAAACCGCTCTGGCGGCTTGCCCTTTGTGGCACGTTTTGACCTGCGCAATTGCTCCTCTTGTGCCCCCTCTGACCGTTGGCTGTCAGAATCTGTCTCAGACTTTATGTCTGGACGTGCCTCTAGGGATAAAGACCTCCGTTTAGATACCTCCCTTGGGCCTGGTGTTGCAGGCGACCTGCTTCGCTTTTGCTGTCTGCTAGGCCTACTGACTGGCGATGTTGGAACACTCTTAGATTCTGGCTTTTCTACCTTAGGAGAAGAACCTTGTGCCTGGTCAGAATCTGCATCTGAACCATGTGCACCATCTCCTTCTGGCTCATCACCCTCTGGACTTTCTTTCTCAGCATAAATGCCTAAATCATCTCTCAAAATGTCAGGGTTAGCATGTAAGTGAGTCCATCCGGATTGCTCACAAAATTCAGCGCTCCTACTGAGGATCACTCTTGTAGTATCCCCATCTGGGTTCACGAACCTCCAAGATTTGGCATGTGGTTCGTACCCACAAAAGATGAGTTTCCTAGCCCTTGGACTTCCCTTTTTCCTTAACGCTTTTGGGATAAGTACATAGGCTTGAGATCCAAACACCCGAAAGTAATTAACTTTGGGCTTCTTCCCATATAAAGCAAAATATGGCGTAGTATCAATTACCGAATTATATACTCGGTTCAGAACATGAGTAGCCGTCTTCCAGGCTTCCGCCCAGTAACTTTGAGGAAGTTTAGCATCAAACAACATAGAGTTTGCCAACTCTTGCAGAACCCTGTTTTTGCGTTCGGCCACGCCTCCCTCTTGGGGGGAATAAGGTGTAGACAGACGATGCTTAATTCCCTTTTTCTTAAAGAAATTCTGCAACACAGACCCGGTAAATTCTGACCCTCTGTCTGTCTGAAAAGCAAGTACTCTAGTACTGAATTCAAGTTCTACTGCATGAACCCAATTTTTAACTGTTTCTGCAGTATCTGCTTTTGTTTTGAGAGGAAAAAACCATGTAACCTTTGTTTTGTCATCTGAGAGACACAGTGCGTACCTCGAACCTCCCATGCTAGCAACAGGCATTGGGCCACATAGGTCCATATGCACAAGTTGGAATACTTTGTCAGATTTCCTATTTGAACTGGGATAGCTGCATCTATGAACCTTCGCCCTTTTGCATGCAGTACAATCCAAATACTTAGTACATTTGTTCAATTTGCACCCTTCTGATAATTCAGGTTGCCTTTTAACATACTGAAAATTAATATGTCCCAAACGGCGATGCCATAAATGAACACAAGAATTATGGGTAGGCGAGTTCACACAACCAGCATGAACCTGTTCAACTTCATCTGGACTTGTCTCAAAATAATATAACCCATCTCTGCATTCCACCTGCAAAAGAGATACGTTATTCTTTGAAATAGTGCAAACCCCATTTTCAAACACAGTTTTAAACCCATTTCTATCAAGTTCTGACACAGACAAAATACACCCCTTCATTCCCTTTAGCACGTAGGCATCAATTTCTGTTTGCAAACACTTCAAAAACACTGTGCCTACGGTCTCTAAGGAACGTTTATTTGAATCTGCCATTGTCACAACTTTAAGGGTTTGCAAATGTCTGCAATTCTGCAAACGGACACTAGATGGCGCCACCAGGTGGTGAGATGCACCACTGTCGATCAACCAGCGTAGATTGCTGCCTTGGCCACGCCCTTGCATCAACGCCATTGCTGAAGCCATGTGCTGTGTGCTGTGGGAGTAGCCACGACCTCCTCCTCTTCTTCGACGTCCCCTGGAACTCCTTGTCTGGTAACTAGGGGTAACAGCCTTGGTGCTGTCTTGACCAGGTTCACGTGTACAATTCCTGATTAAATGGGAAGAGGAACCACAGCGAAAACAGTGTCTAGCTGCAAAAGCATTTACTGTGTTCTCAAACTCAGCATCCCCACTCTTAGGCACAGCATAACTCCCCTTTGAAGACAAACCTCTTTCTCTTTGCCTTTTATCCTGTTCATCTGCAAGTCGAGAAGAAATGTATTCAAGGGTTAATTCAGATGAAGGCATAGCTTCCAAAGTTAAAGCTAGAGTCTCATAGCTTTTATCAAGAGAAGACAACAATATGTATGACTGCTGCTCCATAGAGAAAGGAATGCCCAGCTGTCTTAGTTGATTAAAGGCAGACACCATTTTGGCAATATGTTCTTTCACACACGCTCCCGGTTGGAGACGTAAATCAAACAAACATCTTGTAGCATGGATCTTGGCCCCCGCAGTGTTTCTGGAATTTAGCCGCTGCAGAACCGTCCAGACCTCATGCGTGTTCTTTAACTCAGAAACATAAGGCATTTGCTCTGGTCCCACTGCCAAAACTAGTAGACCTTGGGCTTTCCTGTCGCGTTTCTGTGAAGCTGCCGCTGCTGCTTTGTCTTCTGCAGACGCGTCTGCAGCTGCCTGTAAAGGCGGTGCTTCAGTACAACTCCACAACTCTTTTGCTTGCAACCAAACCCTTACTCTAGCCTTCCAATCTTGCCAATTTTTCCCATTGAGTCGCGTAAATGGGACAGTAAAACTTTCCTGGGACTCTGCCATCCTCCCTGGGGCTTAGGAACGATACTCACAGACCTGTAGACCGTCTCCCAGCTGCTGAGGTGGCTCCTCGAGGAATAAGACGTCTTCCAGCGAGTACAAACTGCGCAGTGCCTCTTTAAAACTTTTCCTAGGCACGTTGCAGGACTCAAGCTGCTTTGAAGGCTTTCGTTGTTGGCAACCGCTTCTGTCTTCGCTCCAGTCCTTTCATAAATCACTCTGAACTGCACTCCTTATCTCCTTCTTGGCGTACAAACAGCCATAACCTGTCCCATTAAACTTTAATTAGTTTAATGCTAATCAAAAGTCCAGTGCGCTTCCGACGCGACTATGTCCCATTACAGCAGAGCATTTCGCACAGCGGCTCAAGAAGGGCTAGAGAGTCAGCATCTCTTCAATAAAGGAACCTTGGAGCAAGCGGTTTGGAACTCAAATAAAAGGTTTATTTACACAAAACAAAAAAACCCTGGTGAAGAATCACACATTTCAGCAAACACGCCCCAAAAGAAAAGGGAAGGGGAAGGAGGGGGCAAACACAGGAGTGAGTTGACTATTTATACAAACTCACATTCCTGGAAGGTTAACGACCTCCAGCTGCTCAGTGATTAGAGCGTCTTGACTAGAGCTTCTTAACCCTTTAATACCAACAGGATGGAAGAAGCTGTCCTGGATCTCTGCTGACAAAGCATCCCATAGTGCTGGCACTGCTGCTGGAAAGGACCTGTCTTTCCTACCCACCATTTTGATCTCACAGGTGTCTGGGACAGAGAGCAGGGCCTTTGCTGCTGCTTTTAAAGTCCAGGTGGGAGAAGGCCAGTTTCTCAGGTAATCTGGCCCCAAGCTTTTTATACCATTAATGTTTAACACCTCTACAGTAAATTGGGCTCGTAATCAAATAGGCAGCCCATGCAGATGGAATGGAAATGGAGCAATAGGAGTCTCAGCATACAAAAAAGAAAAAAGTTTAAAAAATAAATTTCTTTCCCTTTGCAGTACAGAAAGCAGCGGCTGTTGCAATATCTTCCCTCTGATGTTATACCTGCTGCTTACTACTAGCTAAAATTTATTTAGAAGCCACAGTGTATTAGGCACCCACACTTACTCATTTTGGCACCAGCCTTGTTACAAGATTTTTATCAAGATTCCTTCAGCCGACAACTATAAACGCTTGCCTCTGTTTAGCTTAATAGATAACCGCTGTAAATGTCTGCCTTTGTTTAGCTTCATGGCTTTTCTCTCTCCCCTCCCCTCGTGCCTAAACCTTTCTCTTAACTGAGGCTGAAGGAATGCATTGGCTTTGACGGCTTCTGCTATGTGTCATTTTCTTGCCCTCGCCACATTGCCTCTTTCACTTGACTGGAGCAAGTGCCTTGGGTATTGTACGTAGTCTTTTGTGCTGTCATTCTCTTCACCATATAAACATATCAAAAGTTAAATCCTATCAGCATTAAAGAAAACAAAAACAGGATAAGCCGTTTCAAATGGCAGGATAAGTGCTCCAGACAAATTGGAGGTTATTAACATGTGCTATGAAGGGACGTGGGTGGCGCTGTGGGTAAAACCTCAGTGTCTAGGACTTGCCGATCGTATGGTCGGTGGTTCGAATCCCCGCGGCGGGGTGAGCTCCCGTCGTTCGGTCCCAGGTCCTGCCCACCTAGCAGTTCGAAAGCACCCCTAAGTGCAAGTAGATAAATAGGTACCGCTTTATAGCGGGAAGGTAAACGGCGTTTCTGTGTGCTGCGCTGGTGCTGGCTCGCCAGAGCAGCTTCATCACGCTGGCCACGTGACCCGGAAGTGTCTGCGGACAGCGCTGGCCACCGGCCTCTTAAGTGAGATGGGCGCACAACCCTAGAGTCGGTCACAACTGGCCCGTACGGGCAGGGGTACCTTTACCTTTAACATGTGCTATGACCACCAGAAAGAAAGACCAGAAAGAAAGCTGATCGCCGAAGAACCAATGCTTTTGAATTATGGTGCTGGAGGAGACTCTTGAGAGTCCCATGGACTGCAAGAAGATCAAACCTCTCCATTCTTAAGGAAATCAGCCTTGAGTGCTCACTGGAAGGACAGATCCTAAAGCTGAGACTCCAATACTTTGGCCACCTCATGAGAAGAGAAGACTCCCTGGAAAAGACCCTGATGTTGGAGAAGGGGACGACAGAGGACCAAATGGTTGGACAGTGTTCTCGAAGCTACGAACATGAGTCTGACTAAACTGCGGGAGGCAGTGGAAGACAGGAGTGCCTGGCGTGCTCTGGTCCATGGGGTCACGAAGAGTCGGACACGACTAAACAACACGACTAAACAACTAAACAACAACAACAACAATGACCACCAGATCCGTGTGATTCAATTCACAGTGCTTATATATATTATACCGGTGATCCTTATCATAAGGCCATGATGCCTGTCTCAAGTCCCCCACTCACTCTAATGTTGTTGCACTTCAACTCCCATCAGCCACAGCCAGTGTGGCTTTTGGTCAAGGTGATGGTGGGAGTTGGAGTCCAACAACATCTGGAGAGCTACAGGTTGCCCATCCCTGGCATAAAATATCCATTGTATTTATGAAGCCTTGTTTCTAGGATCATAGCAAATCATACTGAGTCTGACCATTGGTCCATCAAGCTTGGTATTGCCTGCACCGACGGCAGCAGATCTATAGGGTTTCAGGCTAGAGTCTCTCCCAGTCCTACCTGAAGATGTTAGGGATTGAACTTGGGACATTTTGATACTCCCACATAAACTCCCATCGTTTTGGTTAGTAGCTGTGTTTCATGGAATGACTCTTTGGGTTCTAGCATAATAACTTCCCATTAGAGTTGCAGTAAAGTGCCTCTATGCTTTGGGGCTGTATAGGACCACCCCAAAATAAGAGTGGTTTCTACATGACTAAGGGATTCCCTATCATGGGGTATCCTTAATTTTTTTTCAAATTTAAAAGGAAATAAGGATAATACTGCCCAAACATTGGCTGATAAGGACCAGGACCTTTGAGTTTGGGAGCATAGAGGTAAGAACATTTCGGAGCACCTCATCTCTCTGTCTGGAGAGGGAGCTTCCAGGCTGAACACCAAGAGAAACTCCTCTCTGTTTGACAGGAGCAGACACTGCTATCCAATCACAGCTGTGCTAAAATCCTGGCTTTCTCTATTGCTTTTTATGGGTAGCTGTCACTTCCACTGTGGCAGTGACGAAGTAGCTTGGCAGACTCTGTGAGTGACTGAGAACAGCTGAGACATGAAGTGTTAGGATATTGGTTGGAACAAACCGCACTAATAAAGGACATGTAAGAGAGCAGCTGAGACAATGAAGTTTGGGTCCTGTGATAACTTAACAAACTTCATGGCAGTAAAGGTTCCCATTGTCTCCTCCCACCTGCAGCCACCTGCCTGCTGGTTGAATTTTGCCTAAAGGCCTTTCCATCTTGCTGCAACAGAAAGTTGGGACAGTGTTAAGAACTGTGTGGCTGCAGGTAAAGGTAAAGGACCCCTGGAGGATTAAGTAGCTATTTATCTACTTGCTCTGATAAGCTTTCAAACCGCTAGGTTGGCAGAAGCTGGGACAGAGCAATGGGAACTCACCCCGTTGTTCAGATTCAAATTGCCAACCTTGTGATCGGCAAGCCTAAGAAGCTTGGTGGTTTAGACCACAGCACTACCCGTGTCCCATGTAGCTGCAAGAGACTATTGGTGCTAATGACTTGTGGGCTCCCAGATCTCAAGAACCGTCTATTTGGTACTGGCATGGTGTGAGGTGGCAGGGTTCTGTCATGGGCCAACCCCCACAGGGGTGACTAAAGTCTTGCTTAAAATGACAATGAGCCTGAAATCCCATGTAACAAGTTGCAGCAGCATAAGTTCTCAAGTGGCCTTCAGGTACATTTTCATGTCCAAAGGGATCCTTATAGGTTCTTCTTTATGTAGGTTGATGGAGGGAGAAAACATAACAGAGTAAAAATAGTTGTTTAGTTATTCCTGCTTGATTTTTTAAAAAAAGTATTTGAGAGGTAGGAGGGAGCATGCAAAAGCACATTACTTATATCCGGTGATCTCCATTTTCTCAGACAAAGGGATCATTTCACTTACTGATTTATTGTGTTCCATGAAGTCTTCGTCAGATCCAAATTAGGACTTGTAACATGCAATTTTCTCCTCCATTGCTTTTGATTGTCTTCTTGAAAAGTCTCTTTACACCGGATAGGTTTTTCCACAGCTTTGTATACTCATGTCTTTATTACAGAAATATATTTTTATTACAAAGAAAGCAGAGGTGCACAGGTTTCTCAAATAATTCCTGAGCTCAAGAGATACAGAAGCCTTAGGCAGAAGGCAGAGCCCTTACATTGGATCTGTGTTGTGGAAGGGTGGGGTAGCAATTCCATTCAGATTGCATTTAAATGCAAACCTCCCCTATTTGCACTTTCTGAAACAATTGTTGTTGCTGTTGTTTAGTCGTTTAGTCGTGTCTGACTCTTCGTGACCCCATGGACCAGAGCACGCCAGGCACTTCTGTCTTCCACTGCCTCCCGCAGTTTGGTCAGACTCTGAAACAATAAATGAACCAAAACACAGCTATCCATCAGAATTTTGCAAGGTGGTGACCAGCCAAAAAATGTGTATTAACATGCATATGGACACACAAAAAATGAAGTTTTTTCAGCTATTTTGGGGGGAATTTGCAAAAAAATTAACACTTCTGATATTGGCTGCCAAACACCCGGGTTTCCCCCAACATTTTAACCGATTGCTAAAAATTCTGCCCAGATGCCAGTTTTGATGGATGAATCCTGGCTATGTCCAGGAAATTCCAGACATATGCCAGCCCTAAGTTATCGCCCTCCATTTCTACTTTTAACTGTTGCCATTCACTCTGCTTTCTAGTTAGCAGATGGTCCATTTTTTAGCCTAAACATCTGTCAAACACTAGACCAGTCTCTCCCAACCTTAGATGTTTTGGACTACAACCCCCAAGTGAGTCGAAGTGCCCTTTGCTAAACACATTTCATGTTCTCCTTATCTATTGATTACAAAGCTATCTTGTAGCTCTTATGGTAAAGATGAGAGATATTTAAATACATATGCATCTCTCTCCCCCTCACCCCAGTATTGATGTTGGCCCCTGTGAAGGTGTGGTGAAATATATTTACAGGAACTTTCATTTCAGAAGGATATGTCTATACCTGTACCCACTTTAAGCACACAAGTTTCAGCTAAGTGGAATATTTCTATTCCAATAAATTCACTGCGGTCTTTACATGCTGTGCCAGGAATGGCATTTGAAAGGGCAGGAGAAGTGCTTTTGAAAATGTAGATTTCAGTCAATTGACTTTTAAAATGTACCTTTTCATATTATCTGTTGTCATATTACTTTTTAATGGGTAATAAATAGGGGCATAAATTTTGTTGTCAGGCAGTGACAGGAAAGTGATGGGGGAAATAAGATGAAATACAGTATTTAGCTTTCTGCATAAGCGTTTGACAGTAGCCCTGGCTTTGTGCTTAGAAGTGCGCTCAAGGTGTCTATTTTATAAGGCCACCCTTAAAGGATGGATTGGTCCTTCTTAGATTAGGGCAAAGGAGCAGTGGACCTATCTACACTGCCGGTCCCTGTCCAAACCAGATCACTGTTCTGTTTCTTAAAGAGAAAGAAAGGGAAGGGAATATCCCTTTGTGCCTGCTACAGATTCACTGTTTGAGCTAAGGCTGGAATTGTAGGGGAAATGTTTTAATCTGGGATAATTTTTATGTATGTAGCTCACCCCATGGCTCACTGGTTCCCTAAAACCCTAAAAGTTTGCCATATGAACCAATCCAGACTTGCAACCATCATCTGAGGCCCTTCTTTGTGTGTCCCCTCCATGAGAGGTCTAGAGGGCAAAAACACAAGAACGGGCCTTTTCTGTGGTGACTCCCATTTTGTGGAATACTCTTGCCTGGTGTCATCATTACATATATTTACAAACTTTCCTCTATAACCAAGCCTGCGGCCTTTTAAAAGTGGGCAGGATGTTTTCAATGTCCTGCACCCTTGGTTTTAATGTATCTATGTAGGATTTTGTTTTGTTTGCAGGAAGTTGCTTTGATTTGCCTTGGGCAAAATAAACTGACTAACAAATTTAATAAATGATAAAAAATATAATTGGATGCGGTAAGTAGGTAGTTGCTTCTACGGTTCTTTTGCAGCTCTCCTGACCTTTCTTTTTTGGGGGGTTTGATTCTGATCTGTAGCAGATCCAATGCTTTGTATTTGCATACACACACACACACACACACACACACACACAAGCCCTTTCAGACATTCTGAGTTCCTTTTATTATTTGTTGTTTTCTGCTTTCAGTACAATGTAGGGACTCCCCTTCTTTTCACACCCAGAGCGATGCATGAGATAGCTGCTGAATAGCAAACATTTCGTTTAAAAGCTAATGGATCTGAAATTTCCCAGCAAACCTACCGTACATTTGTGTGTGCATTTGTTCTACAGCATCTTTTATTTTGTCATTTGCAATAAATGGAGGGAAACCAATTACTAGCCGGAATGTAAGCTTCGTTCTCAGAAATGGTGCAGAATGCTACATCAACATTGTGATGTAGGTCTGAACCCCCAGCATAGTTGGGAGATCAAAAATCTCATGGGAACTAGGCAACAACTGACATTTGATAACACAAGCATTCACTTTTACTATCAATGCTGGCATGATCCTATTATAGTTACAGATACTCTGGCTCCTCTATGTCTCTAAACATAACAGGTAGGATTATACGCTGATTCCTAAGAACAAGGAGGGCTCATAAAACAGAATTTCCCATGTCTTCCTTTCTGTTGTACTTTCCTGTGGGGATCCCTGGGAATGCTGTAGCATGCAGGTAAATCTGGAGTGGGGAATTAGCAAAAAATCAGGAGCTCCCTCCTGGCGCAAGAGAAAGTGTCCTCTGCTTAAGCAAGCAGCCATTGTAAATTAGACTTACTGTGGTCCGAAACTCTGGGACATCACCATTGCAGAGAAGCTTACACATCAAATCCATGTCATTAAGGGACAAGCCAAACAGGATGCCTTTCTTTTGCAGAATGGAATATTTATCTTTTTCATGTAAGACTGGCAGTACAAGGGCCAGTCCAAAATGCAACAATTTAGAAAAATAATTCATGATTTAAGTGTCTAGGGAAGGATAATCAGTTCACGCTAACGAAGCCTTATGCCCTTCTGTCTGACAAATCTGATTGCCTTCTTTTTAAAACACACACATGCCAAAACTGGATGGGGGTCTAAATCTCTGCTTGTTGTGCATTGACTGCATTACCTAAGGGTTCCCTTCTGCATGGGGCTAATATGGTGCAAATATGGATACATTTTTATTAAAGTAAAATAAAAAATGGCTTTCACACTTGAGGTGTATACTTTTGTGATTAAATTAGTAAACGGTTTTAAATATTGGTAAAGGGTGGGTAACAAACAAACCAACGCACCAACAACTCCAAGAGAGTTACACGTGTGCAGCTAAGGGCCAAATTGTAAATGACAACTTTATGTCAAGGGTTCCCAAGCTCTGGTCCATAAACCACTTGTGGTCTGCAAGTTTCATTCAGACGGTCCATGATATGTCTGTATTAAATATTTACATTGATTTAATAGTATTTTTATTTCTTATATTGGATTTTATTGTAGCAAACTTCAAAATCTATAGAATGCAAATTGTAATACAATAAATACAATATAATAAGTAAAAGAAGCAAAAAATACAATTAAAAATAATACGGCATCTAGCACAGTGCAATACCATTGCTAATACAGGCAGAAAAATAATTAAGTGGTCTGCTAAAACCACCAGCAATTTTCAAGTAGTCTGTGTGGTCTAACATTCCAGCATTGCACTTTATGTAAGAAATTTTTACATCTGCATTGAATTTTTTTTTTTATATCTGCATTGAAAAAGTTATTTTTTTCAAAAATAAGCAATACTTCGATAGTCCTTTCCTAAGATGTAAATAACTATGCCTTGAATTGCATAATATTTTGTTTTTTGCAACTTCACTTGCGTTATACATTAACATTTTAGTTCCATTCCCTGTATTCCTTGAAAGCATTAATGTGTCTAAGAATGAATGTGATTTGCTGTAGTGTGGGAGTTTAAAGAGCTCCAATATGTAGTATAATAAAACAGATTCTGCATGTGTTTTCATTACCCAAATTGGTTCTGTCTTCCAGCTGAAATCTCGTGTTCTAATGACTCCTTTAGCGATTTCCCCACCAAGAAGCACCCCGGAACCTGATATTAGCTCAATCCCACAGGATGCAGCTACAATCCCCAACTCAGCGGCCCCACAAGCCCTCACAGGTATGTGAAACGAAACAGTCCATCAGAAAAGGAATATTCATTTATGGATTTATTTAAAGGATTTCTAACCTGCTCTTCAACCAGATCCCAGGGATAGAGGGGCATTCAATTCACTTCACTTTCTAATATAATATGTGAACTAAAAGGTGGCTGTGTTCTCAATTTGCACCTCTGCAAATTCTGTGCTGCAGTGCTCCAACCAAAATAATGTACCATAATGTGTGTATTGGGGGGAAACGTGCACAAAAATATGCATTTTGGTGAAAATAACATACAAAGATGCATTCAATTGGGGAAAATTGATTCTAAAAATGTACATATTAGGATAAAGTGCATTCAAAATATTCAGTTTAGGTAAGATAAGGATATAACCCCCCTTCCATCAAAACTATTTTATTGAACTTTAAAAATCCACTATACTATACATGTTTTGAGCTGTACTGTTCATTAGTGATTCTTGTTTAAGTAAAGCAAATATTTGAACTCCAAAGACAAGTTATCAATTGTTTGCTGGAGATCTATCCAGATTTCTTCTTCATTCTCTTCATATTCTCAATTTTGTTTCTGGCTACCATGTCTGTACATGATAGAAAATCAACTGCACACACATAAACAAAGCACACCCCAGCGCTGCCTTAAGAAACACTGTGTCACTCATCTGTAGGAAGCAAAAATCTGTGCTGTTTTGTATTAATAAATCTGTCATCAGATCTCCGTAATGCAGTTCATGTCCTTCGTTCGTGCTTGTAATGGCTTCTCCTGTTTGTTTGTATGGCCTTTTGATGGCTTGAAGTGCTATGTAATGCTAACTATTATTGCCATTATAGTCCTATTTACCCAGAATAGATTGCTTTGAGTCTTTTTATTGTTCAGCCTGAGTGGCTGTTAACACTTCAAGCACTAGATTTTCATTATGGTGTGATACTAACTGTATATTATCCCCAACACTGCTCAGCCATCATCCACGTCCTTCGCTCTGTTATAATTTCTTTTGTCACCTATCTGATTTCTGTCACAGGGTAATGCTATATGTTCTGAAAGATGACAACTCTAGCACGCTTGCAGCCAGCAATAACAATGTGTCTTACTTTAGGCTGACTCACACAATCCTATAAAATAAGCAGGCATGCCAGAAAGACTGGAACCTTTGCTATCCCTTAAAACAAGAAGGTTCCGGTATATAAAATGTTAACAGGAATTCTCTTGCTACAGAGGCCTAATCGTCTTATAAACCATGTTATTAATCCATGCAACAATATGTAAAAGCTGGGTTGTCCTTTTAGCCTCAACATTGTCCTCTATTGAACATTTAAGTACAAGGAGAAGAGATAAAATATATGTTGATAGATTTCAGCATAAGTATCAAAGATTGGTTTTCTTTTTCCTGAGCAGTTCATTTTAGTGGCCTCTTAATTAACTAATTAACTAACTAAAAGGTTTTTGGGCTGCTTTATTCAACAATGTCCTCTCAAGGTGGCTTACAAACCTAATACAATAAATCACAAGCTACAATAAAATAATATAATTGCAACATACCACAAATTACGGTAAACCTCTTAAAAGTACAGACCCGCAGGGTGAGATGCAATATAGTTTGAGGTTTGCACTCATGCCGCTGGGCTTTCCGTTCTGCTCCCTGCATGCCCCAAAACATTGGTCCAGGGCATCCTCCAGAGAAGATATTGAGGTCACATGGGGAGGGGAGTTGGGGTGAGGGAAACTGAAGGTTAACTGTGTGCAAGCTGGAGAACATCATTGACTATTGCCTATACAGTGGTACCTTGGGTTACATATGCTTCAGTTTACATACGCTTCAGGTTACACACTCCGCTAACGCAGAAATAGTGCTTCAGGTTAAGAACTTTGCTTCAGGATAAGAACAGAAATCGGGCTCCGGCGGCGTGGCGGCAGCAGGAGGCCCCATTAGCTAAAGTGGTGCTTCAGGTTAAGAACAGTTTCAGGTTAAGAATGGACCTCCGGAACGAATTAAGTACTTAACCTGAGGTACCACTGTATCCTTAAAGCACTTTATGGGAGAAAGCTTTTGTGCTTTCTTACAAGAAGATTTCTCATATACTAGGAATTTCAAGTAACTTAAAAACCCCCACAAATAAACTTCTTTTATTGGTGAACAGTCTTTCATCAATAAATTCAGTTTTGTATTGTGCAAATGACAGTATTCTCTAACCATATTCTTATCTGTAGACCACTGCATTAATTTCTCCCCATTTCAAGTGCTCGCCTTACAACACAGTCCTATGCCTACTTAGTAGCAGGTTCAGAGGGGCTTATTACCAGGAAAGAGGGTTTAGTACTGCAGTCTGAATTATATGTCCAGTGAACAGCGGATATCATGATGAAATATAGTGCACACTGAACCTTCAGCCTGTTAATTAATTCCTTACGGTTTGCTATCTCTTCTCAGAACACAGCTTAGGTCAATTTCTTTTTCCTTCACTCTCAGATAAGAGGTTTTTTAAAAAGTGGATTTATGGATTTCAGAGAAATCTGCCATGCAGAACTGTGCAAACTCTTCTTTCTTGAAAATGTAAACTTTAAAATTAGCCTTGAAACAACTTCTGTACAGACATTGGGAGCAAACATTAAATACACTGAAATTATCAGTGAAATTATCCAGGATAGGGTTACACAAATACTGGTAGGCTTAATTCTCAATAGTTGGGGGTCCCTGGAGTTCAGCAGGAAATATGCTTAGCCCTCCCCTTCAATGGTTTCTTTGCCACTTTATTTTCTCCTGTAAATGAACAGTTGGCACTCACTCCTGTGGATTAAAGTTCAGTGTTGCAGGAAGATTAAAACTCTTAAAAACATTTGTTGGTTTGTTTGTTTTCCAAAAAAGGTTGAACAAATGTCACAGTTACTTGTAATGCATTCTGTACTGATTGTTCCAAATTTGTATCTTTTAATACCTAAAATACAAACACATAGGGTGCCTCGTGATCTTTATAGTCAGCACCTAGCATCCTTGAGCAGCTGGAGGGGGGGGGGGCTCCCATGCTCAAGAAGGACCAACCTGTAAACCAGCCTCTCCCCTCTCCCGTAAAGCTGGTTCTGTGACCCACTTGCTACTTTAATTCCCTACGGTGCCTCAGAACAACTCTATGTCAGTAGTACTGTGGGTAATTTAAAGTGCTGGGCAGCTAGCAATCACCTACCAGAGATAGAAAATATTACTACCAGAAGGTAAGTGCAATGGGAGCCCCCACAAGAAGGTCACTTTGACAGGGGGCATCTCAAACCCGAGCTAGCCCTGGATCCAAACCACTATCTTGTCCTATTATTAGTGGTCATCTGTTTTGGAGCAGGGGCCCGATAGGAATTTTGCCATTTGGCTGATTGATTGGTGCCACTTGGTTTTTGCATACTGTGTAGCAAATCTTCACAACTTTGTAAGGTTGGCGGTTAGGCATTTGGTTCAATGTTTTGGGGAGGGGACATGGTTGGCTGTGCCTGCCCCTCCATTGCTGCTGCTAGGGAATTCCCTTAAAATAATCCAAGGGGCTAGGGCCAGGCCAGAGCCCCTGGGAGCATCTGGGGTGAGCTGTGAGATCGAAGGGGTTCTCGCTCCCCCAGGATGCTTTCCCTTACTGACATATGGTGGTGCCCAGTGTCAGTCCTGTTCCTGCCACCGTGCAGGTTCAGGTAGTCTGGAACCAATAGCTAAGCAACCACTCATATGCTGTAATCAATAAAGTTGTGGCCAAAATTTAATGCCAAAAACCTTAAACTAAAATTTGTGTCTATTGTGTCTTCATTTGGGGGTGGTTTTGGGGGTCTTCACGCGTTCTTGTTGCTATTATTATTATTATTATTATTATTATTATTATTATTATTATTATTACATCTTTCTCCTTTTGTTCAGTCTGCATTTATGTCAACAAGCAAGCAAATGTGGGGCCATACCTTGAACGAAAGAAAGTGCAGCAACTTCCAGACCACTTTGGACCTGAGCGGCCTTCGATGGTGCTGCAGCAGGCAGTTCAGGCATGCATTGACTGTGCACACCAGCAAAAGACCGTCTTCTCACTTGTCAAGCAGGGTTACGGAGGTGAAATGGTGTCAGGTGAGAATGTATGTTGTGTTTAGGGCAGCCACATGTCTTCTTTTCCCAGGACACATCCTCTTTTTTCACTGGTATGTAAAATGAGAGTTGTTATAATGATCCATAGTTAAAACTAGAATTTGGCAATCCATAGTTAAAACTAGAATTTGGCAAATGTGTCCTCCTTTTTGGTCTTCAAAATATGGCAATTCTAGTTATGTTACACTTGTCTCTGTCCTTAGAAACAGTCTTTTGTCTAATTCCAGCTGATAAAAATTACTGATTAGTGATTAAAGGGATTCACTTTAGATGATGGATTACAATCTATTTTGCACTCTGTCACATAACCTTTTTTGAGCATGAGCTGGGCAGGTCATGAGCTGGTCTTCAAACATGAAACATATAAGAGCTTCCTAAGCATGCACCAAGCGTTCTGTGTTGCATTCTTCAAAGTGGACTGCATGGCTTCCTTGGAATTCTGTTCCACCCCTGCAAGAAGAGGAGAGATGGACCCTGCTGCAGGGGTAATGTGGGCAACCAAATGGGGTGATTTTCCTTGTAGGGGAGAAGTGGAGATCCAGCAATTTAAGCCCGTTCCACCCTGCACTCTTCCCTCTTCTCATTGAGGGAACTGAGAAGGGTTTTTTGGGAGACACTAATTGGCTTGTGTCAAATCTTTTTCTCCTGCTTCACACTTTTGGGTGTTGTCTGAATATGGCTAATTGACATTTGTTCCAGGCGGGTGAGTGGATTTTGGGGGGAAATCCAACTGAGATCAGAGCCAGAGTGGTGTTTGGGCCTGTCAGGTGCATTGGGGTGAACACTGGCCAATGGGGCCTTGGTGCACATCTCAGGTTCCTATACCCAAGAAGCGTGCAGCGAGGCAGGAGGTGTTTCCTCAGGCCTTGCTGCTGGATCACAGCATGCAGCTGGCAGCTGGCTCAGGAGATGGGGGAGTTGAAATCCTCCCCTTAATCTGCATCAACATCCAGACTTCATTGGTTTTGGTTAATTTGATCGAATTATTCTGCTTGGCATTGTACTTTGTATTTGGTGATGGTTGAAGGGGTGGCACTAGATTTAAACTTGAAATATTATAATTGTTTCCCAGAAATGTATCAAATTTCATGCCAATATTTTAATGTTCAATGGAGCTGTTGCATTAAAAGCAAGAAGAGAAGCAAATGGAATGCTGAGTGGTAAATTACAAACTAATGGTGTTACTTTGATTCACCGGTAAGGTTACTTGCACGTGACAGTTTATTGTTGTCTCGGCACTGTTCATGCATGCAACATTTTCATAGTGACCATAAGAAGCCCTCTTCAAAATGCCACCTCATAGTCCACCCACCCAATATAATATACTTTTACTGTTACTATGGGTTATTTAGTTATGTATTGGATTTTCTGCATAAATGATAATTCGAAATTAAATGAGAAAATAATACAGGGTGGAATTGTTATGAGGATGAGGTTGCGTGGATGCTGCACAAAGCTTGAGTGCATGAGCAGTACCAAGTCGGCAGTCAGCTGCCATATGGAAGTATCCTTAGGGCACAGTCACTTCCTCATATTTTGCGGCAGGACCTCCACAAGAAGTTACGGATGTGCTCAGGCTCCTTCCTGGCTCCTTTCCAAGCCATGTGTGTCTTGCTTTGACAAGTAGGTGAAGTGATTGCTTGAATGACTAAGTAGAGTAACTAAATGAGCATCAATTACTGCTGTTCTGAATCATTGTGCTTGCAAGGTAATTGTCGCACACTGTATGTTTTTGTATTTAACGTCCATCTGATGAGGATGTCACCGGGGATGGGGAAATTGCAGTCCTCCAGATCTTGCTGAACTCCTACTTCCACCTACCCCAGCCAGTATGGCCATTGGTCAGGGAAGAGTTTGATAATAAATGGAGGGCCACAGGTGCCCCAGCCCTGCTCTACACCCATATGTATCTGCCAGCTGAGGATAGACTCTAGTCAATCAAAGTTTGTGCTGTAATAAACTTGCCAGTCCTCAATGTGCCACAAGACTCTTTCTTGTCTTGGACCTCCTGGAGAATGCTGATAGTTTCTGTGAGGAGGATAGAGAGAGAAATAATGGAAATGTTTAAGCCTCTATGTTAGTTGACTCAAACGTTTACAAGATTTTTGCTTTGTTTTTGTTTTTAAGATATGTAATAGTTACTTGGAAATTAGGCATTAAAATTTTTAGCTGAATTTACGAAGGGAAAGGTGAAGAACAAATACACGTTAAGAACCATTTAGTTCCCTGAAAGTGGATGTAGATAAAACATGTTTGGCAGTGATCACCACACCATTGCTGCCGCATCCTTGGGACGCTCCTCCATGCTGTGCAACCCTGAGCTTTATCCTGCTGTGCAACATTTAATTATATTCCGTCTCCACTTTCATTTCCCCCCGAGGCACTCTGATCCCAGTTTGCATCCTTGTTGAAAGAAACAAAAAGCTACACATGTTTGAGAAATTATTTCAGCTTGTTCCTGAAAGCATGCCAATCAGTTGTGTCCAATAAAGTCCATTATTTCTTCTTGTATGGATATGATTAAATTCCTATTAACATTAATGAGATGATAGCCTTATGGGCTCAGGCTGTAATTCATTTGACTTCGGTCCTCTGAATAAACTCAAACTGAAGCACTAAAGCTGAAAGATAAGCATATTTGTTGAGATCGCTGGCTGGTTCTCTGCTAGAAGTAAAAGGCAAAGCTCAAAAGCTACCAGTGCAAATCCTAGCCAAAGAGATGTTAGTAAACTTCCAGCACAACTTCCCACCATGTCTAAATGGACGTGATGGACTTCTATAGATCTACATCACTATGTGGCACATGCCAAAAGCAGCTTGCACAGTGGGGGGAAGCAGTGGCAGACTCTCAGTGGCGCCCTGTGTGATGCTAAAACTGGGTGCCCCCGCCTCTCACACTCCATTTTACAGCATAGAATGTGCTCCCCTAAAACCACCTCTGTGGGAAGCTGCAATGCTACATCATAGCAATGGTGGAGCTGATGCATACCAGGAGAGTCAATGTGGTGGGGAGGTTGAGATGATAGGGATGCACGGGCCGGAGTGCCAGATTGGCTCTGCTAGTGCACCCAAACTGCACCAACCTCTCCTCCCCCTCCCTCTGCTGCTGGCAAGCTAGTATTGTGCGTGTTCCCCACTGGACATGTTTCTTCTGGCAGTGGGAATGCTGGGGCAGAAGGCAGGGAGCCAACAGCAGGTGGCACCAGAGCCACTGACAGGTAGAGCCAACTAATGATAGATTGGTCCCCATAATCTTCTCTGCTGAGTGCTACAAGGGCAACACTAAAACCTAGGAGGATGAAGCTGGCAGGCAATGTCACACTCCTGGACTGCTTGTAAGAAGGCAGGTGGGGGTGAGGGGCTGGCTGAGGAGAGAGCTACATTTGCCCATGTGGACCAGCCTTCACTGGCTTCTGGCGCAAGCTTTATCTACGGTACTTTAAAAAAAATGTTGGTCCACATTCAGACTTTGGGCCAATCTGTTGAATGTATACCATGGATCAATTGGCACAACCATTTTTCATGCTATTTTCTCCAGTCCATTGCAACATTTTCTACTTTACAGATCTATATATCTATCTGTTTATTTCTTAAAATGACACAACATGGTATTGCTAAGTCTGTTTTAATAATATTTATGTGATTTTAATTGTTTTGTTTGTTTGTTTTTTACTTTGGTGGTAAATCACTTAGGAGATTCTTTAGTGGGAAGAGATGCATAAACTGAATAAACCTGAAGCAAGATTGAATAGGCCTAAACCTCAGCCTAAATATGTATGCTACCTCTTTGCAAAGGTTCCAGTTAATGGTGCCACTACAAATTATTTAAAAAGACAATTAGCAGTGATATGCTCTTTTGTCATCTGTAAAGTATATGTCACCATAGATTGGGGTTAGGGTGGGTAGAAATTTCACCAAAGTAGTGAATTGGTCCTGTGATCTAGGATTCAGAGTATAGCTTTCATCAGAGTCTGGTGATTTGATTTTTAGCTCAGCACAGAGAGATGAAGTAACAGAGAAGTTTGTATATGGATTTGAAGGTAATCCACATTGTGACTCTGGAAGAGAGATTCAGACTCTTCCTTTCTGTGAAATATTTAAAGCAACAAAAATCAATGATACTCTGTACTACTTTCATCCTTCTTGTATTTATTTAGTGAATGGCCTAAAGAGGTCACAGTATCAGCATTTGCTCAAAAGATGTGTGGCTTGTGAAAAAGAGAATGTGTGCTCTATTAAGAGAACCATCTACTTTATGAAAGGAACTACTGCTTATATTGGAGAACCCTCTAATTCCTCCTCATTTCTCCCCCAGTTTCTGCTTCTTTTGATGGAAAACAGCACCTCTTGAGCCTGCCAGTAGTGAACAGCATTGGTTATGTTTTGCGGTTCCTCAAAAAGCTTTGCCGTAGCTTATTGTGTGACAATCTTTTCAGCAATCAACCTTTCCCACAATACAACACTGCCGAAAACCCTGAAGAATATGAAAATGGACGGATGGAATCAGGTCAGTTGGTTTTTTTTATGACTTTTGAATATGTATTTGAAGAAATCCATGTGTGTGTGTGTTGGACTACCATTTTCAAGAGAGAATCAGGGACAGCGGGTTCTTAATCCTTCTCACACGTTAACTCTTCCTCACAAATTCCTGTTTATTCTTTATTTACAGCAAATACTGCTTTCCCTCCCAACCACACCTCTTCTGATCTTAGAGCCCAGCTGAGGGGAAAGAGTTTTAAAGTGAAAGAGAGATTTGCAGGAGAGAAACAGCAAGGGTTGGAGGGTTCAAATCTCCTATCCACCTATTATCTCCAGCAAATTCTTGCCTCCTGATCCACATTAGTGTTATGAGGAAAACACAACACGTGGAGGCCAATTTTTCTCTTGTAGTGTTTAGTTTCCCTCTACCTTTGTGAGATCTTGGAGACACACACAGATTTATTAGTCTGACAGGCATTATATTTGCATTAGAAGTGGATATTATACCAGTTAACTGTACACACATGACACTTTGATGTATCCTGAATCGTGGACAATAAGTCCAGCCTCCTTTTGCAAAGATGAAAACATGCTTTTTGTCTCTTGCTGTATGAATTTGGAGGACTGTTCTTTCAAGTCACACTGTCACACTTATGCCCAACTGGTACAAGCTGGGAGGGTGGAGTGTTTTGAGAGCTAAGCTTTGTAATGTCATTTGCTATTTTGCTTATGCCATTTAATGTTTTTATTTTTAGACTATCAAGGACTTTATTAAAAACCTCATAATGTTTAGAAAAAATAGACATGTGAATCTCCTGCCTGATTTCAAAGTGATCTTCTGAAGGGGAGGAGGGAGGCAACATGAGTTCAATATCTCAAAAGCAATAAATGTGTTGTGTTATTCTTACTCTTATTTAGTCCTGTGGCAGACTTGATTTTGCCTTCCCCTGTATAATAACTGCAGTACATGGCTTTGGAACATAGTCAAAATAAATGGCTTTTATGGTTATCAATAGTCTCGGCTTTGGTTCAGCATTTAATTACCTGCACAAGCCATTTATTGCCTCATATATTCCTCTGCCATGAACATTATCCCTTAAACAATAAATAAAATATTAAGGTCAGATTTAAAGGGGGAATGTGAGATCCGTGCAATGCACTCAACCACAACAAAATTTAATAGAAAACTATTTGCCTGATCTAAAAAGGTTTGTGGAGAAGAGGTCATTATGTTATCTTCGGTGTTTGAAATGAGATGGAATGTGATGATTGTATACATGGATTTTTCATCCCTTTTGACAGCTGAGCTGCAGTCAAAAGTGGGGTTATGGCACTGCCACCTTTACACCCCCAATTCAGACACTGCTTGACAGTGATTCAGTGAAGGGGACATTAGATTAGCATAATATGCCATTTGTAAACATCTACTTTGCACAAAGTAGAAACTGACATTTATTTACTGTACTACGTTCTATTCATGACAGCTGTCTAGTGTCCCTGTGGAACAACACTGGGATGCTGCCTGGCAAATTTTCAACCAGGCTGGGTATTTTTCTTGTTAATATCCGACCATGTGTTGGTTTGCTTGCAGCACAAACCATAATCCTTATGGCATAATGCTTATTTTTAGTATTGCAAGTAACTGATCCCCATAGCTCAGACACACTGGTGGGCTTTAACGTGTGCACATCTAGGGCAGTTCACACTGCTGATAGGGATGGTTTGCAGAAGAAATGTCAGTATCACCCGGCTGGTACAGACTGCTGTGTAGGCTGTCATAAATTGGGGCAGGGCATGAGGATGGTGGCTAGATCTGAGCATGAAAGGGGAAGTGGGGATCCTCCTTTTAATGCTGAGCAGGAGTGGCAGTATTACAAAGCAGCAACAGGCAAGCTCAAATTATGTGGGGTGGGGAGGTAGGAGGGTCCTTAAAGAAATTCAAAGCCCCAGTCCATGATCCCCTTTCCCAAATTTTATCATAATTCCCCGGAACATCCTGAAACAGTAGCCAAGGGAACTGTCACTCAGGTGAGGCCCCCATAATTCAACAACTGCTATGGTCTCCAGTTCTCATGATACTTCCAAATTTCTGTTCTGCAGTGTGCCTGTTTAGACAAGCATTCCCCTGATATTTTGATTTGAATCTCCTGCTTTGAGTTTTGTTTAACTGTTATACGGCTTTAATGGACTTTTTATGTTTTAATTGTGGATGTTTTAATGTAGTTGTTTTACTGTGCATTTTAATTAAAGGTAGCTATTGTTTTTATAATTGGTTTTGTTTGCATTATTTTGCTGTTGGCTTTTATTTGTATGTGAACCGCCTTGGTATTTCTTCTTGAAATGGAAGGCAGTATATAAATTATGTGATTATGATTAATAATAATAACATAGGAAACACACACACACACACACACACACACACACGGAATCGTTCATGATAAACAACAGAAAACAAATGTTTCAAGCAAACAAATGAATAATGTTCACAGGGGTCACACCTTGAAGTAATCCTCATTGCACTTGCCTGTGTCAGAGATGTTCATCATACCTGGGTCCCTGCGAGAGAGGCATTCATCTTGTCCTCTTCCAGGAAACCCATAAGTGTGGGGTGGGTACTTGGGAGGAGGAAGTCAATCAAACTTCCTCTCTTGCTGCTTCTGTGGAATGTACAAAATGGCTCAGGATCTATCTCCATGCATCAGGTCAAAATAAAGATCTTCCTGTAAAACTATTGCTCCAATCCATTTTTTTAATGCACCAGTCTGATAATAACAAGGAGTTTGGGGTTGAAGTTTGTTGCTTTCAGGGAGTTGGAAGGCCATCTGTTTCAACACATTGCATCTCCTAATAAGAATTTGAAGGTGACTTCAGAACTGACACAGATGTTAAATCAGTCTCAACATTATGTAAAAAAAGAAATAAATAAAAGTAGATATTATTTATTGAGGCCGTCTTTGGAATACAGCTTTAAGGCTGTTCTAATCTCTTCCAACAATGCCAAGGAAGGCGGTTAGATGAAACTGACGATTAGATGAGCCAATGGCATAGCTCAAATGAAGGGCAGGGCTGTGTGACCATGAGATCATAGGGCTGATAATAGATGGGCCACACCTGGCCATCCCATTATAAGAAAAATATTATAGCACTTTAAAAGGTAGAGGGATGGGGTCATGGGGTGAAATATTATGAGCTATGGGAAGAGAAAGAGAGGCAAATGTGGACCTGAGGAATATTCATGAGAAATATAGCTGAGACAGCCTAAATCAGGAAATCCTGCAAAAAATAGCGCAAAATACTGTATTTAAAAATGAAAATATAAGTTGTGGAACATTTGCCCTGGTGTATGGTGGTGGAGAAATCCTACACTAAAGATCTGGACATCCAGTTTGTGAGGTCTAACATCTGTATTGCCTCTGCACATAGCTGATCAAATGCGTGTGGTGAAAACTGAGTCTTGGCAGGTTTTCCTCCCCTGGCATCTCCTGCCTTGCATACTTGCCCCACTCCTGATGTCCACGCGGGTATTGAGTATTACAGTTACCTAGGAGGCTGCAGGCACAAAACAAATTGTGTGTATACTCAATGGGCATGATCTATGCACCAAAAATTGGAGTACGTGTAGATATTTTAGAGTGTAAAGATATTTATACTTATGTCCTTCTCAACTCCCAGGTTCAGAAATGGCTAGTGGTTGTCATTTAAAAATGCCAGCTAGGGAACTGGTAAAAGAATGAGGATAGAAAGTGAGGAGAAGGCAGGACAAGAACAAGGGCCCTTATTCTAGATGGCAGAGAACTCTGTTAAATGGAATTAATGTCTCCCAATTTGCTCATCACTCCCTCTTATATTCTTTTGACATCCACAATGATGATCTATACATGATACCTTTCCACTTATTGGACTCATCATTTTAGGCGAAATATTGGCTTCCTCACAATTTTCACAAAATATTGTCCATATTAAATCTCCTTCAGCCTCTAAGGCTTCTTTTTCCATCTCTAATATTTGTGTACTGCTATGTGTTGTTAACAAAACTAATTAAATCTTGTAATACTGTCACAAATACTGTGCTAGCATTTGATTGCGCTGCTAACAGCTTCTTGTTATGAGTCCTGTGGATTGCAACTTTGACCTATGCCAATGTGGGTTTAAGGACCAGTTCAGACACTAGCTATCTGAATTTAATAAACAATTATAAATTAGACTGAGAACAAACCTTGTGTTGTTGTGTTCCATTCTTGTTCTCCTCCTCTTCTTATGTGTCCACCTTCAGCCCAACTTCTAGCAGGGTTTATTAAACCACAATTCCGCATTATGTACAAGGATAAAGGTAAAGGTAAAGGTACCCCTGCCCGTACGGGCCAGTCGTGTCCGACTCTGGGGTTGCGTGCTCATCTCGCTTAAGAGGCCGGGAGCCAGCGCTGTCCGAAGACACTTCCGGGTCACGTGGCCAGCATGACGAAGCTGCTCTGGTGAGCCAGCACCAGCGCAGTGCACGGAAACACCGTTACCTTCCTGCTATAAAGCGGTACCTATTTATCTGCTTGCACTTTGATGTGCTTTCGAACTGCTAGGTGGGCAGGAGCTGGGACCGAAAGACGGGAGCTCACCCCGCCGCGGGGATTTGAATCGCCGACCATGCGATCGGCAAGTCCTAGGCACTGAGGTTTTACCCACAGCGCCACCCGCGTCCCCTATGTACAAGCAAAGAAACTCTTTTTTACAAACCAGAATATGAAACTAGGATCGGATTGTGGAGAGTAAGCATTGATTAAACCACAGTTTTCCAGTTCAGATGTAATAGGAAACAAGGACTTAACAAAACCCAGAATCACTCTCTCATGGTATGCAACCGAAGTGAAATGAGGTGAGGAAAGGAGCACATGGACACAAACTTGAATGGAAAATAACCAATAGAGAACAGGTTAAACACACAGAGAAACCCCAGACTTGTTCTTAAAATTATGGTCTCAATTTAAAAAACAAACAAATCACATGCATTATATGTAACATTTTGAGAGGAAAGCAATCAGTTTTTTTTTTATCAGTTAGCTACATGTGCTATTATTTTGGCTATGGATGATGGGAAGAGAAGTTGGGAAACATCTGGAGGACTCCAGGTTAGCTTCCCCTGCATTAAGCAAATGAGCCTTGTGCTCAAGCCTCACCCCAACACCCTGAATACTTTTGGCCTATATATAAACATCTTTAAAATCATATACTTTCTGTAACTGCATAAAATCATTCTGAAGCAAACCAAGCACTGTAGTCAACCAAAGCCTCGAGTGAAGTTGACTTACATATATTATTAATTTCAGAACTAGAAAGTCACAATCCCATAAATTAATTCAAATCCATTTCCTATTATAAATCCTCATTGATAAATTAAATCCCACATACTGCAATTTCTTCTAATTCTGTTCACACTTTAGTTTGCTAATGGGTTTTAGCTGCCTGTCTGCTATTTAAGACTGCGTGAAAATAGGAAAAAAATTTTTTAAAGTAATTTCACTTCGGTAGAAAATCAATGATGTTATTTCATTAACCCCTGATCCTTTCTTTTCGAACAGAAACAGTCATACCTGAAGACTACCTGGTTGATCCAGTGAACACAAAGCATTACAGCGTCGACCCATCTGATTCTGCCTTTAATTGTATGGGATCCGTGTACTCTATGAGGCAGAGTTCTGGCGATGGACGTCACGGTGGAGGGTCATCTTCCTCTTGCAGTCATCGCTCTGGCCAGATGGCCTCTGGAGGACCATCAGCTGCAGCTCTGAGGCATCAGACATCAAGCCCAACCAGAAATGGAACCTACATGGAAGGAAACAGAAGTGGTAACATCTTACATTCAATTTTAATCTGATGATGTGTTGAGTTCCTTTGCTATCTGTGAAGTTGAATACTGTGAAGTTTCTATTCTTCCTTAAAGACCAACTCTTGTCATGATGATATCATTTTAAGAGCCAGGCCACTCACAACCAAGTGCAGCTCAGCAGCCTTCTATAGCCTGACCCTGAAATGGAGGCTTTGTCCACAGTACTGATGGGCTGTATTGTCACTGACGCATCACAAGTTGTGTGGGCCTGATGTAAGCATATAAGTTACAATAAAAAGCAGTTTCTTTTTATTTCTTACTGTTTATGTTAAGAAGAAAAGAAACATTTGAAATATGTATTCCAAAAGGCTCAAGCCTTGAGATTAAAATACTTTACTAACTTGTTTCTAAATAATTACACGAACATTTATTTTTGCAAGCCAGGAAAAGAAACTGAATCTTAATTAGTGCCAGACTCTAACAGAACCCAAGATTACTCCAGTTACAATATGTGTTTCTTTTAAAAAATGAAATTACATACCTTTTTTCTAGGTTTTGAAAATCTTTCCATTTATTTAGAATTTTTCAAAAACAATTCCTTGGTTTTATTAAATGAACCTGCAGTAATTCCCTTGCTGCACTTGGATACAATAATTCTGTTCATGGTCTGACCAGGAGCAATCTTTTTTAAAAAATACAACAACAAAACAACGAAAACTTTATTCATTTCTAATTTGTCAAATGTCACATATATATTTTTAAATTTTAAAGAAAGATTTGCCCAAGTAACCTGGTATCTTGACCATTTTAAAGTAATGAATATCTTTCCCTATCTAATTTCTTAAAGGGCCTAATAGAACCCTTAATATTTCTAATCTGTTTGAGGTACTGTTTGAGTACTTTCCTCCTCAGCCTGTTGCTTGGCTGTAGCTTCTTGTGGCCTTTTGTTGTCTCACACCACATTTGGTTATTTTCTTTGCTTCAGCAGAAATAATTCTCATTAAACTTCTATTTTATTGAGTCTTCATTTATTTCCTTTTTCCTGTTTGAGTTCAGTGTGGCTAGTGTGAGCTAGAGAAATCGAAATTCAAGTCTGAGCTCATCTTTGGAGCCACTGGGTGGCCTGAGTGACTGAGGTTCAGGACGGAGCCATACTTCCCACTTGTCTTGCCACTTTCCTTAAGAAAACCAGCTGTTTACCAATGAATCAGAACAAATATCAATGTTCATTTTTATGCAGATTGACATTTGTTCTGATTCAGCGATAAACAATGGGTTTTCCTGGGGAAAGTGGTGAGACAAACGTAAAACCACTTGAGATAAACATGAGTGTGGTCAAGCCCTCTGTCTGTTTAGGTGACCAGTCCTGTTACACTGTGTTTTACCTAAATCTAAAGGCAGTTCCAGATACCACCAGACAGTTCCAGTGAACTGTTTTCTTTTATTGGGAAGATATATGTATATATAGTCAAATGATTCTGTTTTATCTGCTGCATCTGTCACTGTTTTTATTATATTGTATTTTTGGAATGCTGTTGCATTTATTGTTTGTTTTAATTGTTGGCTGCTGCCCTGAGTGCTGCATAAGCACTGGAAGGTGGGATATAAATCTTTCTAAAAATAAGTACAAATAAAATAAAATAGGTTGATTATCCCTCTGAGCTGCGTCACGAGTTTTTAAGCGCAGTTCATTTACATATTTTCTTGCCACCTGCCAAAGCCAGGAAATTGGATTTTACCTAAATTATGATCTTTAAGGATAATTATTGGTACCGAAGACTCCTCTCTCTTTGTAATCTGAGCATTCTTTATCATCTTGATTAATTCTGATGACACAATGCCCTAGGATACCTTTGACATGAGAGAGATGAGATCGTTATTAATGTATTTAATCCCTGGTGTGAATAAATTTCAGATGCATTAATGCAGGATTTATATACAGGTAGGGCTCCTCCAACAAAGCATGCAAGACCTGAGGAGTCAAGCAATTTTGCAACAGCTTTGTTGACTACCAATTAGCTTCTGAGCCCAATTCAAAGTGCTGGCTTTAATTTATTAAGTCCCTTATGTTATGTGTGGGTCTAATGTATCTGCAGAGTGCGTCTCCTCAGGATTGGCTGGGAAGGCCCTGCTTAAAGTCCCGTTTTTGCATGAAGCACCATCCAGTACGGAACATCGTAGGGACTTCTTTGTGTTGGCTCTGATACCTGAGGATCACTCTCAAAGTACTGTTATAACAGCCCCCTACACAAATCACAGTGATTGCTCAATAAAGACAACAGAGTCTAACTTATGTGCAAGAAACCCAAGAATGCTCAATAAACAGGCTGAAGACCAAGCCTGTTCAGATGCTTCCATGGTCCTCCTGAATTCAGGCTCGCCAGTCTCTTTGAACCTCTTGGCTCCTCTTTTCCAAAACCAGCGATGGGCAGAAGTTTGATCTGGATCTATTGGTTGATCTCTGGGTAGTTGGTAGTAGATGAGCAAGGATCTCTGATTCCCCATAGTTTAACAACAGTGGCAATCAAATTACTCACACCTCAATTAGACTGCCAAAGTAAAGAAAGCTGGGGGTAATGGATTTGTGTGTGGGAGGACCATGAACTTGGCTCAGTTCTGATACACAGCAGCTCAGAGGCACCATGTTCTTTTAATTCTAGGTGGATGCCTTTTGCACTGATTCAACTCAGTGGATCCCATGGTTCTAGTAAAACACAAAGGGAATCTCCCAAGCCTGAAGTCTGCCCACCTCTGTCTTAAACCACTCTGCAACTTAAGTGTTCCGTGCCACTGACATCCTCAATCTTGCTGTCCCAAGTTATCCTAAAGATGTCTGTCAGACATCTACATATGAGGGAGCACTGATACTGGGTGCTTCACTGCATCTGATAAGCCACATACCACATATTCTGATCTCTTGGGCTCTTTATAGTCCACCTAGCAGACCAAAGAAAGTGCAGAGCTACTATAAGATGTTGACGCAGCAGAAGGCCATGCAGTGGTGGCATCTTTCCCCTGCTCCATTCCTGTTACTACTTCCTTCATTTTCAATTGCATGCCAGGACACCAAACTGGGAAGCTCCTCCTGTGCAAACGGCTTTTGCTGTTTTCAGCAGCTTCTTAATGGCACTATAGCAAGGAGTGATAGAGCAACCAGTGTCAAATCAAGGCTAACTTCATTTCACATTGTGCCGCCTCTTCTAAGCTCATTTGCCTTTGCTTCTCCATGTGTGCATACTCACTTTAATACACACACCAGCGATATAGCTAAAAGCCAAACAGGCTCTGTTTGTTCAGCCATAATGCAGCACTGCCAAGGAGAGAGAGGAGCAAATAAAGGGGGTTAAGTTTGGGAAGGAAACGGCACAGAGATAGCGACTGAGATTTATAATTCTGCAGAGACTAAAGAATAAAAAACATAAATGCACTTTCATCCCAGTGTGCTTTATTGCCTTGATTTAATGTTGAAAGGAGCTGATGTGACCTTAAATCATCTCAGCCTTGATGCCATTAAGAAGTCACATGCACAACGTTCATCTTTGTGCAATTTTAGTAGCTCTCCAAAGAGGTGTTCTTTGGGGACACTCTGCTTCATGAAAGCTGGGTGATTAGGAGGATACTCTAATATTCTGATCCTGTGGAAAGTGTTATGGCTGCCCCACATGCAATATGCATTTTTGCTACACAGAGCAAATACAAATTTACAGGTGGGCTGTTCAATCAGTGGTAGAGCATCTGCTTTGCCTATAGAAGTTCCCAGGTTCAATCCTGGACATTTCCAGGGAGAGCTGGGAGAACAACCCCCTACACACACATGCACATGCACACACACACACACACACACACACGAAACCCAAGAAAGAGCCACTGCCAGTCAATGAAAGCAATCTTCTGCTAGATGGACCAATGGTCAGGCTTTCTATAAGGCAGCTTCCTGTGTTCTTAAAAGTAGGGCAAGTGTGCATGCAGATGTGGGAAGGTAGGGGAAAGTGTCCACACATTGTGCGTGGAGAACAGGGAAAGTGCCTCCTTTCCCCTGATGACATGAACCTAGAAATTGCCAGGTGCTCCAGCTTCCAGGCCTACCTAATCAGTCCATCCCATGTCCTTTCATGTTTAGGCCTTGGTGGTGGTTCTGTACCCTCCTGTAAAGTATATCTTCTGTGAAGCAGCCCTCAGTCTAAGGCTTTCAGAGGAGACATTTGCCAAAGCCCTGCTTTGTCCCTGCCTATCTTTTCTTTTGTTCCATTAGCAGCTTCACGTTTTTAATTCCAGATGGGAAGATGGTGCTTACTTGAGCCACTATCTCTGCTGCCTGTGGTTATGATAGCAGCGGTTGTTTCCTTCAGACTGTGGCAGCTGGCATATTTTCTCTCTCCCAGCAGGAAAGTGAGTCCTTTGCATTTTTATAACCCAGGGTTAACCATCATGCCTTCTGCTGAGCAATCAAATCCAAAATGTCCAAACTTCTCTCTGCTTTCTCACTTCTTAGGCCAGCCTTTCCCAACCTGATGCCCTTCTCTGTGTGTGTGGCTGATGTTGTTTTTTACTATAACTCTCGTCAGGCTGACTGACCTGATGGAAGTTGTAGTCCAAAATATCTAGATAGTACAGTGGTACGTCGGGTTACAAACACCTCGGGTTACAGATACTTCTGGTTACAGACTCTGCTAACCCAGAAGTAGTACCTCGGGTTAAGAACCTTACCGCAGGATAAGAACAGAAATCGTGCACTGGCGGTGTGGCGGAAACAGGAGGCCCCATTAGCTAAAGTGGTACCTCAGGTTAAGAACGGTTTCAGGTTAAGAACGGACCTCCGGAATGAATTAAGTTCTTAACCAGAGTTACCACTGTATCAGGCTGGGAAGGCTGCCTTAGGCTTGCTTCCATACAAGAGTCAGATACTAGGTGGCTGTCTTATGCACGTTGGGAATAAGTCCCATTGGACTTAATAGGAGGACTTAGTTGCAAGTTAACCTAAATAGGAATGGTCAATAGCATGGAAAAACCAGTACTTTGACCTAATTTAAAGGTTACTGCTCTTTGCTTGGAGGCCAAAGAGATGTACTTTGTAATGATGGCGCTTTCCCCACACCCTACCAGTACCAGGAGAAGCCCATTCAAAGATGTCATGTATGGATTTCCCTGACTCTTCCTGGGTCTGCTTCTTGCAGCATAAGAAATCCTCTCTGTGGATGCACTTTGACAGTCACATACTCCCTTCCTGGCATTCACTGTGAACGGTTCAAGGATTAGCAGACATGAACGGCACAAAGTACATTTATGAAATTTACTAGCCATGCAAATGCAGCCCAGGTTATTTATATTACAAATACGCTGGTTTTGCAAGTAATGACTGCCATGCTACTGCTGAAGAAACAAGTTAATCAGTGTTTATTTGTAACCGGGTTCTTTCGTTTGCTTCTTTTCACCTCAAATAGCCTCAAGTCCTTCACCAGAAAGGCAAGATGCAGCTCGGCCCATAAGCAAGAATCCTTTGACCTGGACCGTTGATGATGTGGTTTGGTTTGTAAAGGATGCTGACCCTCACGCTTTGGGACCCCACGTGGAGCTCTTCAGAAAACACGTATGTAGGAACTTGTCTGTAATGGAATTACATTATCCAGGACTAATGTTCAAGTGAATAAACATGATTTGCACAAAGCCAATGAAGCCCACCAGAACATTGTGTGCTATTTACCTGGGACTGTGAAAACGGGATTGTGAAGTGCCTGACACGCTACCTTATGTGGCCAATGGCCTGCATTTGGCTTCCTGAGACACATCTTGCACAGGCTAGTAATAAACTAAAGAAGCAGTTTGCACATCACAATTAATGGTTTGCTCCTCTTTTGCTTCCCGCCTTCTCCAGCATGACTGAGAGCAGTGCTGGATTTACATATAAGCAAAACAAGTTATAGCTTAGGGCCCCACTCTCTTGGGGGCCAACCCAAAAATTAAAGAAAAAAATCTGGATGTATTCCAAAATTAAGTTAAAAAACAAATAAAATAAAACCTACATACAATGTAGGCTTCTTCTTAATTGTATTTCAGTTCAACAATTACTTTGATAAAAGACAAATTTCGTCATGTGCAAATGGGTTTAGATACCTATTAGGTCCATAAATTACCATATAGCACAGGCTTCTTCAACCTCGGCCCTCCAGATGTTTTGAGACTACAGTCCCCATCATCCCTGACCACTGGTCCTGCTAGCTAGAGATCGTGGGAGTTGTAGGCCAAAACATCTGTAGGACCGAGGTTGAGGAAGCCTGATATAGCATATATTCAACACAAAAAACAGTGACAATTTGTTGTTGACAAAGGGCAGCTGGACATATAAAGGGCCCCATTACCTTCAGCAGCTTAGGGCCTCATTAAACCTAAATCCGGCCCTGACTGAGAGCAACAAACCACAATCCCTAGCTTAATGATCTATCCAAACCAATGATCGTGGTTAGTTTCCCTCCCCCTAAAAATCCTATAATTGGTCAGCCAAGAACAAATCTTGGCTTGAGGTTTGTTTGGAATGAAAAGCATCCCAACCAGGAATCATGATTTAGCCCTAAGCCAGAGATCATGGTTTGTTGCACTCACTAATGCTAGGGAAATTGTTACGTGATACATGAGACGTGTTGCCTGGTACTTAAATGGCTTGGAGCACAGGTCCATGGCACACGTCTTTAACATTTCCATATGCTAATTTATGAGCAGAGATGCCTCTGGGTGGGCAGGGTCTCACTTGCACTGTGCATTGCAGTGTGTCCAGCTGCCTTGTAAGCAATGCTTAAAAAATGTTTTTTAAGGACACAAAATGTCAAGAAACCCGGGACTGAGGCCACCTAGGTCACTTCCTGACAGTGACCTTCCCAGGAAGATAGGTGTACAGACACTTCTTACTATTTATGTACTGATTAAAATATTTGTATACCACTGTGCCATTAAAAACATAGCAAAGGGGTTTACAACAATAAAACCATGCTGTTATGTACTGAGTTGAATAGGATCCAAACTGCAGCAGTCTGATTGGTCCTAGAACAATAGGATCCAAAATGCAGCCGTCTGATTGGTCCTAGAACAATAGGATTCAGAATGCAGCAGTCTGATTGGTCCTAGAACAATGCAGCAGTATGATTGGTTGGCAGGAACCACCCAATCCTGCTCCAGATACACTTTGCGACTCTGAGTATATTTCACATGCCATAAAAACCACAAAATGTTAAATACAGGCATCAACAAACCATTGTGAAAGGATGTATTCTTAATGACCTGCCCTAGTCCTAGTGGAATAGAAAAGCTTTCAGCAGACATGGAGATGGCTGCTGGCTTAGTAGCCTTTGAAAGGGGGTTGGATGCATCCTTGATGATCGATTTAACAATGGCGATTAAGCCATGGTAGCTAAAGAGAACCTCAGGGTTCCATGGCCACTGAATTCCAGTTGCAACAAGAGTATCTATGCTCCTTTTGTGGACTTCCTTAGGGATATCTCATTGGCTACTTTGGGAAATACAGTGTTGGACATTTGGATCTGTGATCTGACCCAGGAAGCTTCTTATGTTCTCAGCTCAGTAGCTGACAACTTAGCATTCTGTGCAATGCTGCAGTCCTTGATAATGGTGATGTGGTTTAAACATAATATGGGCTCTAAATTTTCCATATCAAAGCACCCACTAACCTGCTGCTTATATTCAGTCAGCTTCCCAGAGATATATACAAGAGGTCTGATGCTTGATTAAGGCCATCACCCAATCCTGCTCAATT
This sequence comes from Podarcis liolepis, assembly GCF_965112155.1. Classification (NCBI taxonomy): domain Eukaryota; kingdom Metazoa; phylum Chordata; class Lepidosauria; order Squamata; family Lacertidae; genus Podarcis; species Podarcis liolepis. The sequence continues at coordinate 51,999,587 of NC_139557.1, read as the reverse complement.
ATGCCTTTGAATAACCCATTTCCCTGAAATTGTTTAACCTTCATTTCTAAACTGGATTAGCACGAAGACCCCAGAGGTGAGAGACAAGTGATTACTCCTTTAACCTTAGCCATGTCTTCCTGTGAGTTAAATGATTCTAAGGAGCAGGTGCATAATTTAGTCGGAAGCTTTGAATGCTGCTGACATTCCCAACCAGCACCTGAAATCCTTGCTTTTGCAGCTGATGACAAGAGCAGGATTGCAGAATGAGGTGGTGATGACCTTTGTTAGTTTAACTTCCCGGTGCTTTTCATACTAAGACAGAAACAGCTTGCCTTGAGAGAGACCAACAACATGTTTACTGTCTGCAAGGAATCCTAGTTCATGTCAGTAGAAAAACTTACGAGTAAATTGTGGCTCATTCCTCCAGGATGGCCAGATGTAAAAGAAGGTGACTGGCACTTGCCCAAATTGTAGTTGTGATTTCTTGGCTAGCCAGCTCCCCTCTTGGCATTTCTGAGGAGGGTGCAGAAGAATTTCAGGAGAGATTGGACCTAGAAAGGAGTGTGAATGAATGTGAAGGGAAGCAATGTAGGATTCAGATTCAGAATAAGGAGAACTAGCCAGCAGGAATGCCAGTCCAAGATGAGTAAGTAAAGTAATGCAACGGGCTGCTCTGATCTGTAACTGGAAAAATGAGTATTGAAGGGAGAGTAAAGCTTTTGAGTTAGGCCAATTAAACTTGCTCTTTCAGAATTATATCCTGACTCTTCCAATGATGGATATTATCACTGAGAGCGCATATTGTTTCATAGACCTGATACGTCTTGGTATTGATTATTTCAGCTTTCTTCCAATTAGCTTACCTCCCTTTACAGTATTTCTTGTATAGTGATTTTACTGCCAGGCAAAGTCCATCTTTTTTGCTTCTTTGAAAACAGTAGCAACAAAAAGAAAGGATTTTTCATTACCAAGCGCAGTGTTGTATGCCAAGGCATCATGCTGCAGCCAAGCCTCCAGATTTAGCATCCGTTTGCATTGGTCAGTGGGCTTATCATAGTGTTCAGCACTAAGCCTGAAATATTAAGCTTGACAGTCAGTGTTCACAGGATTAGATCTTAATAAAGCAGCATGAAATACTTCCAGATGCTGTATACTTTTGAAGCCTTCCAGCAGACTGCGAGAAGCTAGTCTAGGTCATAAGCCTTAGCAGCTATAAACCACAACAGAAATTATTACTACAGATCAGATCTATAATTGAACTAGGCCTATGACAGAGGAGTCACAGCAGGTCATTAAATGTCATGCTGTTTCTGTTTCACAAGGTGCTTCCTAACCCCAAAATTCTGGATTGGGAGCATGCTACACAGCCAGATTTAGGACTACAACTTCCTCTAGCTTTTGTAGGTTTAGATATATACCTAAATGCAAAACACATGTGTTCTCCCTTCAAGAGTCGGGTTACCAGACCTCCAGGACTGACCTGAAGTCTCCAGGTTTGCCTGCCCCCTCAAGGGGGCAGGTGGAGGGCTTGAATCTCCAGATGGATGAGCGTCTTTAACAACAACAACAACAACAACAACTTTTTAAGAAGGCTATGGCTGTAGCTTGCAAACTTCAGCCCAGCAGGAGCAAAGGCACTATTGGTGGGGTGGGGTGGGGTGAGGTCTGTCTTCTTCTGCTCCCCTCTTCCAATTAATCTCCATTTCCAGGGCCCAACCAGGGAATGGTCTTTGGCCTCAGATTCAGGCTGTGAAATTGCAGGGTCCAGGATGCTCCTGACATGGCAACCCTATTTATGAGAGAATTGTACATAAATGTATTTTGGGTCACACATTCCTTTAAAATATGTGGTTCTCTGTAAAATACAAGAACCCTCCCCTCCGCCCTGCCTGAGTCCCAGGATCTCTAGAAGTACATTTAAGCTGGGAAATGGGAGTGGGTCTTTTCCATTTCTGTGCCCAAGCTCTGGAGCTCCTTCTTACGAGTGGCTTGGTTTTCCCCTTCTTTGTTGGCCTTCCATCGGGTGATTAGAAAACTATTAGTTGCCGCCTCATCGCAAAATTGTGTCATCATTCTACTTCACAAGTTATGCCTGGGAGCAAAAAGCAGCCAGGAATTCCATGCAGGTGACTGAGCAGGATCCCAAAGAAGGGATGGATCTCTTGGTCCTGTCACACACAGACACAAACCCCACTCTGCCAGTCCACTTGGTCAAAAGAGCCTTTCTTTCATTGTATTTAACTAGGCTGCTATTATCCTGGATTTTTATGCTGGCTATGGAGGAGGGGGCTTCCTTTCATCTGCCGTCAGCATGGAAATGCAAGCTACTAACTCTGTATTTAGTAAAACAAAACAAAACAAAACAAAGGCTAGTAACTTATGTGGGCTTCATTAGAAAGCTTTACTAGAACCTGTCTGTTAGGTTAAAATTGTTAATGGTTCCTGGCCTTTTTAAATAGGCTGTTCTTATCGCTTTACAGCTATTCTAGTGTTTTACTGCTGCTATTAATGTTTTACCTTTGTTTTATAATTGTTAAAATAGTTCTAATTCATTGTTGCTAGCCTCCTTGAGCTCAGCTGAGGAAAGCTGCACAGAAGCATTTTGAATAAATGTGAGCAGCAATCAGGAAATTATTATAATATAATATGGTGCACCTCTCATACTTTCTATAGTTGAGTGTTAATCCTGAGTTCAAAATAACCTATCAAGAAATACATGGATTTCTTACTTAATGCGGGCACATGGATGTTTTGAATCCTGATATGTGCACCCGTGTACTATGTGTTGTTGTCTTTATTTATATAGCTTCATCAGTATAATTGACACTATGCAGCATACAGAATAACAGAACTACAAAAAGCTGCATTAACATCATTCCTAAGAATTACATAAGCATTTGATGGCTCATTGGTGAAGAGCCAGCTGGTGATTTCTTTTAGAACAAATGCATATGGTGACTTATTTCCAGGTTCTCTCTCTGTTTGTGTATGTGTGCTGAGTGGGATGGTGGGAGTTGTAATCCAAGTCATCTGAAGGGTACCAGGTTGAGGAAGATGGCTGTAGTCAACCTGCATCAAGAGTGATGTGCATGCAGTCATTGAAGTGGCCCTAAGTGATATTAATTCACACAAACCAAAGGCAGCCAGGTTGGTCTACAAGGTGGGGGGGGGGCCCTCCAAAATCCATAGTTGGGCTGTGCTTTTATTAGAACCACTCAAAATGTCACCAAATACTGACCAAGTCATGAATAAGAGTTCTGATATACTACTGGTCAAGGACACTTGTGTCACTTTCTCATCTCATTGTTGTGGAAATTAACTTTAGACTTATAGTATATAAAGAACAGATAAAGTTAGGAGAATACAAATTCCCCGTACTTCAGTTGGATAGATGCCAGGTGAAACAGTAAGGATTTTGAAGGCTGCAGTTCTTAAATCTTAATTTTCTAATTACCTAATTTTCAAGCAACTCAACACCATCCAAGCTGCTGCTGGCCATTCCTTTTGAGCTCATTGGGATAGCAGCTTCCCCACCATTCAACACAGGTCAAAATCACATCACATTTTTGATTCCTTCCTCGTTTCTTTTTAAACTAGGAGATTGACGGCAATGCTTTGTTGCTACTGAAAAGCGACATGATCATGAAATATTTGGGCCTGAAGCTGGGACCGGCACTGAAACTCTGTTACCACATCGATAAACTGAAGCAAGCCAAGTTCTGACATTTCCTAAAAACACCAAACAATCCCAATGTAACTTGAGAAAGTAGGAGAAAGGTAACGCGTTGCCTTACAGAAAGCTATCCATTTTGCCAGCTGTCTCTCCCTCTTTTTGTACTGAGAACTTTCTACAAGTGTACATCTTCACATTTTTTAAATCCAATGCAGAGGGTGGTGGGGAGCGAAATCTGTTTTGCTGGTTTGTGTTAATAATTTTCAAAAAAAGAATATAATGATAATTATTTTGTATTATTCATATGGTTATTATTGTTAATATTATTGTTGTTGTCCTGTTTTTGTATCACATATGGAAAATCAGACATTAAAAGACCATTCAAGCTGGATGCAGAAGAAAGGTCACTGCCAAACAACTCAAGTCGGCTCACAGGTTTTGGCTTGGCTTAGTAGCTAGCCATTCTTTGTGGTTGTCTCCAATCTTTCCATTCCCACAAAGCCCTCTGGGACATGCAGAAGACTTGGGAGAGGGAGCAGGAAGTCACAAGTTGTGCAAAGCTTTGGGATACACATCAATGTATGCCTCTTCTAAAGCTCAGTGCGACAGAAGAGTCCTTCCCCATGTTCTCTGCAATATGTGAGAACTCTGGGGAGTGGGGAGCTTGGCAACTGCATTTGGGGAGATCTGAGTGTAGCCCATTGTTAATAGCATCCTTCCTTTAGCTATATGTCATCTGGGTGGCCCTTGTTGCTATTTGGCTAAGCTTATACCTCCCCTGGAGGGACGCAGGTGGCGCTGTGGGTTAAACCATAGAGCCTAGGACTTGCCGATCAGAAGGTCGGCGGTTCGAATCCCCGCGATGGGGTGCGGTCCCGTTGCTTGGTCCCTGCTCCTGCCCACCTAGCATTTCGAAAGCACGTCAAAGTGCAAGTAGATAAATAGGTACTGCTCCAGCGGGAAGGTAAAGGGCGTTTCCGTGTGCTGCTCCGGTTCGCCAGAAGCGTCTTAGTCATGCTGTCCACATGACCCGGAAGCTGTACACCGGCTCCCTCAGCCAATAAAGCGAGATGAGCGCTGCAACCCCAGAGTCGGCCATGACTGGACCTAATGGTCAGGGGTCCCTTTACCTTTATACCTCCCCTACATATTTGGGCCACAGAAACAGTTTTATGGTGAGATCGGAGGCAAGAAGCCATTGCTATCTTCAGGGGAAACAGGTCCTTACATGCACTATCTGGAAAACTTGAATTCTTTCAACAGAAATAAGAAATTGGGATTTTTGCAAGCTCAAGTACCTTTTCTCCCCACTAGAGGGACTGGTGCTAATGAACTCCAGTCTTGAGCTGTGATGGTGGCATCGTTGCTTTCTCCAATAGCAACTTCCCTTTGAGCTATATCTTGCTTTCAGTCAATTACAGAATTGCAGCTCTGACTCTAATCAAACATTTCAGGTTTGATGCCACAACAAATAAGGAGCCCCATTGCCAGGATTTGAGAGTAAAGAACAGAGACATAAACAAGAATCATGACCACACCTATTACTTTCTTTATTCCCCCTTTCTTCTTAATTCAGTCCAGTTTGGAAGATCTTTTATAATGCATTTGGGGGTGGGGGACATGGGAAGCAGAATGCTCTAGGAAGGATTTTTTTTAAAAAAAACCCACAACAACATTAAATGCTGCATTGTAGATTCACAATGACATTAAATCTAGGTGATGCATAAGGTTTTGCTAGGTTTTTCTTGCAACTGAAGCTGCACTGGCAGAAAATCTGGAAAAAAAATTCAAACGGCATCTTATCCAATTAAAATGAAATGCACAACCTCTGCCAATCCATATAAGATATCCTACATCTAACAAAGCCATGGTTGGAGGAAGAGAGGCGGCAGATCTTTAAAAGATTTATTGGGGGTAGATGTATATTATCTTTGTTTTCTTTTCTTGTTTCAAATTTTGTATCTAAGTAACTTTCACAAGAAAGTGGTTTTTTGTCATAATCTGGAGAATGTAGTCCTGAACCTTTACATTGTACCGTTCCACTCTTTCTGTGTAGATTAATGTGATACCAGATGTCTTGGAGATTATACAAAGTATTGGTGTACAGTAGTAGAATGAGCTTCGCATTCAAATTCATGCACGGTCTTACCCTGACTATAACTATGAAAAGCTTTACACCTTTATGCTGCAATCTATAGGTCCCCTTGGATCTACCTAACTTCCTCCTTGGTGCTAAACAGATTCTCTACAGGAGAAGGAAACAAGAGTGTTTGGAGTGTGCTACAAGCAGAACATTTGGGGGGGGAGGGAGGCAGCATCCACAGACTGCTGCATGTGGATCTATCCTCTGTCAGCATGAGTGCTGGATGCATTCCACACACCCTATAAGTGGAAGGGAGAAATTGCCATGCAGAAACTATTGATCATGTTCTGATCACCTCCTCATTGGGTTAGGACCATATGCCATTATACCCAGAGCTGAAGTTATTATTGTGAACCCATGTTTGCCAGGTTAAGGTCTCCTATGTCTGGTCAATTGAACCAGAATACATGTATGTATGAAGTTATCACAATACAAATGACTGGAAAATTACTAAGGTCAAATTGCAGCACACGGTGTCAAAGGAGGCACATTGGGGCAATTCATTTCAACTGAAAATGCGCTAAGTTTCTCCACACGAGCAGGATGTTTGTACAGTTATCTGAAATTGTTGCTTTTAAAGAGCTGAATCGTTTGTTGTAAAACAAAGGTGTTCTGTATCTTGTCTTCTTAAAGCCTGGGTGTATATAGAGTTTAATACAGCTGTAATATTGTACTTTGAAAACCCTATGACAATCTTGTCTTCAACATGTTCTTCAATGTAGACTATCTTGCTTGTGGGGGTTTTCTGTTTCTCCTGAAGAACAGCAGGCCGCCTGTGATCTCAAATGCCAGTGCACTTCTTGCCTTCAGTGAAGCCCCATGGGTGAAGGACCCAGGTGGTCTGCCCTGCCCTCTGCTGCTCTCCGTCGCCACATTTGCAGACACCTTACCCCACCCCAGCACCTGCACATTCAGCCAGTGTGTGGAGAAGCTCCAAGAGTGCACAACTTCACCGCTGCTGGGTGATGGTGGTGCTCCATGCATTCTTTCAAAGTGTTTGTGAGGGGCACAACTCAACCCTGCTTCAGTAATAACCCTAAGTCAATATTCTTACTGCCCACCAACCCTTGGATTTAGAAACGTTTCCCTATTTTAATTAACTGTAGCTGAAAGGCAGGAGTATCAGGGAGGAATCTTTTACATGGGTCAACTGCATGCCAACCTGAGACCGTGTCTAGGAAATTCAGAATCCAGGAATTCGCACCCACACCAACAAAACTCAGGTTTGAACACTAGAGCATCTGCTTTGTTGACAGCAGGACGGTGCAGCATAAAAAAAACATAAATTCCCTTGTGCATCCCATCTAATACTCAACCATAAGGAGAGAATCAATTCTCAGAAGAGCGTGAGAGAAAGCTATACAGTACTACAAAAGTGAAGCAGGAAAGGGGTAGGAGCATGTCAATTTGGCACGAAACCCCAGAAGACAGGAAAAAGGTTTACCTACACTTCACCCCAAGGAGCTCTCACAGCTGTAGATTAGCAGTGATGTAATGTGTGTGTAGAAGTCAGAACCAGAAGCTTGGGCCAGGAATTCCATGCCTAAAGTTCCCATGTGATTTCCAGCTCATGGGGCTCACAAGCTCTGTTGTACAGCTGCTCTAAGCATGACCACAATGAGGAGAAAAGTAGGCAATCAAATCCTTTACTTCAGAGCTTCTTGGTCGCATGTCCTGCAGCTGTAAGAAAGATGGAATATAATACATGTATGTAGGAAAAGGTCTGGCAGAGTGTGTTTTGTAAGAATTTGTCCTCATAGCAGTATCTGGAAGGGAGGAGTAAGGTGAGGTCCTTCTAGAAAAGGGGTGGGCATTTTCTCCTGTAAGAGTAACAATTACTTTCTGAGAATTTGAGATTACAATCATGCCTCAGAAGGGCGTTTTTCTTTTGCTCCATGGGCTGCTGTGGGCTAAGGCTCTTGGTGGGGGCAGAATAATGTGTTGTGAATGTATGAAATGGGTCTGGCCATAGTATGCAGCTACATCTCTCTCTCCCTCTCTGTCTCCCTCTCTCTCTTCCTCTCTCTCTTTAATTAATTACAACCACAAAAGAGATAAGAGTGATACCAGGATTTCAGCAATAAGCTGGGAGAAGTTTGACCCCTTTCCATCCCAGCCATGACACAAATAGAAAGTGAAACCCACCCCCTGTGAAGCTGCAAGTTAAGTGGATGTCTAGGGACATCAGATGCTACCTTATACTGAGACAAGATGCATACCCACCATGCATTGAAGGCACATGGCTTGCCCCCCAAAATCCACAGACTGTCATTTCTTAAGGGTGCTGGGAATTGTGCCTCTGTGGAAGGTCAATCACCACTCCCAGGATTCTTTAGGGCAGTGGTTTCCATCCAGTGTGCTGTGGCACCCCAGGGTGCCTTGAATGGTGGTCAGGGGTGGCCCAGGCAACGCTGCTCTCTGTTCTTTTCCTTCCCTCTTTCTTCTGATGTCCTCTCTGCCTCCAAAAGGCTTGTGCGGCTGTTGCAGCAGCCCTGCCTACAAGCTCCCCAGGCAAATGGTGTCCCTGGGGCTGGCCAGGGGGTGCTGATTGCCAGGAGCTGAGGTGGTCTCGGAGCGAGCAAGCAAGTGGGTGAGGGAGCCCAGTCAGCCAGTCCACCAGCCCTTGCTGTTGGGAATGGACAGACATGTCCTATGCCCCTGTGGGACAGTATGAGGGGGCACCTCTCTTTGGGGCAAGGGGGACAGCTCAGAGACCAGGGGCAGCAGCAGTGGATGCTTGGAGGACTCCCAAGGAGAGGGAAGAGGAAGGGAGGCTGAGGGAACACTCCCCAAGGGAGGGTGTTTGAAAAAGGGTGAGAGGCTCTGCAGGCAAGGGGTGACATAACTGGGCTCCTGAGCCCCACAGGGGTGCCACAGAAAGAGTGTAGTTGGTCAAGGGAGCCATGGACTCAAAAACCTCTGCTTTAGGGGAAGTCATGTGATTTAAATGCAGCCTCAGTCTCTCAGAACATTGGTCTATCTGTCATCATACTGTCCACAAGGACCAGCAGCTGCCCCCCCCCCCCCCCGGATTTCAGAGAGGACATTCCCAGTCATACCTGGAGATTCCAGGAATTGAAGCTGAGGCCTTGGCCTGCAAAGCACACACCCTACCACAATCTTTCTGCTCAATCTCACAGTCTGAGCCGACTTTCAGGAGGGGTTGCAACTGCAGAGGGGAGGGATAAACCGCCTCTCCCTATATGCTGCAATCCCGGGAACAATTCTCCTCTGACTGCAATTAATTTAAGAAAAACAAGATGTAACTACATGTTAAATGTAATATGTAGCTTGACCCTGAGACTTCCATTCATCTGCTCTCTTGGGTGTTAACTAAGGAAACAATCATGAGGGCACGACCTTTTATTATGGATGAATAAATCCTGGATACCCAGCACTGCTGATTTGGTATGATCAGCAGTGCAGATTAAAACAATGCTCCACTCAAATGCACTGAAAGAGTAGGGGAAACAAATCCTTCTAATTTGTATGCACAAAAGGGTAGTTGAAATGAGCTAAGAGGTGACTAGTCCATATTTAATTAACTTTGGTATACGGTCTTTCATACTCCTATAAACTCTTTCCTTTCTTTTTCTATCTGCTTTTCTTCACCCTAACTAACCTGCATGCAGGGTAACGGAAAATAACAACACAAGATTTCTGAGTTACAACGAACGAGCAAAGTTTATAACTGTGTACACAATTTTTTTACACACCTTAATTGCTTTTGTAAAGACATTTAAGGGTGCTATTTTTTAATCTCCGGAGAAGGTCTGTGGAACTATAATAGCTAAGATGATATTTGTCCTGCAGAGGGGGTGGTAAGAAAACGACAGGCCCTTTAATGGATTTTCTTGCAATCAGAATCCACCTTGATGTATGTTCCGAACTGATAGACATTTAGGAACCAAAAATTCTAGTAGCAATGTAACAATTATCACAATTTATCCTTTCGCAAGCGTTTGCTAAATTGCTGTTGTGTAAAAACTGTGTCAGACTGTTTCTTCTGAACGGATGCTGAAGAGTCGGGAAAGGCCTGCCATTCATTTCTAAATTAGGTGCTATTTCAGACATGGTTTGTACAAATTACATTGCTTGTTAGGGCATCCCTTCACTTTCACTTCAGACTGCAGCCAATCAAGTTCTCTCTTTTTCTTACTAGTTCCAAACAGCTATATGCCCTCCAACTCAATTATACGTGCCTGTTTTCTTTTATGAAAGAGCTCTGCTAGATCAAAAGCTGTTGCTTGCAGCAAAATTTAAAATGTTATGAACATTCCATTTCCTATACAATTTAGGACTTTAGTACAGAGGGAAGCAGGGCCGGCTATATCTGTGGCATTGCAGGTAAAAGAGAGATTAGTTTGCCCCCCCCCCCATGTCTTAGAAGCTTAGGCTGTTTATCTTTGTTCTGTCCAATGAAGGGATGGGCAACTGATGAATGGAAGTCCAAACAGAAGCCTCCAGTCTATGCTTCAAGGATCAGCAGTGCAGCAGTGGTGTAAAATGGGGTGCTTGCACAGTGTGGATCCCACTCTCCCTTGTCTTGTGGCTTTTGATTTATGGGAAATCTCCTTGCCCATCATTAGCCTAGAAGGAATCATGTAAGTGTAAGGGTTTTTTCTCCCCCTGCCCCTTCTTGTGCTTTTAAACGCCTGGGTGAATTTGCATTGAAGTAAAACATCCATCCAAGCCCTTTATAGGCAACTGAAGCTTTTAGCAAGGACTTTTTCTCAATTGCTGTCTACAGAATTTCTTAGTTCTATCAGTGGGGGAGGGGATACAGTGTCTCAAAAAGAGATCATTTAAAGGAAGAAGAAGCATATCACAAGAAACCAGTTTAATCAGATGTGTGTGTAAAACTGATTCATTCATAGACAGAACTCTCATTACAATATTTGTCATGTTTTGCTTGGTTATAAGCCATTTAGTTCAAAAAAGCAATTTATTTGTCACAAAAAGAACCAGACAAAAGCAGCATAGAAATAGCGAAGTATGAATTGCTTAGACAAATGTTGGATTATCAAGTTATGCTCTTTAAACTTACAAATTTCAAAAAGTATTTTGTATTTTTTTTTAGTTCACCCAGTCTGATATGACTCTAACCACATGGCCTCTAGACCACTCCTAGCTTAGAGCAGTTCTAGCTCAGCCAGGTGTGCCTTATGCAAGCATAAGAATGGAAGGAATACGAATCTTCTAGGAAACATAGAAACCCAACCATGTGGCAGACTTGGGTACTATGACGCCCTGTGCAAGGCAAAAATTAGTTGCCCACCCCCAGCCCCTGTGCTGCCTTCCCAATAGTGGGTAAGGAAGCACCTGGCTTTGAAAAGGAAGCACAAGGGCTCTGACAGGGTCCTGCAGTCCTTCCACCTCCTCCCCAAAGCTAGGGAAGCTCTAACTAGGCTTTGGGAAGGATGGTGGAGGACTCTAGGACTGGACTTGTTTACAGGACTTTGAGATGGTGCCTCCTCGGCTCATCACCCGGTGCATGCACACTACTTGTTTAGTCCTGAATCCATCACCAACTTCAGTAGGCAGAACCACTCAAGAATTGCAGAAACAGAAACTACTCACCTCCTGCAATGTCAACAGATCAATATTTTACGCATTGCAGAGACATCAAGGGGCTGGACTCTTGAAAAGTCAACCAGATAAGCTTCTGAGATGAGAATTCAATATGTTAATGAAGGTGAATTTTAATTTAAGCTGTAGTGCCAGCCCAATGCAGTTTGCTGCTAGAAGCATAGTGTGTGTGTGTGTGTGTGTGTGTGTGTGTGTGTGTGCGTGCGTGCGCACGCACACACACACACACACACACACATTATAGGGACAGCACTTGTTTTTCTGCACCATTCAAACACTGCTTAATGCCTTCATGATGTCACCTGAAGTGGTAGCCACTAACCCATCACCCCAAAAGCGGAAATGCACCACCAGAAAAGGGGACAAAGTTCTCCATAAAATCCAAATGTACTAATTTTTATATGTAGTTGCACATTTAGAAATAATTACTATAATTAAAATAGAAATATAATACACCTTCCTGTAGTGGAAACCATTGTAAGCCGGGGTTGGTCTGCGTGCCTGTTTAGTCTGATATCCAAGTGCTATTTGTTGATGGTCATCTTACATACATACATAATTTTATTTGTATGCTACTTTTCCACAGTTCAAACCATGCTCAAGGCGGCTTACAACATGAAGAAATACGTAACTACAGCATAACAAAAGTAGTCATAAGCAGTAAATAAGACATTAAAAAATACACAACGAAACTGAACAATCTCCAAATAAATAACAAATTCCAAAATAAATATACAAAAACCAACAGCAACAACCCCCACCCAACAAAAAATCTCAAGCAACACCCCAACCCGAGAGTCTGTTCAGCAGCCTCAGTGTTTGCAGCTGGAGTCAGTCAGGCTCTGCCCTCCCAGGCCAGGTGGAAAAAGGCTGTAAGGCAGAGACCAGATTTTCCAGGACTCGTACCCAAAATGGTTCCAAGTCCCTTTTGCCCCTTCTGGTGCTTATCTTTATACTGTACTTCAACTGTACAGCTCTTCAAAGATAGGGTGCTATCAAAAAGGGGCCTGTCCTCTGCCAGTCCTTCAGGGCTGTCCTTTATAAGGTAGGGCACATGGTCACCCCATCTGCCTGAAGCTGGTTGTTTTGCTCTGCTGCGTGGCAGACCAGGTATGCTACGTCCAAAGGCTCGTGTGGCACAGTCCTGTGAGATTTACTCAGAAGCAGGTCCTGTAGAGTTTAACAGTGCTTAATCCTTGGCAAATAGGACGCGGGTGGCACTGTGGTCTAAACCACAGAGCCTAGGACTTGCCAATCAGAAGGTCGGCGGTTCAAATCCCGGCGATGGGGTGAGCTCCCGTTGCTCAGTCCCTGCTCCTGCCAACCTAGCAGTTCGAAAGCACATCAAAGTGCAAGTAGATAAATAGGTACCGCTCCGGCGGGAAGGTAAACAGCATTTCCATGAGCTGCTCTGGTTTGCCACATGCTGGCCACATGACCCGGCCAATAAAGCGAGATGAGCGCTGCAACCCCAGAGTCGGTCACAACTGGACCTAATGGTCAGGGGTCCCTTTACCTTTTTAATCCTTGGCAAACAGGTATAAGATCACAGCCAGGAAAGTGCTGAACAATCAGCCCAGTAAACATTTCCAATTTACAGGTCTGTAGAGTTGCTTGACTAACTCCCTCCAAAGAATGTATGGATATTTAAAGTTGATAGTTTGGAAAAGCAGCCCTTTTGATGTCCTAAGCAGCAGGCAGGGAAATACAGAAATGGCTGGCTTTTGGTTTTGGTTTCACAGGCTCCCAAATTTTAAGTTCTGGCATTTAAATTTAGGTTCTGGAATTGTGAAAATGGCAGTAGCTGCATCAAGCTGCTTGCTGTTATGGAAAGACAAAGTCCTTGACAAATCCTAGAGTTGGAAGCAGAGCTGAGGGAGGAGCATGCAGAGGGTGAACAGAGCCTACCTCCAACAGGCTCCTCACCTGCTGCCTCCATCTAGACTAACTCACCTGCCATCGTGCCTCAGCTGCCAGGGCTCTGTACCAGTTGTGGAGGCACGTAATTGCGCCCCCTCAAAAATGTGTGCCTGGGGCCATAGCTCCCCTGCCCCCCTGCCTCTGGTTGGAAGGAATTCTTAGGAAGAAAGAGGGTCAACTCTTTGAATTCTTTTGCCCATGACAACCCCTGAGGGACAGCTCAGTCGGTAATGCACGAGACTGTTGATCTCAGGGTCATGGGTTTGAGTGAAAGATTCCTATAATGCAGGTGGTTGGACTAGATGATCCTCATGGTCCTTCCAAACTCTGCAATTCTATGTTCTATGACAAGAAATACAGTGTTTTGTCAATCCATTTCGGTTTTTTGAGGACGTTTGCAAAAGGCAGCCCAGGCAGCCTTCAAAATTCCCTGCAATGGCAACATGTTGCTGAGTAATACTGATTTGTTCACGGGCAATTGGAAACTGATTCTTTTGGAAACCAGAAATTTTTGCCTACCAGAAAAAAACACACAACTCTTATTCATTGGCATAAGTTAAATATTATGGAAACATGTCTGCTTACAATTTGCTTTGTAAGATTTGTGCTAATGCTAATAAGCAGCAGCTGTGAGACTTCCTCTTACAAGTTCTTTTGTGGCTGCAGTGGTATTATCACACATGTTCTGAGCAAATATGAGAGATTCTCTCTCCTCCACAGCCCGGATGGCTCTGTGTGGATTCCACAGATTCATTCAGCTCCAAATCAGATTTAGGAAATGTTCAATTTAGAAGATGGATGTTCTTTTCTGGTCCACATACTTGACAATATAGTTGATTAGGAAGGAACTCCTTCTGACTTTAGATGCTATCTATGTGGGCTCCAGTCTGCAGCCAACAGCTATGTGTGTGTGTGTGTGCTCTCTCAACACAAAAATTAGGGACAAATCACTAATATTCATAAGCATCAAATTTGGCACAAGTAGATGCAACTACTTTGTACAGTACCTGATCAGCCGATGGTTATGATGATGATTGCTGAAATAGCCATTTGCATAAATGCCTTTAAAAATTAGTTTGCATACAAGAAGAATGGATCATCAGTGATTACAACTGCTTATGACAACCAAAAGCACAAACTGCATTTCTCAGAAGCAAAGTATACACTTGACTCTTAGATGTTGAGAATAAGCAAGTATTTGGTATATTGTGTATATTATGCCTTTTAAAGTGGCTTTTAAAGCATCACTCATTCGGATGAATACTGAACAAAAAGCAACGTTGCCCTCAGTGAACTCCAACTTAAGCATACAATTGACAACAATGTTAAGGAGGAGAAATGTCCAAAAATTAATCCAATATATCTAGCATAATGGCCAAGCGTCCCTGTTTCACAGCAATAGCTGGGGTAGAGAAATTCAGCTCTGTTTGCATTTTAATGTGAGCCTGCACACATCCCAAAGCAATATAGAGCTATCCCTTTGAAATTTGCACTTCTACTAATGTTGTGATGCAGTTTTCCAACAGCAACAAAAATGACAAAAATGTGTATATTAAAGGAAGGTGTGCATGAAAAAGCACATAACAGTAAAAACTAGGTTTGCTTTTTTGGATGTAATGGGCTAAATTCTGTGCTTGGTATGTCCATGCACCTTACTCCATCTTGACAATTTCCATTAATTCAGATGGTCTCCAGCAAACTGTAGGAAACTGTGGTGCTTCAGTAGAAGCCTTTGGGAATCAAGAACTCCTTTAGACTGCAATTGGTATTAATATGTAAGGCCCATTGAAATCAAAAGTGTTCTCATGTATTTAGGCTTACAAAAAACAGTAGGCTCTGGTGTTTGCTTGTTCTGGTTTCTCTGTAGTGTCAGAGAGGAGGGAAACCGTGGGGGAGGAGGAAAGCAGATAGTGTGGGAGGACAACACAGAGCAGGGGTGAGGCCCACTAGATGTTGCTGGGCTACAACTCCCATCATCCCTAGCCATTGGCCGTGCTATCTGGGACAGATAGTTGTTGGAGTCCGCCAACATTTGGAGGGCCACAGGTCCCCAACACCTAAGAGGAATAAGAAACAAACTGTGTGTGTACATGAATGTATTTTTGTGTGTGAGAGAGAGGGTGGGGTGGGGTTAGGGAGAAGGCAGCATTAGGTAGGCAAAGTTGGTCAAAGGAGAAATGTTTCTTTGCCCTGTCTCATACACAACACAAACCTTCACACATATGTGTGCAGCTTAGAGTGTGCAGGGCTGGGGCCTCTCCTCACACCGCAAATCCTTATAGAGTCTTTTCTGTTTGGCTTGGCTTCTGCGATTCCAGATACAGCACATTAGCTATGTGTCTTCAAGTATCACATTCATTGCTTAAGTGGAAGAGATAGCAAACACCTCCAAACCAGGCACCTGCAGGAACCAGAATTCATTTTAGCTTTTGAGCACATAACCCTATCAAGTGCTTTTCTACTAGAAAAAGGGTATCGGTACTCACCATGAAGTTGCTACAATGAATGCCACACTTTTAAGCAGTGTTTTTATTCTAGAAAAGGGTGCCAGTACTGCGTACCCTTGAGTGCCCCTATCCCTGTTCCCGCAGCTCATTTACTTGCAGGCAAACTTCACTGATTAAGTGTTTTTAGAACTCCAACCATAGTTTATGCATCAGTTACTTATCTGCAAGAACCCTAGTTGTAATTTTGGCTCCAGAATCCTTCCAGGAGTACATGAAAGAGAAACCAGAGTGCATATGCCTGGCTGGAATTCTTGGCAGCCTCCCTCTTCCCAGCATTCCTTTTAGAACGCCTGAGTGCACGCACCCAGATTTCCCCTGAGTAGCGCAGTCTGTTACAAACCGCCATACATTTCCTGCCAAGAAAAGATGCACTTCCAAAGTCTTCTCCCACATGCAGATTCTCTCAGTCACAGATGTATGTTAATGACCCTTGCAGCCATTTTCTTCTAACGGAAAGAAGGGAAGTGGTCTTCGAGAGAAGAAGAACTTAAGCAAGAAGTTGCTGGTTGCAAAATAAACATGAATGCATTCTCTTTCTTTTTAATCAGATCTGGATCAAATGCTGAGAGAATCTACCTGATGCAAGGGAACTTGCCCACCTGACATTGGTGGTGCTAATTTGGCCCCTTTGTATATGATCAAGTAGTAGGTTATTGTGCAATAGAATCTCCCCCACATACACACATTTTGTTTTGCACAGTCCTCATAGTCTTCCCCCAAGGTTTTGCCATTATTGTGGGGCTTATCTGCCTTTTCCAAATCCTTATTTTAAAGAGCAGTACTTTGTACCTGGCCAAGTGCAATGCAATGCTAGATGGCGTTTTCATTACTCATGTGGTTGCACAAATAACAAGTGTGATGAACATCTGGTGAATGTCTGTGCACAACTGGTCTCTTCCATCACCATGCTGACACTATATTATGAAGAATGCATCGTTGTTGTTGACAATAAAATGTATATATAGCTGCACATCATTAAATATTCCCTAGATAGTTTACCATAAAATTAAAAAATGCAATCTATAATATAGTAATTAAAGTCAATAATAAAAGATAGTAAAAACAACAGCAACCCCCCTTGCCTCCCAAAAACACCAGCAACAGAGAAGGCATAACATTTATAGCCTGGATTTTTAACAGTTTAATCTAGAAAGTCTGACTGAATTAGGTGCCAAAAATACCACAGAGAAGGCACCAGGATAATCTCTTTCGGGAGGGTAATCCATACTCAAGGCGCCACTACTGAAAAGGTAATCACTGACTTCACTTCACTTGGTGGGAAACCCTGGAGCAGGATTCAGGACTCAGTTACTCAAGTTGCACATAATGTGTGGTTAATCTCTAGACCATCTTTTAATTGGTTCTTTATACCGTATATTTAAATACAACCAAAGCTCTGTGGGTTGTATGTTCAAGTATTTTCACAACAAAATGCAATATTTACAAATTAATCTGTGTTATCTCAGTTTAGCATTATAACTCGACCAAGTAAAAACTATTTTGCAAAAAATGGGTTTACTCCAGTTTTAAATATTCTGTGATGGCAGTCCTGAAATGATGGAATTTCAACAGAGCTACTCTGGCTTAGGGCTCATTCACACTTTTTCTGTGCCTAGAAAGCACAGGTCTCAGTGGTTTCCCGCTCCACTCACAATTTCTAGACATGGATCCAAGTGTTTTGCCATTGTTCCATTGCTTTCTCCTGGAAAACATGCTCTTTAGTGCTAAATCAGAACAAACAGCCATCCTTGGAAAGCCCAATTGCCCTTTGTTCCAATTCATCACTAGGGGGGGAGTGGTGGGGCAAACAGGGGTGTGGATAAACCCATAGTCATCAATTCAATCTGTGGACAAACAAAGTAAGTTTTCTCAAGTTATTAAGGGGAACTGATATTTATGAACAAAAGTCCAATGAAGCCAACAATTCCAGCAACTTGCTTTTGGATTTAGTGTGAATTTCTATTGGATAATAATTAATTACATGTTGGGTTGTTTTGTAGTGTTTACTGCCAAGTGTATATTAAAATGTAAATAAATGAGGTTTTCTTTTTAATACAGATGTGCTGTAACAGTGGGACTATGATCCCAAATGGCTAAAATAGTTGTGGCTTAAGGTAAAGTGTGTATAATTTTGGTTTTATTTTTAAACAAATGATTGATTCTTCTGTCTTCTGACTGTGTTCAGACCTTGGCTGAAAAATTCCATCCCAACTTTTATATGTTGACCCGGACAGCGCCTTTGTGTATTTGAAGAACTTTGTGGTTCTTTGGGGTTGCGTATACACTATACCTATAAAGCACATTCAAAGCACATTTTCCTCCTCAAAGAATTATGGGCACTGCAGTTTTACCCCTCACAGAGTTACAGTTCTTTGGGTAGGAGAATGTGCTTCAAATGTGATTTAAAGGTATAGTGTGTACACAGCCTAGGATTATTTCTCCAGTAGGCTAATTTTATTATAAAACCAGGCTTACTCTAGCAACATCGCGCAAGGAAAACACCTCAGCTGAAGTGTTTCCACACCATGATATGAAAGATGTCAGCCTTTCCCCCAGCACTTCACCCTGCAGTCTTTCTGGATGATATCACCCACTCAGCTCCTCCTGGCCTCCTTGCGTCAGAGGGCAGTTTCTTAGCCTCTCTGGCTCATGATGCGTTGACTTTTCAACACTTGGAGGCTGATTTCATCTTTATCGTTTGTATATCGCAAGGTTAATTCCATCAATCTTGGATTACGAGTTTCTTCAGATATAACAACATTCAGGAGAATGGAGCAGGGGAACAGGCAGTATAAATGACCCTTTCTTCCATTTCTCTATGTATCTTTGTAGTGTCCGAAGTTCAACTTTCACATCTCTTGCAGTCAGATATTCAGGCCATTAACAATAATGGAATGGAAGTTTATCACATATGATTTGGTGTTGGCTCAGCCCCCGTCCGCACTGTACATTTAAAGCTATATCATGCCACTTTAAGCAGTCATAGCTTCCCCAAAGACTCATGGGAAGTGTAGTTTGTTATGGATGCTGAGAGATGTTAGGAGACCCATGTTTTTAGGGCACCTGAATTCTACCCCACAAGCCACAATTCTCAGAGTGGTTTAACAATCAATCCCTCTGAGAGGGGAATAGGGTTCCTAACTGCTCTCAACAACTTTAACAATCAATGATTCCCACAATTCTTTGGGAGAAGCCACGACTGCTTAAAATGGTATGATACTGCTTCAAATGTATAGTGCAGATGGGGTCTCAGGCGTCTGAAACCAAAGTTTTATTTCTCCAATATGATGGTGTGCATCCTCTTATTTTAGCTATCATTTCCTTGATGGCCTTGTATCCTGCGTATTTGCTCTGTTTGTGAAAGGAGATTTCTGCTCTGTTCATGCTTGATGGTTCTGATGGGTTTTATTCAATGCAAAGCTTTCTTTAGGGCATCGCTCACTGAACTTTTGAGGAAGTAGCAGAAGGTTAGAGGGCCGTGCCTTTTGATGCATGCGCTCTCCTGTTTTGCAATAGGAGAACTCATTAAAGATAATTTATAGTGTCTATGGCATGCCATTAAAGTATGGTTCCAGCTGATTGTGAAGCAGAGCCATCTTACTCTTCCTTGGAAGCATTGCTCAGACACTTTAATTCTTCATTGTAATCTCAGATAATAAAAACATCCGAGATATTCATGTTTAACAATCATCACTTATCATACCGCGGAGAATTCTATCCTACTGAATATTTCTCTTTGTATTCCTGCTATAAATATGCAGAGGGATGGTAGCTGGGGGTGGGGAGGGAAGTGTTTAACTGCTCCAAAGGGTGAAAAGAACACGGAGATAAAACGTCTGGAAAACTAGAAACAGCATGACAGTGATGTATGGGCAACAGCACCACTAGTTCAATATCCTTCGAGACTGCACCAAAGGGCCCATTCCTCTGCAACATTTAGTGTCCATTTAAAAGCTCCTGGGTAGATTCCTGTGCACACAGACTCTTGAAAAGGTTTTTAGGAAAATAGGCCATTCACATGCATCTTGCCAGTAGAGCGTTCTAGGTGCCGAGTTCATGGTGCTCACCTGTGAGGAAGCCATATGCAAGAGAACGCCATATGTAGACAAGTCACCTTAGGGACTATCTGAGAAATTGCACAGAGATGCTGACATAGAGGTGAGCAGGCAATCTACCCTAATTCTGCTCACCCACCTGCACCTGGCAGCCCATCTTGCTCTCCAAGAGGGAAAAGCTTACCTTGGTGGTTAAGATGGAGTAGCAGGCAGTGCTATTTTCATCTTTGCTCCTTTGGGATGCAAGGAATCTATAATGTCATCTTCCCGATAAATCTCCTCTGAGTCACAATTCATCAAACATGAAGTGGTGAAGAGAAGCCAAGCAGTCTTTCTTTGGCAGGCTTGCTAATTTGAAAATGGCATCGTTGCTTCTGTATCCCTATAATTTTCAGCCATGCATTGCCACATAGGAATTTAGGGAAGCTGTTTGATGCCAAGTAATACCATGGGACCATCAAGCTTAGAGAATTACCAACATCAGGGATGGGAGGAGCAACCCATAGCAGCTTTCTCTGGTTTTCTTTTGTCCAAACTCCATTTCAGCTCTCCACATTTCTGCAGCAATTAGTACATTTTCTCTTTTTAAATCCCCATGAAAATTCTTGAGCATTTTAGTGTGAATCTATCTGAAGATTTGACAAATGTACACATTTTTGCAAGCAATTTCTCATAATATAATGCATTTTTGCACCTTATTTTCACTATTATCTTCATCTATATGCACCTTCCCCCTTAATATATGCATTTTTGTAAGCATTATTGGGTTGGAGTAGTGCATCACAAATCTCAGATAAGTGAGAGTTTTGAAAGATGGCTGTGTTTCGACTTCCATAATATTTAGAAAGCCCAAATTTCATCAATTTGGTTTTAAATGCAAACAGATGTCTCCCACATCCTTAATCAACACTGACTGTTGTATGTCACCAGGGTCTTTTTCTTCTTCTTTTACACAGGAAGATTCCCAGTCCTGCTTGGAGATGCTGAGGACTGAGCCCTGTACCTTTTGTGTATGCAGAGCATGTGTTCTGCCACTAAGATGCCTCAAACTACTATACCTCTACAGTGACTCTGTTAAAACTCCTAGAAGCAGTTCTGACTTGGCTGGAACAAAAATAGAGATACCCTGCACTCATTCTGTTGGTAGGCAGGCAGGCAATGGCGTCTAAACTGTCTAATGGATGCTTTAGTTGAGATTCCTGCATTGCAGAGGGTGGGACTAGGTGACCCTCAGTGTCCCTTCCAAGCAGTGCCAGATTTATGTATAGGCTAAGTAAGCCTAGGGCTTCTAAATCTAGGGGGGTTCACCAACCTGCCAGCTCCCCAGCAGGCAACCTCCCCTTTCCCAAAATTGCAAACCCAAGACTTCATGCAAGGGGTGTTCAGTCAACTGTTGACTGAACACCCCCTGCTGTGCAGATAATGGAGAAAGCTCATAAATTGTATCCCTTCTGGCATCCTGGCCAACTCATTAAGCTGGTGTAAACCCTGGTGCACTAGAAGCACAGAATAGCAGCAAATAAAATCTGCTCATACATCAGCGACTGATAAGACTTGTCAACCAGTTCTTCCAAAGTCTTCCTAAATTATAAAGCTCCAAAATACAGGCCAAAAGAGAACAGGTCTGGGAAGAGCGAGGCATACAATGGGCACCAGCATTGAAAAGGCCCTGCTCCGTGTAGCTCTTGCCCGGTCATTTGATAGGGTGCCCACTTGCCCTCCTTCTTGACATGGAATGCTCTCTATTGGAGTCTCCAGGTCCAGTACAAAGACCATAAGAAGGGAGAGCAGGGACCTTGAAGTTCCCAACAGCTGTAAATCAAGCAAGCAAGCAAGCACACAGGTTACCTTTGTCACAGGACGCCTATGTCCTGGCCAGGCCTGCGCCCAATCTTGTTTTTGTACAATCTTGTTTGTTTTCAGTAACCAAAATTATATTATCCACACATACAAGCAGAAAAGTTGTCTTTCTTCATTTGCAAGTAATCGTACAAAACAAAGTGGCACTAATAAAGAAAAGTTCCAGGGTGGCAACAGAAAGCAAACTAAATATGCTTTTGCAGTTCATCAAAACTATCCAGCAATATCAAGTTATAGGAAAACTGGTGCTATTAACAGTAACCCTTCTAGTTGGTTCGGCAACTTCCATGCACATGATGTGTATGCTAATTATTTCCCTAAAGAGTTAAATGATAACTAATCAGAGGCAGCTACAGTTGCAAATAGCAACAAAATATCTGTGAAAAGAAGAGGAGCAGGTTTGTGTTGCAGGCAGAAATAATGTTTGTAATGAAGTAAGAGCAGTAGTTTACTTGCTCAAATTAACAAATAAGAAAGTTTTGAGAATTTAAATTCTAGATTAAAATTGATTACTTCATTGAGAAGGGGATTGTAACAAAAACACTGGGGCCTAATTTGAATAGTAGAGTGCTGGGTATCTGGTGGGCAATCTCATCCTTTATTTCCACACTGTGGCTACAGACCAAATCACCTGTCAGGAGAGTTATGAGAGTCAGGTGAGGGTCAGATGCCTTGTCAATCCCAGCAGGTATATAAGAGGACAACCGCCTTTGCCCTGGCCAGGCCTTTGCCCGTTAGTTTTAAGAATAATATTACAACTTCATTTTCCTAAAAAAATAATGCTTATTCCACAAAAGGTTTACAAAGTTCAGTTATTGCAAAAGTTTTTGTGTTAATTTAATGCATGGTATTTAACAATAGTATCTTATGTCCTTTGGAGAGAATTTGTGAATTGCAGAATTGTAAATACCCGTCACCATCCTTGGCTTCACTCAATTTTGTTTACAACACTCTTCCATTTTCTTCTAGTTGTGAGGGTGGGGGTGGGGAGGGGCCTCACAAGTGGAGTAGCCTAGGGCCTCTCTTCATCTAAATCTGGCCCTGCTTCCAAGTCTTCATGAAAAGAGTATAACCAGCTGTAGGCAGCACTTCCTGAATAATGCAGGATTCGCTGGCTGGCAGCCGTTTTGACAAGAACACTTTTGATGCACACACATTTAAAAAAAAAACGCAAACCCAAGAACTGTTCACCTCACAGAGATATATTTCCAGCACTCTTTACAAACTACAATTCCTATGATTATGTATGGTGTGTGTGTGTGCAGCTGCTGTCCTTTCTACCATGGCCTGGTCAGTGTGATGCTGACAGAAAAAAGTGCCCCTCAATTTTCTTATTTTTATGGCTCCATATTAGCCTCCCTTTCCATCAGCTCATGTGACATTTTCTTGTGGGATACATGTAAAGTGGAAAGCAAGTGGGTCTTCCCACTTCTTCAACTGATTTACAGTTTGTGTTCATTTATATCTCCATGGCCTTTAAAACTAATCGAAGCTCTTTGTTGGAAAGAAAATGAGCCACATCTTTTTAAAGACCTCATACTTTCCCCCTTGAACTTTCTCCTTCTTCCTTCCTTCCTGTGAACGACTTGACATTTGTCTGGTAGTTTCTCTTAACTAATTGTTAACCTATTAGTTGAGGCCGTAAAAATTATTGAAAGGCCAAGGCTAAAGCTGTTGAAATGAGAAATATTTCTCTACTATTCTCCCGAGAGGAATAAAGAGAGCTGCAGCCAGCAAGCTATCTGCCAGTTTCAAACTAAATGCGCTCAGAGAGGATGTTTTGTTAACAGTAGTTAATCAGTAAATTCCCTTCGCTAATAAGACCATCACTCCTGGCTAGAGCCACACATTACCTGCTAGATTTCTCAGGGCTGAAGAGAATGGGCTCTTCAAATTTCATTTTAGTAGCTGAGGTGTTTGGCACTAAAGTCTGGTAAAAGTAACCTGAGAACAACTGAAAAATGTCATTGATGGTCAACATCCATTTGTAAAATTATACAACAACTATTTGATCAACTTACTTGTTTCTTGTCTTGAAATGTGATGGCTTATTATCATTTCCAAGCTACTTTCCATGTTATAATTCATGCACGCTAGCCTCTTCCCAACACAACATCCCCACATTTGCCAGCTCTGCCCTTCATCTTTCCCACACTGGTTGTGGGAAACTCTTTGCATGTTCAGCCAAACACACAAAACTTAACTTCCTCACTTGAAAGAAGCTCAGCGGTACATCAAGATGGGAAATGCCACACAGAGCATCTCATTCAACACATTATATGGAAGCTGAAAATCCCGCCCCTTGTCTCCCCAAGTACTTTGCGTACTATATCTCAGGGCAACAGCAGCAGGAAGTAGGGAAGTTATTGTTATTTCAAAATTACAGGCAGGGAGCTGAGGCTGAGAGTACAGTGGCTTCTCTTAGGTTGGAATTGGGGAGAAATTCAAGTCAGTTATTATCATTATTTTTTATGAAACTAAAGGCGAGTTGACCTAATTCACACTTTGTGGAACAATAACCAAACCAAAGCACAGCTAGACTTTGACATTCACACTGCTCTGAATTCTTCAATGCATTTCTCCAGCCAATTAAAATGAAAAAAGTGCACATACTAGTGTAAGGGGTGCATATCAATACATACACGAGTGAAAGTAGCATGAAAATACATTCTATTTGGATAAATTGCTTTGCATAAATGTGCATATTAGGCAAAAATGCATTCAAAAATGTGTATATGGTAAAATGGTTTGCCATACAATCCTGATGAAATTTTATAAGGGCTTTAAATTGATATGAAACTGGATAATGGAACTTAAAACTAGTAATATTATAAAATCAGAGAAACCAAAACTGGCAGATTCATCTATCCCCAAATCAAATAAAAGTAATAATGAGGTGCTCATAATACTCTTGATAAAACTATTGTGGGTGCCAACACAAATAGCTTTCATGGTCAGCAAAAGAAACCTCATAGTGGTGAGTATCATTTTTAAAATAATAAAAAACACCCAGTATACAGTGTGTGTGTGTTCCACGTATACACAGAGTTACAGGGATTTAAAAAAATTGGCTTCTGAATTTTTTGAGCTATAGTCTGTATTATATGAGTCAATAAATACATCTCTGGCTACATGAATTGCATATTTGGTTGTGTTCTGCCATACCCAAGACTGGAAGGAATGCTCTGTTGTGCCAGGATTTCAGCTCCGAACAGTCCTCCTTTGGTGTTTACATACAGTACCACCTTTCCCTGTGGAAAGAGATGAAAGCAGCAGACAGGAATTGTTGTACAAGGGCCAAGGGAAGCTTATACTCCCAGTGGGAAAGAGCTGCAAGACAACCATTGTTTAGAAGGAGAAGCATAAGTCACCCAAGAGGGCTGACAACATGTTCTGTGTGCTAAAACTTCTCTCTTCCCAAAAAAGTGATGCTTGTAGCCTGGAAGGAAAAGGTCACAGTAAGGAACTCTTTCCAGACAGTCTTTGTAAAGTCCCAGCAGGACTGGATTTTCTCAGAATTTAGCAATCCAGGATAATTGATCATATGTTTTCAGTTAAGATGTTGGCATTGTTGCCATCTGATGTTATCTTGTGCTTGCTTTTCCTCTTCTTGTTGCTGGTTAGCAAGTGTTTTGATTTCCTTGCTGTAAGAGCTGCTTACAAATTCCACCTTGGGGGGAGCTTGGGGTTCTTTTGGCTGAGATCTCATTGTAAATGTATGCAGATTTATTTCCTCTCCTTTCATTCACACTTCTAGTCACATCTCTCTAGCCTTCCTCCCTTGAATATAGACAATGCATGGATTGTTTTTACATCAACTTGGGAACACATAACATACTTCTATCCCACACAAGGAAACATGCTACACACCTAGTGCTATACTTATACTTCCACACTTGGATAGGGATGAAGGATACAGTTCATCACGTGTCATCCCACCCCTCCCTGCTCTACCACTGCCCTGAGCACAGCACCATTTTGGACATCCATTCAGCCCACATGCAAACTACTGATGCTGGATTGGTTGATAAGAGCATGCTCCCTTTTGACTTTCAGGCATCTCTTGAATACTTATTTATATGAGTGAAGAAGAGTTTGGATTTGATATCCCACTTTATCACCACCCAAAGGAGTCTCAAAGTGGCTAACATTCTCCTTTCGCTTCCTCCCCCACAACAAACACTCTGTGAGGTGAGTGGGGCTGAGAGACTTCAGAGAAGTGTGACTGGCCCAAGGTCACCCAGCAGCTGCATGTGGAGGAGCGGAGACGCGAACCCGGTTCCCCAGGTTATGAGACTACCGCTCTTAACCACTACACCACACTGGCTCCTCTCTTGGGCAAAATGGGGCTTAACCCTTTCAAGATTCTGAGCCTCCCCATAATCTTCAAAACCACAGTCCAGTCTTCCTTCTGGTTTCCTTTTGTGTCATTCATGATTCTTCTCTTCCACATTTTATTTTCATAGGCTCACAGTAAATAACCCAAGATCATTCTGGAAGCTGAATAGATGAGTAGTGATTTTAAGCCTAATCTCTTACGCCCTACTCCATTTAATATCCCCCCCCCCCATTCAGGAAAGAAGGCATAGAAGTGTATAAATAGGGGTGGTGAAAAATATTTTTCCATAGGGCAGAAAGTTTAGGGAGGAACTTGCTAACAGTTCTGTGTAGCACAATTTGGGCTCCAGTCCTATTTGGGAGCCTGCCCCGTTGAATATACTGAGTAATGCATGGCTATTGTTACATTAAGCTATACCAGCAATTGTGACAGCAGGGATCCCCTTCTAAAACAAGGTTAGACACTTTTCAGTTTAGTTAGGAGAAAGTAGTTATATAACTGCAACGCTTTGATGTCTGCCCCATTGCAAGAAAGGAGGATGGGAAGAAAACCAGAGCGACTTGGCCCTGCCCATGTGACCTCACTGGCCCTGCCACAAGTCCAGGGGCTACCAGGTGCCACTGGTTTATCCTGACAAGCCTATGCAGTTGTCCCCAAACTTATTGAGTAGTCGGAGGCTTTTATGAGTGTCCTGTACTGCTTTTAACCAAGTATTATATTTTTACATTATAGTGCACTGCCCTAATATTTTGTGAGAGGATTCACAATTAACCTGTTCTGACAGTAGAAGACAGCAGAAGGACTCCTACTAACACAGTGGGGTTTCCTCCCCTCTTCTCCCCCAATGCGCCCCTACAGACCTCTCCCAAATCTACTCTAGAGGGTTGGGAGAAGCAGAACAATGTATGGGGCGAAGAGGGGAGAGTTTGTTCCACTGGGCCAGCAACTATGTTGAATTGCACCTAGGGAACTCACAAAATGTGTCAGCTTCCATCTCTCATATCCCAAGTTAGGGAAGTACTTAAATGCTGTTGCCAAAGACCTCTGGCTGGCGTTGCTATTCTAATTACAGTTGCCACAGCAATAAGGCACACTCTCTTCATGAAGTGATTGTTTGGCGTCTCGGAATAGTCACTGAACAGCTCTGAGTAAATAAAAAAGCAGATATCTTTCCTTTCCCCATGTAAAAGTAAGACAGATGCTACAATAAACAAAAGTCTTGCATACAGATAATACAACGAACCAGTAACATACTAATGGGTTTTAGCATAAAGGTATTCTCTCTCTCTCTCTCTCTCTCTCTCTCTCTCTCTCTCCCCTGCTTTTCTTACCAAGATGTGTGAACCCTCCAGAAATTGCCCAGTGAAGATGCCTTCAGAATTTTTCACAGCTTTACCTGTGAAAAAAATGTCATTGCCAAAGGATCACTGTCACATCTACAGCTTCATTTTGCAGACAATTGTAATATTATTATTACACCAATATTATTCTCTATGACATGCTGTGCCAAATTAACACAGAACTTACTGGAGCCTTGCTTTTCATGCTATGCGACCCCCCCACCCCACCCCCACTTTGTAACATGTTTTCCTTTCTCACACTTCTCTATTACTGTTGGCGATACTGTCATCTTGCCTGTCTCCTGAGGCAGATGGCTTCAGAGCCTCTTTGATTCTTTGCACTTCTCTTTCTGCATCCAATAACCTTCCCTCCTTTCCTCTGTGGGACTCCAAATTCATGCCTGTGAAAATAAAGACACATTTGGAAACCCATGGGGGAGTCGGGTGGCTGGCGAGAGCAGCACAGAAGCAAGAAAAGGGTTAAGCACTCACCCTCTCCTTTAGTGCTGCTTCTCTGCTCAGAATCATTCCCTTTCAAAGTGGCTTCCCTTCTGAGGGAAAGAGTCCCTGGGACTTTCACTTACACCAGTAATGAAACTTTGCTACCAGGAATCCCTTGTGGAGAGAACTATAAGACCTTGGTTTGAAAAGCAGTTACATGGATGAAGAAGAAAAAAATGTGTGTCGTGCCCAAAATGTAGGTAGGAAACTGGTAGTCAACCAAATAGAATAAGGGAGGGACACAAGAACTAGGATTTATATGATGGGAAAGGGAAATGAAGCAAGGAATAAAGAGTAACAACTCATGGAGATAAACAATTTGAGGAAAGGCTCTACACCAGGGGTCACCAAGATGATACAGAGGCATATTTGCTTTCAGGGGTCTTCCATGGCACCCAGAGGGTCCCCTCACCAAGCTCAAATTAGGCTGGAAAAAGCCATTGTAGGCAGTGGCTTCAATGTGGCTGTGGTACAACTGTGGTCCCTATGATGGTTTCTCTGCTTTGCAAATGTGCCTAGTGGCCTCAGAGCATTGGTGACCACTGGTTTAAACAAAATGGCAGGAGGAGGCACTGAGTGAAGTGTCTCTGAGGACACAGTCCTTATCTTCAAGTGTACCACCATAGATTTGTTACTTCCTGAATGTGCTGATGCTCGATGAACACTGCTTTCTCTGGGTATCAGTATCTATTTAGAATGTTTCTAATAGCTATTACTTGTTTTTAATCAACAAATACTGCAGGTGATGTACAAAATAAGATTAAGAACAATTAATGATCTAATTGATACAATACAATTAAAATATACCATGCTCGCAAAAATCCACTCCAGGATTATTTCAAAATCCATTCATTCAACTCCCACAGAGATGGGCTTCCAAGGCAGCTTACAATTAAAATCTAAATGTCTGTATAAATAAAACAAAACAAAAGTCCTCATAACACATCTAAGTAATGTAATAGTAGGCCTACCGTAGCTGTGGTACTACCACTAAGAAGACCTTGCTGTTGTTAAAAGATTTAGTTTCCTGAAAAATGGAAGTCCAGCTTCTCCTAAAGACTTTAGTGCCAATGAGACTCATATGGGAGAAGGTGTCATCACAGGTACACTGGACCATTATTAGATTATGTTTCCAAGAAGTCTCATTAAATAAAATCTTTTTTGGCAAAAGCCTGTCTGGATTTGTTCCAAATGTTAGGGTGTGTGCATAACTGTTTTGAATATGTAATAGATCAACTGAGCACTGGTAAAAGTTTTCACATTATAGAGAAGCACATTTATTTAGTCATAATTATATTTCCAAATGAGAACCCCCAGTTAACAGATTAATTCCCCAGTGTAAGAAATAAAACAAGTTCAACAGAAATATATTAATTCCTGCAGCTTGCTGATCTGCTGATTTCGCTGCTCTGCATATCAATAAGGACATTGAAGGCACTGTACAACTGGTGCTAATGAAAGCTGTATAATGCAAATTAATTTTTGCATTGTGAATTTACTGCCAAGAGCTTAACACTGCAAATCCATATTACAAAACAATATTTCTAATAGTTCTAGCCTTTTGAAAGAGTGAGTGTGCACAGCAAAAGTATGTCATAACATCAGTGATCTTTAAGTTAGTCACCAAGGGTTCCATTCCATTGCTTTCAACAAGAGTTGAAGAGTTTGTTTTGCTTTGTTTAAAGTGGTGGTGCTTTGGACAAAAATGGTCCCCGGAGCACCTTATATCAGATATGAAAGAGCCAGTATGCTGCAGTGGTTATTGTCAGACCAGGAGTGGGAATCTGGGGAGGGGGGAATGTTCAGGAAGTAAAACCAGGCCAGTGAGGGAGGGGGGCAGAGGAGAGGTCCATCGGCCAGCTGGAGAGGCCCAGAGAGCTGCCTTCAGCCTGATGTTCTCCACCCTGTCTTCAGATGAGGACTCATGGTAATGCTTGATCAAATTTCAAAGAGAAAAAAAGGATCCCTTTGAAACAGCTACACAATTTCTGGTTCTGACTTAAACAGGATTTCTGGTCTGAGTTTCAAACAAGACTGGAAAATGTAAATGATCAGTAACCGGGAAATACAATATCATAGAAACATTAACGCCAGGCTTCAACTGCATCTGCAGCTCTAACAAAAGCTTTCATAAAGCCATGCAAGGAAAACAACACATTTCCATTCAGTAACTCCGTTTAAGAAACAACAGTCCAACAGCCATCAGAGAATTCATTCCAATGGGTAAGCTCTGTACCCATTCTTGGGCTTGAGGGCAATTTTCTGTTTTTAAGATCTAGGTGCTTCTTCATGTCTTTTCTTCCTGCATGGCCCATGCTTCAGGGCACTGGATGGGTTGTTTCCATTTTCTGTCCTTCCTCCTGCCCTCCGACCACCCAAAAATGAACCACTGGAAGATGGCAGGTTAAATTTCCTTTCGGGAGGAACTTCTTGTAAGATCTGTTTGTTCACAAGTCAAGCCAGGGGTTGTCAGCCTTTTGGGATCAGTAGGCACCTTTGTAATGTTGACAAAGTACTGTGGCACCAATCACAAAATGGCAGCCTCAGGGACATGGCGTAACACAAAATGGCTGCTTTCTCTAAAAGAGCAGAAAGAGAGACCGATCCGCAACATGGTTAAGCTATGCCCCTCATCACACACACCCCCCATCAAAGGTGGGAAAAGGCAGCTGCATCAGCCACTGCCATGCTCACTCACAGAGAGAAGCTCTCTGCATCTCTTCTCTGTTCAGTATGGAAGAGAGGCTGGCTATCCAGCCTTGACATCCAATGAAATGTGGAAATGTTTAAACAATAATGCGCAGACCTATGCCTGGAAAGTGCAGGGCAAAAGGTAAGTGTGGGTAAATTCTGAGAGAGTGGAAACCGGCATATTCTTCCATCCCTCCTAGCAGGCAATCAAGGGATAAAGCCCCCTCCCTCCTGACCAGCAATTCTTCCCTGCAGTTACCCCCTCCCTCCCCACCTCATCACATCAGCATTATGAGAATCCAGGGGGTTGGGAATCTCATATTTGACTTGTAACTTGTAGTCCAGCCTTAAATTAAGTAGGAATGGCTGGGACTGTTGTAAAAATTATAATCCTTGGATGAAATTGAGTTTCTCAGATGAAATGTTGAGATGAATTATACTTTCCAGAATCAGATCCCCCCCCCCCAAGGAAGTTTTTTCTTTAAAACAAAACAAAAACCTTGCAGAATGCGGCATGCCATTTGGCGTAAAAGTTATTAATGCTGTTCTTAGCTCACAGTCCAAATGGATTTCTATTTTATTATTAGACCAGTGATCTATCTCAAGCAGTCTTTCTCTGCGGAGTAGTTCCTGATACATTTATGGGCCGCAAGTGAGTTATGATGGTTTTACTGTCACCCAAGGGAATAATTGCTCCTCTACCATTCACTGTCAGGAACACCGTTCATTCACTGATGAGTTGAAAAATATAAGTGCATAGGGACGCAAGAAGGCCCAGAGGAGGCTGCTGGGGAGAATGTAAACATTTTCATAGCCATCACAGTATTTCAAAGCTGCTCAGATGAATAGCATCTCCTACCCCTACCCCCAATAGCTTCACTGGGATTACTTTGGTACATGAAAACTGCATTGCTCATTGAATCCTGTCTCCTGTTTCTGATGGGGAAACAATACCCAAAAATTTCCCTAGGAGACCATTCTAGATTAATTATAGATTAACTTTATTAGCTTTGAAAAGCAGTGGTTATTTTATGCCCAGCAAGATGAAGTATAAATATTACATCAAGAGAAAGACTTTATATAAAGTCATGTACATGCATATACACACAGAGAAATGCACAATATTTTTATCTCATATGTTCTTGTAAAATTAGATGCTCCTTCTTTCTGCAACATCCTTAAATCAATTGACTTGCCTTGGTTTCTACAAAGTGCCTTTCAGTGGAAATGAACTGAACAGCTTAATTAGAGTTGATATCTTAAGATAAAATATCCCCCCAAATTGTGCCTTACTCACTTATGATGGCAAAAGAAAATGATGTGCTTTAGCTTCTTTCTCTCTGAAATTCACAATTTTTAACAGAATTAGCAGTTAATATCTTTATTTCACTTTTGTTTTCTACATGGGTACTATTTCTTGTTTTTTTCCTTCTTTTTGTTTCTTATCTTACTCTGTGCACTTGTAATTTTTGTACTTTTTATTTTTCAATAAAGTATTTAAAATAAAAACAGCACCATTAGCAGAGCAAGCCTATGTGGATTTATTCAATGGAGTTCAATGAGACTTTCTCTCAGGGAAGTATAGGGTTTCGCTGCAAAGTACATCTTCTCTAAAACCCAACTTATTTTTTTAAAAAAAGAAATCGCATTGATCCTTTGAACAACAGGGAGAGCTCATGCAAGCCATGGCCTCATCCAGAGCCACACCACACTAGCTTGTATAACATCCCTACCTGTAACTCCACAAATCACACCAGAGACTATGCAATACTTTCTGGGTTCATTTGCATCTCCCTGAGGAATGCTAGGTCAAGGCCTCAGAAGGGCAATGGCTATATTCACTTGAGAATGGCAATAAAAAGCCCTGGGGTGTACATCTCTTGAGTGTGCTGTGAGAATCCTGACATGTAATGGGTTCCATTAAAAATGAACTTCTCACTTGGGCCTTTATTGACTGTCATGTGCACGGTATAATATTCAAACTGAATTCGTTAGCTTCACTTTGCTTCATAACTCTGAGGCCGAACATTTATTGCCGAAAAAGAGTGTTTTGTGATTGGGAAAACCTAACTGAGCCAGCTACACAGGCAGGGTGGATCACCAGTCCATATTCTAGCATGGTTTGCATATCACTATAGCAATATTGTATTCTATATACACACAAAGAAGCTAAAAAGTTTTTAGGGCAATGGGAAGCAGTAATTGCGGCTGCAGGAGCAGAGGTTAGGCACAGCAGGTAGAGAGCTACTACAAATCTGAACTTCTGATCTTTAGCATTCCCTCAACATGACTTGAAATGCTTGTATTTGTGCCCAGACCTAAGAGACTCTCATTGAAAAATCTGCAATCTGTATAGTCATTCTGGTTTTAATGAGACTTGGTTATCCATCAATACACTCCCCCCCCCCCCCGAATGTTCCATGTGACCCTTTGTCTGCTCTTGTCCTCATCAGCAGGTTTCCTCCAGTGGGGCTGGCTGGCTGGGACACTTTGCTGTTCTTCTCTCATGGATATAAGTAAGTTCTAGACCTGCTCCAAAAGCACAGTGGCTGGGGCTGCAGGATGCTTCTTACAGGTAAGTTCTCATGGCTAAGCAAACCCTGAGTTGTTTGTGTTACCCTCAATCTGTGGGATTATCCATAAAGAACCTACACCCCTGTATTCCATGTGGGTACATTGAAATATGAGTTAAATTACTTAGAACTGTAGAGTTGGAAGGGAACCTGAAGGCCACCAACCCCCTGCAATTCAGGAATCTTTTGCCCATTCATCCAGCTATGCTCAACTCGTCAATTCAAAGATAAATTCAGGGATTACAAAACACCACAAGTCACCAGTAATGTGGAGAAACAAAATCAGGGGAACTTGGGGGTGAGCATAACAATATTCAACAAGTACTTTAAGCAGAGACCTTTCCCAGCCTGCATCTGCATTGGAATTGGTTTTTAAGATTGTTTTATTGCTTGTTGCTTGCTGTCCCGGCCACCTCTGGGAGGAAGGGCAGCATATAGATTTAGGAGTAATAAAAATGTCCGAAGCAAAGCAGACCCACCCATACCTCAGACCTGGATCTTACTATCTGCTGTAAAGCAGCTTTATAATTCAAACCCTGCTCTTTTCCAAATTGCATGTGAACTCAGTTAGAAAAGTTGCAGCATTGCCAAGTTGCAACACAGAAACCTTTTCAGATATATTGATGCAGAGGGAAACAAGGCTGTCCTTGCCTGCCTTCTCCCTAATCCTGCCTGCTCTGGGGCACAGCTGGAGTCCTGATCACCACACAGCACATGCGGAAGAGTACTGGGCAACAGGAACAGGAAGAGCACATGCCAGAGAATGTGCAGCTGCCTTGCCTTATCTCTCTTGGCATCAAGGAATAAATCAATGTTCTACAAGCTGCAGCTTAGCTAACCAGTATTCTTCAACCTTGCGTCCACAGATATTAATGAACTACAATTCCCATAATCCCTGGCTGTTGGCTAAACTTGCTGGGGTTGATGGGTGTTGGAGGCCAACAACTTCTGGGCACCCAAAGTTGCTCTAGGCAGATTATTCCATCTGAGCTGGCATTTTCCTTACTCAGCTAATAAAAGGGCTGTCAATCATCTTCTTCTTCTTCTTCTTCTTCTTCTTCTTCTTCTTCTTCTTCTTCTTCTTCTTCTTCCCCCCTCCAAACACAAAACGGGGAACCTGTGCCAGCGACAGCTGTGTAATAAACTGCATAACATGGAGAGGGTTTGGGGATGGGAGATAAATTTGAAATAGTTCACATTTAAAGCCTACCTACCCAATTCATGCTTTCAAAAACAATATGTGAATGAAAACATAGCCATCCTTCGAAATCT
This sequence comes from Podarcis liolepis, assembly GCF_965112155.1. Lineage (NCBI taxonomy): Eukaryota > Metazoa > Chordata > Lepidosauria > Squamata > Lacertidae > Podarcis > Podarcis liolepis. The sequence goes on along the minus strand of NC_139557.1, from coordinate 51,965,142 downwards.
GAGCTTCTCTGAATTTCCCAATGCAGTTCTCTAGGCAAGTTGCCATCGACTCCATCCCAAATTCTTAGGAATGTAAATGAAACAAAGTAAAAAAAAAAATCAATATATAAGCGCCATCTGTTAATCACCAAGAATAAGAAACTCTGTTGTGTTGTGGAATTATCTTGCTAAATACAGAGGTTTCTCATTGATAAGGGAGGTGTACTCTTTACATGTGCATGCCCTTTACTTCTGAGGCTCATCATTCCTGATTATTATTTTTGTACTATTCCTTATAAACATCTTTCCCACATCTAGTTCCTTTTGGACCCCTTTGGACCCCTTGGTCTTTATTCACCCCCACGGAGTCAGTACTGACCACTTTAGGAAATCTTGTCCAGGACTATGCAAAACAGCAACAGCAAGCAGACTGAATCACATTCACCAAGCAGGAATCTGTTCACCAGGAATTCCGGGAGGGAAACGTAGATTATCACACAGATTTTTCTCTCTCTCCAACTCCATCTCACAAGCACACTGCTGCCACCTTGTGGTTGTGAATTGAACTCTCCTTGTCCTTTCCCACAATTCAAGCAAGCCGTGAATGAAGCACTTCAAAACACTGCGGGACTGAGAAAGCAAAAGCCAGACCTAGCTTAATTCAGAACTAAATATAGACTCCTTGGCTGATTGCTACTGCATTCAGTTTGTCTGTGTGCATTTTCCATCGGCAGTGGAAATGTTCTCTCATAGTCGCACAGCGGCAGGTTCTCAGAAGTTCCACTAGGTGGTGGCATAGAGCCAAAGGCATTTGCAGTTACTCACTGTACTGATGACGGAAAGAAAAGCCTTTCCCCCCCCAAGACTGAAAAAAGAGGACAATGTCCATTTGAGACAAATTACAATTCTGTTTCTTTCCACCTTTGCTCACTGAACTGTGTTTTCCCACTGATTTTAAGGATAAGGTGGGGAAAACCCAATTCTAATAGGCATCTGTCTATAATCACCACAATCATTGTGCAGTATTTTTTTATTATAGTGTTGCAGTCATCCACGGAGCATTAGACAGCTGAATTATTTCCTGTTTAAATTTTCAGTGAGGGAGGTCATAATAAGGTGCTCATGAACTGTTATTCCAGAGCATCACTTGCAGAATACAGACGGGAAAATCTGTACCCTTCCAGATGTTTTTGGACTCCTCTCAGCATAGGAGTAGGCAAACATAAGTCAAAGCACTGGCCCATCTAGCGCCATATTACCAACACTGACAGGCAGTGGCTCTCCAGTGTTTCAGGTAGACTTCCCTCCCAGCCCAACCTGGAGGTGTTGGGGGTTGAAGCTGGGACTTGCATGCAGAGCAAGTGCTCTACCATTGAGTGCTGGCTCGTCCCTGACCATTGGTCATGCTGGCCACAGCTGGTGGATAAAAGAAAAAGATTTGAAGGGACATCTCTGCTGCAGGGACGTATGCAGTGCTGGATATGACATGTTTCATATGCTAAAGTCTACGGGTGAGACACAGGAACTCCGAAATGTTTCATATTTTTGCAGTTTTCGTTAAGAAATTGTAGACAGGCAGACGGAAATGTCCAGATTCAGGTAAAAGTGAGGAAATCAAAATGTACCTTTTGCAGTGCCACTGCTAAATGATACATTAAAAACAGACTACTTTATATTTAACCACACTGCTCTCAGTATTTGCCAATGAAGCAATAAAGACTGCAGATGATGTCCTTGTACTTTTATATTTACTTGTTGTGTTTATAAAGCACAAGGATCTATATAAATCACAGCCACCCACCGCAACCTAGCTCTCCGGGAGTTTCACAGACCCATTGCAAATACAAAGCAGTCCAAATGATAAACAATAGAGTCAATGGTTGCTGCAAGGCTGCTGCCTTTAGAGGGAGTCCCACTCCATCCAAAGCAGACTGAATGACACCTAAAGAACAGACAATGCACCTGCTACCAACAAGCAGTGTAGCCTTCTTGTCTGGATTGAGACTCTGTGTGTTTTGCTGCCGCCCCATCAAATCCACTTACAAAGCGCAGTCAATGGAAGCCGCCTGGTGAAACATATGTGCATTAGAAATACATTTGTATAGAAATATGAATAAATAAATATGTATAGAATGGGATTTGATCCAATTCTCTGCAGATGCCCACCGAAATCACAGGTTCTTGCTTCTGAATATACAGGCTTGGAGTGACACATTTAGAGCACATGTGAACTGGCTCTCTGTTTGTTTCAGAGGAATGGCTGGCTGCTGTCAATAATGTAATCACTCTCTGCAGTTCCTGCGTTTCATTTCACTTTGACCCTCAGCATTTACAATTACCCCACCCCCCATTGCCATGTATGTAAATACTGTGACTCAGGATAATACTTAATGCATCTACTGATGTTATGGATTACAGTCCATGAAAGCTTATGACATAATAAATGTATTTAAGGTGCCCAGACACTTTGCTGCTGCAGCCAAAAAAATGTGTGCGTTAGAACCAAAGTCTCACACATTTGTTTAACACCTGAGCCATTGACATTTCTGCTCAGAATGAATGACTAGCTGAACTCTCTTCCCTATTGAATTATTCACTTGCAGTACATACTGTAGCTTTTTAAAATCTCCTCAGATTGGCTGTTTCTTTACCACACAGCCTTAAATGCCTCTGGCACCTTCTGAAGACCCTCCATGGAAGCTCTGCACATTCTTGAGAGCAGCTGGCATGAGCTGAAGAAGCTCGTCCCATGCAGTCCTGTGCGGACAATGTCCCCTACCTGAAATACTCCCACCTGCATGGAAGCATTTCTCAGCAGCCCCTTGCGAGGGCAAGCACCAGACTGAAATACACTTGGTGTGAACAACAAGCCTTGCTGAAGTGCAGGCGTGCTATATGAAACTAGTTTTGCCACACAGCAGGTTGAAGTGACCCTCTCTGGCACTTACTCATGGTGACAATCGATGAAGATCACCGTTGGTGTCTGAATGGTGTGGCAAAATTCAGCGACGATCCTGGTGGAAAGGAGGGCCACCGTTTGATCTCCTTTCCGGGTGACAAAATGTTTTGGGTCAGCTTGGTTGCTCTATTTAATGCTTTATCCTTGGCTGTGCTTAAAATGGAAAGATGGCTGAATGTAAATGTCACTATCCATGTCTTTTGTAGAACTGTAAGTGCAACACCTGTCAAAATGGATGCACATGATTTCCTTCTCCACCTTCCATAGCCCTTTCCCCAGCCCCTTTCTCATCTTTGGATGGCTCTTGAGGTGGGTACCACCTAGAAAGCTGTGCTATCAATGAAATACACTGTCCTGGGAATGTGCACTTTCTTGGGGAAGGAATCCCCAGAGGTAGCCAATGAACTCCTACCCTCGAGACGATGTCCACTGTGCAGTGCACCATTATCATAGTAGCCATTCTTCAGAAGCCCTGCTTTGCTCCAGCACACAACATACTCATTTTCTTCGTGCTAAGAGGATGCATCGGATGGCAACGTTTTATTTAATTTCAAACAGGACATAACAAATATTTCATCCTGCCTCTTGGTTCATTTATTTCCTTCATCTGGCTTCTCTGCAGGCTGCTCACCATCTACAATGTGCTTGCGTCCCGTTGTGTTCTGGGTTCTCTGGCTTCCCACCTGTTGAAGGATTCACATGTGGACGGCTCTGCCTGAGGATTTGGAGCTGCTCTTGTTGAGCTCCTGGTCCTGGAAAGGGCCCTAGCTCGGTAGCAGAACACCTGCCTCACACGCAGAAGGTCCCAGGGGCTTCTCCAGCATCTCTGGGCAGGTGTGCGTGAGGCCTCTGTCTGAAATCCTGGAGGGCCACTGCCAGACAATATTGAACAAGATGGGGCCGACTCCCCATAAGGCAGCTGCCCAAACTGGTTCCTATATTCGTTGCATCCCATCACCCTTCTGCCTCCCTGCTTTTTAACTTCACAATATGCCTTGTTCTTTAAGGCACTTACTTGGGCAATAGAAATAATTTTCCTGTTCTCTCGCACACCTCCGGATTAGAGCTGATTGACTAGTAAGTGCCACAGCAGGTCACCAGCCCTGCTGAAATCTGCCAAGGAGCCAGCATCACCCCAGCAGATGCTTGCATTTATAGGCCAAATGAGAGCCCAGCAGACCAACCGAATGCCGGCACCACAGATGTGGAACCAGGCCATTTGACACCAGGAACACAACAGACAGCTCTGTCCAGCAACGCTGGGACTTCCAGGACAGCAGAAGGTTCGAGACACTAATTAGCCAGCTGAGCCAACCCCCCTGGCCCGCGCTCCACCATTCGGATGTTTGCAAAGCTCTTTAATGGAACAGTGGACGAGCAGAATCAGATGCGGGGGCCCTCTCTCGGCATCCACCTCTGCGTCTGGCAGACACCTGAGTTCATCATGTCCTCTTCCAACGTGCCAGCAGGGGCCATGTGGAGGCTCTGCTGTTGCTTATCACCAGCTGGATCAAGGGGACTGTCGAGACTGCTGACGTTACTGCAGTCTGGGCAGCTCTTGCCATTTAAACGATCTGCCGAGAAGACAGGGTGGGAAAGTCCAGCGTTGAGAATCCTGGTGTACTCTTGAAGGTGATGCTTATATTTGTTTAACAAGCCTGATCTCTAGCAAGCAGTAAGCATCAGGCCCAAGAAGGATCGACTGGAGAAACAGCAAGGAGATTGGCAGCAGAGCAGGAAGAATCCTTGTCCACAATGCAAATTAACACCCCTGTTTACAAATGGGACTGTACTGCGTTTTCTCAGAAACAAATAGAGCTTCCACCTGCACTTTGCATTATGCCTCTGTCCCAAATCTGGGCCCAGATGTCACGGTCACTATGACCAATGTGCTGAAAGCGCAAACCATGCTCATTTCCTCATGCGTACACCAATAACACATATAATTGACTACAACCAGTCTAGGTTTTGTTTGTTAAAGCAACAGACAATTAATTAATTCAGCCTTGATCACCACGAAGTCTTCGGCTATTAATATGGATTATGTGTGTCTCCAGAGAAAATGTCACAGTCACCGAGAGAGGCGAGTAACAGCCTGGAAAATGAAATGCTATACTAGAAGGAGCCAACTGATACAAGCGTATCAACCCAAAGCATTTCCACCGATGGCCATTGGCAGAATTTTGACCCCTTGTTCCTGTTCTTGTACAGTTGTAAAGATTTGCTAACAAGGAGATTGTTTTTCCTGTGAATTCCGGGGCAAATCCAGCTGATGGATTTACAGAAATGCAACTAAAAACAATACTATTTGAGATCACTTTGGAAATATAGACACAGCAATGCACCACTGTTATTTGTATTTGTTAATTTATATATTACTCTTCCTCCAAGAGCTCACAGTGTATTTGTCTGCAGTGAATTTTCACAAAAACCCTCTGATATTTTCGTCTGAGAGGCAGTGAGCGATTGCAATGTTCTCTCTGTGCCCCACAGCAGTAATGAAAACTACTGCCTTGAATCCAAGAATGAATTCCTGACCCAAGGGTGTTTACATACCACTGGAGGTAAGAAATTAGCATTGTATACCCACTGTATTTCTGCTAAATATGGATGATGGAGATGGCTCTCCAAACAAGGGGGAGCTAGGAGGGATTTCCTGCCAGTAGTGATCCCAGCATGTTCAATAGCTATGAAAGATATGGGATATCACTAGGAATGGGAAAGATCATACATCAGCTCTAGACAGAACTGATTCTGCCTAGCTACCGTATTTTTCCGTGTACAGTGGTACCTCAGGTTACATACGCTTCAGGTTAAAGACTCCGCTAACCCAGAAATAGTGCTTCAGGTTAAGAACTTTGCTTCAGGATGAGAACAGAAATTAGGTTCCGGCGGCGTGGCAGCAGCAGGAGGCCCCATTAGCTAAAGTGGTGCTTCAGGTTAAGAACAGTTTCAGGTTAAGTATGGACCTCTGGAACGAATTAAGTACTTAACCTGAGGTACCACTGTATAAGACGCCCCATGTATAAGATGACCCCTATTTTTTGAGCCCAAAATTAAGAAATAAATAATTGCAACATTCCGTGTATAAGACGACCCCCAATTTAAAGCTTAAAAAATTTGGGGGGAAATATAGTCTTACACGGAAAAATACAGTATTTAATTTCCAGGACCTTTTTCCAGATGAGCACCAGCATAACAGCTCAGTGTTTTACAATGGAAAATGGTTTCTATCTTTGTCTTCCTATAAATTCCACTGAAAGTGAACTAATACAGAAGCATCTGTTTTTACATCAATCTCCTTGCCATTACTGCATCCACCATTGCATCCAGCATCCGGCATTGCTTGCTTGCTTGCTGGGGCATAAGAGTGGGTGCCCCAATAGGAAACACGTCAAAAGAAGGTAGAGTGCAAAAGTGGAGGCAATTACGTTGCTCCTGCCAAAAGTACCTAAGCTCTCCCACATACTCAAGAAACACAAAGTGGCTAGATTATACTTGAACTACATTTAGCATATTAAGAAGGTGGACTGCAAAGGAGGAGGAGGAGGAGGAGGAGGAGGAGGAGGAGGAGGAGGAGGAGGAGGAGATTTTCTTCACAAACAGTTGACGTTCACCTACCTGAGGGAGTTTTTTTGTGGCAGGGTGGGAGGAGCGCATCAGTATTTTGCCAAACTGTTACATAGGTTTCAGTAAGTAAGAAAGATGAAGGGATGGACCTGAGACAACTTAGCTATGCATGATTCTTCCCATTGGTTTATCTCTACTCACATGGAACAATCTAGAAGGTGCGTAAAGTGAGAGGGCAAACTGAGAGGCAGCATAGCAGAAAGAGGATGTTGCTTGGCTCCCTTGGAACAAGCCAGTCTCTGAACAGTCACAGGACCTTGGGACCTAAGAGCCACAAGCCATATAAGCCACTGGTGTGGTTGTTTTAAAGCAGGCATGGGGAACCCATGTCTCTCCAAAGGTTGTTGGACCCCGGTTCCCATTGGCCTCTACCAATGGTCAAGGGGGATTGGAGCTGCGGACTAAAAACATCTCTCAGGACACAGGTTCTCTGCCCCTGCCATAAAACCAATTTAGTGAGCCTATTTATGAGGTTTATGCATGAGAATGGCTTAAATATTTATTTTAAAGGGCAATGCTTTATTTCCTCATGGAGGAGAGGGCTGCCGAAGGCTCCTAGCCCTGGTGGCTATCCTATGCTATGCTTCCAAAGAAGAGTTGGAGGCAACAATGCCGCTGAACGCCAGTTGTGGGGAAACTGTTCTTGTGTTTGAATAATGCTTGCAGGCTTTGTACAGGCATCTGGTTGGTCGTTCTCCCCATGTTCCTATGTTCCTTGAAGGAGGGGAGTAGGATCTTGAGAATCTCTTGCTGTACCCTTCCCACGAGAAAAGTGTGTAGAATCAAAGAGGACAGATATCAAACATAAAGCAACATCACAACCAAGACATATTCTACCTGTAAACTAGACTGCAGGAGTTGTAGAATGTTATGGGAATGAAGCCCATTTAAACCACAGATATGTAGATATATGAAATGTACTTTAGATATATATCACAGAAGTGGGCTGCGATCCTGGACACATTTATCTAGGAGTAAGCCCCAATGAATTTCTGAGTAGACACATATTGGTTTGTGCTGATAGAATTTGGTGCTAAAATTGTACATGTTACAAAGGCTAGCCTTTCTTAATATATCATTTAAAGATACTCCATAAAAGGTAAGCATGTACAGAATATAAAACAAGGTCATCATGAATTTTTTAAAAAAGAAAAGCCACACACACAACTAGTTTATATCCAGGGCTTGTAACATTGCCAGCAGAAGTACAAAACAGTTCTCCATATGGTACCGTGAAGCATCCAAAAAACAGAAGGTTGTGTTTTTTTAAAAAAAACAACAACGTACACACAAGCAACAAAAACAAAATCCTCCTGCAGAAAACCTCAAGGTGTATGTAAAACAAGCTCTAACAATGGACAATAACCGAGAGAAGCAACAATCCTCCTGTACATAAATAGATCGTTTCTGTGCAGGATTAGCAAGTGTTAGAGGCATCTTTGTGTTAACATTCATAGTTCATGTTTTTGACTACAAGAAAACTCTACGGTTACATTCTGTGGAGGTTTCAGGAGGTGGTTTGCCAAATGGAAAAACATTTGGAGGTTTGGAAAAATCTTGCACATAAATTACTAAAGGCACGAAGCGTCTGAAAGATGGATGAAATCAAAAGCCAAGAAAAAGGAGCATGTGTGCCAAAGAGAGGGGGGGAAGGGAGCGAAAGAGAGATGTAATGATTTCTTTTAATGATTCTCCTGCAAAATGGAGAGCAAGCCTCCAGAGCATGTCATATTTCTCATAAAAGCAGCTTACTCGGATGATGAGAAATACCCTCAAAGTGATCAGACCAAGCCACTATTTTTCATCCTTTCGGCCTTGAACTCACCATTGATTATGCTAAGTGCTGCTTGCTCGTTAAAAGATACAGAAAACTCATTGTCTCTCGCTATGGCAAAAGGCTTGCCACACTTGTTAATTCCCTGATTTACGATGCCATATAGAAGGAATGGAAAGCAGGTAAGCTAAGAAAAAGAAAAGAAGATGCAGATTAGGAAGTTTGTGATAAAGAAAAGCCAGGCTCCTGGCTGACACATGATCTTTCTTTTGGCTTAAAGCAAACCTGCTTCTGCAAGGCCGGCCCATCAACTGGGCCTGGCTCCTATTTCACTACTAAATCTGAGTCAACAATCTCTAATCTGGACACTGGGCTCAAGATTCAGGCTCAGGTTGCAGTTGGAGGCAGACAACAGGGACGAGGGGATTGGAAGCGGGAAGGGAGGAAAAAGACAACCTTTGTTTTCTGCCGGATCATCCACACAGGACTGAGGCAAGCCCGTGTGTGTCATTTTCCTGTCATCAACCTGATAAAAGTTTGCACCTCTCTTGTCCTGAAATCGCCTGGCCTAGCACTTATTTTAAGTATGCCAGCATATGTATGCCCCCAGAATCAGGGGCACAAGTTTGTAGCGCAGCTCAGATTTGGAGTTCTTTTCATCTTTCTGACACATGATACCGTGACATAAGCTGCCTGTGGAGAAGTTGCTATGCAGATATACAATTTCTGGAAAGTTACACCAGGAAAGTGAACCCCTGTGGATGGATTAGCATTTCACAAAGAGAAGCAGGATGAAATGGGCGGCAGCTAGGTTAAAAAGCTAAAAAAGTGGGGGGTGAATTAAACCTTTATGAAAACAATCTCTCCTCCACCAGCCCCCTTTTAAAAGATCAATAAGTAGAAAAGTATCTGGTTGCTTTCCTGGGTTTTTTCTTTTCTTTTTTAGGTTGGATCACTCTAACTATTCTATACAATGTGTGTACTGTGTGTTTAAAAACAGTAACAGAGTGGGGGGGGGGAGAGACAGCATTGTATTTGTTTCTTAATGTGATTTGCTGCTTTAAAAAAATAAGAAAAAAATAAGTAAGGAGAGAAGTTTCAAGAAATCTGATGTCTGAGGGCAGACAGCCAAGAATATGCCAGCACTTTCCTGCCTTCTTAAATCCTTAGGTCAAACATTTGAACAATGACACTGCTCTGTGTAGGTCTTGGGGTCCTGCCTCAACTGTCCTGCTAACACAGGAAATGGAGAGAGAGAGAGAGATGGAATTTTCTTACAGCGAAACAAATATTTTCAGCAACATAAAATGCAGCCAATTCAAATGACCTAACTGGATATAAAGTTCTGCCTTGATTTCCCAGCCCCCAGTTCAAGCTTTCTAAGTACCCATGAACATTGAGTTAAAAATAAAAAGGCTCTCAAGCTGAATATAAGGCAGCAGAATGCAAATTCTGGTCAGTTGCTACTGTCACACGGTTGGATTATGTGATGCTGCAGACCATTTATACATTTACAAAACAAACAGCCTCAGGAAGGGACAAATATGCAGCCAACACTTCCTGACTTATTTGGGGGAGGGATTCACTCCTGTACTTGCAAATCCAGGTTGTGCAGCAAATGACTTAAAGAAGACACAGTGTGCTGGTCCCAAGGGTTAACCATGCGGCGAGGTCCGAGTCCAGTCCGAGGTTGAGGGTGCAGTATGGAGGCAGTCCATCAAAGCTGAAGCTGGGTCCAAGGCAGGGAGTCGGGTGAGGTCAGGAACTCTGGCAGAAGAGCAGGACAGGGTGCAGGCAGGAACAGGCTACCAACAATGTTGCTCCTGCAACCTGGGACTGGGGCTGGCTGGCTTTTATCTGCCCCGAGGCATAGGGCGGCTCCGGTCCCCAGGTGACCCGCCTCTCCTGGCCTGGAGGCGAGCACTCCTCCTGCAGGAACTTAGTTCCCTCCACCTCTCTGCCCTGAGCCTCTGCAGCTCAGGAGAGGCTGGAGGGTTACCGGACCCAGAGGCAACCTCAGCTTCCCCTGATGGGGCTGAGAGTGGAGCACCTGCAGGCAATGGGTCCTCCATCACCTCAGGACCAGAGCAGACTCAGCTGGTGCCTGCACCTGAGGATCCAGCACAGGTGAGGACCCTTCAGGCTCAAGCCCCAGCCCCAGCTGAGCTGGTTGTGGAGGCGGGGACTCCTGTGCAGGCTGGGATTCCTCAGGTTCAGCCTCCAAGTCCGAATCCCAGGCCATCACACACAAGAAGTTCATTTTGAGCAGGAGTGGGGAATTGCTGGCCTATGAGTCCATCTTGGCCAGTGAGGTCATTTAATCCCAAACCACAGCTACCCACCTACTCATCAGATGACATCACAGAGAACAGGGAACAGGATCACACAGACAAGGCAGCAAGGTTGAATCCCTGCTTATCAGCTGACGAGTGGGGATTAAAGCCCTTAGCGGAAGCACAGTTTGAAGTTGGGTAGGGAAGAGATGTTTTCTCCTCCACTCCACTGCCCGCCTGCATACTTAAAGGAAGAGTGTGACCTTCTTCAAAGCATAAATTTGGACGGAGACAACATCCATCATGGATGTTATGAATCCACACCCTGGTCTTCGCCATCCCCACACAGCTTCCAAACTGTCCAGAGGAGGGCAACCAAAATGGTCAAAGGCCTGGAAACGATGCCTTATGAGGAACGGCTAAGGGAGCTGGGCATGTTTAGCCTGGAGAAGAGGAGGTTAAGGGGTGATATGATAGCCATGTTCAAATATATAAAAGGATGTCATATAGAGGAGGGAGAAAGGTTGTTTTCTGCTGCTCCAGAGAAGTGGACACGGAGCAATGGATCCCAACTACAAGAAAGAAGATTCCACCTAAACATTAGGAAGAACTTCCTGACAGTAAGAGCTGTTCGACAGTGGAATTTGCTGCCAAGGAGTGTGGTGGAGTCTCCTACTTTGGAGGTCTTTAAGCAGAGGCTTGACAACCATATGTCAGGAGTGCTCTGATGGTGTTTCCTGCTTGGCAGGGGGTTGGACTCGATGGCCCTTGTGGTCTCTTCCAACTCTATGATTCTATGATTCTATGATTCTATGATTCTATGTTGTGAAATCTTTTCTTATAGAAAGACTGCTGGGCAGCTAGAGTGAGTGCCTCTCCAGCTAAATCATGTGAATGCTTGTGTTCCCCCTTTTAAAGAGAAAACAATAGGGCAACCTTCCACAGTGTGGGGATCTGCAGCAAAGTGTTGCAGTGTGGAGTGCTTTGGTTCAGTATTAGAGACACTCCATTTCAGCACTGTCCCTGGTCTTCCAGCCCTCCCCCAAACAGACAGTTAGCTTTCAATAAACACTGGGGGGAGAGAGGTCCTCAGAGGGCTTTCCCCCTAAAGTGTTGTTGCTGTTGTTGTTGTTCTGTAAACTTGAGTTCCCGGAGTCTGCCGGTGTCTTCCTCTTTTATGTGGACAATGTTGCTTTGGCTCCATAAGGAGCAGCACTTGGAGGGTTGAGGTTCCAGAAATAGCAGCCATTTTGGAGTGCCGTGCCCTTTCAGGTAGGGCAGAGGGCGCAATGAGTAGAGCCCCTGCCACTTGCCCAATGAATTTACAGAACTCGTGAGTTGTATAAGAAGTTGAGCGCCCTACAGGGCACACTGCACGTGGGCAGCATTTTATTCAATTTCTATCCCGTCATTCCTCCAAAGGATCCCTGGGAAGCAAAGACCAAGCAGCTAAATAATAAAATGGAGGAAACTGCTTCCTCCTTGGGCAGCTGTGGGGACCATAGGATCCAAACATAAACCACTGGGGGAGGATCTTTAGCTCCTTATCCCATTTGTCAAAGCAGTCATTCCAAAACTTTTTCCCTTACAGATGAGTTGAAAATTGGTAAAGGTCCTGGTGGAGCACTTAGTGCCTTTCCTGCCTGTTGCAGCCATTGTAATGTGCTGTGCTCGATGGTTTTTAATTAGATTTTTCTTCCTTCTTCTATCTCTTATATATTGTATTCCATAAAATCCAAATTCTATTACAATATAAGAAATAAAAGAAGCAATTAAAATAAAAGAAGCAATTAAATAGAAGAAAAAATTAATATATTTTATAAATATTTAATGCTATGGCTGTGTCATCTTCTATATCCAACCAAAAATTCGCAAACCTGCCATAGATCATCTGAATGAAGCTCACCAACCACTTGTGGTCTCTGGACCACATTTGGGGAATTGCTGAATTAAAGGGGAATGGAAACAAGAGACGGAAGAAGAGAGCTATACATAGCGTGTGCAGACCAGCAGACCAGAGTGGCTGTGGCAACCCAGTCAAATGGGTCGGGCACAAATAATAATAATAATGATAATATTCCTTTGTTCTGGTGCTAAGTGATATTATGCTTTCTGCCTTACGGATGTGCTTCAGTTGTAGAGCCGCTACAGGAGCTTCACCCCAAAGAGGAAGGAAGCAAAGGAAAGGACTTTGGAAAGAGGCACCCCACACTCTAAGCAAACCTCTGCTGGCTGATACAAAAGGAGGCATAAGGCACTCTTGGTGCTTGTAGAAACAACTTGTAGAGAGGTTATAAAGTGGAACAGGAAGACCAGAACCAGGCTCATCTTTCAACAACTATGGTTGGCATTTGTCTGTCTCGATAGACAATGGAGTGCACCTCTGGGCAGAGAAGTCAGACCAAAGTGACCTCCCCGGGGCACAAGCCTGGGTCGTGTGTATGGAGGTCCTGGGCTGCACAGACGACAAGACCTCCACTCTCAGCCTCACTAATGTGGTCCAAAGAAAAGCAGACAAATAGATTTGGCACCAGCTTGCCTGCAGGAATTGCCTGGAGGAGGTGTACAAGGCACCAGCCACAAATCTGGATTTTACTTCTCCTTTTCTTCTCCTGAAGACATCCTGCAAGGCAGCAGAGGTTTAGGATCAGAGTTTTCCTTCTCCTAGGATCAGAGTTTTCCTTCTCCTAGATGGTCTACCTTTCCGTGTTGATGAGACCCATCTGCCCCTCACTTCCCTCTACAGCATGTGCAGAAACTGCCTTCTTGTGGTGAAAGAGCCAGTGTGGTGTAGTGGTTAAGAGCGGTAGTCTTGTAATCTGGGAACCGGGTTCGCGTCTCCAGTCCTCCACATGCAGCTGCTGGGTGACCTTGGGCCAGTCACACTTCTTTGAAGTCTCTCAGACCCACTCACCTCACAGAGTGTTTGTTGTGGGGGAGGAAGGGAAAGGAGAATGTTAGCCGCTTTGAGACTCCTTAAAGGGAGTGAAAGGCGGGATATCAAATCCAAACTCTTCTTCCTCTTCTTCTTCTTGATCACTGGAACCACTATTGGTCTCACCCACTCAATCCGCCAGAGCCTGTCTTCACATGCAGGGGAAGTCCCTAACTCACCAAGGGATTGAGATCCTCACTTTGCTTAGCCGGCCAGTCGAAGCCTTTTCTGGGATGTGGCCACTGTCACATGCTGACAGCTTCTAGGAGCTGAGTGCAGACCAAAGGTAGACAAACTATCCCAGAAGGAGCACAACATGTCCCCCGCCAGTGATACTGTTGTTGTTGTTGTTTAGTCTTTTAGTCGTGTCTGACTCTTCGTGACCCCATGGACCAGACTCCTGTCTTCCACTGCCTCCCGCAGTTTGGTCAGACTCATGTTTGTAGCTTCGAGAACACTGTCCAACCAGCCAGAGATACTACTCCTTCTCTAACACCCCGTACACCCAAACTCCCACTATTCAGGTTCAAACCACCTGGGACAGTCACATCAGTGTTTACCTCTGAGGGTTTGTGGGTGGGTGTATAGTATGGAGTGGACATCAGCTCAAGACTAGGTAAGGCCAGATTGGAGCAATTGCACCAGGTCCCATGCCTATAAGGAGCCTCAGAGTCAGAGCTTTCATTTTTTAAAAAAGTAAATCAATCAACCTCCTAGAGAGAAAGTTAGGAAGCAAAACATGCAGGCAGGTGGACCAGGAGGGTTGCTTCCACATTTCAGCATTTTTGGACAATGAGTGAAGTTAGATCTGTGATTGATGGGTAAGTTTGTTCATCACTAACGAGGTGCCATTTTCTCTTTCCATTTAGTGCCCCTTTCTCACATTTTTTGGTCCATGGAATCTCTGAGGTTCACAATTTTTATCTGATTTTAATGCTTATCCATTTTTTCCAATCATTTACTGTAACAATGACACGCGAGAGATCTGCATCGGTTTGTTTTGTTGCCCTTGTTCTTTATTGCACAGCAATTCACAAAATAAAATTATTTGTTAAAAGAGGAAGAAGAAGAGATTTTAAATTAGCCAATGGCGTAAATTGTGGTGGTGTCAAATAAGAATTGGAATGCTTTCTGCTGCAGGGAATTTTTGCCTGCCTGGCATGTGACCTTGAACTGTGACAATTGCCTCTCGCTTGCCTGGAGAGAGAGAGAGATGTGTGAGTGTGTAGAAGCAGAAACCTCTGAATTTTGCATTGCAAAGGTGAGACTCCTTTTGCTTGCTCTGCTTCCTTCTGCTTCTGGCCCCGCCCACTTCTGGACTCTCTCCTCATCCATGTCCATGTGGGCATGAAGCCCTTGTCATTCTCGATCCCTCTTATGTTGCGTTTAGGAAGCTATTTCTCTTCTTACCTTTCCACACATCTTGTCTTCTAGAATGGGGGAAGGGACTGGTTTGCTAACCATGTTTCTTATAGTATATTCTGCTTAATAAATAGTGGCACATAAGGGTTGGCGGAGCTATACTTTGTTAAGTAGCCATCTCCCTCTCCCCCCAAAAGGGGAAAAGGACAGCTATATTTGTGACCCGCAGAATGTCACGGATTTTGCTCGGTTTCCACAAGGGAATAATTTGGTTTCAATATGAAGCAGATTTCTTTTGCATAATGCATGACACCTTTTGCTCTTAAATTTCATTTACAATTTCATGTGCATTTGGGGAGTGTTTCACAGGAAGAAGAACGTCTGTGTTGTACTGTACATCAAAAATGGTTTGTAAGGTTTAAAACCTCAAGTCGCCAGAAAGAGCGTAATGGTAAAAATACTGAAATAAAAGTATTGTTATAAGCTGTGTGGAGCGTGCACGCGCAAGGATCCCCTAAACTCCTTGGTGCTAGATCCTCTCCATAATTCCTTGATTTAGTAAGTGTTAGAATTAAGCAATGCTTGGAGGGCTAAACTGAAAGTTAGACTTTAAATAGCTGGACTCAGTTTTCCCTGTCCAGGAAACCGCCTGTCAGAGGAGCCATCAAGAGGGAAATCACCAAAATGGCCGAGGCATTGACAGAGAAAGAAGCCAGCAAGTCTAATGCCAGGAGCCCCACCCTGCACTCTGGGTAGCTAGCAAGAGACAATGCCAGAGTGCAGGGAGGGAAGTTCCAGGCTTGCAGTTTGGATGATGTAAGTAAGCAAACAGGAAAAAAGTGTCTGTTTTGCAAGCTGAAGAGGGGATGCCAGAGCATGGGGCAAGTTGTTTGTTTTATGCTGCAGACCTCTGCAGCATACGGGTTTGGGGTCTCTTGGAATCGAAAGCTTCAGCAATGGAAGGAAGAGGACCCTCTTGGGATGTGAATGCTCTGAACTCTCTCCATCTGGGCTCGGGTTGTATATATGTGTATATGAACCATATAGCATAAAGATACCAGTGTCTCCGCTGTGCCTCATAGTTCCAAACATACGCTCTGGTAAGCCCACCTGCTATCCCTGAAATTTCGCACCACTCCGAGATTGGGGTGGCATGTAACAGTATATTATTTTAGAATATTGGTTTATATCAATGAGGGAGAGCCTCGGCTGATGAATAGTAGCAAAGTATTGAGGTAACAAGTGAATTAGGCACCTGTCTGGGGGCAGAGTATTTTTTGCCTGATTCAAGAATCTTCTAAAACTTTAAGAAGGGCACAGCAAAGGTATTGTATCTAAATCTCAGAGGGATACATTCTGTGAAAACACACATCTTAGGAACTGAATTCTAGAGATGATAAACCTGTAGAACCTGAGTGTTCAGTTCTATCCTAGCAGAGCAGGCTTGAGGGTCCACAGTACAGTGGTACCTCAGGTTACATACGCTTCAGGTTACATACGCTTCAGGTTACACACTCCGCTAACCCAGAAATAGTGCTTCAGGTTAAGAACTTTGCTTCAGAATAAGAACAGAAATTGGGCTTCGGCAGCGTGGCGGCAGCAGGAGGCTCCGTTAGCTAAAGTGGTGCTTCAGGTTAAGAACAGTTTCAGGTTAAGAACGGACCTCCGGAACGAGTTAAGTACTTAACCCGAGGTACCACTGTAAACTGCAACCAAAATCCCTCAAATTCCACTTTTGGAGAGTGGGTAAAAAAACCCCTCATTATAAAGGGCAGGATGTAAGCTTAACGTAATGGTAGGCCTCAATTCAAGTTAAAAGTGTCAACTTTCAGTTCCATTTAAAACCAGTTAAAAACAGTGGCAGTGTATTGGGAGGGGGCACAAGATTGGGGCTGTATGAAAAAGCTGGCTGGACCACTGCTGTACCCCATGGCCCCAAGCTTGTTGACACTCCACCTTGCCACATGTGTTGCTACTGCTAAAAAAAACCTAGTTGAAACCTACCTCCACTAAAAAACAAAAAACAAAAAACAAAAAAACCACCCCTAGAATGTCAGCTTTTGGTTCCTTCTTAAGAACGGAACTAGAGTACATGTTGCAACTTAAAACCAGAGGGCAACTTATATATATATATTAATCAGTTCATGCTCAGAGTATGAACATGGTGTATGGTTATGAAGTGCAGAGTAGGCCTCAGTCCAAGTTAAAGGCTTAGCCATTGGCTTCATTTCAAAAACAGTTAAGCAAGGAAAAAAGAATTGTTTCATATCCTGTTGGTCCAGAGTTGGCCCACGCATGAGACCAGGCCGGCAAGGTGGCTGTTTCAGGGTGGCAGGCTCCCAGGGGCAGTGCTGCTACTGCTGTGCGCCCACTGCACACCACTGGGCATCTGAGGCAACTACCTCAGCATACCTCATGGGTGAACTGGCCTTGGGCCAAATGGATAAAATGAATGTGCCAGAGTCATTTTGGAGAGGCACCAGGCATAGGTCTTGGTGTGGTGATGCTAAAAGCCCTTGAGCCAAGATGCTGTAAAAAAAATTAGTTAACATTTCCTAGTTTAAACTTTTTTCTAAACTGCTTCAAGCTGTCTTTTTCCTACAATCATATATTTTTTGAAATAAATAAATATAATAAATAAGTTTCTGTCTGATAAATTAAACCACAATTTACTCACAGAGACTATAATGATCTTTACTTCTTTTTCTCATGCCTGGAAATTCCTTACTATATTGCTCTCTGTCTGCAGTTTGGTACTTTTCTGTGTGGGTGGATGTGAGCTTCCAGACTGGTGTGTGATCAGTGCTGCTCACATATGCAAGTTTTCTGCTATGTCATCAGCATCAGAATGCCAGTGTGCATTTTTAAAATCCAGATTTACCCATTCTACTGAAATTACACACACACACTCAGTGGTACCTCGGGTTACATACGCTTCAGGTTACATACTCTTCAGGTTACAGACTCCGCTAACCCAGAAATAGTACCTTGGGTTAAGAACTTTGCTTCAGTATGAGAACAGAAACTGTGTTCTGGCAGTGCGGCGGCAGCAAGAAGCCCCATCAGCTAAAGTACTCTGGAACGAAGTAAGTACTTAACCCGAGGTACCACTGTGTGTGTGTGTGTGTGTGTGTGTGTGTGTGTGTGTGTGTATATATATATATATATATATATATATATATATATATATATATGAGATCCATTTGTGATATTAAGCTCCTGTTCAGAAATGCCTCCACGATTACCATCCTTATGTTTTTATCACTGACATCACTGAAAATATCAAGAATAACAACAACCATGCAAAAGTCCCATTGAGTTCAGCATTCAAAATCCTGATTAGCATTTCTCAGCTTGGAAGTTTATTTTCAAGGCCACACCACTTTATGATAAGCATCTGAAATCTGTACAGCAAAACACTAGTCCTGTGGGCCTCGGTCAGCATCTACTGTATTGGCCTAAATATAAGCCGCACTCCCCCCCCCCCCAATTCCAACCGTGAAAAGGTAAAGTGCAGCTTAAATTCATGACCTTACAAAAAGGGGCTTTTACAATATCGCTGCTGAAACAGACATACGGTAAAATGGAATGGGTGTGAGTGCCTGCAGAATTTTAAGGGAACGGCTTATATTCGGGTATTGTCTTTTTTCCTCCCTCCCTTGAATTTTAAAGGTGTGGCTTATATTCGGGTGTGGCTTATATTTGGGCCAATACGGTATTAGTGACTAGAGAAATGAATGTGTAACAGCCGTGTAAGCAGCTCCTATAAAGGTCACATTTTCTAACCAAGTGAAGGTATGTAGAAAGATAAGGCGCCAAGGAAAGATGTTTAGGGATGATGCCCAGAATGAAACATATGCATCTATGTGGAAGAACACTGGCAAGTTTAGGTAGGCGGTTGCTGGGAGGTGAAAAAGTCTAGAATTGTTCCTTGTACAAGATTGGAAAAGTAATTTGTGTATTAGCCCTTAGTCTGGCAAAGCACAGAGAGGGGTCTGGAGCATCACCAAACCAGGGATAGTGAGATAGTGAGAATGAGTGAGAAAGAGTCTGTATTTCCAGTTAAATGCTTTTTCCAGTTTTGCTAAAAAAAGCCAAAAGATTAGAAGGAATGAGCTCACCAAGGAGGAACAGAGAACTAAGCCTCCCTCCTAAACTGCTTTTAAAGTAAGGATATTCTTTTTAGATGAAATATTGAATTTTTATCATATCCATTATACCTGTCAACGTCTAGTGAGAAACGAAGACCTTTTTTGTGGACAGATGTTATATATAAAAAGGAAAACAACAGCACAGCTAAGTGCATTTTTAAACTTGGAGATTTATTTTGTTTTAATAAATCTGACACCAGTCAGGGAGAAAAAAAAATGGTGTGAGCCCAGAACAACCAGAAGCATCTTAAAAGTGCTTCGTTTCCCCCATAGAAATTTGTCTCTGTTAGGTTTTGAAATCAATCCATAGGCTCATGAGCTCTTCCCCCCTCCCCCCATTGCCCTCCCTCCAGTCCTTCACCTTTTTAATTTTTCATTTATTTTGTTTTTTTAAAAAGCGAGCTTGCTCGTCGGGTGTAGTTTTCCAAGCCTTCACAGCCCTAATAAATAAGGAGCACCTGTAAAACAGTAGCTTGACTTAAGTGAATCTGTACAAAGGAAAATATAGAAATACAGTATGTACATAGTGCCCTCAGTACACCATTACTATAAGGCTCGGGTTTGATTGGCTTTTAAAACCCTGCCCTGCCCCTCTTTGAAGCACGCCCTGTCCCAACTGCTTCCTGTATGCTAATTACAATAGCCTTATAGTAAAGGTGTACTCCGGGCATTGTAGCGTGAACAATTGCTTTATTCAAGTTAGTAAACAGTTACACTGGATCACAAGGTGATTTGAACTTTTTTTTAAAATGATCCCCCCCTCCCCATTCCCCCCCCCCACCTTAGTATTTTGTCAGAATGGGATACTCCACAATTGTTTTACCAAATCAGTGCCGGCATACATGCTCTAGTGTTCTTTTGGACTCTTGGCTACAACTATACAAGTGCACACAAGTAAATTCTACCCTGTTATCCTCCACCCACCGACTGAGGATCGAATTGCACATTTTCTTTTTAACCATGACAGGAGAAAGCAAACAGTGAAACAGAATCATGGGGGCTCTCTTCTCATTTTACCCCTGTGTTTTCATTGGCTTGGCCATACCTTTCTAATTATCATGAAAGGGGTCTGCATCTGGCGAGATTGTCTCACTGGCTTCCTGGATCACTGAAAAACCATCAGGGTTGAAATTTCATCCAAGTCTTTCATAACACCCAGCAAAATATTTTCCCCAGATAGTTTTACACCTTGAGGGGATCCCTTTTCTTCTTCTTCCTCTTCTTTTTTGGTCTTTAGTTCAACACTCTTGCTCTGTTCCCAAATGGGGTGCTATTTAGGGGAATTGAAAGAGAAAGCTGAGAGGAATAAACATTTACTGAGTTCTCTTGGCATTCAGTCTCTGAAAAACCACAGTATAAACTATTCATGCTGCTTCTTACTCTGTCAAATAAAAATTAAAAAAGCCATAAAAGTGTAACACTGAAAATATGGCATTAAAAAGGATAAAGGTGGCCTTTGTAAAAAATAACAAGGGGAAAAAAGTATATTAGCCAATAAAATATTCTAATAACTCTTCATTTAAAAGTGCATCATGGGCAGGAGATAGAGATGACTCTGAAGTGTCAATAACTCCAGTATAACCCCTTCATCCCCCCTCCCATCAAAAAACGCGAATAGGTCCGAAACCATACAATGCAAATCACAATTCTTAGTGTAGCAGCAAAACCACAGCAGTTTTTGGGAGAGAGAGAAAAAATCCATTTCATTGTCCAGCCTCAAATATCTGAACCTTGAAGTCAGTGAGGGGGAAAAGTACATACATTGGTCCATGTGGCTTTAGAAATCAAGAGGAAAATCCTCCATCGGCAAGAAACCAAAGGGAAAAGGGAGAAGGGGAGATGGTAGTCGGAATGCTGAGCGTACTTCGTGGGGTCCGTGATGTGCTTACAGTCTTCTGAGCCAAAGGCACCCGAGGGATTCAGCCTTCCCTCCGAGAGAATTAATGGCGGGAAGTGGCTTTGCTTGCTGGACTTTTAACCAGAAGGGGTGGTGAGTGGACCAGCTGGTGTTGTTTGGTGAAGTAGCATGGTTTGCTCTGCTCCCTTTCTCCATGCAAGGTACCCTGTCAAAGTGAGCATTCCTGTAAAAACAAAGGCAGGCAAGTCAGTGTCCACCCTGCATCCTTATGATACATCGCAGGTGGGAATGATGGCATGTTCTGATCAGACCCTTGGCATGTCTGGTACCACCTGGGAAGGACACATTTACAGCTTTCCTACTTATGCTCTGATACCGTGAAAATGTGTCAGCACAACATTACACCTTTTCCTTTTGGCGTACAAAATGGTAGCAGGTGATGAATGGCCAACTTGCAGTGTGAGAAAAGTACAATACTATTTCCTACTCCTTTTACTTGATGAAATGGATATTCTCATCTTGAGACCTGAAATAACCTTTGGGGCACAACCTATACTAGATTGATGCTTTCATAGAAATCCTATTGAAACAGCCACAGGATGCGCTTGGGACCCACAGGTGGAATTCAGAATTGCAGTAAGAGGGATAAGCATGCACAAAACAAGGTCTACACAGACCATTGGGCTTTTCTCCCTCTCCTCCTGTGTGCCCCCACATGGCCCCTAAATTTGTGCTGGGGGTTCCCCCAACTCTCCAGAGTTGATTTAGCGGGAGGTGAAGGGGTGATGTCCTATTGCATGGGTGGACCTCATTCCACGCACATAACAATTTACAGTAGTTGAATCCCACCCAGTGTTTGGTGGGTTCTGACCTGAGAAACAAATATAGCCCTTCTTTTTGCTGGTTAGGAAATGAAGGTGTAGAACCTATGCAATTTTATTTTCCAGACCTCTAGATATATGAATGGTTCTGATGTGGAGAGCTGTAACATCCATGTCTTAGGCAGGAAACAGGTAACACTTTTTAAGATAGATAGCAGTGGTATGATGAGGCAACAGGTAGCATATTTTATTGCCTGTGGCCAAACAGGTCCGGTGAATTAGCAGGACCCTAAAACATTCTGCAAAATTGTTGGACCAGATACAGGAGTGAGATGAATGTGCTCACTGTGAGCAGTGATGCCTATATCGTTCTACCTTCAGTATTCAAACTCAGAGGCACCAGCTTCTCCAGACAATTGGGGAGGCCTGACATGACATCCTCTGAACATTGAGGGGCCCTGCCACCCTAAAAAAGAAAACATTGGGGGGCTTAAACTGTCTCTCCCTCCCCCCGGAGTTGGAGCCTATGATGCCTCTAGACTTGTCACATGATTTTCTCTAGACTTACCAATATTAATTCCACAATTATATTATCCACAGTTTGAGCCAAACAATCCTCTCCTTCTATTTCCAGAAGCAACTCATTATCAGAAATAAGCCAAGCTACTTCCCCCCAAAACAGGAATTAGCACAGCTTATTTTTGAGCCACTCCAAACCTGTCTCCTGCTGTTCCACTATGAAGTTTAATAAAGTGACGTTGCAGCCAGATAAATTAGAATCAGTACCAGGGAAACTAAAGAAGCATTAATGTTAATACTAATTTTTGAGAAGTGTCTTACACTGAGCAGTTACATTGTATCGACAAGGCTGGGCTCTGCCCTTCTGGTTGCATGCTTTATGTCAAAAACTGGCAGGACAAAGGGGAGGAGGAACAGGATCCCAGTAAGGGGTGTAGCCAGGACTGGGACACACTGGGGCAAGCTGGGGGTGGGGAAGGAAGTACTCACAGGGTGGCGGAAGAGGGTGAGGGGACGGCGGTTAGCGCACAGGAATGAAAGCAGTAGGACCCATCACCAAAGCCAGAGGGGCCCCTGTCCCCATGAACATGGTGGGCTCCGAGGTGTAGGGAGGAGCAGGAGGGGTGCTCTAGGAGGTTGAGGCAAGCAAGGGCCCACAGCCCAGCTCCCTAGCTCTGGGAGGAGGGGTGTGATTCCTCAGCTGGAGGAAGCTTGGAACAGGTGAGGGTCACCTGCCTCATGAAGTTCAGATGCTGCAATCAGCAAAGTACAAAAGGGAAGCAGAGCTGAGGGGCTGTGTCTGCTGTCCATGCTGATAGACCTTGGCTTGGATGATCCTGGACAACCTCTATGGGACTGTGCTTCTGGTTTGATTCTGCACTGTATCCTGACTGCTGGACTTCAGACCTGGCTACTTGGATTGTCCCTGGACTGCGTTTCCTGACCCTTGGACTTTGCTTGTGTGGCTTGACCCCTGGACTTGGACTTGACATACTGACTTGCTGCCAGGTAGGCTAGGGGTTCAGGACTTTAGTGCTAAATTACCAGTGTGGCATAGTCGTTAGAATTTGGATTTAGACTGGACAGACCTAGGTTCAAATCTCCACCCAGTCATGAACATCATTGGGCCAGTCACTGAGCCTAATGTACCTCATGTTGGAGGGTGCTTACCTGGCAGTGGCTAGATCAACCCACTCTACACCAAAAAAAGGTTGTTGTTCTGCTGCTGCTGCTGCTGCTGCTGCTGCTGCTGTTGTTTTAAAGTGAGCCCAGAACCCATCAGTGGTGGGCCCAAGGATGTCTGGTGCCAATGCTGGGCCTCATGGTTCTTCCACCATCTTCTAAAATCTAAACTGATTTTACTGATTCATCAAACTCATGGCATGGGCAGTTATCTTCCTTTCTGCACTACCTCAAGCTTTCCTTGAGAGTCCACCTAGTCCCAGGGGTGGATCTCCTATGAAACTAATGAAATTTAAGTTTCAGGGTCCCCCAATCCCATAGGTGCCCCAGAAGTGACTTTAGTCCACATTACTTTTTAAAAATTAGGTCTAGTAGACCCAATACAAGTCGCATGACTCAAATCATTTTATGATGCATCATGCATGTATGTAACATTTCCCTAATTTGCGCGCATGCGCGCGCACCCCCCCCCCATAACTGGAAAAGTCTTATTCACACCCATGCCTTTGACATGTGAGATAATCCAGTACAGCAATTTTATTCAAAATATGACTTACAGTAGTAAAGGTGTTTTTATTACCAAAAGTAAAAATAAAAATGTGGCAATCTATTATGGAACAACCTCATTTAAGAAAACAGTGGTTACCCTGACCTTGTTGCTGGCTGCGAAGGAACCCCTATAATCGTTCAAGCTTTAGGGCCTCGAAAATGTAGGCCTATTCCACTGGCCAATCAACTGATTGATGAGAAATTGCAAGAAACACAAGGTGTACCTGCACAGAAAAAAATCATGTTTCCAGTGTGACATCTTAATACCACTACAGAAGGGAGAGAGCTATTGCCACCAAAAGAATGGAACCATAGGTTATTGGGAAATCCCGTGCCAGCGTTGCATCTTGCGTCATACAGATGCAGCAGCCTCTGGTAGATTTGCTTTCATTCCCATTTGCTACTTAGACAGATGAGACAGCATTGTGGATTTAGCTCAGGTTGCTGGGATCAGATGCAAGCTAAATAGGAACACCTGGTGCCCAAAAGAAGCCAAATGTAGACTTGCCCTTTAAACCTGAGGGATACGTGCATTTAAGGTCAAGGCAGTGGTGTGTCTTGGCACTTGTGATGTGTGTAGCTGTTTCTCTTTCCTTAAACTACCTGTATTTAAAGGTTCTGCCTTGACAATGTGCTAACAAGCAAATAATCGCTTCCTAATCCAATTCATATTAATGTTATGATTCACTACCAACAACTTGTATTGTCAGTATTACAACACAAGGCAGATATTGCTTGGGAGGCTTTTGAGTCTCTACTTTTTGAATCTCTATGTGAAGGCTCAGGGGGGAACAGCTTATTTTGGTGGGGACTGTTTTTTCTGATTTATTTCCAATAAATTGGTGAAAACTTGGGGAAATGGGGTTTCCTCCGATTCTTCCTGTCTCTCCCCCCCCCCCGGCCTTCTTTGCTTTTGAGCATTGGGAATGTGTTGATGCAGGCTAGCAGATTAGCGTTCCCTAACGTGCTGCAGTGCAGTAGTTGATCCAACAGAGCAATGAATGTAAATGCTGTTGGTGACAAAGAACCGGAATATGCCTGGCTCCTTTGGGACAGAAATGGGCTCGGAGCAAAGTCAAGCCCATAATTTTCTAAGGGAGGCTCTGCTGAGGTCATCGACCACAAGCGTGAAGCTGAGGCAGCCCCTGTAAATGCTTCGGGTTTGCCTGTTATGTGCATGAATTCTGTTCTTCTTAAAAACCCTGAAAGTAGTTCAAGGCTTTCCATTAAAGCCTTCCCTTTTGAACAGCTGGTGATTTATCCCTCCTTCCCCATAAAGTGATATAAATGACACCACATCACTGGAGCTGGGAGAAACATTCCAAGTGCAAAGCCAGGCCAGCAACATATTATTTTGGGAGAAACAACAAGCTGGGAGCCATGGAAATAGTCAGTGTGTGGTTTAGCTCAGAGTTCTTACTCAATTCCAACCGCCATTAACACACATTGTCTTCAGTTCCGTACATCTAGTGCCTTGGTTTACATGGATCAGGTTAGACATACAGAGCTGCTACTTATTTTGTGTAGCTCATGCACTACAGAAGTGGGATAAATATTTCCCCCTCCATTTTATTAGATTATGACTCAGGAGAGGTGAAGATGAAAACTATATGTGTGCTGTGCTATAGATGGTCCATAATTAAACATGGGTAGAAGCCTATGGATATTGAAATACTTTCTGTTCACAGGAGGGTTTCCTCTAGTTGAAATGCTTCA
This sequence comes from Podarcis liolepis, assembly GCF_965112155.1. Classification (NCBI taxonomy): domain Eukaryota; kingdom Metazoa; phylum Chordata; class Lepidosauria; order Squamata; family Lacertidae; genus Podarcis; species Podarcis liolepis. Next base: position 51,939,434 of record NC_139557.1, on the reverse strand, counting down.
AGGTCAGATCTTTGTCAGATAAATGGGAGTAGTGGGGTAGCCACATTCTGGTACTCTGCTTAAGGATCCTGGCACTCCTGTGATTGCATAATAGGTGTGATTCAAATGTTTCCCCTTGCCTTGGAATTGAAGTACCATGCAAAGGCATTCAAGTGGCACTGTCAAGAGATACATATGCCTGCAGGCTGGCGTATGAAGGATTTCTCAAGCAAAAAAAAATGCAACCAAATGCCCCAATTCATTTTTAAATGGCAGTGCTGTTTTGTGCTGCATGCGGCTAATAAAGTTCTTGGGAAGAGCGCTGTAGCTGTGTGCATGTTAATAAGTCTAACCTCCCACAGAATTATTCTGAGCAACACTGAGCACAGCACCCCATCTTTCATTATTTGACCAAACATCTAGGTTGTCCGTCATAATACTAGTGTCCATTTCCCTTACACCAGAAGGCAACTTTAGGACCTGATCTATCAGTCCCACTGTTTAATCACGACTGCTTGTGATTCAAATAGCACCCTGGTTCAAATTAATATGAGCACCACCAGGGCCTCAGTGGGTGCACTTCCTGAACAGCGAGTCACCTGGTGGTTCTGACTAGATATTATGAACAGCATCAGGTTAGCAGGAGGGCCAGGGGAAAGATAGGCACTGATGTCTAGACTCTATCTATCTCGATTCTAGAGAAAGGTTAACTTACTAAAAACATGCAAGGCCAAACTCAGCTAACATGTGTCTTTCAGGCCTATGACTTGGTGATATATGGGTCAGGGGTGCCAGCTTGGCCTCGGGACTGTGGGTGCCATGCAGCATGCACGGCCCTGGCACCAATATGTGTGGGTGCCCAGTCTCTTCATGGGAAATTTTGTGGCTGCTCGGGCAGCCAGGGCCCAAGGGAGTTGGCACCTGATATGGGATAAACTTTGGGCTGCTCTGCAGGTTCCCTTTACATAAAAAGTTGAGTTAACATACATGCAGAATAGCATGACGTCCATATTTAAAGTGAAGAAGCTTAATAGCAATGTATGAAACTGCAGTGAACTCACAGTTCACCTCTTCTATATAACCATTCATACATCAAAATGTCTGTGGAAAAGGAGTCTTTTGATGAAAAACATGCAAACAAATGAGCAAACAAACAAACAAACAAACAAACAAACAAACTTTGAAATGGTAGATGAAGTGCTTCATACAAAACATACGGCTGTCTAAGGCACCAGCACACATACACTGTTCACAGTGACAGCAAGGCTTGCACTTAACCACATAGGCTCCTCATAAGTAGCTTACAATTACTCTAAATATAGGGTGAACATACTAATAGGTTGTTAAGATGCAGAACTTTGCAGACAAATCAAAGTCTGATTGTTTGCTTCATTCTACACTATCCAAGCACCTACATGTCTGCACTTCCAAAGGGAATGGTTTTGTTACACAGTCTGAGTTTTCAAAACAAGGATTGAAAACTGGAATTTCATTGGGGGTGGGGACTGGAGGATGTTTTTTATATAAAAAATACAAATTCCGTTTGATCTTTTTGTCTCTACATAATTTGTTATTGTAGGTTGGCTTAAATTTAAGCAACATTTTAGGAACATTTGAAAAACTAATCCAGCTGCAGGGTGGATCTTATTACAAACTGAGGCACAAGTTAAACAGGAATATCATTCTTTCAAATACCACGGAGAGGCCTAGAGAAATAAATCCTTGGATATAAGATGGAGAAAGGGGGCCTAAACCTGCTGTAAGCTGATGCACTGGGAGTTTAGCAGTCTGGTCATCACAGAGTTAAATAAACATAGATTACTTAGCTAGGTATCAGATTCAGACTCTCAGGCTTGTATAGTTTTCATATTTACCTTTTTTTGCATTCTTTTTCTGGTGCAACAAACACACTTCCAGCCACAAACACCTTTCACATAGTGGGAACAAATCACACAATGTACCTGATGGACAATGCACAGCAGAACTGAACAATAAAGCTCAAATCTGATATAATAATGTGCTGTAGGCTCTACTGACACTGTGGCCTAAGGACAAACCTGAGACAACAATCTATCTAGTTAAAGTGCTTAAAGAACAGCTAGTCTTATCTCTTTCCAGGTTTGCATATTGAAGGACATAGATGCCACTTCACTTTTATTTTCCTTGATGCGCATGTGGAGTTTTAACTGTGTTCTCCATTCCAGCTGTCACTGTTCAATTATGCCCGTGGTTTCCATAATTGTATTAATCAAAAATAGCCAAGAACTTTGCTGGGCTTTAAGCCAAAGTGAAACTGGTTTGGGAGAAGGGGAACTGGTCCACCATACTAAGAATCCATAAATGGTGCTAGCCTGGGAAATATTTACTTGGTTTTTATTTAGTCTGAGCACAACACACGGACAGATTCTAGGTTTGAAAGAGAAATAAAGCAGTGCTTTTTGCAGGAAACAGATCACATTGGATCTGGACAACTGCCATGGGATGCATAAATGGCCAATAATGAAGAAATAGGTTGGGCAAGCAAATCGGAAGTAAGGTGAGCCAGAATGGAATAGTGGCTAGATAATTGTATTTGGATGTTGGAAGCTCACATTCAAATACCCTGTCATGAAATTCAGTCCGATGGCATTAAGCCACTTGCTGTCTCTTAGACTAACTGACCTCATAGGATTAGGGTAGAATTAGACATTATGAGGAAAACAGTTCCTAATCCTGTATTTTCTTCCTGATTCTTATGATGGGGGCTGGGGACTTAATTCATCTCCTGCTCACTGATTTCCCTTGGCAAATGCCCTCATACATAAAGTTGTGTTCCCTGCTCCCAGCGGCGAGGCTCCAAAATCAGATTTGAGTGGGAAATATGGAGCATTTTCAGAAGAGGGTTAAGGAAGGGTTATATATTCCTGTCCCTCCACCCACCGATCAGCCTTTGTGGCTGCCCCCAACCCCACACTTTTCTTGGCAAAATATGAGGTTGAAACTATGGATTTGCTGAGGAAAATTGTGGTATGGCCCTAAGCCAATATTATCAGTGAGGTAGTTTGCTAATGTTTAATGGTGTGTCTGTATTACAGTGGTACCTCGGGTTACAGACGCTTCAGGTTACAGACTCCACGAACCCAGAAATAGTACCTTGGGTTAAGAACTTTGCTTCAGCATGAGGACAGAAATTGCATGGCGGGGGTGCGACGGCAGTGGGAGGCCCATTAGCTAAAGTGGTACCTCAGGTTAAGAACAGTTTCAGGTTAAGAACGGACCTCCAGAATGAATTTCCAGTAAGTTCTTAACCCGAGGTACCACTGTACTTCTGTTCTCTTTATTACATTAAATTATTTTACTTGCCTGGTTATCATGATGTGGTCCATGTTGCTTATGTTGCATTTCCTAAAGTCACACATTTCCAAGTTAGCATATGGAGTTTAAGAGTATGTTTGAGGTAGAATAGTTGCAGGGCTCCCGATGCTGAAGCAGAGACAGCAAGTCCCATAAGCACCTTACAGCAATTCCTGACTGTCACTCCCTTATGGCTACCACGGAACAGGACTTTACTGGCAGTTCTTCCAATGTCTACTAGATGTTACACACAAATGTATGTGGCGAAAACCCAAAACTTCTTTTTTTTTTTAAAGCAGCCTCAGTAGACTAATTCTGGCTGCGAAAGCAGTAAGGGAAGGGAATTCTTAACTGTTCTCCCACTGTTCAAGTTGTCCCTCCATCTATGAAGGCCCACAAGCATCTCTCTCAACCTCAATTCTTGCACCTGTCAGCATACTAGGTGCATATTTATCTGCATATATGCACATCTGATACCCTACAGAAGCCAACTCAATGATTTTTACTGGGAAAACGGGTTGTGAGGAAGGATTAAGCAACATTTCCCTGTCCTTTCTCTGCTCAGAATAGCAGCCTCCAGAGTCCTCTTAGGGCTTTGGTTCTGTATATGTGTTTACTAGCCCATCACAGATAGGAACATGAGTCTGAAGGAAAGAAAAAAATAACTTCCAAAGATTGGCATCCTGGTTGCTGCTGACTGAGATGCATCCTTTTGTTGGAGGTGTCCTTAAACATTAGTTTGTCAGAAGTATATGCCATCCTGAGCTGCTTTGGGAAGAAGGGCAGGATATAAATTTAATAAAACTAATAAAATATCAGCAGAAAGGTTGTAAAGCCTAATGCATGAATTCAGAAGGCTGCTTTGTTACATGTCATGGATCTGAAGCTTGAAAGCTGCTTAAAAGGCAAGTTTTGGGCTTCATAAATTAAGGTTTTGTATGCCTTCTCAGCCGAAAACGATTGTCCAGCAATCAGCAATCCTATACTGGGAGAAATTTGCTTTCGTTTTGTTTCAAGTTACTTGAGATCCACAACTTAAGATCTCTGATCAACTGGATGGGGAGCTGGAAAAGAGCAAACCCATATTTAATTTATTTAACTCAGATTTTAAAATGGCAACTGGCAGGGGCTTCCCTTGAAGGATCTTTGTTTCAAAATTTGTATAGCGCAGTTGGTTATTCTATATTCTGCATATGAAGCAATGCATGTTGGCATTTTCCTGATAAATATTAAGGTTGTTCTATGAGGAGAAAATAAAAGGTCTTTTGTGGGGGGGAAATAACCCCCCCCACAAGAACTTGGGGTAAACATGTAAAACATAGTGATGCCTGAGGGCTGATTGATATAACTCACTGGGTCCATGAATGGTACCCATGGGAATGTACTTGGTCATCTTGCTAATGCCAGCTCCGATTGTGGCCAGTCCTTTATTTGCATCTTCTACTATATACAGGATTAAGCTTTTTTACATCCATTTTTTGTTAATATTCCACAAAAGATGTTTTTGATATTGTCCCAAAAAGCAGACTCCTGCATGTGCAAGATTCTAGTCCAGTATTTAGTCAAGTGCGGCATTTAATTTTCTACTTTGGGGATGACTGGCAGGGGTGGGGGAGAGAGAGAGATACCGTAAGGAAGCTAAATGATATGTGTATAATTCAATCTTGTTCATTGTAGCAACTCCTTTCCTTATAATGTAGAATTAAAATAATCTTATTTGGATGCGGTGATGCACAAGTCAACTTCACATTGTTAATTTTAGAAACTTTTTCCTTCCTCAAATACAAAATGATTAAACGCAGAAAAAACGTTTCTTTAACCAACAACATGTCCTATTCTCTCACTGTGAAGCTGGGACATGCAGAATTTTGGTGGGCTGTCTGAATTATATCAGGCAGTATCAGCTTGGCAGCCTTTACTCTAATGGCCAAACTTCTCATTCAGTGGGGAGTGTGTTGCTAATTAGTATTTCCAATAATCAAGTGTCAAGTAAATAGTGCATTTAGAAACCACTTCTAGAGTCTGGACATGTGCCTGAAATGGTGCTATTGTATTGACTGTCTTGGCTTCAACTACTACAACTAGGATTCTCTCTGTATCACTGGAATGCTACCATGGACATACCTGCTCATTTTATTATTGCAGTAGGCTTTGAAATAGAATAATTTTTGTTAACATAAGCAAAGCCTGTTGGAAATGTCTCCATTCCAGTTTCCATTCATTTAAATTGTTTTTGCTTAAAAACACACACAGAAATGGCTTCCAGGATCAAAGCCGGATTTAGGTTTGATGAGGCCCTAAGCTACTGAAAGTAATGGGGCCCTTTATATGTCCAGCTGTCCTTTGTCAACAACAAATTGTCGCTGTTAGAAATGAGCAAACGAGTGATATTTTAGGGAGCAGGCTAGCAGGTGGGACCCATTTCTTACATCATAGGAGCCTACACAACACAAAACACTGTTGCTGTACGTAGGTTTCATTTTGTTTTTTATCTTATATTTTGGAAATGTGAATCCAGGTGTGTGTCCCCCCAAGAGAGTGGGGCCCTAAGCTATAGCTTGTTTAGTTTATACATAAATCCGGCATTGTCCAGGATACTTACCCATGACAATTAAAGGAGACCCATCCTTACAGCATCTAAGGAAGAACTCAATGTTGTACTCTTCTCATTGTTCCATCAGTGCAAACTTTTCAGCTCGCCTGATAGAAACATCTCACCTCTCCCTCCCCTTTGCACCGTTTTGCTGGTTCTCCAGACACCCCCTCAGGCCAGTTATGGGGGAAGTATGGGGACAGAAGGGGGGGGAAGTCCTGTTGCATTAGCAGGACTCGTTGTGCTGGCTCCTGCTAGTGCACCTACTTAGATGTTAAAATCATAAGGGATGTATTCAGCTATGTAAGTACAAGCTACAAACAAGAGAAGGTTCTGCACAAAGAGGTCTATTAATGTAAAACATGAGAGGGACCCACACAACCTTAAAACCTGTAATACTGGTAAACAATTAACACATTCATGTAACCACTGTAGAACACTGAGCAAATTAACCTATGGGAAAACCTGCATATAAATATAATAATAAATCAAATTATGCAAAACACTCCGAATACTGGGTTGTGGCTAGCCACTGCTATCCAGGAACTCTGATGCACACACACAACCCTTCCCTGATTGGAGAAGCATTCCTTGTGCATGGCACTTGCAGGAGCTCTCCTAAGTCTGGCAGGGGGCCACTAGCCTCACTGTAGATGTTGATACACAAGAAGGCTGAAGAGAGCATGAGAGAATTACTGTTTGCATGCCCTACCTCATTACAGAGTAAGGGGAACACTAAAAGCACTTTGCTGATGACCCCCCAAATCTCTGATTCAGCACTCTTTTGTGTGCTATGAGAAAGGAAATTGTAAGGAAAGGGGTGGAATTAGTGGTGGAGTTGCTGAATTAGTGATGATGGACAGTTGCTCTCTTTCATTGGCACTGTCTGTGCAACCATCATTATTATCTTGTATGGACTGCATTTATTTTTAATCTGTCTGCAGAACGTTGATGCGTTGCTGAATTTGTACACAAGAGGTCTTGTGGTTGTGTTGTGAAAGACTTCACTCCTCTTTTCTTGGAAATATAAGAGATAATTTAGTAACTCAGCTTTTTATTCCTAGAACTCCCCCAGCTGATACAGGATCTAAACTCCATATGGTCTTCAGTGGAGACTGACAATCTGCACCAGCTCAATTTCTTTGGCCAAGCTGCAGATGCAGAAAAAAACACACAATTCTAGCAAATGAATGGTATTAGAAAACTGAAAACCTTCACCGATCCCTGCCTAAAATGGTCTACTGCCTACATGTCATAAATAGGAGATAAAAATGAATGTTAGAATACAAAGTAAGGCCTTCTAAGCTATGAATTAACATCAAATGTCTAACTGATGTTACAGAGTCCCCTCAAAAAACAGAACAATGAACTTCTACTTGGAAAATGAAAATATCAACAACATATTTCAAAAAGAACTTTTAGGATGATAGACAATAACACCAGATTGTTAAAATAATAGGACAATAGCTGTTCATGGTAATGCCTTCACTGTTATTTTTCACATAAAATATTTTGTGGGCTTCTATATTGGAAATAACTCATGAATCATTTTGTATTATCAATAATTTTCTAACGGCAATTTGTCCAGTGTCAAATTATTGCCTACAAGTTTCTATACAGAATTACCCGGAGAAGAAAATAAGACTTGTCTGTAAACAAAATCCTTAAAACATACCAAGGTTCTGCTTTGCCTAAACATTCACATTTTATAATAAACAGTTAAGTGAAGGAACATGACCTGACAAGACACAGATGCTATATGAGGAATGTAATGGAAGATCAATGCAATTTAATGACGAATTAGCTTTACATGAAATAGGGAATCAAAACACTGAAATATTTTACATGCTACAGCACATTTCTTATACAAACTATAGGTGCGCATATACGAACCCAAATATTAACTTGAATCATATTTCAGTATATAGGGTAACATGAAGGTTTAAATAAAGCCTATATACTATATTTTTGACAAGTGGGCTACATCAGAATTGTTCATAAGAACAGTTCCTGATATTTTAAATATCATGGCAAAATAAGCAGTTTCCCCTCCCAGGTGTATGGGAAATAGTTAGAATAAGGGTTGGATAACAGATAATTTTTTTGCATTACTGGTGTTTGGATCTGTCCAGAAATTTATAATAACCCTATCCAAAGCCAAAATACAGATATTACAGACTTGTGCCCCCTCCCATAACTCCTCTTATACTATCTACTCACACCCAACACAATTGTAATTGTGTGGTACGTGAACATGCACAAACATACTGTATGCATTGTATATGTGTATGATAAACATAATTAGTCATGGTGGCAGCAACATAGCAAGAAGACATCATATAGACGTCCATCATTTAGATGTGAGCAATGGGGCTCTTAATCAATCCTGAGAGAGCAGTATTGGACTGGAACTTCAAATCTGAGATATCAAATACCAAGGACATGCATTAGGCCAAATCTTGGATGAACGTATTCGTTTTTTTAAAAAGTAATGGCTTGTTAAGGGTGTTGAACTAAAAGACAGATATATTCATATATATATATATATGAATATATGTTAAATAGCTTTACAGTGGATTCTTACAGTAGTTACTCATAAGTAACTACTGTATAACTACTGAGTTGAGTCAATGGGGCTTGTTCCCATGTAAGTGTCTAGAATTGCAACCTTAAAAACACTTTTGCAGTAATTTGAGAGCTTACCCAGTTTATATTATGGTCATCCTGAAAATGTTACATCAATAATTATCCCAGGTCAGTAATTTTCTGCTCTATAATAATGAAAATGTTGCCAGATCCTAAGATACTCCATATTCTCTTTGTTTTGAATGGAAATTTCTCCATGGCACTTTTGTGTGTACTAATAGTACACACAATAATATCATGGCAAACCATTGCCATGATAGCATAAAATATAAATTACTAGAGGTTAAGGAGTGTTCCACATTGCAGTAAAACATGGCATGTCGTTAAACCTCATCTGGCATATCATCAATACGATTTCTCAACCAACTTCTTTTTTTAAGATGGCAGAGTTAGGTTTTCTCAGCTCATGAATCGTAAGAAAATGCAACTACATCTGTTGACAAGATGAAAGGAAGAAGAATAGAGCAGCAATATTTTAAATAGGGGCCACTGAGAAGCAGGTACAAAAGGTACCTCTGTACTGGCCCAGAGCCAATGGGGGCCCAGATGCTGAATTTTCATTTTTTAAAAAAAGTTTTGAGCTCACTTAGTGAAAAAGACATGAAACAAAACGTGCAGGCACCATTCAAAGCGATTGCTCCTTCCTCTCCATATTTTTAGCCAATTGGTGAAGTCACAGCTGTGATTGATGACTACTATGAAGAAATTTAGAGTCATACAAGTCCAAGGAAGATCCAAAAATAAACAATGGAGAGTGGACTTCCTAGTTCACTTTTCAGCCCGTGGGGGATCTTTCTTGATGCATATGTCACTCTAAATTTCCTCTCTAGATTAAAAATAAAATAAAAGTAGAGATGGACTGCCTGCTTAATTCTGAAAGAAGAAAGCTGTGTTCTGGTCTGTTCTAGAATCCCCCCTTTTCTATGATTGTTGCCCAGAAGAAGCAACTGAAAAATCCAGGGTTTTAGTGCAGCGGTGACTCGGCAGTAGCTTGTCCACCCACAAGCAAAAGGTAGTAGCAAAAACAGGAGTTTGTGTTTGACTCAGGTTTTAACTTCATGCAAAAATGGTATTGTTTTTGTGAGTATGTAACCATTAAAAAAAATACTCTGCTGTTGTAAAGTCAAATAAAAACCACCATTGGTATATCCATATTGCAGGTGGTTGAGAAAATGTGAGTTATGGCAGACTTGAAAAGCAGTTTGGTGTTGCCATACTAATATGGCTGGAGGAATTAGCCTGTGAGAGAACGATGTATGGCAAGTGTGTGGGGTATATTCCAGTACTGACATCCAGTTTTGTGTGTGTGCGCATGCACTTAGGGAGGTTAAAGTTTATGAAAAGGGCTGTTACTTGTAGCAGCGACCTCTGGGGGTGGGATGGGGAAAGATTAACTGCTTCCCAACAACTTACATGGGGATGGAATACTGGGACTGAGGTGAGTTGTCACTGCTGGTATAAAAACTTAAATGTCAAAGTCTCAAATCCTTTTTGCTAAGAAAGAGGAAAAAATAAACGAGTGTTGGTTTGATTTGTGCTAATATCATTGCTCTGGTTATTGTAAGGTATATGTCCTGCTTTTAGGCTTCCTATAGGTTGGCCATTGTGAGAACAGGGTGATGACCTAGATGTTACACAAAGCTGTGTTTGCAGGAAGAAGGCAAATGTTTGCATCAAATATGTAATTGTACAGAAACCTAACTGTGTGGAAAGGCCATTAAAAGGTGTGTGTGTTTGTGTACGTGTGTCAGGCAATGTTTTCTTAGAAGACATTCACTCATCTCCCACGCCTCTAACCAAACAAAAATGAGCAAAATAATGAATACTTGACTGCAGTTGTTTGGTCCCCGAACAGTTATTTATAAAGAGATTCAAAGTGACTCAATATAAAAAGCCTCTAAATACTGAAGTGAATCTGTCTTGAAGTGTCAGAAATCCAAGCATCTGCTTCTCAAACACAAATAATTTCTTTTAAAAGCAGAACATTAATTTGTTCTGAATCTGAATTATACATCTGGCATATTAAGCATTTCTTTAAATGCCAATTGCAGCAATAATACAAAGGTGTAAGAGAGAGTTACTTGTTTGAAAATAACACCGTTTCAAAGAGAAGACTCAGCTGTTGTTTTGGTAATGCCCCAGCCAAAGACTATTAAAAATGCATTTGAAATCAGTACACTAAGGGCCAAGGAGTAAATGGAGCAATGTGACATAAACATGGTCCCATTGTACTGGGATGCATCGGTAAGAACCAAAATGGTAAGAAACATATGAAATTGTCTCCCCATTTAAACAGAGATCAGAGTTTTCCTTTAATGTGAAGTAATATTATGGTGCCTTAAAACCTGTACATTTGAAAAATGATGAAGGTCAAATGAGAATGCCTTTGCATTTTAGCTAATTACAAGTGGTTGAATTGTTGTGCTATGGGTTACCCCAAAAGGTAAATTGTGATGGTTAAGCACAGAGATCCTGAATTGCTGTTACCCAGATGGCTTAGCCATATACACTTGGTCAGTTTCCTGGCTTCAAAAGTTGGCATAGGAAAAGATCCATTAGTAGGATCTAAGCAATGCTACAGTCGTCACTGCCAGAGTTCTAAGAGAATATTCCATGAGAATAACAGAATATATACAGCTAATGGATGCAAAACAAACAGATACAAAGGTGTCACAGGACAAAGACAAAACATAAATAATGACCTTCTTGTGCATTCATAAACCACAATCTTTCTCCCAGTTTCACAAATGGCTACCTCCATGTGTTTCACTCCTACCTGAAAACACTGATATTCATTTTACTCACACAGAAGATTGTAGTGATTACACAAACCTTTACTTATTCTGATTTCGAATTCGGAGACACCTCCTTTTCAGTGGTGGCTCCAGATCTTCTGGCCCTGTGCTGAGAATTGGCGCTGAAATAATGCATGGTGCAATTGCAGTCTTTTCCACTGGTTTTGGCACAGGCTGGATGACACAGCCTGCCTTGGGTAGCATCCGCAAAGCATATGCATGGTCCTCATCTGCAGGATTGTTCAGGTTGGGGTCTTGCTTGTCTCCCCCAAACAGGGGCTCTTCCCCAGTCTTCTTACCGGATTCTCCTTCCCGTCGGCAGTTCGATGTACAGTTGTTCTCCTTAACAGACTCCAGCTCACTGACTGGCAATTCCTCCAGAGGCTGAGACTTTTTCTGCTCCTGGGGCTGCTCTGAGTTCTTGGAAACCTCCGGGCCCTTTGTGCCATTCACAATAACATTGCAAACTGCAGCTGTACTATTTTCCGAAGTGCCCGATGGCGGCGCGATGGGGCCACAATGAACTGGGTCACTGCAAGGTAACGTTTTTGCTTCAGTAGGGCTGCAATTGTTCCTGCAGTCATTGCAGTTCCTTTTGTCTGAGCTACCAAAAGTCAGATTGACAACACTGCTAGCTTCATGTTCAACTTTGACTTGAGCATGTAAAGCCCTATGGATAACATTGTGTAGTCTAGACCTGTGACCTACAGTTAAGTCTATCACACCATCCTGTGGTCCCTGTAGCACTGTAGGAAAACCAAACTTGTTGTTCACTGGACTACTAGGTTTCACAGTCAAATCAACAACTTCGTTTTTACTGTGCTCCTGATGCACTTGTGTTTGATTTAAGGACTGGCCTGAGCAACTTGGAGATGAGTCAGAGGACTTGGAAGGCCCTTGTTTCGAATCTCTAGGGGACACAGAGTTATTTGTTGGCTTTGTCCCAGTTGCATCAGTGGATGTACTTGGAATGAAGTTCTCCCCGTTACTGGAGAAGCCGTTTGGGGGCTTGGAATCATTGATGTGAGGAATAGGGATTGGAATGGGGATAGGAACTGGTAGAGGAACAATGACAGGATATGGCACTAACAGGGTTGGGGGTGGCACCAGTGGGGCAAGAGATGGCAAGCCAAAGTTCATCATCTGTGGCATGGGCATAGGACCATTTGGCATCATGCTTACTGGCGGGAAGGGAAGACTGGGCAAAGGGACCCCTGGGGGTGGAGGGGGTAGTAAACCTGGGGGGTTTCCAGGCATCGTTGGAGTTGTTGGAGGGTGAATATGAGGAGACAGCATTGGCCTATGCATAGGGCTGGAAGTGGGGCCCATATTTCTAGGACCACCTGGTGGTGGACCAATTCCCGGAATCATTGGATTGGACAGAGGGCTGTTCGGATTTGAGGCATGGTGAGGTGGCCCTCGAATAAATGGTGGGCGGATTTGCTGCATAATTTGCTGTTCCATGAATATGGGCAAAGGTACCGGCCCACGGTTTGTCATCACCATGGGAGGGCTTCGAGGTGGGACACCAATTGGAGGCACAATGCTAGCAGGTGGCTGAACAGAAACCGGTGGCATATTTGGATTCTCGTTGATGGGGATAGATTTGGGAACAGGCGTTGGGATTTTAGTGACAGAGCAGTTGGCAGTGTCAGGCGGAGAGGCAGTGGTAGATGCTGATGGTCCAGGACCTTGAATTTGGCCAGCTGCAGACACTGGGGATGGGGCCTTTCTCCGAGCATCTGCTAGCGGTATATTCCAAGAATCTGGAGTCAGCAGCTGCACCCCAGTGCCTTCTGCTTTATTTTCGACTGGAGGATGTAATGTGCTGCAGAGTCCAGCTGGAAGATTGGCCTGTGTTTCTTTGTAGAAAATGTCCATTTTGTACTGATTGAGACATTTTGCACTGCAGAACTGAAGCCTTCTTTCCCCGTCCCCAAAATCCAGATACTCTTTTGTGTGTCTTATGTGCTTACACCAGTCACATACCTACAACACAGTAACAAAATCAAAACAGGTAAGAAAAAAAGCGATTTCCTCTTTATATTGTCATTTGCATTAAAAAAAATTCTTTTTAACTTTCCGTTACTGCTTTCCATCTGAATTATCAAAGGAAAGTATAATTCATGAAACCTGCATATTTTGACCCCAAAATCCTATCATTACATATACATGCTCAATAAATTATTATGTATAAATGCCATTACAATACTTGATACAGTTCTCATCCACGATGCTTTAAAACATGAAAGCATAGTACTGTAAAAATACTTGTGTGTCTGTATGCTGTCCACATTCTGAAAGAGCATCATGATTTTAAGGGTGTTTCAGCTAAAGCATAAAAGGTGGTGAACTCTAGTGGGTAAGAGACTGCACTATCAATTGGGAAATCCTCAGTTCAAATCTTATCACTCCCATGAGCTCACAAATAGCCCAATCCTATGTATGTTTACTCAGGAGTAAGCCCCATGACATTCAGGTGGATTTCCTTTATAGTAACTCTGCATAGGATTGTAGGCCAAGTGGGCTTTAACAAACTCGGTGCTTCTTCCCCACATTTGGTTATAGTAATAGTTTCCTATTTTGTGAGTTGTTGTATGAATTGTAAAAAAAATGTATATGAAGCACTGGTACAGTCTAGGGCACCAATCCTAAACACACTTACTAGAGAGTAAGTTCCACTGAACACAGTGAGAACTTTTCCCAAGTAAATATATAAAGCATTATTTGAATATTGCCTATAAATCTAGTGCAGCATTATAGTGCAATAGTATAGATGTCTACTCAGAAGTAACCCCACTGTATTTAATGGGGCTTAGTTTCAGATAAATGTGCATAGGATTTAGCCAAAAAGTGCTTAAGCACAATAATTTCATTGCACCTTAATTCTGTGTGGATTATGACTTTCACACTAGGTAATGGTCACATAGATACTATATGCATAAATAAGAGCAAATAACATTCTGAAAAATGAGGCCAGTGACTTGTGACAACTGAGTGCAAATCATCTGTAGTAAGCCCACAATACAGTACACTTTAAATTATTTAAATGTAAATGGTAAATGGTACCCAAAATGCAAAAGCATCATACATCGTTGGCTTTGCCTTCCAAATATGAAGCAGAAATAGTAATAAAATCTGGGTGGATTTCAAATATTCTGAAGCTGTGATATTTCAACAAGCTGGAAAGATTTTCCAAGCTGTTTGCCCACTCTTCTTCACTAGTCACTTTTGTATAACTTCTTGGCAGACAACAGTTTATTTAACAACTTTTCAAAAACTAAGGCAAACCTTTTATTATTAGAGCCTTACCAAAAAAAAAAGAAGTTATTTTCCGCGCTACTATTGGTGTGGTGAAAACACTGCCAATTCTTTTTTATAAAAAAGTAAATAAGGCTTGAGAACTAATTAAGCTGTGAAAGGTTTTCCCAGTTGTAAGCCACTAGAAACCAAAGTTCAAAAAATAGTCATTCTAGGTTTCAGAATCCATTTCTTCAGAGAAATTATTGTGATTTCATTAACACATTAATTTTGCAACACTAACAGCTCTCACAGATGGCAGAGACATGATCTACAATTCAAATATGACTCTTGTTTGCACAAATGCCTTTCCCGTCATATGGCATTTTAAACAAGAATTAAAATGAGTAATCTTTCCACAGCTATAAACAGATAAACAGATGTCAGAATTTTCAATGCCTTTTTTTTTGGACAGATTTTATACAGAGATACAAAACTTTTAGATTTTGTTGTTGTTTATTCAGTTCTCATAATATTCTGCAGACTGTCTTTAGTACTATACATTAAATGTACAGTACTGAGTTTATGGCCACGTGAAAGCAATGTCCTTCGTACACCTTCACTATTCAAGACTAGGAATACTACTTGTGCGTGTGTATGTGTTTTAAGATAATGATTGTAAAATGATAGCATTAAATAGGTAATTTAATTTTAATAACCATTGGCCATATAAACAAATTGAAAACAACATATGCTGGGCATTCGATTACTCATCTCATTTAACTCTCAGCTTTTCTTTATCTGAAATGGTGATGACACTTTAAAAAAAAAAAGTGCTTTTTTTAAGCCTAGGCATGATGCAAACAAAATTAAGCCCTGTTAAGTCACACTGATCTCAATAGGCATTTACTTAACTCTCACGGTAATCATATTTACTAAGTACCGTATTTTTTGCACCATAACACTCACTTTTTTCCTCCTAAAAAGTAAGGGGAAATGTCTGTGCGTGTTATGGAGGGAATGCCTACGGGTGGCATGCCTATGGATTTTCCTCCTCTAAAAACTACGTGCGTGTTATGGTCGGGTGCGTGTTATAGAGCGAAAAATACGGTAACTTTTATTGGGTTTAGTGGGGCTTACTCCCATGTAAGTGTGCCTATAATAGTAGCCATTTTTTTGAAATCAGTAGGATTTAAGCATACTTAAATTAGACTCTAGAAATTAAATCCAGACACTGGATTTGGGCTACAATCATTTCAGTGTTCTGGGTTCAAATGCCACCACTGCCACTATGTAAAGAAGGAATGAAAAACTGGATTTTTGAATGCATGGGAAATGTGTTGGCAAGGTCTCCTTATCTCTATCTCACTCCTGTTAGCATATAACAAAGGAGAGAGTATGACTCCTCTCTATCCAGAGCTAATTCCCTAATCCTGCAACCTAGCCAAATGATGCACAGGAAAAATCAACCCTAGTGCCACCATCCCTGGAAAGTCCCCCAAATCAGAGTCAGGGAACGTTAAGATCTGTTTCTGGATGCCCTTAGGATTCACCCAGACAACAACCAAAGATCCACTTGGCCTCTCAGACCTAAGCCCACGTTACTCAGTAGCAATGACACAACAGCCAGGTACCACATTTAGAGACAAAGCTTACCTTTCCCTAAAAAGCCACACCAGCAGATGAATGCAACTGCTTTATTAAGAGACGACAAAGCGAAACAGAACCCTATTGACCTTAAAAGTACAATTTAAGAAAATTAGGGGAAGGCATATTTTGGAATTTAGGCACAGTGGTACCTCTGGTTAATTCGTTCCGGAGGTCCGTTCTTAACCTGAAACTGTTCTTAACCTGAAGCACCACTTTAGCTAATGGGGCCTCCCGCTGCTGCCGTGCCGCCACCACACGATTTCTGTTCTCATCCTGAAGCAAAGTTCTTAACCCCAGGTACTATTTCTGGGTTAGCAGAGTCTGTAACCTGAAGCATATGTAACCCGAGGTACCACTGTATAGACCAACAATAACAAAGCTAGCTTGCCTCGCCCTAATATCAACTGTTAGATTCATGGACCTCACCACCAAACTGCATCCAGACACATGTGGCTGCAGCAGCACAATCCTTCTTCTGAATGGGGACCTAGAACCAAAGTCAAAGATCAGGTTTTTTAAGTAGGCAATCAAGGTCCAGGGCCCATTTGTCCAGCACCAGAGGGCATATGTACGGGAAGACCATGCAGCTGCAACTACTCTGCTAGTTTTTACATCATCACTATGACATGGAGCAATCTTGCCTTGACTCTCCACACAGGTGGTAAATTAAACTGATTACCTGGAACTTTTCCCTCAGGAAGACAGTACCCAGAATGGACAGTAAAGGGCTATTAAAATAAACCAAAGAATTTGGAATTTCTTTATGGACTGAATCATACCTAATGTTTCACTCTCACTGCACAGTTTGGTCCTTTCTGAGATGCATCCTCAAGGCCTTTCCCCTCAAAATATTTGCTTTATCCTGCTGACAACTTGTCTGCTTCTTGTGAAGCTTCAGAAAAGAAGTCACCTGGCCCAGAGTTTAACTAAATTGCGCAAAATTTCACACTGCTCTTCGACTGCCAGTTCTTGACATTCAAGAACATGTATGTGGGAGCACCTATTTTGAATCTGCATACAAGGTACCCAAATATATAATGCACACACATTTTGCCAGGTATGTAGAACCTCAGAGATGTATCAGTCAAGGATTTTCACTTCAAAGGGTAGTATTCAACTAAATTTTACTTAAAATTAATGAACATGTCTAAGGTAGGTCCATTAATTTCAATTTGAGTAAAACTTAGCTGAATGTCGTCAAATATGTTTCCAAATGTTGTTTGCATGGCTGGCACATACTCTACTCCCTTCATGGCTTTACCTCCATCATAACATGTTGCTTCCTAGTGAGGATCATTCCCGGTGCTACCAACTGTATTCCTAGTGGGATGTGCAAGCCTGGCAGTCAAGAATCTAATTTAGAGGTTTTGATGGACTTGGATGGGAGGATTCTGGGCCCGTGAAAAGGTCTGAAGCAGAACGTTAGTTTCGCTGATGTGCTAAGAACCATGGATTCCCTTGACTTACTTAAACCTGGTCAGAAAATGTAATTACAGGCTGCTCTACTTTGGGGTTTGATTGCAAAGCAACAACCCACATCTACATTCACAAAACACCTCATTATTTCATGGTTAAATGATTTCTGTGCTGTAGCTCCAAACACAGAGACAGTTCAATTCTAAATATTGTTACCCAGTTCTACACCCCATGATGTCCAATGGGGTTTGTTCCTGGATGTGCACTGGATTCTATGCACATTTATCTGGGAGTAATTAACACTGGCATGCTACTTTTTCTTCTGAAAGCTTTTTATTGTTAAGATAAACAAGCATAGAATAAACAAGAAGAAAAGATAAACAATCTTCCCAACCCTCTTCCCTTATTAGCATAACTTATCATCAATGTTTTTTTCTTCTTTTCCCCATCTTAATGGGACTTACTTCTGAGCAAAGGTGCATTTTATGATTGCACTGCAAATACAGAAGTTTAGGTCTTCTCTAATTATTTTATTTTATAAATGATTGGTCAAAATGTTCATGTTATTGTTTTCTCTATTAGATAACCCAGTGTGTTCCTGTATTGCTGTGTGGTGAGTAAATATGTTCTCCTGTAAAAATAGTTAGAAATACTTCTTGCAAATTCTCTCAGAATTCCCCCCTGCTTTTAATAATTCACTAAAAGAAATGCTAATGTTGGTCTACTTCACTCACATATTGATCACCCTCTATTCAGTATATTTTATCATTAGGTAAAATTAATTAAGGATATTGAGGGTAACTGCAATAAATCAATTTGTGAGCACATCCCTGATGAACTAAATATCTAGTCATTATACAATTGATTTTACTCAGCACTCCAAAGTCACACATAACTAGCTCTCTCTCTCTCTTCCCTCCTCTCTTTCATATCCTGCCACAGATACAGCACACCATCCCTTCACATGGAGTAAAAATTACTGGAGTAGAAATAATGTCACTTAAGAATTAATGAATCAGATCTGTCCTACAGGATTGGTCATTTAAGATGAGGTCAATGAATTTATGATACAAATGGCTATATACCAAAGGTAATAAAATGGAGCAAAATTATTCATTTTACTTCTAACTAATACCATGCTCAAAGTAATTACAGATTTCTCCTAAGAGCTCATTCTGATTACTTAAGATGTGACAGATAGACCATATACATATATTTCACTTCAATAAAACAACATTTTTTCCCTGTCTCTGAAATATACGCATTCAATATATTAGAAAAGATTTGTGTACTGAGTAGATTCTGCTGGTGACAGGGCCCCCTCCCCACCCAAAACGGTATGAAACTTTAGCATCTCTTCAAATTTTTATATGACATATCTTTTCTATTTGTGATATAAATGGCTATACAAATTTTGAAATTAAGGCTGCTGCTCTAAACCCCCTCAGCTGGAATATAAACCCTGTTTAATGCTGTGACCTGGGGAAGAACTTGCAGCCACTTAGCTCCTCCCTGTTCCTTACTGATATCATGTTAAGTTAAGCCATGATTTGGCTTAGTGTGGTGTTTAAACCAAGGATGAATAAGTTCTTACTAACCACAAGCTGCAGCCAAGGTTAGTTCTTAGCAACAGCTTATGGTTAGTGAGGAGACAGCTTAAGCATGGGGCCCAGTTAAAATAAAACTTTGGTTTAGCTGAGTGCAGCTAAACTATGAAATTCGCTACTAGAAGATGTAGTGGTGGCCAGCTTGTACATTTTGAAAAGGGATTTTTGTGGCCTTGCGCAGCAGCGAAGGGGGAGGGGGGCGACTGGCATCCTGAGCCTCCTGCATGGTGGGGTAATGCTTTGTCTATTTTATGGCCACATGGGAGGCTGCAAAGAAGGATGACAACTTGGTAGCCAATCACTCTCAATGCTGGGATTCCAAGGGATGGGGCTTAGGAGTGAGCCAGGGGGAAGACTTCACCTACCCAGTCCACTCCTAGGACGTAAAAGGCTCTCCGCACCATAGTCTTCACCTGGGCTTCCCCACTCATCCTCTAAAGCTTATTGTACTTCCAGTTGTGCTTTTCTGTCTTAAACAGGTTGGTGTTTAGTATAATGGTTGCTATAGACAGGTGTTGGTCATTGGTTTCAGGACTGGGAAGAATTTTTGCCTAAGGCAGATGGCTGGATCCTGCGGGTTTTTGCCTACCTCATAGCAATCGTCATAAACGTTCCTTTGACAGAAGAGGCATTTGGTTGGATGCTTAGTAGCGAGGGCCACCCTGCCTCCATTCCATTGAAGGATTAGTTTATCCTAATTCATTGTTACATGGCCTCATCACACAATCTGGTTTCTTTTGTGCATGTGTGAAAGAGCATCACCACCTGTCTATTCGGCTTAATATGCAATTATTCAAAATTTTCATGGGCTTTCATATAATCAGTGTTGTTGTGTGTTTTATCTGGCCCTAGTTGGGTCCTTGTAGTAAATTGCATTACATATATTAATTCGGTGTTTCATCCAATATGTTATGCACCTCTGAGGATTCTGATTTGAAATGCTTAACATTTTAACTCTTTTTTTCAACCCCGCTGATAAAAGAAAATTGACTTTCTTTTGGATTCTATTGCTATTTGAACAGCTACACACACACACATACACTCACTCACTCACTCACTCTTGGGGATGCAATATGTGGAAATGTCAAAAAGGACATCTGTTCTGGTCAGGTTTGCCATGTGGAATGGAACCCAGCAGGGAGGAAAAAGAAATGGCGAACAAGCTCCAAGAGACAACAGTAAATATCAGTGAAGGGGAGCTAACAGTAACCATCAGCAACTTCTGCCAGTATTTCACAGCTTCATGGTCATGCCTCTGTCTTTCTCAGAACTTTTATTTTCCACGAAAAACAGTGGATTAACACGAAGCCTTTTCTTATCCCCACTATAGATACCTCAGAGCCAATATCTATTCAATGGGGAGTGCTTTGAGAATGTCACTGTTTTGCAAGTGGGATTCAGTCACACGCTGGCAAATGCAGGTTGCGTAATTAAGGTGAATTTGGCACTCTTGCAAAACAAACCTGCTTCCCCATTCCCTGGTAATTCAGACATTCATAATAAGGGAAATGACAAGAAGATGCAATGTCGAATGACAATTGTTTGACCTCCCTGCAAACTTTGTGCAAAACACATCGGGATCAACACTCAATAAGCAAGTTTGTCTGGAAGCGACTTTGGGCTCAAACTGTTTATAAAACCCCTGCTTGGTCAATATGATCAGCTGAGACTCTTTTTAATTGGATATCCCAGCAGCAGGCTGGTTGGCAGTAATATGGCACCAGGCCTTCAGTTGGCTACTCCCTGATGCAGCCTCATGGACATATAACAGGCACCAAATCTTTATACATTTCAATGCCCTTCTAAAAAAACTTTATTCTTTACTCAAGCGTTTTCTGATTAAGGCTTAATTGCGTTTTTTCATAAAAACCTCTTCAAACATTGCTCAAGTTGTATATGTTGCTGTAATTGGGACTTGTGATTAATATTTTAACGTATTTTGTAGATTGATTTTACTGTACACCACTTAGATAGTTCAGTTTAAAGCAATGTTTCTTTGGGTTTTTTTTTCAGTCCTATGCAGCCAAGGGCAAGCTACCTCTGAGCAAAAAATGGGCACAGGAAAAGAAGCTGCTTAAGCCTTTGCCCTCTGATTCCTTTTTCAAGTAATAATTACCTTTCCGAAGCTGCTTTTTACTCTGGGGGGGGGGTACAATTTATCAGCCTCTACTTATCCACTCTTCTGCTCAGGTGGAAACTGTCCTAGGATGCTTTGGGAAAGAATGGAAGGAATGGAAAGGAAGGACTCACTGAACTTTGCTTAGAATGTAGTTTAATCCTTAAATAGTACAGTAATTCCTTCTCCCCTGAGAACTGTGATTCTGTGGCAGAAGCTGGGAATCCCTGACTGAAAAATTATCAATGTCTCACCAAATTTCACTTCCCTGATTTTGTGTATGAAACAGAGACAATTATAACAGGGTTCATTTTGAATCACTGGATAGCTCAGCTAGTTAGACAATGGTGCTGATAACAGCAAGGTCGCAGGTTGAATCCCCATATGGGACAGCTGCATATTTCTGCGTTGCAGGGGGTTGGACTAGATGATAGGGTCCCTTCCAACTCTACACTTCAGTGATTCAATGAGTGATCAGGTCTAGGTAAAGAAGCTTAGACAAGGAAAGGAAGTAGGTGGTCATGTTAGAACAAGGCCACTTGGTCAAAGTGATGTTGTTCTACTGCTAAGTTAGGCAGGTCTGTCTGTGCCTGCCCAGTGACTAGATGAACCACCTGTGAAAGGCACTGAAAAATTGTGAGGTATCTGTGCCATTAACCAATTAGTTAATAAGTAGCCAGGAAAAATAAAATCATGTTAAGGAATTGGCGTTGGGGGTTGAGGGTTGAGGGGGGAAATCAGGCAGATCATGCTATAATGATTGGAGTACTGAATGTAAATAAATTCTGATTCCCTGCTCAGCTGTGAAACAAACTGAGTGTCCTTTGGTAACTGACTATCTCTCAGTCTAAGCCACCTCAAAGGATTGTGTATGGCTAAGGTACTACTAGAAAAGGCTTTGATCTAGTCTAATGGAGCTTGTCTGATGGTAATAATATAGCAAACCAAAATAATCCGTGTGCCCAAGAAGTAATATACAGATTTTTTTAAAAAAACAAACTGCAGAAAATAGTTAGTTTGATAACCTAACAAACTGTGTAGACAGTGACATGGGTCTCTCCCTGACCCCCTGTATATCATCTGTGTATAGTGTCTTCATTACATAGAGAGATAAATCAAGTGCAAGGAGTAGGTTTTTAATGAATCTTACAGCTGTCATTTGTGAACAGTGAAGCATGTTCTATTCAAAGTCATTAGGTCTTCCTGCTTTCAGGAGGGTGAAAGGGGTGAGATTTTTTTCTCTTTTTTAATGAAGAAGATATATCCAACAAATATATCCCCCCAAAAAGAGCTCAAGCAGCCAAGAAAGAAAACTTTTGGCCTATCACATCCAATTATCTGTGCTTCTTTTTACTAGATGTTAAATGAGGGGCAAGTTCATATTTTACAACAAGCAAATATGGGGGAAGCTATCAAAATAGAAAGTAGTACACTAGTGCATGCAAGTCTTCATGTTCCAGGAAAGTTGGTGGAAAGGTAGTTGGTTATTCTATATTACCAAGCATATATAAAATAATAAGTTGAAGCAGAACCAGTATGGCTTCTGCAAGGGTATGTCTTTTTAGAGTTCTCTGAGCTTGCTAACAAACATATAAACAGAGGAGATCCAGAGGTGATAGAACCTCACCAAAGAATCCTGAATAAGCTTAGCGATCAAAGCATAAGAAGTAGAAAGATTCACTTAGGAATCAGAATCAGTTAAGGGAAAGGAAGCAACAGTAGGAATGAATGGAAAATCCTCTCAATAGAGGGTTGTATAAAATGGAGTCCCCAAATGATTGGTAGTGTAACTTAGTGGACCATAAAGACTAGAGATGTGGTTGATAGCAAGCAACCAGAGTGTTTAGTTAAACAGAACATCCTCACAAGTTCATGTTGGTTTTGGCACTATATAGCGTGGTCCAGGATGAGTGCGACAGAAAAGGCCTTAGGTCTCAGAGCAGAATGTAGAATGAGCATGATCTTGGAAGATTTAGTCAGAGATGCTATTTATGGTCCACTGGTTATATGATCCTTCTTTCTTCTTTACCTCTTATTCTTGTTCCTTGGGTTGGTGTTTTGTTTTGTTTTTAAGAGGTTTCAGAGTCTGATGGATTCAAAGAAGTGTGGTCTAAATCACATTCATTTGGCCTCAAAGCATTTGGTGGCCTTTGTAGCCAGAAATGAGCCTTTGGAAGTAGATGCACTACTGAGGTCAAGAGATGTTGATGGACTGACAGTTTGCCCAAACTAATCGAAAAGTGATTAGACTCAGTGTTATTTTTCTAGGGGAAAAAGAGGTACTGGAACTCACCATGAACGCCACCCTTGTTCTCTTATAATGACAATGGTGACACCCACCCAGAGGTGCCAGAACTGAGTTCCAGTGAGTTCCAGCTGAAACAAAGCCCTGATTAAGGCTCATGTAAAAAATACTGAAGAAAAAATGTTATTACCTACATTTAAAATACAGAAAAAGATGGGCTTTCGAGACAAGCTGATGAGAAAGAAGGCTTCTAAGCCATTCCTCGGGATACACAAAGGGAAAAGTAAGAGCACGAACTCCCTCACTGAATTTCTAGAAAATTCCAGAAATGCTTTGTCTGTGCAGGAATTGTGAGACTACACAAAGCTCATAAAGAAGAATGTAAACTTTTATAGCTGCGATCCTATAGATATGGTTTTGGGAATAAGCTTTGTTGAATTCAGTGAGGCTTGCTTCTGAGCAGACCTACATAGAATTGTGTTATATCTTATATTAACATTATTTGGCCCAAGTTCGGTTCTTTGGGAACTTAGGTTTTGCAAAACTGTAAATTGTGAGGATTTTGTTGTAATAATAAAAGAGAAATGAAATAAAAGAGCAAAGTTGGAGAGAGTAAAAACTGTCATTCCTAAAGTACAAGAGTGCTGATAGTTGTTCTATGGAATAGACACCTGCCCCACAGCCTTTAATTTATTTCACAGGAGCTCAGCTTGATTCCAGAACTGTTCCTATTAAAATCAGCAAGAGATTGCCACCAGGTTCAGCGAGGGCAGGGTTAGGACTTTGTATAATTTGTGTTATCACTTCATTCAAACCCTCATAAACTATGCATGAGGAACAAGAAACAGCGGACAGATTGCATAGGTGTCATTCTTAGCTGCTTTTGAGTAGACTATACTTTTTTTTAAGCTGGTGGTTTTTCTTCAAAGCATATGCACCAGCAGAAAATTATTGTTTCATCATAGAAAGCCTTGGACTTGTATTATCAAACAACAGGCTGTTTGAAAGCCATCACTAATACTGGCTTGGGTCTGGACCATTGAAGAAATAAATGGCAAAGAGCTAATAATGGGACACGCCACAGGGGATGTGGCTTAGATCTTCCCTATCATGTTTAGGGATGGAGGAGAAATTCAGTTCACTGTGCATCTAAAGCTGATTCACACTTTGTGAAACAATATGCACACTGAAACACAGCTGTCCTTCGAAATTTGCACCCATCTGAACTTTGCAGTGTAGTTCTCCAACCAATCAAAGTTTACAAAAATGCATATATTAAGAGAAAATGCATAAAAATGAAAATATTAGTGAAACATACAAAAGGCATTATAATAAGAAAATATTTGCCTGCAAAAATATGTACACTAGTCAAAATTGCATAAAAAGGTATGTAACAGGAGAAATTCTTTTTATGAGGGTTTAAAAAATCATAAATTGGTGAAAAATGTAGAGAACTGAATTCAAGACTGGAAAAATGAGAAATAGAAATAACTGAAATTGACAGATCCTTTCAACCCTAATTGTGCTTTAAAATTGTTTACAGGAAGTTACCTTTTTAAAAAATATGCAAAAACAAAATTCTGAAAATTCAATTTACTCAGAGTTCAGATGCTTTTGATATGCTGCCATCAATACTCAAATACACAATCCTTTGACCTTAAATATGAAAAAGTGAGCTATCAAATGCCTTCAGCTATGAACAGCACAATCCTATGCATCTCTGCTTACAAGTTTCATTATGTTAAATGGAGCTTGCTCCCAAGGTACATAGGATTGCAATCAAAACACCACTGCATATCAACAATCAAATACTGCTGTTGTATATTAATTTCTAATACGTTCTAAATACTATTTCATGCTATCAAACACACACACATGTGTTGTGTGATGGCTGCTTCTGATTAGTAGATGTGAGAGTAAGAAAAATTCTTACAAGTGCCTGTTCTTGTTGATTGTGGCTGAGGTGTACAACCCACAGCCTCCAAAAATAATCATTAAATAAAATAATACAACTCTCTTACACAGGCACACTGTATCTCCTTTGTCAACTGCTGTATTTAGATAAATTCTTTTATATGGTCCTTTCCCTCTATGCTCATTTACCAATGGCTGAATAAACTTTGTATCAATTCCTCATAACCTTTTTCAGGTCATACATCATTTCATGATATAATGTACAACTGTGGATTCCTATAATTTTTAATAGCAAAAAAAGAAAAAGAAAGGTGTGATTTTTGTTTATTCTGTTTTCTTTTTTATATCTAAAAAAACATAAAACACATTTAACGTTACATTTCTATAGCTCACAAAACTAGCTGGAACATAAACATAGTAATGAGTTGTTAAGATGGGCACACTAATGGCTTTTTGCTTAGACGAATATGTTTTCAGCCCTAGGCTTTGCTCCAGGCCAGTGCTATTTCTACTAGGCAAAAATCACCTATGAAATCCCATTAAATAAATTACATTTAAATGTTGCATTTCCTGGGACCAGTGAATAACATTTTAATACTAACTCAAAATACCTTTCTATGGGTGATAACGAGCCTTAACTGAAAACATAAGCTAAGATCTTAATAAACCATCTTGATATAACAGCAATTTGATAAACAATTTTTTAATCACATCCTGTTGTAATTACTTTGGATTTATATCACTGCTATATCATCTTACTATTCACAGAAAACAGACCAGGGGTTTCAGTACTGACAATGTAATATCTAAAGGTAAAGGGACCCCTGACCATTAGGTCCAGTCGTGACTGACTCTGGGGTTGCAGCGCTCATCTCGCTTTATTGGCTGAGGAAGCCGGCGTACAGCTTCCGGGTCATGTGGCCGGCATGATTTAGCCTCTTCTGGCGAACCAGAGCAGTGCATGGAAATGTCGTTTACCTTCCTGCCGGAGCGGTACCTATTTATCTACTTGCACTTTGACGTGCTTTCGAACTGCTAGGTTGGCAGGAGCAGGGACTGAGCAACGGGAGCTCACCCCGTCGCGGGGATTCAATCCGCCAACCTTCTGATCGGCAAGTCCTAGGCTCTGTGGTTTAACCCACAGCGCCACCCGCGTCCCATGTAATATCTAAGTGGTGCTAAATGTGTGGCATCTTATGACCAAAAAAAGGTCTGTTTGTTAAGAAATTCTGTTTCCTCTGTAATGTCTCATGGACCTTACCCAAATCCTGACATTACAATGTTTGCTTTCCCCCCTCACTTGCCCTAGCTCCACATCATTGGCAACTGCTGGTAAGGGATGAGGAACAGCTAGGTGTCATCACATGATACTGTTGCAGACACCATCTGCACTATACATTGAAAGCAGCACTTTAAAGCATTGTGGACTCTCCCAAAGAATCCTGGGAAGTGTAGTTTGTTAAGGATGCTGAGAGTTGGCTAGGAGACCCCTGTTCCCTCCACAGACCTACAATTCCCAGAGTCCCCTGGGAAGTGAGATCGATGAAAACATATTCCTCTTAAGACTGATGCATTTAGTGGAAAGTCTAGCTTGTCTGTGGCCACCCCAAGTGTAGCACACTGCAACTCGCAAGCTGGCTTCCTGATCCAGGATCTTGCACACAAAAACAGTTGCCTTTGCAGTCTCCCTCAGCTAATCTATTGAGAAGAATCTCTGTCTACACATGGATTGCTGTAGCTAAGCTTGAATGGGACAGCAGCCGAGTACAATATTAGTACAAACATTTTAAAACTATTATTATTTAATGTTTTTGCAAACCTAGATATCACTGCACAAGAAGCAGAATACCAGCTGCATTTTACATTTTAGTGCACAAAATCTTTTCTTTGCAGTATTAAGTGGATGGTTTGGCAGCAAGAGGCATACTAGTTAACCTCAGGCAGTTGTCCAAGCACAATGTGAGATTTGGAGGATGTGTAAGGGTTGAAATTCCATTATAGGTGTTTAATAATTAAGCACTACATGTTTGGAATCTCATTCCTTCCTATTACTTTTTAAATAATTAATCTGTATTTACATCTACTGCACTTCATGGAACTAAATACATAAAAGTGAGTAAGGATGATGGCAGGATAATTGTTTTCATCTTATGGTGACACTAACACATGTTTATTGTCATATACAGTAAAAATAAGAATAATGAACAAAAATGCAATTCAGGCTGTAATCCTGTAAGTCACATTGAACTCAGCATGACTTAATTTTTGAGTGGAC
This sequence comes from Podarcis liolepis, assembly GCF_965112155.1. NCBI lineage: Eukaryota > Metazoa > Chordata > Lepidosauria > Squamata > Lacertidae > Podarcis > Podarcis liolepis. The sequence continues at coordinate 51,911,625 of NC_139557.1, read as the reverse complement.
ATGCATAGGATTTTGCTAAAGGTTGCGTGCTCTAGAAAACTGAAATATATGTAAGTGGTTTTCTGTTAAAACAATTCAGTCATTAGCACAAATAATGCTGCATGTCTCCACAGAAGAAAAAAACCAGCTCTTGAAAGCTCTTAGCAGTATATATTTGAATAAAAATAAGAGCACAGTCAATTATGTTCCCCAGTTTCTTTCCTTTATTCTCAGCAATAATAATTTTATTTCACATGCTGTTTACATTATTTTACATGCTATTCATTTTTATTACTATTCTGTCCTGTCTGGAAGGCTCCCATAAATGTGTAGTAGTACTATAACTACTGTTTAAAACGTCCTATTTATTTATTTATTTATTTAATAAAATTTATACACCGCTTGATTGTAAAAAAAAAAATCAAAGCTGTTTACCTGTACTAAAACTGTCAAAATAAAAACACCTTCCCCTCCAAGAAACAACCCACAATGCCAACAAAGCTTTTCATCCTATCTCATTCAGGTTGGGACACCCAGGCTTATTTTCCTGGCTTTTTGCCAAACACAGGAGATCTCCCACTACTGATATCCCAACCATACAGTAGAGACAATGCAGCCACTCTGTTTACACCAGTAACACCCAACATTCAATTACATTTTCCTGCTTCCTTTACAGTATCAATACTCTTTCCCTACCCAGACACAGAGTAATTGGGAATGTTAATCTCTAGACCAGGCATAGGCAAACTCGGCCCTCCAGATGTTCTGGGACTACAACTCCCATTATCCCTAGCTAACAGGACCAGTGGTCAGGAATGATGGGAATTGTAGTCTCAAAACCGTCTGAAGGGCCGAGTTTGCCTATGCCTGCTCTAGACCTATATCTTTCCCCTTTGTAGAAAATACTGAATTATAACTCCATGCCCAATGGGTGCAAATGCAGCCATCAAAACACAGGGTGAAATTTAACTGTTTCCATCCATCAGTGTAAGGGACACATTGATGGAACAGTTTCCTCCTCTCCCCAGCAATTCTTGTGAACTCCCCAAAACTTTTTTGTATGGCGAATTTGGTGAAGTACAGGAAGCCGCATGGGGAGAAATGGAAGGGGAAGTCCTCTCTCTTCTATTCTTCATGCAATGTTGAATGCTGCCAGAGAACAGAGGAGTGCATCCTTTCAAGAGGGTAGGTATGACTGCAGCAGTTGTCAGCAGTCAACCACTCAGAATGACTTGCTATTTCAAAAGGCAGGAAGGCCAGGCACAATCACATTGCAGGTGGTGGTCAATTGATGGAGAAAAAGCCAGCAGGAAGTTTATCCAGACTGCCTAGGCAGGGGATGCTCTATGGAGACCCTGCTGATTTTCTCTATGCCTCTATATTTCTGTGCTTATTTTTTAAAAAAATTTAAGCCTGAAAGCCACAATGGACTGATTCAGGGAATGCTCTTCACAAGTTGCTTCCATGAAACACTGTAAGGTTGTAGAAGTATCGCTTTTCTGGAAGCAGAATTGTAAAAGCAGGTTTCGAATAGCACTTAATATAGTGCTGTATAATCTTGCAACTTTTGCCCCTAAGGTCAAGATGCTTCTATCATGCTTACTCAAAAAAAAAAAAAAAAAAAAAGTCCTGTTCAGCAAAGGACATCTGCAACTTTAATTAGAAGCTTTTCTTTCTGCCTCTAATTGTCTCCTGTAACATGAATTGGCCCTTAACTGGAGCGTAAAAAGTTGCAACACCATTGATCCACCTTGGTGACTGTTTATGTTGACTAGCAGTTGTTTCCAGGTTTTCAAATAAGTGACTTTCACAGCCCTATCTATTGTTTTTGTTTGCTATACAGTGGTACCTCGGGTTAAGTACTTAATTCGTACCGGAGGTCCGTACTTAACCTGAAACTGTTCTTAACCTGAAACACCACTTTAGCTAATGGGGCCTCTTGCTGCTGCCACGCTGCCGGAGCACGATTTCTGTTCTCATCCTGAAGCAAAGTTCTTAACCTGAAGCACTATTTCTGGGTTAGCGGAGTCTGTAACCTGAAGCGTCTGTAACCTGAAGCGTATGTAACCCGAGGTACCACTGTAGTGGTATATATTTGTGTGTTTTTATATTGCAAACTGCCCTGTGATCTTTGGGTGAAAGGTAGTGTTGAAATTTAGATGATAATAATAATAATAATAATAATAATAATAATAATAATAATAATAATAATAATAATAAAATATCTGGAGGTGCCTGGAACTGAACCTGGGATATTTTGCATACAAGCATGTAGAATCATAGAATCATAGAGTTGTAATAGACCACAAGGGCCATCGAGTCCAACCCCCTGCCAAGCAGGAAACACCATCAGAGCACTCCTGACATATGGTTGTCAAGCCTCTGCTTAAAGACCTCCAAAGAAGGAGACTCCAACACACTCCTCGGCAGCAAATTCCACTGTCGAACAGCTCTTACTGTCAGGAAGTTCTTCCTAATGTTTAGCTGGAATCTTCTTTCTTGTAGTTTGGATCCATTGCTCTGTGTCCGCTTCTCTGGAGCAGCAGAAAACAACCTTTCTTCCTCCTCTATATGACATCCTTTTATATATTTGAACATGGCTATCATATCACCCCTTAACCTCCTCTTCTCCAGGCTAAACATGCCCAGCTCCCTTAGCCGTTCCTCATAAGGCATCGTTTCCAGGCCTTTGACCATTTTGGTTGCCCTCCTCTGGACACGTTCCAGTTTGTCAGTGTCCTTCTTGAACCGTGGTACCCAGAACTGGACACAGTACTCCAGGTGAGGTCTGACCAGAGCAGAATACAGTGGCACTATTACTTCCCTTGATCTAGATGCTATACTCCTATTGATGCAGCCCAGAATTGCATTGGCTTTTTTAGCTGCCGCGTCACACTGTTGGCTCATGTCAAGTTTGTGGTCAACCAAGACTCCTAGATCCTTTTCACATGTACTGCTCTCAAGCCAGGTGTCCCCCATCTTGTATTTGTACCTCTCATTTTTTTTGCCCAAGTGCAATACTTTACATTTCTCCCTGTTAAAGTTCATCTTGTTTGTTTTGGCCCAGTTCTCTAACCTGTCAAGGTCGTTTTGAAGTGTGATCCTGTCCTCTGGGGTGTTAGCCACCCCTCCCAGTTTGGTGTCATCTGCAAATTTGATCAGGATGCCCTTGAGTCCATCATCCAAGTCGTTGATAAAGATGTTGAATAAGACCGGGCCCAAGACAGAACCCTGTGGCACCCCACTAGTCACTCTTCTCCAGGATGAAGAGGAACCATTGATGAGCACCCTTTGGGTTCGGTCAGTCAGCCAGTTACAAATCCACTGAGTGGTAGCATAGTCAAGACCACATTTTACCAGCTTCTTTACAAGAATATCATGGGGCACCTTGTCGAATGCCTTGCTGAAATCAAGGTAGGCTACATCCACTGCATTCCCTTCATCTACCAGGCTTGTAATTCTGTCAAAAAACGAGATCAGGTTAGTCTGACATGACTTATTTTTCAGAAATCCATGCTGACTATTGGTGATCACAGCATTCCTTTCTAGGTGCTCACAGACTGTTTGCTTAATGATCTGCTCCAAAATCTTCCCTGGTATTGATGTCAGACTGACTGGGCGATAATTATTTGGGTCCTCTCTTTCCCCCTTTTTGAAAATAGGGACAACATTTGCCCTCCTCCAGTCTGCCGGGACTTCGCCTGTTTTCCAGGAATTCTCAAAGATGACTGCCAGTGGTTCTGAGATCACATCTGCCAGTTCTTTTAATACTCTTGGATGCAGTTCATCTGGCCCTGGAGACTTGAATACATCTAAACTAGCCAAGTATTCTTGTACTATCTCCTTAGTTATTCTGGGCTGTATTTCCTCTGCTGAATCATTTGCTCCAAATTCTTCAGGTCAGGCATTGTTTTCTTTATCAGAGAAGACTGAGGCAAAGAAGGCATTGAGGAGTTCAGCCCTTTCTGTGTCCCCTGTTGCATTTCACCATCTTCTCCTCTGTTTCTTTGTTCTTCCTTTTGCTACGAACATACCCATAAAAGCCTTTTTTGTTGCTTTTAACCTCTCTAGCAAGCCTGAGTTCATTCTGTGCTTTAGCTTTTCTGACTTTGTGTCTACACGTGCTGGCTATTTGTTTGAATTCCTCTTTGGTGGTTTCCCCCCTTTTCCATTTTTTGTACACATCCTTTTTTAATCTTAACTCAGTTAAAAGTTCTTTAGATAGCCACCCTGGCTTCTTTAGGCACCTTCCATGTTTCCGTCTCATTGGTATTGCCTGACATTGTGCTTTTACTATCTCCCTCTTAACAAACTCCCAGCCATCATGAACTCCCTTTCCTTTTAGTATTACTGTCCATGGGATCTCACCCAGCACTTCCCTAAGTTTTATGAAGTCGGCTTTCTTAAAGTCAAGAAATTGAGTCCTAGTATGCTTGGCTGCTCCTTTCCGCTGTATAGTAAACTTCAGAAGAGCATGATCACTCGCGCCTAATGATCCTTCCACTTCTACCCCACTAACCAGGTCATCAACATTGGTTAGGACCAGATCTAAAATGGCTGTTCCTCTTGTTGCTTCTCCCACTTTCTGGACAATGAAGTTGTCTGCAAGGCCAGTGAGGAATCTGTTTGACCTTATGCTCTTGGCTGAGTTTGACATCCAACAAATATCCGGGTAATTGAAGTCCCCCATTACTACTATCTCCCTTCCTTTTGCATGCTTGGCATGTGTTCTTGCATGTGTTCTGCTACTGAGCTGTGATCCTTCCCCTAGATACTGAGTTATAATTTCCATTGTTAAAAATATTATTCAGATGCGTACTACACCATTAATGAACTCATTTTCTGAGTACTGATCTTTATGTATCCAAAACTGGACTACTTGCAGAAGAGAGAGTTGCCAATCAGGCAAAAGGACTTGAGGTGGCCACAGAGCAGGGCCAGGAAAAAAGGCATTGCATGGAAGAGGTGATGTGGCTTGAGGGCAGTGCCATGAAAGAGTTCTGATGGCCAGAAAGAAATGTTCAGAATTTGGCTCGTGGACCTGAGGTTCCCCACCCCTGGCATAGCTCTTGCCCCCAAAATTGCAGTGGCCATTTTGGATGCCTTGCTCTTGCTCTGTGCTCTCGCCCTGATGTTGATTGCACATGTCATGTGGTTCTCCTGGAAGGGCATCCCAGAAGATGCACGTCCCAGTTTTTTATCTGAAAAAGTTGGGCGCTTTGAAGAGGCTGTGCCCCAATCCAAAAGAGCATGGATCTTCTGTTACTGCTGCCCACATGTAAAAAGGCTAATTAGATTGGGATCACAGCAAATTAACAAGTCAGAATAGGTGGGTCAAATCATGTTGTTGTTGTTTAGTCGTTTAGTCGTGTCCGACTCTTCGTGACCCCATGGACCAGAGCACGCCAGGCACTCCTGTCTTCCACTGCCTCCCGCAGTTTGGTCAAACTCATTCTGGTAGCTTCAAGAACACCATCCAACCATCTCGTCCTCTGTTGTCCCCTTCTCCTTGCGCCCTCCATCTTTTCCAGCATCAGGGTCTTTTCCAGGGAGTCTTCTCTTCTCATGAGGTGGCCAAAGTATTGGAGTCTCAGCTTCACGATCTGTCCTTCCAGTGAGCACTCAGGGCTGATTTCCTTAAGAATGGATACGTTTGATCTTCTTGCAGTCCATGGGACTCTCAAGAGTCTCCTCTAGCACCATAATTCAAAAGCATCAATTCTTCGGCGATCAGCCTTCTTTATGGTCCAGCTCTCACTTCCATACATCACTACTGGGAAAACCATAGCTTTTACTATACGGACCTTTGTTGGCAAGGTGATGTCTCTAATTAGATTGGGAGCACAGCAAATTTACAAGTCAGAATAGGTGGTTCAAATCATACTGGTAGTTAAAAATAGGAGGTGCAGTGGAATGTTTAGTGTAAGTTAATTAATTTTAAAAAGCGAATATGCTTATACGATATAATTGTGTTATGATTCCACACAAACTGGTTTTTTCCCTCCCTTATGTCAATTCAATGTCACCTTCCTAACAAGGCTCCAAAATCTATTTTACTATAAAATGTAATTGTTTAGCAATGAAGACTTTAAATGATTGATGCATAACAACGAATGTAAATCATTTTGGCAGGATTCAGTAAAGTTGGTGGTAAAGTCCAATTAATATGTTTTATACCTGTTATTTGGAATATAATAATTAAATCTAGATAAATTGAGTGTGTGGGCACCTACATTTGCAGTATTATTATAATTATGCTACATTAGCACTCTGAAGTATGCATCATAGAAAAGGGAAAGTGGTATTACGACTATTTGACAACAGTAAGAGTCCTAAAGGTCAATATGACTTTTACTCTAATTGACTGTAATTTTCTTTCTTCCTTTCTAGTGTGGAATAACAGAGCGTGGGAGGGTAAAATAATGCTTTATCACAGGACCTGCTTTCCCTTTTTAAACAACAAAAATGCAACTATCTTGCACACATTTATGTGCATATAAGTCTCACTGAAATTTCAATGTCTGCATGTATGCAGGAGTACAGCCAGAATAATATACTGCATGTTCTTTGAACTATGTAAGTCAAAATTCAGTCATGGAATGGTCTGTAGAAAATATAAAGAAGAAGAAAAAAGTCCACACATTATATCTAAACCAAGGGTGACCACCAACTAAGTTTTATTCAAAAAATACCTATTGAAATTAACAGATCTGAGTCATGTTCATTAATTTAAGTGGACCTACTCTAGTAGAATTTAGCTGAATACCACCCAAATACAATTTCTGTTACTATTTCAAATAGACTTTAGTTTTATAATATTTGGGAATTGCAAATATAATCCTGTAAATTGTTTCTGGGGCTAAGAATGAATTTGATGCTTACAGTATTCAGTAGGGCTTATTTCTGAAGTAGGAGCACAAAGGATTGCAGCCATGCAGAGCAAACCTAATTAATAAAAAAAAAATAAGTTCTACAGAGTTCAATGTGACTTACTCCCATGTAACTGTTGAAACCAATTGGACTTCCAAATAAATACACATACATTTGTGCTGTTAGTAAAATCAACTTTGGAGTAAAAGAAAGAAGGTGAGAGGTATTAGGATGGAAAACAAATTAGGAAATTTGACAGAGGAACAAGAAGAAGGTGGAATAATATTCTTGCTAAAGTGCCACTTTTACTACACAGATTGAAAAGAAGGTTGAAAAAGTTTCTTGCTACAAGGGTTTATAATCAGCATAGGAGTTTGAAAATGACAGTGTAAAGTTTTGGATATGCAACCCTAATGGGAATGTAATTGCTCCTAATAAAACATGTGGAAGTTCCGAAATAGCTTCCCCTATTGGGGAAAAACAATCAGAAAAACAAGGGGCCAAATGCTGAAAATAATGGACTAAAGCCAGGTGAAGTTCTGCAATAATATCCCTTCATGTAGCTTATAATTTTGAGAACAGCTGTTAACATCTCATGTAACCAGAGCTTTTGTAACAAATTTAATTAATGCAAAAAACCTTCCTGCCACCTCGAGAGAGTCCATAAGATACAAATTGACACATACACACAATATTCACAAGGAACAGTTTTCAAATATGCTTGAAGCAAAGTTTCCAGTATATTGCATAAAAAGGCTCATATTATCTGTGTGCTACTGTTGACCTTTCTGTAAGATGTGTAAAGAATAGACTTGGACAAATTCATCTGTCTTATAAATCTATTTAACTGAATGGAATTTACACCAAGGACTTGTTCCTTTGAGACATTTTTTATGCTAAGCAAAATAGTACAATCAACTAAGAAAACTTGGACAACATACTATTAAATACAGGGAAGGAAGAGGAGGAGGAGGATAGTTCTCATTCTAAATATCTTCTGTAATCAGTGGTGAATTTTGGGGTAGGACTCCCTGTCATCAGCCCCGGCCAACATAGCCAGTTGAGGCTTGGCACCCAGTGTGACCAAACTGGTCATACTCCCCTAAATCCACCTCTGCTGCAATGTGTGTGTGTATTTAACAGGGTTAAGGAAAATCATATATACCAATAGGAAAATAATTGTCCCACCATGGATTCTTCTGTAGCCAAAATGGCACCATCCACACACAAGAGGAAGATCCCAACAGGCCTGAGGGAACTCCACGGTTCACAGAAGTGCAAAAGTAAAATAAAATTGAACCTCCCCCAAGCAGGGGCGGGGGGGGGAGCTGAATGTGGACAGTGAATACTCAGTGAGAATGGAACTCGCTAAAAATAGCCTACAGCAACCTGTTATGTTACTGAACAACAGTAAACAACATCAAGGTAGGACTAGTGTGATTGTGGGTGGGTTGGGGTGGGGGAAATATAAATTTACAGGGATCTTGGAGACATGCTGAATAAGCTCTGGGTGCCAGGCTTACCGGAACAATATTAAGTTATTTATTTACTAATTACTTGATGTGCAAATCTGTTTTAAGCAGTTTAGAAGTACAAAAATGAATTATGGAAGCATCAAAATATAAAAATCCATAATTAAAACATGCAAAAAGCAATCCCATTAAAACAATATGGTAATTAAAAGAGGAGATTCAGTGGGGAGAGATCAAGGAGATGCCCACACAAACAGGTGTATCTTCAAAAGCTGGCAGAATGCCAATATAGGTGAAACCTCCTGTATTTCAGCAGCGAGTGCATTACTTTACACTGGTGCCATCATTGAAAAAGCCTCCATGTCACACTGGTGAAGAGGTTATCACTACACCAAGATTCTCTGAAACTAACTTGTGTGTTTGAGTTGTCTAGGGGAAGCACTCCCAGTCTGTGTGACATTACAGTAAATAGGTTCCGTTGGAAAATCTGGAAAATATTCAACAGGCTACCGTAGTTTTAAATCTACATATAAATAAACCAACTCTCTGACACACCTTTGTAACTATGTTGTATGTTATAAAATACTTAAAAATAATGTTGGAGAAAACAATAGCTAATTAAATGAATGGGTCCAGATAACGATGATGTTATTATTCTTTTGGAAGCCCATATAATGTAATATTGTTCCTATGAGCCTGGCGTCTTGCGGTCAGCAGACTTGTCTGAGATATTTTTCTCTTTGAACGGCTGCTTTAACCTTTATGCCAAGGTAAAGGGCTCATTAGAAGCCATGATGGCAGTGTCTTCTATTCCCACGTGCTACTTTTGACTGCATAGTCAGTTGTTGTTTAAAAGGATTAAGCCCCCTTAAAATTTCTTCTTCGATGTCCTTTCAGACAGCTTTTGTTTGAGTTAACATTTGCTGCAACTAATCCCTTTCATTCACCAGATGAGCAAGAACATGGCAGTGTTTTCAGTGTACAGAATGTTATTCCTACAGCGTCAGAGTAAAGATGTTGCTTTACTCTTGAGCCCCCTTCTCACTTTGTATATATGAAGTCTGCTCCATGTGAAGAAGGGGAAATGGATATGTACTGTGGCTACACGCCCAGCATCTAAATTATCCTTGGCCATGCCCCCAACATCCATGCATGAGCATCTAAAGGAAATCTATGTACACAAAGTATACACACTTAGGCTTCCCTTCTTCAGATGTGCACACTCAATGTCTGGACATCATAGGGGTCATAATATTGAGGGTGGGGCCAGCACTGTGGCCCCATGTCTCCTTCTGCGTATGAGGGAGGCTTTGGTTTCTTTCGCTTTCCTAGAAAGTAGACCCTGCATTTCAGTTACCCAACCTGTGCTGATGACTGCTGTGAAAGCCACTAATTCTGGTAGGAGCAAATAATAAAGAAACTGTTCCACCCATTTGTGGGTAATAACATCAGTCACCCACCCACCCAAATAATTTGTTTCTGTCCAACCATGTGCTCAGTGTGCTCATTTCATTTGACCACATTGACCACTTTAATCATTTTGGCTTATTTTTATCTAAGAGAAATAAAATATTTAATGTTGTTTAATGCATTCAGTGTCACCACTTATGTGTTCAGTTACCTGAACACATAACTGATGACACTGAATACAATTACCTGAACACATACATACACAACGTTTAGAAGACATCTGAAGGCAGCCCTGTATTGGAATGTTTCTAATGCTTGATGTTTCGTTATGTTTTTAAATACGCTGTAAGCTGCCCAGAGTGGCTGGGAAAACACAGCCAGATGGGTGGGGTATAAATAATAAAAATATTTTTATTATTAATTATGGAACAAATTACTCAAAACTATTTCCAGAGGTGCAGATGTTTAATACGACAGTTACCTTTTATTTCTTAAGGGAAAAACCAACATAATTTTTCTGATGTAACAATGCAAGCCTGTCATATTACAGGTGCCTTAAACAAGGAAGGCAATCGAATGTCTGGAATCAAATGCCACCACTGAAGTATAAGGATTGTGATGTGAGCCCGTATAGCTTAAGCACAGCAAGCAAGCAAACAAACAGGGTTTGCTCATTTCCATTTGCAAAGGTAACACGTTTAAATATGAATAAGTTGCTCATAGCCAAATTTTAGTGACAGCAGCCCCGTGGCATCTATCAGTGCTTGCAATTTTATGCTTGCTAAAAATAGTCTCATTGTCTCTGGGTTGTTTCCCATCCACATCTGCAAGAAAGGGGATTTACCTTCTCTCCTCCTCTACAGTACACAACATCTAATTACAGTTCCTTCCCATTGCAGAAATTCCTTTCAGGGAAATGGCAGGCACAGAAATACATGCCACAAAGCCATAGAACAGCATCCTTGTCTTTATATATATATATTTCTCAGAAACTTCAAAATGCTGCCAACTATTTTAATAAAGTATATGTCATCGTCTTGTACTGCAGGACATTTTAGAGTCCCTTAAGGGCATGTGAGCCCCTACCATGTACAACCCTCCAGTTCTTATTCTGGTAACATGAGAAGATTCAAACGAAATGGGAAAAGTCCTCTCATTGGCTCCCTGACATGTCACTATTGTTGTTTTAATGTATTTTAAATCTTTTGTTGGAAGCCGCCCAGAGTTGTTGGGGAAACCCGGCCAGATGGGCAGGGTATAAATAAATAAATGATGATGATGATGATGATGTCATAAAGATCTTCTAGCTATACCAATGAAGCACATGAAGGGCATGTGATCAAGTGGCTTCATCTCCACTAATGGTAGCACCACAAAGGGGTCTTAATCCCAGCCCAAGATAATCTACTGCTTGAGACAAAGGACAAAATGGCTCATACCACAGAAAGAAATCGGTCGGAATGGTAGTTGAATCTCATTTCAACACTAGTCATGGGGCATAATCTTCCACCACACCTGAAGACAAGCAAACTTAGGGCACAGGGCAGGCTGCGTAGTACACACAGCTCCATCCTTCAATGCCTCACCACTCTAGCAACTTCTGTCTCAGGCACTATATCTAATGGTAAGGCTGGTCTAGAACTTGGGGACCATTTGCTTTCTTATGTAAAGTTATTCATCCAGGGCAGGATCCCCTTTGTGGATGTCAGAATGGCACAATCAAAGCAATTGATTAGGAACTCTAGCTCCTCAGAATTGCTGTTCCTCTATCATCCATGCAATATATTTCCACAGAAAACATCATTGGATGAGAAGACCAACTGAGTAGGTCCTTAATGTGTCAAGCCCTCAGAATGCAGACTGTGGAGTCTGTATCAAAAACCTTGTTAATGCAGTTCATGCAGTACAATCCTCCACTAAATGAACTTCCATTCATTCCTCACTCCTGCCATTATTCCTTTAGGAGCAGAACGTCACTGTAGGAAAGCAATGCCCATTCTGTTTGCTCCTAAATGTAAGCACTCCCTTCTATACAACACTGTCTAATGGTTATACTGCTCTTAAAGGGCAAATCCCCAAAATTTCATACTGAATGTGGAACTGGGGAGCTGGCTGTCAGGGCATATGATCCTGATTCTAGACCTTGATTTAGTCCAGCCATTTCAGCACATCCCTTTTCCAACTTGGCTGAAAATAAATAAATAAGTAAATAACAAATTTACGTCACCCTCACCCATTGAAGATGCTCAGGAGTGTAGTCGGACATGAATACAATATAAACATGGATCTGCATTCCACTCGTCTTCTGAGAAACGCAAAGCAGTGTGCATGGGCTTCCTGGTTGACTCTCATACAGTTTTTTAAATTAAATGAATTTGAAGTCAATTTAACCATCACAACCTCTTCTTTTGGGAGCAATGCCAGTTAAGTAAGATCAAAACTGGATTAACAATTGCAGCTCAATGTGACATAGTCTATCTACAATTTCCCCTCCCTGCTGCATTTAACCTAAGGCTTGGGGAATAAGGTAAAGTAGAGAAGAAGAGGAGACCCAGCACTGCTTTACTGCCCAAACCATCCCTGTCAGAAGGTTTGACCTAGATGCTTGATCTCTGCTCAACACTTGTTTGGAAACTGTTAGAGCAACCATGGAAAGAAATTAGATTTATAGCATGTGATATTTCTGTAAAGTGTCCCTGGTTTAGTGATGAAATTTTCCACACACCTCAAATCTCTCCTGATCTTTTGTTTAAATTCTAATAAACTTATGGACCAGTAAATTTTGAGCCAGGAAACAAAAATGGGCCAACACATTGGCAAATACCACATTCTTTTCAGCTTGGTTGCCCTTGCAACACACACACACACACACCACACTAAAAGACAAACTTGTAGTGAAACAAACATATTTTCTTGAAAATAAAACACAGTTCTTAATCTTAAATATTGGCAAAGAGGTATGCTGCCTTTGCCATCATGGCTGCAACATGCTAGGCATGAAAATGTGCTTGTACCTGCATTTTATTAACATTCATTCTGGAATTTTCACCACCTGCATTCTAGTCATCGTTCTTGCTTCTGTTCTAAAAGAAGGCTTTATTGTTCTTCGCACTTGTTTGGAGAATTATATTTATTCCCCATAATAAAATGAGAAGTCTTGTACAACACATGGTTTAATGCCCCGCTGGAGACCTGACCATATGAAGACTTATAACCTTTTGCAGGGTTTTTCACCAGAAATGAACTTCTGAGTGGGAAGAAATATCACACAGCCTCCAGGTTATATACATAGAGTTCAGCAAACTGATGTTCAGCAGGGAATTGGCACGGGAAGTGAGGCAGAGGAGGATAACAAGGACACTGGAGTTTTATGCTCACTTCCTATACACTGACATGGCAAGCTAATACTTGTGAAATGTGTGTTTTTAATTAAGGTTTTTAATTTAAAGCAGAGGCGGATTTAGGGGAGCACAACTGGTTCAGTCACACTCAACGTGGAGCCTTGGGAACACCATAGGAGACACCGCAACTATGATTTAGAATGGAGCGCAAGAGGTTGGGAGGTGCACTGAATTTTGATGTCACACAGGGCATTGCTGAAATTTGAGACCCCAAGATCCACCACTGCTTAAAGATATCTGAGCTACACAAAAAGCAGCACAGTTGCCACAGAGATGAGGACAGTCTGCTCTACCAGCTTACTACTGGGTCCAGATTGGGATGCCTGTGTAAAGGGATAAGTTGTGCCTTCATACAATAGCCGGGATCCTTATCCACAACTCTATGGGCTGCTATATAAGCATAACCTTTCAACAGCTTGATATCATCAGCAGATTTTGCAACTACATGGTTCACAAGTTTTCTAGGTTATTAATTTTTTTTTAAGTCTGAGCACAGATTCTTGAAGTGCTCCACTGTACATCTTCTTCCATTTCAATAATTTACAGTTCATGCCTTCCCACTGCTTCTTAGCTTTTAACCATCTGCTGAGCTGCAAAAGTCGCTCCTTTTATGCCCCAACTACTTAGGTTTTGTAAAGAGGCAGTTTGAAAGGCCCTTTTTCCAAAAGTCCATGTGAGCAGTGTCATCCTTTAAATAAAAAAAATGCTGTGACACCCTCAAATATTGTAATAGACTTTCAGACATGATTTTCCTATGAAAAATCTATTTCATTTATTTAAAAAAATGTATATACAGCTTTATTTTAAGAAAACCTTGATTGCTTCCTGTTGAGATTTAGGCTGTCAGCACCTTTCCCCCTCCACAGAGGCAGGGGACCTATTAGAAAGGTCCACCCTCAGAGGCTGATGGATCCAGTGGATTTGCAAATGGCTCTGGGGTTTTTTCCAGCTGATATGACCCTGTCAAAGCCCTGGTCGACCTCTGGAACACCCGCATGGCTTGGGCTATTGACAAGATAGCCCCTGAGCACTCTCTCACACTTCGTCAAGCCCGTTTGGCCCCCTGGTATCTCTAGAGCTTAGGGCGAGGAAACAAGCTGGGTGATGGCTTTGAATGCAAGTGAAGAAAAGATCTGAATGAATGAAACCAAACACTGGTAAGGGCTCATTAGTGAGCCTACCTAGTGGCAGTGAAGGCAGCAAAGAAGGCACCTCCATTGCATCCACATTATGCCGCCTCCATTGCATCCACATTATGTCATCTGGCAGAGCTTTTCGGGTTGTTAGGGGCCTTTTACAGGCTGGCCCAAAGGAAATGGTAGAACCAACAGTAGCTCACTGTGACTTGTTTGCAAAGCATTTTGAGGATAAAATCACTTGCATCCACCAAGAACTTGACTCTGCTGTTATAGCAGATTAATCTCATGGGGTGTCCTGAGCACAGTCTAGTGCTGTTGAATGAGTTTCAGTCGGTAAGGCTCAAGAATATGGACAAGGTGCTGAAATCGGTTAGGATGACCACTTGCGCTCTAGACCCTTGCTCCTCTTGGTTGATAAAAACCAGCAGGGAGGGAATAATTGGCTGGGCCAGGGAGGTGATCAGTGCCTCTTTATGAGAGGGGGTAGTCCCTGCCTGTTTGAAGGAGGCCACTCCTTAAGAAACCTTCCCTGGATTCCGAAAACCTAACTAAACCTAACTAACTACCAGCCAGTTGCTAATCTCCCTTTGCTGAGCAAGGTTCTGGAGTGAGTGGTCGCAGACCAGATCCAGATGCTTTTGGAAGAAACTGATTTTCTGGATCCATTTCAATCAGGGTTTAGGCCTGGTTTTGGCACAGAAACTGCTTTGTATGATGACCTCTGTCGAGAGAGAGAGACAAAGGGAAATATGTCCCTGTTAATTCTTTTCAACCTCTCAGTGGCTCTCGATACCATTGACCATCGTATCCTTCTAGAGTGACTTTCTGAACTGGGAGTAGGTGGCACCACTTTGCAGTGGTTCCAGTCCTACTTGGATGGTCGTTTCCAGAGGGTGTTGCTTGGGAAATGCTTTTCAGCCCTGTGGAACCTTCAAGCTTCCTCTTATCCCCTATGTTGTTTAACATCTACATAAAATAACTGAATGGTGTTATCCAGAGGTTTGGAGTACGTTGTCAGCAGTATGCTGATGACACTCAGCTCTATTTCTCTTTTACATCTGCAGGTGAGGCAGTGGAAGTGCTGGACCAGTGTCTTGCCTCGGTAATGGACTGGATGAGAGCCAACAAACTGAAACTCAATCCAGATAAAACTGAGGCACTGTTAGTGGGTGGTTCCCTATGTGGGAGATTGTCTGCTCTCAACGGGGCTACACTGCCTCTGAAGGAGCAGGTTCATAGCTTGGGGTACTCCTTGATCCTTTGCTGTCACTTGAGGCTCAGGTGGCCTCAGTGGCCTGGAGTGCCTTCCATCTGCTTCAGCTGGTGGCCCAGCTACACCCCTATCCGGGCAGGGATAGCCTAACTAATGTTGTCTAACTTCAAGGTTAGATTACTGCAATGCATTATACATAGGGCTGCCTCTGAAGATGGGTTCAGAAACTTCAGCTACTGCAGAATTCAGTGGCCAGGTTGCTCACTGGAGCAAGACAGTTTAAGCATGTTACACCGATCCTGATCCGACTGCACTAGCTACCAATTAAGTTGCCAGGCCCAATTCAAAGTGCTAGTTTTGACCTATAAAGCCTTAAACGGCTTAGGACCACAATACCTCAAGGACCGCCTCTTTCCATATGAACCCACCCAGACCCTGAGATCATCTTCTGAGGCCCTTCTTCATGTGCCTCCTGCTCGAGAGGTCCAGAGGGTGGCAACATGAGAAATGGGCCTACTCTGCAGTGGCTCCCCATCTGTGGAATGTTCTCTCCAAGGAACTTTGCTTGGTGCCTTCATTATACACCTTTAGGCGCCAGGCCAAAACGTTCCTTTTTAACCAGGTCTTTGGTTGATCCGATTTACTTCCTATGCCCTTTTAAAATGTGGGGGTTTGGGGGAGGGGGAGTTATTGGGTTGTTTTTATTTTTATTATGTATTTTGTAGTTTTATATTTTGATTTTATTCTGTGAACTGCCCTGAGACCTCCAGGTATATAAATTCAATAAAGCCAACAAACCTCTACACAGTATATAAGAAATACTAGAATTACCAATAAGAAGGTTTAAAACAAATAATTAAAAACTTTAAAGATAATTAAAATCAGCAGTAAACTAAAAAAAAAATCAAATGATGTCAACATATACATGTCTGGATAGGCTTCAAATGACAACTAGACCTCTAAGGTCTTCACTGGAACTCTGCACTGACTGCAACCCTGTCCTGCCACAGTGAGCTTCAATCCCTTGTGGGATGGGGGATAGAGTAGCAGCTTGGTATCAGAGGGTTGGGTTGTGTGAGCAGAATTGAGGCAGTGGTTGAAAATAGCTGCGCCTTCCAACGATCTCTCCTAAGCACAAGGGTGCAGTGTTATTTATTGCCTCCTATACTTTGCTGTTGAGGCCAAGAAGTTGAGAATGTATGTAACCATCTCAGAAATATGACTGCAGCATGGCTGCTTTCCCCCCAAGCAAGGTGCTTCAGCTAGTTACATCAGTGTATGATTTATCAGCCTCCACCCGCTTCTGCCACTTTAGCATTCCTCAAGGATCTGGTCAGTAAATCAAAGCCTTTACTTTGGGAGACAACAAGAGGGATTTTTTATTTCTGAGGTGCACTCTGATAACTTTTTGGGGGGGGGAAGAGCTTTGAAAATATTGACTTAGGTTGTCTCCTGCAGCCATAAAAATGCCAGCCACACAGGGCAATTTCTAGCTTATTGTTCCTCTGGATCACCTATATAAAATCCAATAGAACCGGTAAGGTGAATTAAGTCTTTACTTGGTTTCATTCATTATGAATTAATAAGAGAGCACCACCGAACCTATTATTGACTACAAGGAAAGTCTTTGTGTCATTTTGCTCTTTCTAGCATTTTTTTTTTTAATAATAAAAAAGTCGCTTCAACAAAACACAGCTTAGTTGCTATGCAAACACTCAGAGCCATTGTACAGGGATCAGTTCCAGAGTTTGGTTTGATTTGAACCAAGCCAAGCAAATAGTGTCTGCATGCGATTTGACAAGGTTTTCCTACTTGTCTGTTTCTCTCATTTTGGAGACAGAATGAAGAAGAGCCAAAGAAGAAAGAACATGTATGCTCAGTTGAGGCTGCCCTTGGCTCCCCTCAGACACACATTGCTTCCTTTTCAGAAATGCAGATACAGCTCCATTTGGATCTGGCTCTCTTTTAACATTCAGTACCGAAAGGGCAGATTCATTATATGTGATGCCAGAGACCCCTTTCTCCTCTCTCATTAACTGTTACAGGTGATTCAAACTTAATGGTTACAGCTCTCATCTTCATTTAGCAGAGGGAGGAAGCGAGAAATTTGCAGATCTGAGAACAGGTCATTACAGGTGTATTATATTAGTATATTAATGAGCCCCCTGGGACCATCATACTGTGATATCCAATAACTTTCTTAATGTATAATTACACACCACTGGACTATAATTGATTAAATAAAAAGAGAATATAGGCAGATGCTAGGCCAAAGCTTCCACTGTTCATTATGTGTCCTTCCTACTTTTTAATAACTTAAATGAAGTACTAAAAAGCAATCAAATTAGAACTGATATTCATTAAATTTTTAAGCAATTAGTAGAGCATAAAATGTAAAAGCCTTCCTTCTACACAGAAATACAATAATCCAAAAAGTTGCAGTCTGAATGGGGGGGGGGGAGAATCTTATTAATTTATCGCAATCAAATAGACATTTAAGTGCATTTAAAATCCTGTGGTTTCAGTGCATGCATAAACATGCATGAGTCTTCGTTAGCCAGTGGCCACAAAATGGATATTATTCCTACAGAAATGGGTTGGCATGTCTTAAGATAACAAATGCCCCAATCCTGTTGTGCAGAATGCAGTGCTCATAACAGTGGAGAGGGATGAGTACTGCCACCTGCACTGCAAAATAGATGGGCATGTGCATTCTCCTCCAAACATTGTGGGCAGGGATCCCTATTGGATCATGATGCGGATGAACAGTTTCAGGCTGACTTACTTCCTGACCTTTCATTGAAAGAACAGCTAACTACCCTTCACTTTGGCTTCTCTATAACCTTATGTCTTTTTAGTTCTATATCCTAAAAGGAAAGTGCTGCCCCACGCAGCTTATCAACTTCCCCTAAGAGCTTTTCTTTACCTCTACCCTTTCTAAGTCATTATAAAACCTTTTCCTCATAGATACAGCTTTACATTTCACCTTTAGGAACATAGGAAGCTGCATTATACCTGAAAGTCATGTGTACATCACTTGCAACTTTCACACGTGTCTTTTTTAAATTAAGTTTGTGATTTGTTACAGGGGATAATCTAAACACAACCAAAGTTGTAACTTCTAAAGCAGCCCTAATTTTTGTACATTATGTCACCAGATCTACAGACAATGGTGGGTAAAGCATGTCTTCACATTCAAAGCACCACCAAACACCTGGAAAGTGTGTGTGTGATTTAAATCTGGGAGGGGAATTCTGAAAGCTTCCTCCACCCACTGCTTTTAGACCTCAGTCCTCCCCCACTTCCCACTTTTCTCCAGATAAACTTTGAAACCACGAATGAGCTTGAAAAATTGATAGTGGAGCTACTACAGTGATTAGGCCAGTAAGCAGAGGAAGCATTCAGAAACCCCTGCTATTTTTACAAGGCAAAATTGTTCCCTTTGCATTCTACTTTGCAGGTGCTTCATTGTGAACTGCACTTGTATGCAACTTACATGTAATTTTGCCAAAAATGGTGCGCATGCTAGGAGCATTGCTTGGGAATTATAAGATACCAAAAGAATCAGTGCAGTTTTGAAAGGTTTGATCCACCACCTCAGCATCAGGAATCATATACCCAAATAGGAGGTATATACATGGTTCACATCACTGTGTCACCTTATCTGGCACTAGTGGTTGTATGTGCAATCAGTTGTTAATTACACGGTCAGAGACCCATTAAAAAGTGTGCAGTTACTTCATGTTACTAGATGGAGACTGTAATTCCACTGCAGAAAATAAAATTGGTGCTGTTATGTTAACTATGGTGATCATGGCAAAGGAAAATAGTTGAGGATGAGGATCAGAATAGACTTAAGGACTTTTTGAAGCCTTTATCAGCACACACATACACACAGAGAGAGAAAGAGGGGGGGAGGGAGACAGAGAGAGAGAGAGAGAGAGAGAAAGACTTGTACCCCTCATGGGCAGCCTTGTCCCCAAATTATGCTGCCAATATTATAACACTTCTGCGCACATTTTAGGGCTTCTAGTATGTAAGCCTGTTCATTACATGTAAAGAATTGGGTCTTCTTTTCCTTTTGCTATTTTCATAACATAACTCATTCTCCCCGAAGCTTCTTCATGGTGGTGAGGGGGGAAATGGGTTTGTATATTTTCCCCATACTGCAGAACTAATAAGCAGCTTTGGGAAAGTGATATGAGTTGGGAAATGTTGGGAGAAAAAGACTTAAAACCTCTTCCCTTTGCATTGATGCTCCAATTTAGTGCATAGCATCTCTCACTCACCCTTCTTAAAAAGCAAAACCAAGAAATTGAATGAAGGATCAGACACATGATGTATAATTTTCCCCATGGGAAATTCACTGAAAATAATCAAATCTTTAGTGAGCGCCAATGTGTGCAAATGTATATATAGATATTCTCACATGTAGAAATTATGGTGCTGGGACAGGTAGGTGAAGGAAGCCTGAGAATATGAGAAATAATGACTAACATGGGGATATCAGGGGAGGGAGACGCAGTAGAACAGGTGAAGATTATATTTATTGGTAAGTTTTATAAAATGAGAAGGGTGTCAAGAGACAGCAATGAAATGTACCTACTGGTATCAAGCAATGATGTGCGCACCTGTTACAACCACATTTTAACCAATGCCCTTTGCCATTTCTTGTCATGGATCCTTGCAACTTTCATATCATTCCATTTGATAAATGACAGAAATGATGAATGACCTGCATGACATTAGCAGGCCTATTTTGCCAGAGCGTCAGGCAAAATACCTCCCAGCCTTGATGCTCTGAGAATTTTTAACCAGAGATTGAACCTGAACTCTCATATTTACAGGCCAAGTTCTATATCAGTGTGTGTATGCATGTATGTGCACACACACACAATGGGTAGAATCCAGTTTAGCACTAAGGCAATCATTCTGTCAGTGCAAGGATTTCTGTTTGCACAATGCAATGCTCTTTCCCCTTTCCTCCCACCACGAGCCACATAAATCTGTTCTAGGTGTTCCTGTAACCCTTTGGAGAATATTGGGGTGCATGTGAAAGGAGAAAGCAGGAAGTCTTGCTGCATAAGTAGAAACCCTTGCACTGATGGAATATGTTAGTGGAATATCACCCATAAATTCCTCTCCTTCTTTAAAAGCTATAATATTAAAAATAAAGCATTTTCTGCTGTTACCTAGGTAATTATGTAGTGGCTTGATCTGTATGCAATGCTTGTTTTATCTCTATGAACAAATGAATTGAAAGAAAAACCAAGAATTTCACATCTGCTATTTTACTAGCTCAAACAGCAGCAGGCAGAACCCAGATGCTCTATTTAATATTCTGGGTAGCAATTCTAAGCAAGATAGACCTTTCCTTTGTAAATTCATAGCAGGGTATCCCAACAGAAGCTCTGATTTAACACAAGCTGGAGAGGTTGCAATTTCTCAGGCAATGGCTCAGGAATCTGGGCTTCTCAGAGCAGGAATTGTAGCCTTTTCACTAATCTTTTCATTATGTCCACCCTTTTTCTTACAGTGTTTAATCCTCTCTGTTTCCTGACAACCAACAGTGGCATCACTGTTCCATAGTATTAGTGTGCCATTATCAGCTTCCAAAGGACTATGCTTTCTTTACCTGAAAACAAAGAGCAAATTATCTATATCTCATGAAAATTCTAAAGTTCTAGATAGATACATAAATAGAAAGAGATACAAACAAAACTAAATTCTCAATGCTATCGAAGCAACCAAATTGCCCTGCTTTTTGCTATAAAATATTTGTATTCTGCACCAGTTTCCTATTTTTATTATACTAATCTTCAGGAAACCTAATTTTACAAATGGCTGAATTCACTGGTTATACACAAGGAAAATTCCGCATCCTCACTAATTCAAGCATCTTAACCACCAAGTTTAGTATCTGGTTTCCTATGCTCTCTATTAAATGTTATAGCACATTTCGGATTTATAGTGGGAAATCAATACTTTAAAGTAGGCTCATAACTACATAGTGGAATTTCTTTGTGGATGTTTTCACCAGCCAAAACTGTAATTGTCACGGTTTTCCTAATGAATAGACCTGCCATATGCATGGAGGGAATTTGTTCAACAGCAGCTTATTCTTTCCCCCAATTTGTCAGCTATCTGTTTTTCTTTTGAAAGTTGTGAAGTTCTGCCTAACACACCAAATATATATTCTGCTCAGAGAAGCACATGGTTCATAACAGAGTACGGTTATTTGGCTTAGAAATCTACCCAAGCACTTAGGAGTTAAGGCTTTTCAATGCATGTCTGTGACCCAGGATATTAACATTCTAACAATGTACTCTGGTTCTTCTGGGAGTTTGCTAGCAAACAACTTCCATCAGTGCTTCATCCCCTCAATCCATCCTGGCAGCACCCTCAGAGCAGAAGCATTTCCCAAACTAAAGAGACTGCACTGGCTGCAGCAATCCATACTGGAAAATGGCATCTGAACCCTAAAGCTAAGAAAGCACTTTTGAGCCTAAGCTTCCCATTTCCTCCGACAGACTATTATAAAACTGACTCTGCATTGTACTAAAAGAACCCCAAGGATTTCCCAAGTCTCATAAGAATAAACAAGTTTCAATTTATCCTTCATTTAAAGCCTCACACTTTTTTGCTGCTTTGTAAAAGAATCACCATCTGTCTCCCACCATTAATGGCTGGCTAAGCTTTTCCTCGGGGACACAGTCATTCCTGCTCCCTCCCTCCCCCCTTTACTTTTAAACTACTTGTCCAAAAAAGCCAAAAATAGGGGGAAGAAGAAGAGAATACGTGATACAAAACTACAGAAAGCAGTTAGGAGACTGATTTTCCCCTATCAACTCTATCTTTGTGCTAACTAAATTTAATTTATGAGCAGCCAAACTGTAAACGGGAACTGAAATGTCTGCAATGTATGTAAAATACCATTTTTCTATAATAAATAACAGCAACTGCTCTAATCAAGCTCTGGAAAACCCCATGCATCTCACTTGCTGAAACAGGAACCACAGTTATCAAGTCAGTGCGCTGCCAAATAAATGTACATTAGCATCCACCTCTGTGTGTGGATACCATTCACTTCCACTACACTGAATTCAATGTGATGTGCATTCAAATGTACATTCCAATTCAGGCTTCCTCAACCTCGGCCCTCCAGATGTTTTGAGACTACAGTTCCCATCATCCCTAACCACTGGTCCTGCTAGCTAGGGATCATGGGAGTTGTAGGCCAAAAGCATCAGGAGGGCTGATGTTGAGGAAGCCTGTTCCAATTCATATTTGGTGCAAGCAGTCATGCAGGAATACCTTTTCAATGCATAACTAGAGCTGGATCATAGCACCAGCATTCCAATATCACCAAAGGCTAATTGAAGGAGCAACGGTGAAAAATCCCCCCCACACACACACATTAACTACAAGTGAACACCTTCCAAAACTTTTAAAACATCTCTAGAAAGGCAAAAATGAAAATGAAAAACAGCTTTTAATAATTACTTATTCAGATGAACTGATTCTGCTATTCTTTATAATAATGTTTAACCCTGGTGACATTTGATTCATTGGTTTCATTCACATAACACTATGGGCCTATCCATAATAATAATAATAATAATAATAATAATAATAATAATAATAATTTGTGTTTTTTCCCCCCAGCCACTCTGGGCAGCTCTCAAAAGAATATTAAAAACAAGATAAAACATCAAACAAAAACTTCCCTAGATACTTCTTGTTCCAATGCTTTCCCCACAGGAAAAACTGTTCTTTAGCACTCAGTCTGAGTAAATGGCAATCTGGGTTTTCTCCACATTGACATTTGCTCCAATTTAGCACTAAAGAGTGGATTCTCCCTGGGAAAGGAGTGGGGCAAGCAAAAAAACACCCAGACCAGTGCCTTCTAGGCATGGGACAAGTGCACAAGCCCTAACATATTTTAACGCTATGTGGATGAGCCCAAATGAACCCAAGTGATGTGTCAGGCTTGTACACCCCCCTCCCTTCTCTGTCTCTCACATGTCTTGGGGGAGGACTTCAGCAGGACTTAATTTCACTTTTACCGCTTTGCATTCATACAAGCAATTATTTATGAAAATGAATCCTGGTAAGTTTTATAACAAGCAATCTTCAAACAATGAATTATGAAGCTGGCTTGTTAAACCAGCATCCTTGCATCAAACCTGCCACTAAGCCAGAAACTAAACTTTGCAGAAAGATTTTTCCTGGCCAAGTGGGAGAAGGGGGGGGGGAGGAGCACACAAGCCGAACACTTAACTCAGGCTCATTCAAGCTCATCAGTGTATCACTAAACCATGGTATAGAACTATGTGCAAACCAGGTCATCAGTGTATTGTACTTTAAGACTCAGGTACATCAACTGACTTAAGCATTTGTTTAATATGCTTGTCTGTTGGGTCCAGTTCTGCATTTCTTTGTACATGTGGTCCTTCATAGTGTATGCTCTGTTGACTTCAGAGACAGTATGGGCTATATTAGGGTTTTGGGCTCAGACACTGCTGATGTAACTTTAAACTGACATGAAAGGAAAATAATTTTGTAATCTGTTTGAAGATGCCTTGGCTCACACTGAAATCAACACAAGCCTTCCACTGATTTAAATGGGAATAGATCCAGAGACCCAAACACATCCTTTATAAATATTTAAACTTCAGCGAAGCTATACAAAATAATAATCTGATTTAAGTAGAATGGCAAAGAGGCAACTAGGAAACATGAACCAATTACCCAGAAATAGAAATAATCTGACAACAGCATAAAGTGACTTCTGACATTACACCTGTATTGATGGCCTGATGCTTAAAACAATTCCCTTGGTGATATAAAAGCATTTCACTGGCATGAGCCATTCATAAAATTTGATCACAGAGAATTCTGTGAAGGTTTACTCCACACATTTGTGGTTACTACTCAATGACTACAACCCCCAGTGATTAACTGTATGTGTAAAACAAACCCTAAGACAAAGTTTAAATCTTATGTGACACTATGGCAGACTCAATATGTTTTAATGAAGGCAACTCACATTCTCAGCTACAAGCAATTACATTTGAATTATGTGTGAATGAACTAAGACTAGATTCCTAAACAGCTGTTATCCATGAAATTGCCTGTCAGCAAGCTACACTGACAGTTGATTTTAATGAAACAATTTCAAACATATACCGTACACCCTTGGATCATTCCAGGAGCAACACTATGGATATGGGACTACTAATCTGAGCTGGCTTACAAAGACTCAGACATAGCACATGAAGGCTGGTGATGTGAGCATTATGTCTCTGAAATACGACTAATCTGTGTTTCTGGGACACCTCTTGTAGCTTTTGTGACTCGAGAAGCCCCATATTTTCTAACTGACCAGTGAGGGGAACACAAAATAATGGGGAATTTCCTAATAATAGGAAGAACAGTGCAATCTTATGCATGTTTGTTCACAAGTATATCCCACTGCAACTAGAAGTTCATAGGCTATAGTCCTATAGCCACTTCCCTGGAAATAAGCCCCACTGAACTCAATAGGACTTAGTTCTGAGTAGACATGTATAGGATAGCACTGCTAGTTCCCTACTAAGTGTGTTAGATTGCAGCTGACCGAGATGTCCACGGTGTAAAACTCAGCTATGAGCTCACTGGATGGATCTAGACGAGCCATCATTTCTCAGCCTTAGTCAATTCCCTGTAACATGGGATAATAAAACTGGCCCGCCTTACAAGGTTGTTATGAGGATTACTGAGAATAATGTATGTCAAGTGGTTTGAGCACATAGGAAAAGAATTATATAAATACTATATTATTATTATTATTATTATTATTATTATTATTATTATTATTTTGTTTCTTGCTCTATCTGCTCAGCCGCAGCACAGCATCTAAGCCTAAATTTTTAAACAATTAAGATGACCACAAAATCTCATGGGGAAATTTTGAATTCCTTATAGAATTTCATCTAAAAATCTCAGTGAAATGCCATCTTTCCTGATGCTCCATTTTCTTTACTTACTGTAAAATAAAGCAATGTCCCTTTTAAAATATAGCTATAGACTTAATTTGTTTGGACATTGCACACACACAAATGAAAATATTTCCTATTTTACTTAAATACAATGGAGAAGAAACAAAAACAAAAGGGAAGTAGCAGCCATATACTCATCAGGATTTTAAACCTCCCTGAATTACATTTTCTATTTGCCTTAGTAAACAGAAGAGGAAATACTTAGTGCTTGAATTGCTCATTTTACTTTCAAATCAAAACTATTAGGATCTTTACTGAAGAGAAATATAATGGCCATTCCTATTTGCTGTTAATTTTGCCTAGCTACAATTGCTAAAATGAGCAGCAAATTAACCCTGCCTTGGAACAGATATCTGTTCACAGCTGATATAATCTCTCCTATGTCTTGTAAACATTCCAGACTCCTTGTCAGTGCTTTGCTGGATTTCACTCATTCCTCGCCAAAGAGAACAAGAGAAAGTGTCTCACTGTATTTTTCAATAAACTAGAGAAATAGTTGAATTCTAAAGGGAGTACTGCATGTCAGTGTTTTGTTGTGTTTTGTTTTTAATGTTGTCTGAATACAATGAAACCGCTAAAATGTAAAAAGGGAGAGTTGGGGAAGGGGAAGTTTTCTCATATAAGTATCATCTCTCTCTCTTTCTCTCTCTCTCTCTCTCTCTCCTCCCTCCTTCCCTCCCTCTCTCCCTCCCTCCCTCTCTCTTTTTTCTAACATGTGCTTTACTTGTGATTCCTCAAATGACTTCCAGTGGGATACTTCGTATGACTGTGTTTGCAATTTTGTAAACACTTTTGCTGGGGAGTAAGCTCCATTGAACTCAGTGGGATTTACTTCTGTGTAAGCATGCTTAAGATTCCACTAACTTCCTATTACAAGGCCATTCAGATTCTATAATAAATTATAAAAAATTTGCAAGCAAGTTGAGCGCTTAGAATTGTTCAATTATATCAGAGTTAGCATTTGCAATTGGTACAGGTTATTTTTTATTAAAAAAACTGTAATACTTCATTATGTTATGTAATCATGAACAAAAGCTTTTCAAAAACTGTTTTCACTGTGCTAAAGTAACAATCTAGACTTGTTGTAAGTATGTTATTCTTACAAGTAGTTCGCAGTTATTCTTGAAGGCAAGTCTTGGAGTTTCCTTAGCATAGTGCTGCTGGGGGAAATTTTCACCATGTCCATCTTCATCTCTAGCCTGAAGGGAAATATAATGGCCTATTTAGGGACTTACAAATAATGGAAGAAAAAAAATAAGCTAAATGCATAACAGCTCAGATCATTAAAACAAGCGGGAATTCCAAAATACAACAATATTAAGAAGTTTGCTTAAATATGCAATACATCGGTTAGATAGTAGAACTTGGAGTGCTCTTTACACCATTTCTTTTTTTAAAAAAAGACATGCAAATAGATTTTGGTGTAAGAGTTAAAATCAACAAAGAGACAAGCCCCAAAATGAAGTATTTCAGCTGGCTGTTTTGAGTTTTTAAATGCTGCAATCCTATGCACACTTACCTGGGAGTAAGCACCATTAAACTCAATGGAGCTTACTTCTGAGCAGACATGTATAGGATTGCTCTGCTAGGGTTTCAGTTTACTTTGTTCCTTTTTAAGGATTACATATTTAAATTACATATATGCTATAAGCTTTTTTTTAACCTTTAAAAATATTCAACCAATAATATGCTTCCATTTCCTTTTTTTTTAAGTAACAAGGTCATCCCCTTCAAAAATGGTTTTCAAATTCATGATTTACACATTAATGCTATTAAATTGATTTCCCCCGATTCTTTAAGTAAAGTTCTGAATTGAGTAGTCATTATGCGAGGGCAATGAAATATGTTTAAAATATTTAATTTAAGAAGATGCATTAAAAGTTATGGGTTGTTTTGATCTACACTGCTAATTAAGGAAGCTTAAGTTTAAATGGAGACATTAATGCAATCCATTAGCAACTATACTACTTGCATGCAGCATTTTATTTCTGATCTACAACATATTCTGGTTTAGAGTTAAAGCAAAGGGAGAAGTAGGTGAAAGGAGGAGTGTCGGCAGCATGCTCATTACACCGTTCATTTGGATGACACTTGCACTCTGTTCCACTCTCATCTCATCTAATCCCTGACTGTTCGCTCTCCCTCTCTCTTGGCCTCCTGAAATTCACAGCTGAGCTGTCTCCCTCACATATGGCTTGCATATAATTATGCATATTCCATTTTACACTGCATTAAAATGATGAGCTTCTGGCTTTAGGCCAGCTAATTTAAATAAGACCCAGTGAACTTGGAAGGGAAGGGTG
Organism: Podarcis liolepis; assembly: GCF_965112155.1. Taxonomy (NCBI): domain Eukaryota; kingdom Metazoa; phylum Chordata; class Lepidosauria; order Squamata; family Lacertidae; genus Podarcis; species Podarcis liolepis. Next base: position 51,883,798 of record NC_139557.1, on the reverse strand, counting down.
GGGGAGAAGAGGCTGACAGGAAAGCCATACAGCAAGCAGCAGGTAGTTCTGTCTTCTGTTATAAGATTAAATCTGTGTCTGTTGTTAAATAATAATAATACAGTAAAGGAGAATTACCTGGTGTGATATATAGATCAAGTGTGTGTGAGAGGCAAAAATCTAACACGTATCTATGACAGCACTTAGACATTCCTCCTCCTTAATGTAGTGTGAACTGTCTATTTTCATGTGTCATTTCAGAGCTTTTAATTTTTGTTAGTGTTGTCATTTGTAAGAGATATTTGCACCTTATGCATTTTGTGTCTTGTTTCTTGCCTTCAGAAAAGCTGTCTCTCCCTATTTGTAGACCCGAAAGAGACTACTTCAGGCTGCAGAAGGTCACAGTAGTGTCTAGAGTATGAAAGCTTGGCAAATTTCACAATTTGCCAATTTGTGAGCCACCAAGCTTAACACAGCTCACCAGGCATATCTTCAGTCTGCCAGGTGCTTAGATAGATCCTTGATTTTGCTGTCCCTGGTTAGCAGCAAAAACTGGAGGATTACTGTGCCCAATGTAAAGGTTGGGAAGGTAAATGGAAATAATTGCACCGATACTACTAAACTTCTACTCAGCTCCTTAACGATTAATATTCATTCAAAATAAACTCATCACTTCAAATATAAACTTGTGTCTTATAAATCTGGCTGACTTCTAAGATTATAGCACTAAACACTGGACATTACTTGCCAAACAAGATTTAGGAAAGTCAAGCTGTAAACTCAAGAGAGTCCTATGGTACCTTAAAGGCTAACACACTTATTGTGGCATATGATCCTATGGCCTACAGTGGTACAACAGGACTCTGTTGTTTTTGATACAACAAACACAGATATCTGGAACTTGTCAAGATTTTTATAATTTCTGTCTCTGACACATTTACACACAACAAACACACACACTATTCCCTTGGTATAATCTCTTAGGGCCAAATTAAACGTGGTAGCCATGATCGTTACTCTAATATACATTTTAAAAAACAAAATGCACACCCAGCAGACTAAACTTGGCAGTAGAGAACCAGGGGGAGAGTTAGAATCTACAGTGAGAGTTTGGTCTAATTCAGCTGACAGGATACCAAGAGGCACAGAGCAAAGTCAGTCAATCCAATAAGCAGGGAACATCTACATGAGGACCTCAGAAAGCAAGTATCAAGAGATAACACCCACAGCACCAAGGACAGCTCCCCAGTAGCAGGCAGCATGCTTCAACAATTTCCAGAGCCAAACTAACATCCCATATCAGCCCTCCGGCTCACCCCAGGCTCTTTCCCCTTTCTGAAATAATTGAACTGCATTGCCTACAAGCACCTTTTCACTATGGAGGCTACAGATACTTCATTATAGCAAGGTATCTTGTACCTTTGCCTCAATTTCTGAAACAGATGCAGATTATGCATCAGGCTGTTAGCCTAAGCATATTTATTTGAAAATAATTGTCATTAAACCTAGAACTGATAGAGGTGTGACTTCAAAATTCTCATATAAGGTATTCTGTTGGAGTTTCTGTCACAGATACAAGGCCTGTTTGTTTGTTTGTTTGACTAACCAACCTAAAGGACCTCAGTTTAAAAGGACTCCAGAGATGAACCCTCAGAGTAGCAGGCCATTTCACTGGAGGGATGAGCTTCAGTATTAGTCTAAAAGAAAAGAGAGTTTAACCTCAGTTTTCCCCTTCTTTCTGGCTTGCTGTTTTTACATTTGAAAATCAGATAAATTTACATGAAAGCTAGAGTTCAAGAGGACCCCTGTCCTTTCAATATTAACATAAAAGGGAGAATCCTAGTGTGGACTCCTATGTAAAAGTTGGATGGGAAATGCATGGTTCCATTCTGGAAATATGTCCACAGTTGCTTTCATAGTCCAGTCTTGTCTTAGAAGAATCATAGAGTTGTAGATTTGGAAGGGACCTTGAGGATCATTCTAGTCCAACCCCCTGCAATGCAGGAATATTCAGCTGTCGCATACGGGGATTGAACTTGCAACCTTGGCATTATCAGCGCCATACTCTAACCAACAGAGCTAATCAGACTGATCATCTACTTTTGGTCCTGCTGGGCTAGATCTTATTAGGCTTAGAACTAAAAAGGAGAAACATTGAGGCCCTGTTCGGTCTCTGTGCAGGCTGTCCTCTAACTTTCTGTGCTGGCTTCAGTTATCCATAATCCGTACATATATGGCTTATCATCTTCCTGAGACCTCTTGCATTCCCCATCATCTCTTTTCACTTATCTTAATTTTTTTCTAGATGTGCAGTTGATCTCATTGGTTCCCTCCTTCTATTACACTGAGGGACAAGCCAGATGTGTAGCTAAATGTGACACTGCATTTGATTGCAGATTTTAAAAGAAGCAATCTGCATCAGCTGGGGGGGCGCTGACAATGAATGGGATCAGAGCAGACATGGAGGGGGAATTCCCTGCTGGAATTCTCCAGAAAATATCTCCTCTGAAGCTATCATTTTAATTAGGAGGGAATCCCTCATTGGTGGTTGATTTGCACACACATTGGCATTTAATTGCCTGGGGACTAAACTATACATGGCATTTGTTATTTGGTTTTCCCTTGCATGGCTGATATTTTTCAATAATAATAATAATAATAATAATAATAATAATAATAATAATAATAATAATAATATATTATTTATACCCTGCCCATCTGGCTGGGCTTCCCCAGCCACTCTGGGCGGCTTCCAAAAAAAATATTAAAATACTGTACTACATCAAACATTAAAAGCCTCCCTAAACAGGGCTGTCTTCAGTTGTCTTCTAAAAGTCTGGTAGTTGTTGTTCTCTTTGACATCTGGTGGGAGGGCGTTCCACAGGGAGGGCGCCACTACTGAGAAGGCCCTCTGCCTGGTTCCCTGTAACTTGGCTAGCCATGGCAGGGGTCCTGAGCTTTCCCCACACCAAGGTCCCATTTTGTTTTGGGTCCCCCCAGCTGTTTGTTAAAGAAAAATCAGCCATGCGAGGGAAAATCAAATAACAAATGTCATGTCTAGTTTGGCCCTGACTCTGTCAACTCTAACTAAAGGGAATGAGAATGATAGCATGAAGAAAAGTGAATGGAGTTGGCAGGTGTAACATACGGCCTCTGCTATATGGAGTTGAATCATTACAGCTAAATAAAACCTTCCTGAGATAAATGCTTCTCTGAGCAGCTAAGGCATAGGTGGGTTGGATGTTTCAAACAACAGGCAGGGAGTGCTGTTGCCCTCGGGTCCTGCTTGTGGGCTTCTCACAGGCATCTGGTTGACCACTGTGAGAACAAGATGTTGAACCAGATGTGTCACTGGTCCAATCATACAGGGCTCTTATTATGCTCTTCGTTGATCCATTTTGGATTTGTTGCAGTGACTGATCGTCTACTTGCTCCATCTTCCTTAGATGATTTGGGAAGAGTTCTACACTGTTATAATTTAATGATGTTTCCCTTTGTGTAATTGATAGCAGCTATCAAGAGATAGCCTATTGACTTTATTTTCTAATACCAACGTTGGATTAGAAAGACCTTTAGGCAGAACCTGTAATTGGATCATTTTGGCTTCAGGGATGGAGACAGAATAGATGACATTCAGTGTTTCCTAATTCTGTCACCTTTACCTAGAAAAACCCAATTAATGTCTTGTATTCCATAGTTGGACAAAATAGCCTTGTTTGCATGTAAACACATTAAACCATGGTTTGTTTGATCATCTGAGCCCTGCCCAGCAAGTAAATTTGGCTTGTTAATTTCCAGCAAACCACAATATAAAGCCACAGTTTGCTGTTGACTTATGAACCTGAGTTTCTTTTAATTACGGCTTGGTGTTGCATATGAACCTTGAATCATGGTTACTTCAGCTACCCTGCCCAATTTATTCAACAATCTACAGAGCTGTGAAGCGAGAGCAGCTGGATAATGAAGCCGCTTCAGAAGATAGGCTGCTCTCACTGGTGCTTTTCCCAAAGAAGACATTGCTCCTAACTCTGCCTGGCAACAACAAGCCCTCCGTCACAAGGCAGTCAGCTTCGTTTCACAGCTGCTGCACTGCAAGGTGAGGAAAATGTAATGGGACCACTCTCCTTTATGTCTAGCTAACATCTATAATGGGATGAACAGGAAAGCAACAGTGTACAATAGAAAAGTGCACAGTGATAACCAAATGTGCTTTAATCACAATTGCCTACATCACTTAGGGACAGGAGTAATGCAATGGGGGTTCAGAGTAAAATGTTTCTAGATGCTTATACATAGCCCCAAAATGCCCATATAATATCCTCATGTAATGCAAGAACTACGAATCATGAATCTGGAAAATATAGGGAGGACAGTAAATACGCCTTGCCCATTTTTTTTAATGGAATGGAGGATACTTTTACTCACACTGTTTTGAATGGGTGTGTGGAGTGTGCTTGAATGAAAGCTGCCATATCTGTTCCCAAAATAACTCCATCTACTATTCATCTTATAATTCCCCTACCACTCTTCATTTCCCCTACCTTAATAACACCTACTCTATTCCGTCTTTACTGTGTGTGCACCTTTAACAAATCTGAGAAGGTGCTTGTTTCATATAATTCAAAGGATTAGCACAGAACCTCTATCTAGACGAGAATATGGTTACTTTGCTAAAGTGGGTGAATATCCTGGAGCAGAAGCTGATGGGGAGCATTGAGCAGTATGCAGTGATAATGCAGGTTATTGTTCAGGAGAAGGACGATTTGCTGGGAGAGAGTGATGTTAGTGATTACGTTCAAGGATAGCATGAAAATGTAGATAAGGAGAATTCTGGAGCAAAATTACACCATGAAGAAATATGCAGTCCATGCCCCAGCATGATGCTAGTTGATCCCCTTGCAATAATTGCACAAGATGCCTCTACTAATGTACTCACAGTGCCTAAGACAGTGCAACAAAAACTGAAGTAAAAATGTGTAATCAGCCACATAAAGAGCTTTCTTCTGTGCCATTTGCACCTATCTAGCCTTGCCCTTAAGGAAAACATAGGTATTCCTCACAACAAACTGCTAGCTGCCAAGCAAAGTATACTCATGCAGGTGTATAAAAAGGTACAATGCTATCTTTAAGTATGTGGGAGAGAGTAACCCATCCCTAACCCACCCCATCACCTTACCCAAAGTCCCACCCTCATCTCATGGCTACTGGTAAAATTGTCTTTACAGCTATTCTTGATATGATCATTTCAACAGTCAATGGAATTGAAGAAAAGACTGGGTAGTAAATGTAGCCCAGATTTGATGCAGTGTACTTCATGGAGGATGCAACTATTTCAGAGCCACAAACTCCTTCCTCTTCTTGGAAAGGGAGTTCCTTGCCACACATAACTTTATACAGGCATCCAGTTGATGACCTGCCTTGGTAGCTGGACCATTGCTACAGTCACTGTTGCACTGATAGGTGACCAGCATAGCAGTCAACTTTTCCCTTATCTTGCAAGGGATCCTATTCGGAACAAGGGAATTTGCCTTTAAAAGGGGGGAAAGTTGACAGCTATGGTGACCAGCTGAATAACAAACTGGGTGATGGGACCCAGAAGCAGTCTGGCTCTTCATGTTAGTCTCAAGGGGAGTGAGATGATATTTATTCTGCTTAATTTTATGGATATCTAGGATAACGTTTGACCAACTGGCCAAAGAGATCATGCCACTATTGCTAGTGTAGGATACTGTGATGTACAGAATGGTGTCTATGAACTGTGTGCAGGTGGTGCTTGTTACTTAGTAATTTCCTTGATAGGGTGGGTATATTTGCATTGCAAGAGTGGGGGACGTGTTTCACTACAACTTGATCTTAGGATACGAATTGTGAGCACCATCTCTCCATGGCAGAACTATGCTGCTTCTTGATATGGGGTGGGGGAAGAGCTTTAATTTAAGACATTTCTATGCCACTTAACTTTTCACATTTCTATGTAGCATTTCGCTTTCAGTGTCGGTATATATTGGGTGTATAATTGCGCACTGTCAAACTATGCTCCTATTCTTTCCCTTTCGCTATGCAGCCATACATTTGGCCCGCAGTTTGCTTTGCTCCCAAAAAAGTGCTACATGGACATGATTTTAGGTGTCTTGAGCAGCTCTGCGTTTTCTGTGTGTGTGCCTGTGTGCATTTTTTAAAATAATAAAACCAATTTAGAAACTCAATATAATGATGCACCTAATTATCTACCAATAATCCTTCTGTCTCATAAAGTTATTGCATTTCCTGGCAAACCTCCAGGGAAGAGGTGGTCCTTAGCCTGGTTTTGAGGATTAACCTTCAGGTCTCATTGTAAGAATGGGCTATAAGAATTAATGTGATTCAAAACTAATAAATCAGGTTCCTGTCTTTCACTGCATCAGGAATGCTTTGAAACTCCGAAATGATGACAATGAACAAGAGAAACCATGTTTTGAATTACTGTTTTTCAGGATTTTTACCCTTCATATATTAGATAGGTGAGAATTTATATTGAACCGGTTCTCCTTTTATACATAGTCAGAATATATTTTATGTTATTTAATTTAACAGAGGGAAAAACCCTGACTTGAACATGTTTACACACTGTTTCAACCATAATTTACTGTGTTGAAAGAGAAACTGAAATCAACAAAGCCAAGAACTGATAGCTGCTCAATGCCTGTACCACAAATGTTTGATGCAGTTACTGAGCTGTGAACTGAATCAATGTCTTTGAGATTAACTCAAGCTTATTAGGCCGCAATTCTTGTTACTGTAATTTGATAACTACTGTCAAAATGAAAACTGCAGAACCTGAAGTACTAAGACCCCTCTCAAGAGCATTCAATGGCAGCCATGGATTCTAAAACTCTTGGATTTGGGTGAGTTCTCACCTTAATTTTAAAACTTCTGCCTCTCTTTATATGTCTCTTTAACCAATAAGCCCAGAAAAATGTACTTGTACTTGCTTGCAACCTCTTAGATCAACTTTTCTGTAAAGAAAAGTATTGTCATGTATGAAATAATGATGTAATCAGTTACGAAGAGTAGCACAAACCTGTTTTGTTTTGTTTTTTCATAGAATCATCAAATTGCAGAATTGGTAGGGACCATGAGGGTCGCCTAGGCCTATGCCCTGCATGCAGCAATCTTTGTCCAGTGTAGGGCTTGAACCCACCACGACCCTGACATTAAAAATCTCACACTCCACTAACTGAACTATCCCAGGTTTGGTTTGGTTTTTGCAGCCAGACTACAGAATGGATTAAATGCCTTTTAGAAATGGCAACATATGAAATGGTGGACAGGTGCAAATACTAATGGCTGTACCCAAATATTCCAATGTATGTTTCTTTTTAAAATATATATAGCAAGAGAAAGAAATACATTTTTCTATTACAATTCTTAATCTGTGGTTTGCACAATGGCTTTGATCCCCTGACACCTCACTGTTAAGCTTTAAAAAGAATGACTGCTCTAACATGGTAATATTAACTAAACTCTAGGTTAATATGGCTGTTATCCTTTCTCTGTTGAGAAATAAATAGGCATTCTATGGCGATTGCCGTCTTTTTTTAGGACCATGTTGCATCCCACCCTGACAGCTCACTGAATAGAAATAAGTGCTCAAGCAGTTCTCTGAAAAACTAAGGCTACACTCCCTATAGACCAGGGGTCGTGAGACATTTTTAGCCCAGAGATTACATTCCCTTATGGCGAACCTTCTGAGGGCTTTATGCGAGCAGCGGGAGAACCAATGCAAAAAAGGGAGTCAGTGCAAAATAAGTGGATATGTCTCTGTTTCACTCGTACACTCATACATATCGACACATAATACCTTCACACGGCTATTTTCACACTGAATATACACATAGCAGATATTCATTCATTCTCCTGCACATTCATTCTTTCTCTTTCTAACATGCACACCCTTCCACCTTTCATAGGGTGGCAACTTACACACCACACATGCTGCAGTTTCAATCCCCGTAAGGGACAGCTGCAGACTCCTGCATGGCAGGCAGTTGAACTAGATGATCCTCAGGGTCCCTTCCAACTCTTATGATTCCATGATCATTAAAAAAAAGGTTGACAGAAGAAACTAATTTGCATAAAATTTGCATTTGCTAATTTATATGCAAATTCAGAAATAATTACAACAATCTAACTAGAAATAGAATGCATCGTACTATAGTATGGAAGACCTGGGCAGGTCTGTGTGCCTGCTCAATCTGATGCCCAGGAACTAACTGTCGATGGGCAACTTCCAGTTCATAGAATTATAGAGTTGGAAGGGGTAAAGTCAAATCATCGGAGAGTTACAGCTCCTGCTGTGACTGTAGAGACAGGTATGGGAGAGACATGTTTTGTTGCAGCTGGGGCAGATGAAGGCATCTGGTTGTGATTCTTCCCTTTGCACTCCCAGCGGTCATTTTTCCTCTGGTCACTACTATGGATACATGAACTGACTGACTGTCTCCAGGCACTGTGGTCATCTGCAAGGGATTCCCACATGGCGGGGTTAATGTTGCCAGCCTTCATGTCATGTTTGCAGACATCTTTGGAACACAAAGATAGTCTGCTAACAGGACTCGTGCCTGAAGCCAGCTCTCCTTGGGGATCCTGTCTGGGTTGACCTCTGACAAGCCATCAAACAAAGGACCATCCTCAGTTAAAAAGCACACACACACAGACACACTTACATGGTACAGAATTCCACTGAAGACTGTAGGGCTTAATTTGAAGCAAACATGTAGAGGATTGTCTGCACATCTTCAAATCCTGCAGATCTATAGTATTTTTATTTAATGTCAACTTTCTGATATTTTTATATAGCATTATAAAATGCTTCTTTAAAATGCTGTGCTATATCTTAATAAAGTATATAAACGATAATGTAGTAGAAATATATATATTTTTAAAATACAAATTGTCACATGACATAGATTTAATCTGTGTGCAGGGTAGAAAGCAATAAAACAGTCAACCGTATCTGCCCATCACCCTCTTTGTTTACATGTCTCATTTAATTTATAATAGGAAAGCCCCCACCTTTGGGGAAAATGCCGTTCTCTATGCTTCACTGTCAAATCACTTCAATATATCTTTTAATACATTTCATCACTTATCATTACTCCATGGTAGAAATGAAAATCATACATAGCGAGGGAAGGGAGGGAGCTGTTCAGTGAGCCTCTTAAAACTCAGGAAGGTGAAGAGCAGCCAACATGCTCAGAACAGCTAGAGAGAGAGAAGGAGATTCCAGCACTGGTTACAGAAATTTGGAGCTTATCATTCGAATGCATCACTGTAACTGATCCAAACGACAGTTGGTCTTTAGTTGGTCTTTAAGGTGCTACTGGAAGGAATTTTTTTATTTTGATCCAAACAAGAGTAAGACCCACCATGGTCTTACTCAGCCACAAATATTTGAACTTGTTAAATTTTCCCATGTAAAAATAATCCATTAGACTTTAGGTATGGCTTAATGAACTCTTTTCATTGGCCTTTATCAAGGTATCCTCAAAAGAAATTACTCCCTCATGAGTTTGCCCACATTTGCATTGCAGCAACTCATTCTTTTTGCCACAAGTAAAGGGAACCACAGAAGATCAATACCAAGGATATCAATAAGTCTTCATATTTAAGTTTCATTTTTAAAATAAAAAATAACCCATTTGAAATTTAACCTTATTTAAACTCCCATTGTGGGTGTAGGCATACAATGCTTATGAGTCCAGGCGCAAGAAGAAAGTGGAGAGGGAGATATACTAGTTATTTTTCGGTATTTTCCTCAGGTCTTTCAAAGAGCAGAAAATGTTTCTATTTTAATTTGAATATTAAAACTGATATGACACTAGTCCTCCTTATAAATTACAATTGAACATGGTGGTGGTTTTGTATGAAGAGTGTGTGTGTGTGTGTGTGTGTGTGTGTGTGTGTGTGAAAACAGCATTCTCTACAATTTAAATTTTCTCTATTAATCTTACTGGGGATGATGAATGACTATAATAGTAGGAAGGAAAGAGGGGGTTGTTAAAGGAGGTAAAATGTGAAATCTGATTAAAAGTATTACTAACTGAGACAACTGAACTGTAAATCAGTGTTATATATTATCTCAGTATTGTCATCTACTTTGGTTATAAGCACGTAACAATGACATGGGTCAATTTTTTCTTTGGCTCTTACTTTTTTAAAAAGAAGCACATGGACTGAGAGGATGGCCTGTTAGACTCAAGGTGGCTATTTTTCCAATGTTCTTTTCTTTATTATAGCATGAACCAGTTTTATATACACGCTTCATTTCCGCACACTCCACCATAGCAATACACAAAAACTTCCAAGTTCTGTTTGGGCACAATTTAACACATTTAACAGCATCCCAGAGACTTGGTCAGATCTTTTTTTTAAATGAAACTTTCTGTAAATTTACAGAAAATTAGCAGTCCACGATAGGCCAAATGCTGTCACAACAGAAGATAGCTGTTATAATTCTGACCTGTTGTAACTCTGGCTTTATGTGCAAAATATGCTTGCTGGTTACCAACCAAGAGAGTGCTGATCTGAGAGAGTGGGCATGTGCAGTAGGTCCCTGATAGCCCTGAATTGCAGGAGGGAAAGAGAAACTTGCACCTGACTACAAGCCAAGATGTGGAGTCAAGAAATGCCTGAGTGATAGGACCAAAATGCCTCAAAACAAATGTCGAAGGCGGGGGAAGGGAGGGGAATATTCTACAATATCTATTACCAGCCACCCTATCCTGCAACAAATTAAAAAGAGATTGATATGATTCAGGAATCAGTTGTACCACAAACCCTGCTGTGCCCCTTCAGATAGCTCTAAAGATATGCAGAGAAGGGGCTCTGTTATGAAGCTCTCTGGCTCTAGGTTTTCCAGGGAGTTCTGTGAGGTGCCCCCAAAACTACTGGGAAAATCTGGGCTGGTTCCAACAACCATACTGATTGGATGTGCTGCCTTCTTTCATGATAACTCCCAAATAATTCCTAGCATTGTTTTTATTAAAACAGGGACGTGGGTTATGTGTGGTCTAAACCACCGAGCCTCTTGAGGTTTGCCAATCGTAAGGTCGGCAGTTCAAATCCGTGCGACGGGGTAAAGCTCCCGTTGCTTTGTCCCAGCTCCTGCCAAGTTAGCAGTTCAAAAGCATACCAGTGCAAATAGATAAATAGGTACCGCTGTGGTGGGAAGGTAAATGGCATTTCCATGTGCCGGAAGCAGTTTAGTCATGCTGGCCACATGACCTGAAAAGCTGTCTATGGACAAACGCCGGTTCCCTTGGCGTGAAAGCAGAGATGAGCACCGCATCCCATAGTCAAATTCAACTGGACTTAACCGTCCAGGGGTCCTTTACCTTTATGTTTTATTTAAACATTTTAACTTTTTATGTATCATTCACTTTGAGCCAGATGTATTGTATGCTTTCAAATACACACAGAAATATACTCATTGCTCAAACTTGTCAACATGCAGGAAATCCAATGAGCTTCCCAAGCAATTCATACTGACTTCACCTTTAAGCCTGTCCTTTGAAATGTGGGCTTGAGAAATGTACTCCCTATAATTCTCTTTGAAGTCAATTTATTTTTGAAGTGATCTCTCTAACTCTTCACACTCTGAAAGCTTTATTGGTTACTGTAGTTCACAAGGAACATTAACAAATGATAATATCTGTTGACATTCATTTACATTTATTGTGATATTGAAATTATATACGGTATTGTTGTCAGGAAAAAGCAATGCAAAAGTCTTAACTTTTCAATGACTGTTCAAAAATAAATAAAAAAGCACTGACACATCTGTAACACCAGTACATACCTATATTTTCTTACCCTATGTGTTCCTAAACTTTTGAGTTCACTATGTTTTGGCATCATTTTCTGCCTCTCTTAGCTGAAATGTCAACACAACTTTGTCTCTTCTCACTTCACCTCCTGTAAATCTTCCTCCTCATTATTTCTGTATACTATGAAATGCCAGTGTCACTAATATGTTATTTATTTAAACTATTTCTATGACGCCATTCAGTATAAATGTTTTGAAGTCAGCTCGCAAATGAGATAATAAAAGATGGAAAGGAAAATCAATGGTAAAAGTAGGTAACAGCCGAAAACTGTACAGTAGAAAATGAAAAGTACAAAAGTATGACAAATTAAAAGGTCAAACTCAGAGAAAGGCTTACATCTCTTCAGTAAACCGCAGGTGATTGATCTTTCAGATGACCAAGCTCAAAACCTTAGAACTTTAAAGACAAGTGAATTGTACCAAGAAATACATTGGGAGCCAGTGCAATAGTTTAGGCACTGGCAAGATTATGTTTCCATAACCCAGCATCTATCAGCAGCCTGTACTCTAAAATAATTGCAGTTTCTGGAAAGTCTTCAAAAGCAATCCAACATGCAATGATTACAGTAGTCTGTTCTGGAGTTCAGCATGCACACACATACACCACTTCTGAAACACTATGAGTTATGAACTTCCAGAGTCTGACGAAATGTAACAAACCCTGCAGGGACTATCTGTATCCTAACTCTATCCTGTTGTGCAATATGGGGCAGGACCTGCATATCTCACATCAAATGACACTAGTGGCCTATAGCCAAATATTCATCCTATACATTCCAATTGATATGTGAAATTCCTTTCCCTTGGGCTCCTTGCCTAAGGAGTTCCTCCTTGGGTTCCATGGCTGGGAAACTCTAATATGCTCCTTCTGCATTCATATTTACTCTGCTGGTGCTAACAGCACAAAACTCTCCCTGTGTGTGAGTTTTTCTTCTAGCCCTCCCCCCCCCCCGACACCAGCTGTCAGGCTTTAACTTGCTGCTGTTTCTTTTTCCCCCATGATGCAGCCCCTTCAGGGCCTTCCTTCTTGGGAATCAAGGGATTCTGAGATGTTTGGGCAGCAGAGGTGTAAAAATCCTTAAGGTTGCAATGCCAGGATGAGCAGGAAGTGAAGGGGAATCCCATTGGTGAGTATGGAGCTGATTCAGTGAACCTCATGGAGGAGTGGGGAGCTGAAACAAGGGACTATTAAGCTCTAATTCTTTGCCGCTAACTAATTTTGTGTGTGGGGGGGTGCTATATCTAGGGGGCCAGTGGAAGGGGAGCACAAGAAGTGCAGCCTTTGGCATATATTGTACAGTGTTCCACTCTTACCTAATCTTCCTTTCCTTTCTCCATGGCACACAACTCTTTTACCCACATCTGAAAGGGATACAACAGATTGGAGAAGGCTTTGTGTGTTCAGTAACTGCTCAGCTTGGGTCTGTCAGTCAAAGTTTGAGCACGCCCTGTGTCTGACAGAGTCAGCAAGCTGAAAGGGAAACATTATCTTTGCTCACGCATTGCAGGCACCAACCCTTCTTGCTTCTTGGTAAATTCTCAACTTCATGCCTGACACTCAGTCTCACACATTCTCTCTCTCTCTCTCTCTCTCTCTCTCTCTCTCTCTCTCTCTCTCGTGCGTGTGTGTTTCTCTGAGGCAAGGAAAGGCAAATAGAAGAGCTTGAAGGATGGGGTTAGGCTGCACGATGTCTGAGTTCCTTCTAATTGCAAAGGATCTAAAATCTAATGAATGATTTCATTGCGGAATGAGACAGGCAAGGGCCATAATGTCCCTTAAGTAGGGGTTGTTCGTATAAGACAGGAAGTGGCTTTGTGCCAGAGGGCAAATGGGTGGGCCCATCCCTCACCTGGCTGGTAGTGAGAAGGAAAACAGTGTGTGAGAGAGAGCTAGGCTAAAAGCAGGCTGCAGGCGGAAGCCTGAGAATGACAGCCATGCTTGATTTTCTGTTTGAATTCTGTTACTGTGGGAGAAGCAAGACCCTCTGGAGCGTTAATGCTGTAAGTCCTTCCATCGTAAGCTGAAGTTGTGTATATGAGTAAATAAACCATATATCATAAAGGCACCACAGTCTCTGTTGTCCCTCATTCCAAAGAAACTGAACCTTGGGTAAGCAACCTCACAGCATTTGGAGATAGGAGTGGCATGCGACAATACAAAAGGAAGGTACTGTATAGTGCATACTTCTAATGATCCCACCCCCTGCTAACTACCCAGCATGTAACATGCCTCTTCCTCTACAACACATCCAGTGTTGATTAAGAGGCTTCACGGCCACAAGCACAATATAAAGCAAGATGTGAAAGTTGAAACACGTTATGTGCCCTGTTTAAAATGACTCTGTGTTCTGCACAAATTGTATCCCACCTCCTTTCTTAACAGATAAATTGTGCGAATGTTTTCTGTGGTTGGGAGCAGGAGAGGAGGCTGCAAGGCTAATGAGAACTAAATTACAGATGATATAAAAATGTAGCAGATTAAGCATTGAAGCAAAAGTTGAAGTAACTAAGTGCTTCTTCTTGTTCAAATGGCCAGGAGCGTTTTGTAATCTTCATCTGACTTTAAAAGTCTAGAAAGTTGTTCTTGTTGCTGGCACCCAGCATTGCTATGCAATGGGAGCCGCCTCATGGTGCTTAAAGGCTGCATATAAAATCTCCTGCAGAAGCTGCTTTATTTCTTCAGGCAATCATCAATAATTCTAAGATAGGCCTCAAAACAGAATAACTGGCAATAGCAAAAAAAGAAAAAGTTCACTATGGAGAACAAAATCTATTTTAAACAGTCCCAACTTATTAGCTCATGACCAATACATTTAATCAACAAATGTGATTTATTCCCTGGTTATAAGCACATTATTTGGAGAGGGAAAGTGGTCACAGGTTTCAGCAGAACATCATTCTAATTAAGAAGGTTTTGTTTCACAGATTTAGAGCCACTTTACTGATGACATTTTTAACAAGTAATCTGCTATTGTATTAGTGAATCAGGCACACTTAACTCACATTGTATATACTGCACAAGCCTACACAGGGGTGGATGGCCCAGTCATAGCTCTTAACAGCATCTCTCTGCAATGTGGGCCAGGCAGAAAGAGAATGTGCACATTCAAACACTTTCTATATCAGAATCATAACTGAAACATAGACTTTGCTGATTTTATTATTTGTATCAGTTGTGGGTTTTTTTGGGGGGGTTGGTGTTTTTTTAATGGCAATGTATGAAAAAATCACCTGTGTCCATGATATTGTAATGTGGACATGGCGAGCCCTTTGAAAGCGGCAGTGGTCTGCTTTGGAGGTTGTGGTTATAGGTCTGGCAAGACATTGTGTGGTGTCCCTCTTCATCATTTGTTTATTTGCTTCTGGCAGTTTTGGCAGTGAATATCAGAGTGAAATGCACACCGCTCTCTACATATGGTGGGAAGAATCTAGCAGAGCCGTCGAATGCATATTATACTGTATACACATTCTGTTTTATTTTTCAGTGCAGCTGTGCTGTAAAAGCTTATAAAATGTGAAACCTTCTGTGAAGCAACAACATTATCAAGAGAAGCTAGTCAAAAATGCATTAGGTTGTGACAGAAGCGAATATCCTACCCCATGGAGGGAAAAAAGTGAGACAGTTCCTGGCAAAGTTTTTTTAAAAAAACAAAACAGTGGGAGAAGAGCTGTTTAAAATACATTATCAGTCTTAACTTTGTGGTTTTGGCTTTTGTCAATCTGCTCTAGAACAACAACAAAAAGTGATGCACAGCTTTCAGCTAAAAGTGTGTAAACAAAATATTCAAATCATTTCCTATGTCCATCACTTTTTTAAAAAAAAAAGTTTGGGCTCCACACCTGTTAAGAACCTGACTGGCATGCATATCTCCTAAAACCACACAAGTGTCCAAAGCAACTTCTAAATACATTAAAAAGAATAGAGTGTGTCCAATTTGTGCCCTTTTGCTCCAGCCTCTGGTGCCCCCCCAAAAAAACCCTGTTTTGGGGAGTCCCACAACCCTCCAGAACAGATTTTCAGGGAATGCTGGGGGCTATGGGGGAAATCAACAACACCACCCCCTCCTCCATTAGTGGATGCCTGTGCTTGAGCAACAGCACTATGGTGACGATTTAGATTCCACCCAATGTCTATACATGGTTAGATATTACCCCAGTTTGTATATCATGCTAAACCAAGCTATGGTGTAACTTGTGCACACAAGTATACAGACTCACAGAGAGAACGCAGTCACTTTGTTTCTCCCTAGTCATTTTGTTGCTGCATTGCACTGAATTGGCTTACCATGTTGTCCAAACACGGGCTCCAGATAAATAATGAACTGTAAAACATGGTTTCAATAGACCTAAACCACAAACCCGGGTTTGACTGCAGCTAAACCAAGCCAAGGATTAGTTCAATGCTGCAGCAGAACAACTGCGGGGGGGGGGTGCAATCTTCTGTCCCAGAGCCTGCATACCCACATATTCATGCTAAACACATATTTTTTTTAGTCTGGCCCGATGCATTAAATTTTTGTGCCATGCAACATTGTTCTGATTGGATAATCTGAGAGGGCATGTAAGTTTAGAAGATACTACATATCCCATCAAAGCCTTACTACATTGGGAAAATACATTTTCTCTCTTTCACACTATCAATTGGGAACGAGGTAGGGCTTATGGGGTATATTGCTTCTTTGAGAGAGTATCTTATGAAGCTCTCTTCACATGCGAATTTTAAAAGACCACTTCCTCTGCCACTTGGAATTCAGCAGAACACATTCTCTACCATAGCTTAACCAATGTTCAGTGGCAACACTACAGACATTATTTATATGGCACTGAAAAACAGGGAGAGGCTCTGATAAATTGTTAGTGCAATTTATCAGCTGGATACCAAAAGTGATGTGTGTATAAATGAGCAGCTGGATCATCAAGTGTGCCAAGAACCACTTCCTTAAAATACAGTGTTCATGTATTTGAACTTTGGCTTTATTTCAAATCATGCTTGTACTCCAGAGAAGTGACTATATAGAGCTGGCATTGGAAGGACACCTCTGTTTCAACCACATTTACTTGGAAGTAAGTACAATTGCATTCTGTGCAGCCTACTTTCAAGTAAAACCCCATATATGAGACCAATCTATAAGTGGTATGCAAGCTTCCAAGTTCAGTTGAATTCTTCTTCAGGATATAAGTTAAATAAAAGGAGGAAAGAAAAATATATTTATAGGCAGAATAGGACATCTAGTTTGCAGTTTGCAATAGTCTTAAAATGGAATGTAAGAGATGTATTTAATTAAGTTAGACTGTGCCTTGGTATAAAAAGATATCAGGTATGCTGAAACAAAGAAGCAATGACCTGTTCTCTTTCAAAATATCAAAGGCAACATAATTTCTCTTTCCCCATCCCCTTTTTACATTCATTGCATTTGTTTTGTGAAGGGGGATGGCTCAATATCCAGTTTAAGAAGCGTCTGGGTGAAGCTGAAAATTTGCAGACAACTTAAGACAGAAATCCCAAGCAAGTATCATTGAACTCAATGAAATTTACTGTAGAATAAACATATTTAGGTGTATAACATGTTAGCTATATTTGGATGCCCCCACCAGAAAGTGTTATTTTACTATCCCAAATTGATTTCCCCCCCCCCTAAATATGAGGTAGTAAATAATGCATACTTATAATAGTAGATTATTTAGTTACTATCTCTCTTTCAAATGTCTTTAGTGAAAATATTCTATACATTATTTTGTTGGTTTAAGAATCTTGACTAATGACACCATCTGTGCACCCAAAAAAGATACCACCCACCCCAACATGGGCTTCTGCGAGGTGGGACCAGGGGGTTCTTGCCCCACTGGATGAGTTACAGTAACCAGGTTCCCAGCTTTCATTTTGCTAAAAAGTAAATTTCTAGCATTTGTAGGACCTGAAATGTGATGCAAGTTGTGTAGGCCCTTTTCTCCTCATTTGTTTTGTGAGAAACTAGTCTCCTCTAGCCTTTCAGTGTTTATAGCCAACTAATGAAGTAATAGTAAAAACTGACATATAGGAAAGAAGATCTAGCCAGTTAGACAAAGAAGGCTAGAGTGAAACAAGCATTGTCTACTCAAATATAGAAAAGGATCGTGGTTTGTGGTTCATTTTAAAGCCTTTTTAATCCCTGGTGGGGAAGAGTTTACTGCCCTGTTGAGAACAATTGATTGAGGTATCCAAGGTTTTACTACAGTTGTGATAAAACAGTGGTGTGCCAATCCAAAAACAAAAGGTGGCAGCAGAGACAGGTACCAATGAACTTTCAAACACAGGTCTTTTTCACGCAAAAAAAAAAAAGAATAAAAATGAACATTTTAAAAATTACTCTGTGAAAGCCAAAGCAGACAAAGTCCAGCATTTTTAAACCATATTTCAGAGGACAGAGCTATGGTCATCAGAGCACAGATTACACCAGAGCTGCAAAGTAACCCAGTGCTATTCTACACATTTTGCCAGAGGGATGAGGTTACAGTAGTGCACGACAACCCTGAAGTGTAGGCCAGTGTTATTATCATTGCGTGTTAGGGGTGGTGGTTAGGGAAATGTGCAGAGAGCAGCTGTGAAGTTTACTGCAACAACAGTGTAAATAATTAAGGACTGGGGGTGAAGGTAGACAGAGAAAGAACTGAGGGTTTTTGTGGTAAGCGAACACACATTCCTGGATGCCAGCTTTGCCTGGAGATGGACAACAGTTCTACCCACTGAGAAACAATAGAGACATTCCTTTCAGTTACAAGTTTTTCAGATTTCAAGACTTGCTACTATTCAGTTACCATATCTACCAGGATTAGGAGACCTGCTTTCTGAATCTAGTTGTTTCTTTGTTTATTTAAATAAAGTATTTACTTCCCCACCCCCTGTGCTGAAACAATTCCTGACTAACAGTGATCCAATAAAGCCTCCCCCCCCCCCCGTTTTTCAAGAGCAGTAACAATGAAGGAGCCATTTACACTTCTCTGACAATTATAACAATGATGTGATTTTGGGTGGACCATAATGCAACATATTCTTCACAGCTACAGTGACATGGCTGGCCTTTAAAGGAAGGAAACATGCCACAAAGAGAGCACATGTGTTAAATGACGAGGCATCACAATAATTTTCCTTTTTAATCCTTACTATAAACAGAAGTAACTTGTCTACCTTTTCCAATGAGGAAGTTCTATTCTATCAGCACAAGAAATATATGAGACTCAAACTAGAAGGAAGCTAGGGAGTATGAAGTTAGTAGAATTAAAAAATTCAGAGTATGCTCATTTTTGCGAATAAACTTGACCAAACAGGAATTGAAATACAATATTCACAACATGTGTGTATTTGAACTTTATAACTCAATCTGGTCTTTCAAAACTGTTTCTGGGCAATAGCTTACTTCCCCCCACAAAAAAAGGATCTAGTTCAAAATGTGAATTATCAAGCCAAAGCATTCTTTCATCTCCTTTCCCTCACCAGAGCTGAAGATAGGAGTTTCAATGTAACATTAGAAAATACAGGACAATGCTTAAGTCAAAAATTAAGCAACACATATTACAACCCTTATGGTCTCTGGAAGAGTATCCAGGGGACCATTGGGATATTGCTGTCCTCTCCCTTCACAGGCAAAGAAGAAAGCCTGGCTCAAAGGCCTCCTCAATATGGCCACAGAGGTATCCTCCTGCCACCCTCTTGATAACACAGCCCCTAAACAAGAAGAAAACTACATCAAACCTCAAAATGACAATGAATTCCACCACCCATCACCTCTGTGGGAGCCAGTGGGAGGGAGGGAAATTGAAGGGGGGAATCAAATGCACAAGAACAGCAGAATTGGCAGGAGAAATCCCTGCCCCCTAATTTCCACACTGACTGGTGAGCATGGTAGGGCTTGGATAGCGCCGGCCTACCCATGAGACAAGGTGAGGTGATCACCTCAGGTGACAGGATCCAGAGGGGCATCAGATTCTCAATGTAGATATTTATTCCCCCTTTGCTACTGATGTAGATCTTTACTCTTTTCTTCTTCCATGGTGGGGCAGGGAGGTGCCCATTTTGTGGTTCGCCTCAAGGGCCAAAATGTCTTGGGCCAGCCCTTGGCTTTGATATGGTGATGTCTTCACCACAGCAAGGATCGCTCTGGCAATTGACTAATAAAAGCTCCTTGCATTGTTATACAAATAAGCATGGAAGGATTATTATTCAGAATAACAGATGCAATAATTTCTCCAGCTGAAAAAGTAGTTTTTACCGGCTGTAACACTGAAGTAGTATAAAATTGTATAATATTATATGGTATTTATTGCCTTGCATATGACCCTGTATAAAATGGGGTGCTTTCCCTAAAACAATGGGATGTTAGCTTCATATACCATGCAATATTCTCAAAAACATAAGCAAATTGCATTGACTTACTAAATGGCAAAATGTGATCATGCAGACCAAACTGTAGAGAGCAACATTTTTAAGGTATACAACTCATTCACTACACAATTATATGCAAGTCTACTTCCAGATAAGTGGGTACAGTGGTACCCCGCAAGACGAACGCCTCGCAAGACGGAAAACCCGCTAGACGAAAGGGTTTTCCGTTTTGGAGGCGCTTCGCAAAACGAATTTCCCTATGGGCTTGCTTCGCAAGACGTCAGCCCATAGGGAAATCTCAGGGACAGTGGGGAAGCGCAGCGCGTCTTCCCCACTGTCCTCGGACCTCCTCCGAAGCCGGGCGGCGGGGCGGGAACACCTCCACCCGCCGCCGGGCTTCAGAAGGCTCCTCCGAAGCCGGGCGGCGGGGCGGGAACACCTCCCGCCGCCGCCCGGCTTCGGAACGGTGCTCCGAAGCCGGGCGGGGGGAGGGAACACCTCCCGCCGCCGCCTGGCTTCGGAACGGTGCTCCGAAGCCGGGCGGCGGGGCGGGAACACCTTCTGAAGGCGGGCGGGGGGCGAAAGTCTTTGCTCCCCCCTGCCTGCCTGTCCCGGAGGGCTTTTGAAGGCAGGGGGGGAGCAAAGACTTTCGCCCCCCGCCCGCCTTCAGAAGAGGTCCAGGACCTCTTCTGAAGGCTGGCGGGGGGCGAAAGTCTTTGTCCCCCCTGCCTGCCTTCCCAGGGGCTTTTAAATCGCCCCGGACAGCGGAGAAGTCCTCCGCTGTCCCGGGGCGATTTTAAAATGCCGCCCGTCAGCATTTTAAGATCGCCCGGACAGCGGAGAAGTCCTCCGCTGTCCCGGGGTTTTTTAAAATGCTGGGGGTGGGAAGAAAAGCCCTTGTCCCCCCCCCCAGCCTTCAGAAGAGGTCCGGGGACAGACTGTCCCCGGACCTGGTCTGAAGGCGGTTTCCCTAGGAACGCATTAATTGATTTTCAATGCATTCCTATGGGAAACCGTGCATCACAAGACGAAAAACTCGCAAGACGAAGAGACTTGCGGAATGAATTAATTTCATCTTGCGAGGCACCACTGTATAGGATTTCAGCCTTAGAAACAGACTGAAGTGCTGTTCACAGCAGTACACTAAGTAAATCTGGTTCCTAGATGTGGTTCCCAAAATAAAACAATAAAATGTCACTCTGAAATGTGCTTAGGTTTGTTACCTTCGAGAGCATTGCAGTTTCAAAATCCCTTTAATTTAGAATGAACTATCACAAGGCTTTGTTCAAGCCTAATCAAAATTAATGCAGGCTGAGCAATAAGACTACGCCCTTTTGGCTGTAATTCTGTATCATTTTTGCCTGTAAAAATCCAACAGAATTTACGTGCAGAAGGATTCCCCAGCCTTATCTGATATGGCTGAGAAATCCTCCTATCCTTTTCAGTCCAGGCAGTTCAAAGCAAACAGGCTTTAGACAGCTGTCAAAATGCAGTCTCCCAGAAGCCTTTATTGTAATAAAACTCATTAAGAAAGGATATTAATAGAAAATATGATTTGTCATGTTTCAAAAAGCTAAATGGAAACAAAGGGTCTAATAGGTAACCTGATCAGTCAAAATTCCCTTAAACATACTCTCTGCACTTGAAGTAAATACTCCAGAGTGCATATATTTTGCTACATCGGAATAAAACATCAAAGAAGATGGAATGGCAAAAACAAGCTGGCTGACTGCGAGTGCTTAAATTCTCTGTGTTTATAGAACTATGCCGGGATGTTCAAGGTAATGAATATGCAACCTGTAAATATCTCAAAGTAATGAAAGATGAAGGGTAATAAATTCTCTAGAGAAGAGAATCATCTTACCGATAGTTCCTGACAACTGTTTCTTTCTTAGACACACTTCACCAGGGAAAAATAAAACATGCCTTTTCAGGTACGTATTAGGAATATAAGTGATCTCTGATTTCCTGTCCAGAAGCAGAGAAAGAAACATGTCACTGCAGTTTTTAATCTGACTAGAACTGACAGAGGAGTCTACTATGATGTATGCAGCTCAGAAATCAGAGATAATAAAACTGACATATCTCACTTTACAATCTTTCAGACTGTTCTTTGCTCCAGCTGGCAAAGCATGGCTCTTGGCTGCATTTATTTACATCCAAATAGTTTGTATAGCTTTATTTTAGAAAGCTTTGCCTCTAACACTGTGTAAACTATCGCTGTTGTGAGCAGCTTTCATATAGGAACCAATCTTAGAAGGTTCTGTTGCATTAAATGAAACATTAAAATGTTGCCCCAATGGATTTGGAAACCCCTGGGACTGGAAGCATTGGCTTAGCTACCAGAGCTGACATCTATTCTAGAAAGGCATTCTTAATACTGAGCCCTATACATGCATTCCTACCAATACAATAACTAATCACCTAGAATAGGCTCTCTCCACTGCTCACTTACCCACTCCTTTCTGAGTGTGTACTTTCCTGACTCACCCTTGGGTTTTTGTGTGTGAGGGCAGGATAGATATCTACAAACTACTAAACCATAACTTTAAATGTTAGAATTTATCCAGTAAAGGTAAAGGAACCCCTGACCATTAGGTCCAGTTGTGGCCGACTCTGGGGTTGCAGCGTTCATCTTGCTTTATTGGCCTAGGGAGCCAGCGTACAGCTTCTGGGTCATGTGGCCAGGATGACTAAGCCGCTTCTGGAGAACCAGAGCAGCGCCATTTACCTTCCCGCCGGAGCAGTACCTATTTATCTACTTGCACTTTGACGTGCTTTCGAACTGCTAGGTTGGCAGGAGCAGGGACCGAGCCACGGGAACTCACCCCATCATGAGGATTCGAACTGCCAACCTTCTGTTTGGCAAGAAGAGGAGTTTGGATTTGATATTCCGCTTTATCACTACCCGAAGGAGTCTCAAAGCAGCTAACATTCTCCTTTCCCTTCCTCCCCCACAACAAACACTCTGTGAGGTGAGTGGGGCTGAGAGAACTCAAAGAAGTGTGACTAGCCCAAGGTCACCCAGCAGCTGCATGTGGAGGAGCGGAGACGTGAACCCGGTTCACCAGATTACGAGTCTACTGCTCTTAACCACTACACCACTAGAGAGCCAGTGTGGTGTAGTGGTTAAGAGCGGTAGTCTTGTAATCTGGGGAACCGGGTTAAAACTAATGCTTTTGCTAATGGCATGTACCTGATCAAATAACTTGGTAGTATTTGCTATATCAATTCAATAAAATGTACATAATTAAAATTCCTTAGAAATCACAATCATTTGTTTCAACTAAACAGCCATTCTGCCTAGCACCCTTAAGTGTATCCATCTTTGCAGCTATTTTTTCTAGAGCTCTCATTTCCCTTAAATTAGTTTCCATCATAGAAGTATCAAATATAAAGTGCAAAGTCGTATTAGCAGCAATACATCTGGTGGAACCTTCAATTCCATTCCTGCTGGATTTTAGGACACTGTGTGAAAGCTCTCTGCTTGGGCAGGACTTCACAACATAATCAGATTGAGCCTCATTGTGGGGCATCTGCACACCAGCACTGCCAGGTGTTTGTATCTTTTCCAACAGCTATGTGATGTAGCCAAATGTACCAAATGTTTATCATGCCTGCCACTTTAGCAGTATAAATTAATAAAATGTAAGGTATATTCTGCTTTTCCCCTTCCCCTTTGAGTGGTATCTCTGTAACAATTCTGTAACATTTAAAAAAAAATATTTAACTCTCAGACTATCCCCCCCCCAATCTCATAAGCATGCGCTGTAGATTAAGTGTTGTTGCTACTTGCTCTGTTAGGCATGCATTAATGCACCAGGGGACCTGTAATTTATTCATGCTATTCTGTCAACCCCCTTT
Source organism: Podarcis liolepis (assembly GCF_965112155.1). NCBI lineage: Eukaryota > Metazoa > Chordata > Lepidosauria > Squamata > Lacertidae > Podarcis > Podarcis liolepis. Next base: position 51,859,730 of record NC_139557.1, on the reverse strand, counting down.
GCAAGGAAACAGGACTGGAAAGGTACATTACTCTCTATTGCCATGCTCAGAAAAGAGCAAGCAAATATTCTCTTAACTACTCTATTTCAGCCCTTTGCTTATTTTCAGTATCATTTATATTCTGATCTAATACATGTGGCCCACCATTTTAGGCTGGATGTCCTTCTATTCTAGCCTGTAATTAGGACAATGGCAATGAAGAAGGAGGGGTAGACTGCATAATAAAGGAGAGAACTGAATATTTGTTTATTTATTTAATATGTGTACTTAGTTAAAACTCATTAGAGTGATCATATTTCTTATGGAGTGGTGTAAGTACAACCATAGCCTCAGTATTGCTACATTTAACTACCTCTGGAGCTGCCATCTTTGTTACTTTCCACCGTTCCTCATACTTTAATTGGAGCATGGCAACCTAAAATGTAGGAGACACGCCCCCCCATCTCTATGATAGGCAAATCCTTGCCCGATTAAATTCTGTCTGCCAAGCTGCTGTTAATGACACAGGAACATGGCTTTAAAAGTTTTTTTGTTTGTTTTTTAAGTTACAACCCACCGTTTGTGTAACAGATTTTAGCTTCCTATAAATATAAGCTTCACTCTTTTTCTGGAAAGTTTTTCTAAGGACAAAAGCAAAATAATATAGTGAGAAGGAATTCACCCCTTCTAGAAGTGCCTCTGTTGCAAAGTAATTGCAAGTACTTTTGCGCTCATAGTGAGATATTGGCTTGTCAATTTCTCTTGCAGTTTTTATTCTCATTATTGTTTGCTTATCTTATGGTCTTGCTTCTCGCCTTGTGCATCTCAGGATAACCTCATTTTCATCACGGCATGAATACAGCAATGAATGAGGCCACAGAAAGAAAGAAAATACAGCTTTCCTCAATAACTACAGCAGTGCAATAATACACAAAGCCCTTTGCTACAGTTTGGGTATTTTGTGTATATCATTAACAGGACAATAAAGGAATCAAGGACAATGACCTGATAAATTTAGCAGCAACAAGGCTGTACTTTCCTGACTTTTCAGAATAACCTAGTATTTCTGACCTGCATTTTAAAACTGTCATTGAGCTCTACTGCAGCATGACAATAGAAGCAGCGTGGACCACTCAGGCATGTTCAATTGCTATAACACAATTACCTGAGAAATACAATCTGAACTACACTCTTTTCCATAGTAGTTCACAATTCTTGGGTCAAGTAGTACTAAATATTACTGAGGCAAGTATTGTTAAAACGGTCATTATAGTCCTCCGAAAACCTCAACTGTGCAATTGGTAATGTTCAGTCCTCTTACTCCTAATATAACAAATCTCACTGTTGTTAAGCCTGTAGTTTGGTAATTTGATTCTACACATAAAGGTTTTGAGTACAGACTCATAGCACATAAATCAATGAAACTGAATAAAAATAAAAAGGCAAAGTGAGGATACAAAACAGTATGCCTATTTTCCTCAGTATATACAAACAAAGGTCTGAAGATGTGCATATAAAGATTTTCCACACTGACCCTCTTAACACAGTCTGCATGTTTATTGCTTTTTAAAATGCTTTTGTTAGTGATATTGAATGTTAGAAGATAGAGTAGGCTAGAAATGTAAAATAAATACTTATTTATTGGTATTTGAAAGCACATGACTTCTGCCACCATTTACAGTTCCATTATGTTATGTGAGTGCCATGCAAAGGAAAATAAGCAAGTTGAATAAGGCAGCAGATGCCCTGGGTTATTTTAAATAATTTAATCATGTGACTAATTGGTCTCTGCTGGGTTTCTGTGGTAACTGCTTCCTAAGTGCTGATGGCAATTGTGTTAAATGTAGCTTGGAAACAGCACGTAGGGTGTAGTGCCTTCTAGAGAGCAGAGGGATTCCATACAGCTAGGCTTGGAAGGTGCTCCAGCGGAGCCATCGATGATCAAACATCAAAATGTTTACAGCTGTGGCTATGAACTGCTTCTTGACTTCCAATAAAGGGGTTTTTGCATCTCTTCCATAAAGGTTGTGAGCTGAATGACTGTCCTCTACCCTACTTCTAATGCATGTGCATCTGAATTTTCGGCAGATTTAAAAGATGCATGCACAAAGAGCACATATTGAAACTGAATGGCCAGCAGTTGTGCAACTGTTTAGAATCAAACTCAAATTACTCTAACTTGTACAACGTAAGCTGGAGCACATCATTTATGGTTGTACAAATGATACAAGGTATTAGTTCTTTCCATAATTCATTGGGAAGGGGACATAAATTCTATTTTATTTATGTTGTTTCAAAAAAAATTATATATTGCTTGATAGTAAAAAAAAACAAAAAGCATCCTTGGTTATATCAGTGTTATTTTCATTGTTATTGGGTTAAGTGACTGGTCAGGCTGCTTTCAGAATACTCTCCTGCCAAATGTGTCTGCCAAATTTAGTTTGGTGTGCCAGCTGCACTTGTTCCTATAAAGGTCTGCCTCCCTCCAATGACAGACGACTAAGGGCCAGTGACTGTGTACACATGTGTGGGGCTTTTTGTTTTGTGTTGTTATAGTCTGTTACAAGCCACTTTGAGGCTATTTTGATCAGAAGATATGATATAAATCACTAAAATAAATATAAATTCATAAGATGGCAAAGTAATAATTTACTGCTTGGTACAAATTAAAGTACTCTTTAACATCTAACACCCAGCTACAATTTACCATTCTGATGGGGGGGGGTTTTCCTGCAGTTAGCCTTGGGGCTCATGCACTCACCCCCTCAGTGAGTCCACAAGAAGGAGGTTAGAAACTTCCATTTCTGCTTCAGTTTAGCCACAGTTTAGCATCACAGCCCATCACTAAACTGTTGTTAATCTTAGCTATAGTTTGTTGGCAAAATGTCAATTTCTTAAACGATGGTCTGAAATTGGCTTGTAATATTAGCTAGTTTGTTCAAGTTGGATGCCACAGCAATATGTCGTTAATCTAAAACAGAAACAAACAACAGCCACACTGGAAAAGGAGACTGGAAGTGGGGTGCGGACAAGACCAATGCTTGTCTGTTCTCAATCTTGTTACACTCAACTATCATTTCACATTATATCTGAATGAACTGAAGAATTTTGTGGTAAATAGTGTTTGCTTGTTCCATTATTCCATTCTAGCTAATCCTTCTCTTGTCTGTTTTAAACTATTAACATTTAATATGTGACAAACTTCAAAAAGTATTAAATAAACAGACAGGAAATGGTCAGTTCCCAAGTTACATCATTCTGCTGTATCACTAAGGATACAATCCTACGCATTATTAGCTGGGAGCTATGAAATATGGATAAAAAGTGAGCTGTCTTTTCAGAAGAGTAAAGTTTATTTAACCTGCTCCATGGATGAAAGAGACAATAGTATATATGTCCCCTCTTCAGTATGAGCTTGAAATTACTCTCAAACACCAGATAAGGAAAATGATAGAGATACTCACACTGCCTTGGAAAAGGAAACACAAAACCTTCACAGATGTTCCCTGCATCAGATCTAACATTTTGCTAAAGTATAAATATCACTAAAGTAACTTTTTGGAATAAATACTACTTTACAGATTTCAGTATTTCTGTTGGGGAGGTTGAGGGACAACTACACTTTATAAAGTTTTTTTTTTTAATGTCCTCTAATATTTTTTAAGTACTAGGCAAAATATGAAGGCATTAAGACACTTTTACTTGCAAACATTGCTTTTAAATATGAACATATTTGAATATATATTTTTACCAATGACATTAAGATACATTAGGTAGAAAAACAAGTTTATAAAAATGCAGTCTTCTTGACACTCTAATTTGTGCCTCTAATGTTCAGAGTCCTAATGAGCCACTAACTTATGACAGTAAGCTATATCAAAATGGAGTTAATTTCAATACATTGCATAACCTCAGGAAAACTGGATATTTCATGAACATTTCATTCTCAAACTCCTTCACGCTTGATATGAAAACAGTATAGCCAGCCATACTGCTGAATTTCCTCCAATATTAATCCGAAAGTATCTGGTGTTTCAAATTAAAAAGGGTTGGGGGAGGGGGAGCGAGAGAAAGCAAACAAACCAAAACCCTAGTAACAAAAGCAACAACAGAAGCCATCATGCAGTGTTCACAAGTATAGAATCATTTTCCTTTCTGTTACCTTGCAATACATAAAGATACATGCACCGCGCAAGAAGGGCAAAATCAGAAATGTTAAACTCACTTGCCACTAAATATAAGGGAATACATAATTTTTCACAACTTCCGGAAGGCACGAGGTTTTGAAAGCGTTCAGGATGGTCTAGAATGATGTGCTAAGAGGATATGACCCCTATGGATACTTGTATGGTGTACTAAGAACCAACTAGTCATGCCCTACCACTTCTGCCTCAAGGAGCATCTTCTGTGTGCTCCCCTGAGTTACACATGTGTTTTGTAGTAGTAGTAGAAATTGCTGCTGTTACAACACAGGCCAGTTTTGAGCAATATTTCACAGAGTGAATTATTTCAATGTATGTTCAACACAGAGGGGTTTTGTGGGTGAATTTCTGTGGGTGGAATATATTCACACTGTCGAAACCACAGAATTGATTTAATGAGTATGGAAGACTTCCACTATGCAAATTTCTTTCAGAAAACGCAATGGTTGTACAGTAGGGCAAAAAAATGAAAAAGCTCAAAGAAAGACTCTCTGTTCATTTATATAGTCTTTTCTCTCTCTCCAACTCTCTTCACAACAAGGTATCAAACACTTTACGGCGCTAGCATTTCAAGAGATATCACAAATTGTATTTTTTTATTTTGAAGTCCAACTGGAAACAATGAGTTAATGTTACGGAGTATAAAAAGCACAGCTTATTTTCCACCTCCTTGTTATTTCCCATTCTCTTACATGACAATTATCTTGGACAAAACGTAAGAGTTTTTCTGAACTTATTGTGCCTCCTAGAGCTTTGTCGGGTAAATGATTTTGAATGGGGACAGAATTTCATCCATGACACAGCCAACCTTCCCCCCACATGTAACTTTACTGCAGTTGTACTATCAATACTTTTTCTATCTGTAGTTTTAATTTTTCCACATTCTGTGAAAAGTGGCTACAAGGTAAACGATGAAAAAGGCAAAATACACATACAAATGCTTCCAAATATGCAAAATATGTGATCCAATACTCAACAGAAGACTCTTACTGACTCCAGTGTGTTTTGGATCTTCACCAAAGAAAGGAAGCAGTAAATAGAACACTTTTTTTTTTTAAAAAAAGCTACTTATTTTAATGTCTGCTTTCACAGGCGTTATTTGTCACAGTAGCAGGTAACAAATTTGCTTCAAGAGGTGTGATTTAAGTTGACAATGTCCCTTTAAACTTCTGAATTCTAAGCTTAACTGTGGCATATTTACTCTCCCCTTTTTACTTTTTCTTTGCTCTGAGGTATGTGGACCATCTGTGCCTCTAATATGGTGTTCTTAAATAGCCTCCAGTGTGATTCAGTTTTTGTTTTTAATCACTTTTCATTTTGAAAAACTTCCTCTCCATTAACTCTTTAATTTGCTATTTTAAAGACATTTAACAGCGTTCCTTCCTTCGTAAGCTTTAAGGATGACTTTAGGTCTCAAGGACCATCACATGAAACTATACATGTTTGACAACATTCTTAGACGACTCCAAAGTGGTTAGAACCTTCTATATAATAATATGGCATGAGAACTTAGCCCTGCAATATCACATGAGAACTAGGGTTTCACCTGACAAGCTGGGGCCCATATAAGGTGATCTAAAATAGCACACACTAGCCTCTACTGTAGAGCACCTGGCTCTCTTTGCGCATGCACATGAATTTCTTTTTCACCTTTCTAGGCTAACATTGACCAGAAAAATGCCCTGTTTAAACAATCTGCATATATGTTACACTACTATTGGACAATACTAGACAAAATGCAGAAAAATACCTGCGGATATACCACTGTCTCTCATCAAATATTTAGTTCATTCAAAGGAAGCTATTTCATATCTGTGCTACCCCAAGTTTGGCATGGACCATCCACAAACCTTTTTATCCTACATTGCCAAGTTTCATATCACTCTGTTGACTTATATCCTAACTTTGAGTCATGGCCCCATCCCAATTTCTTATTGTGTGTGTGTGTGTGTGTGTATTTGTTAAATATTTTCCTGGTTTACGAAACAAACAACTTGTCTTGTCTCTTTATTCGGGTTGCACAGTCTTTCTGACAAATCAGTTACATTTGTTGTGAGACCTTAGTGTTGAGTACAGTATATGGTTGGGGGAAAAGAAGGGTGAAGAGGAGGGGTGCAGTGACGAGGCTTATATTTTTTTGTATAGTATGTGTGTGGGGTTTTGTGTCAGCATCAACTGGGTAGTTTCTCTTTGTATTCATTTATTACATTTCCTTGGTAGTGAGAGGTATTGGGCGTAGGGTGTGGTTTGTTGTCTGTGGTTGGCTGCAGTGGGGTTTGTTTGCATTTGTGAGAGGTGGGGAGGGCTTGTTGGGTCAGGTAAGCTGTATGCTGTTGGTGGATTCCTGTTGTTGTCTTGTTGGGCTGTGTATAGCCTTACTGGGGTGAAGGCATCCTCTTCTATTTGTCCCTGTGTCAGTTTCAGTTTATTGGTTAGCTTTTCTAGCAAAACCGTTTCCCATACAATTTGATACCATTGCTTCATGTTTACTCCTGACAGGTCTCTCCAGTGTCTGGCTATAAGGCTTCTGGCTGCTCAGAGTAGGTGGGTTATAAGCTCTGTATAATGCGAGTGGTCATTATGATCTTGAAAGATGTTCAATAGGGCCAATTCTGGGGTGAGTTCTAATACCTGTTTAGTTATTTTGCTTATCTCTTGTAGGACTGCTGTCCAGAAGGTTTGGATTTTAGGGCACTCCCAGCCACATTGTGTCTGTGGTATGTGTCTGTGGAGTTGCAGCCTCTCCAACACCTTGGTGAGGTTCCTGGGCGTATCAGCGCCAGTTTCTGTGGTGTTAAGTACCACCTGTAGGTGAGTTTCAGAGTGAGTTCCCTTCTTTTGGCAGATATGTATTTAAAGGGAGGTTCAGACCACATTTTGGTCCATTGGATGGGGTTAATTTCATAGCCTATGTCGTGCTCCCATTGTTCTTTGATTGCATCAAGGGGGGTTGTGGGATTTTGGAGCAGTATTTTGTATTTTGTGGATACCATCCCTTTACCGTGTCCCTCTGCTGTCAGGAGAAGGTTTTTGAAGGTGGTCAAGGCCCTGGTGGTTGCTGATTTTACTGCTGGATTGTTTAAGAAGTCATGTAGTTGATGGTGTGTTAGCCAAGGTAGTTTGTCTTGAATTTCTTGTGTTGGTATGGGTTTGTTGTTTTGGTAGAAGTCTCTTAAACAGTGTAGGCCTTTGGCTTCCCAGGTTTTTATCCGGAGGTTTTGTGCTGGGTGTTGGAATAGTGGGTTATAGGCCAGGGGGGTTAGTGGTGATGGGGATAGTTTGCCTACTTTTTCCTTCCATGTTTTAAGCATGGACTATGTGAACCTGTTCAAGTGTTGTGGCTTGTCTGAGTTGACACCTCAGATGTGATTATGAACTGGGGACTTCCCAGATCACTGTGAAAACAGTGGCATACTGACACAGGGTAAGTGTGGATATGGGATCCTATTAACCTATTAACAACAAACCTTTTTAATACTGTAATATCTGAACACTATTATATCAGTCACTGTATTATTTGAATCTAAGAAAGATATTGACAAGATAGAATGTGTGCAGATGACCCAAGATGATAAAGGGTCTGGAAACCAAGCTTTATGAAGAATGGTTAAGGGAATTGGGTCTGTTTAGCCTGGTAAAGAGAAGACTGCAAAGAGAGATGATAGCCATCTTCAAATATCTAAAGGGCTGTCATTTGGAGGATGTTTTCTCTTGCTCCGGGGGAGGGGGGAGGGAGGTTAGGATCCAAATCAATGGATTCAAGTTACAAGAGAGAAGATTCCAAATAAACAGCAGGAATAACTTTCTGATGATAAGAGCTGTTCAACAGTGAAACAGACTCCAATGAGAGGTGGTGAACTCTCCTTCCTGGAAGGTTTTTAAGCAGAAGTTAGATGTATTGTCTAGTTGAGAGTTCTGAATTGCAGGGGGTTGGACTAGATGGGTCCCTTCCAACTCTGATTCTATTAAGACACCATGAGCGTTTCACCAATAACTGCATTATTTTGGAAAAAATATATACTCACTAAAGGCTTCTGCTTCATGTTCCAAATAAAACACATGATTAATTAATATGGACTTGAAAATATTAAACCACAATAAGCCAAAACCCAAAGCCAACACACTACACACCAGCACTAGCCCTTTAGAAATACAGATCTTGAACTGTTCCTTGAAAATAAGCAAACTGAAATTGACTGAGCAGGGCAACAAAGGATGTTAAAGGTGCAGGCCCTTCATAGTGAACGCTTTTATTGGCTCTCCAAAGATGCAACACTAAGGCTCCAATCAATCAGACTTAGGCCTTGGTTTGCACTTAATATGGAGTACATCCTATTGAACTCAGCGAAACTTACTTCTGAGTAAACATGCATAGGATCAGGCTGTAGCACCACCAGTCTGACATCTCAACTCCCACAAACAGGCAGGGGGCAGAAAGGGCCTTTGTGAATTTAATAGCTGGAATTGTACCTAGAAATGAAGTGGAAGCCAACAAAAATGTCAGAACATAAGTAATTATATATTTTTCTACAGTGTGTGTGTATGTGTTTCAAATAACTGAGCAGCTACAATTGCTGCAATCCAGCATTTCCAAAGTAAAAAGTATGTAGGGGCTCCCCAGTTCTCCATGAGTAGGAAAATCTTGGCATGTACCAAGGGAAATTCTGGAGTGAATACAAAACATTTCCTTCCAGAGGAGAAAATGAGATCACATATATTCCTAAATGTCCTTCTAAGATTGTCAGCACACAGTGAGGCTCACCAACCATTTTCTAACTGAACATTATGCCCTGAGAAAAAAAGTATGTTTTGATGCTATAACAAAGCATCCCAAAGAAATACAATATTTCTTTTCAGTCACTTTGAGAACTAACTGATGTACAGCTGTCTTCTGCATGCTTGATTTTTCTACAGAATGAGATAGAATGTTATCTTCTCAGCGAGAGCTGACCCAGCAGTTTCACATGCAGTTACAATATGACCACATATAAAATATAGCAAGGAACATTTTTAGACATGTGATCGCTTCATCTCTATGCTTGAATATAAACAATAACCACAATTGTCCATGGGTTGGGTTGTTATTTAAACTGATTTAGGGTCCCTTCAGGTCCAAGATACACATGGTGGTGGTAGTAAACATATCTGCCCCAATCATTTCTGTTATTTACTGAGTTGAATAGGATCCAAAATGCAGCAGTCTGATTGGTTTTAGAACAATAGGATTCAGAATCCAGCAGTCTGATTGGTCCACAGGAGCCACTCAATCCAGCTCCAGGTGGAAGTGAATCCGCAACCTTATTGGCTTGCAGGAGAATCCCGGAATTAGCCAATCACATGGGGCCCATTGTGTAAGTAATGTATATAAAGCAGACATTCTGGGGGAACTTCCATTCCTCCTCACCACTATGAGCTGAATAAAGAGCATGAAATCCACTCTCAACTCCAAGTATATTTCAATTTCTAAAACAAGGGACAGGGTGTGATCCCATTAGGAAGGACTGCTGTTGCCTCCCAGTCATCTTTCCCACTGTAGCCCTTCCTCCCACAAGCTTTTGTCACAGGCAGCCTCATTTCTGGAATTGAAACTTGCTGGGAGAAAAAAGACTTCAGGGGGAGGGCTGCATAGGAAATAACGGTGGGCAGGAGATTGGTTTAGTGTCTCCTACCCAGGTGCCCCATTTCTGCTTTATATCACACCCAGCTTTAAATCTGTATTTCAAAATCAGCCTGTCACTGGACCTTAGTGGATTCTTCTGGTCAATTTGTTTCTAACACATGCCCCATTACTTGAAGGAGATGGTCAGATTTTAAGTCATAATTAGTCACATCCATCTCTATAGAGTGAATGATGCCAGAATACAACATGACTGATGTAACACAACTTAATGGTTATAATTAAAAGGGAACATGCCTCTTAATTGCATTGGATACCTGCTAATCATCTGGACAATGGGAATTTGATTCAAATTTAGGGTATTAAATGGCAGCAGATGGACAATAAACTCTCCACTAAGCATGCATACACTGATGAGCACTCCATTCTGCCAGTTAACTCCATTAAGGATATGTTGGTGGCATCAGTCAGTCCCCAAAATGCTGCATTTGGTGCTGAAATAATTGCTAGTGAGGAAATTTTGATAAGTTAGTTAAAAAATAGTTGATGTGCTTTCATTGTTGCTGCCACATTAGCATAGACAGTAAACAGCACATTTGTTCTACAAGTGTGGCTCCAGAGTCTTCTGTGTAACGGCAGTTTTGTAATTCAGTTTTCAAGAAACTGAGGTCACTTCCAGATGAACTCTTTAAATGAGCATCCATCCAGATTTCTTTTCACAGATTTTGTGGGGAGGTATGTCATGTGCCTGATCTATACCTTACACAACCTATATTCATAAATATATTCAAAAACATATTACACAGGGGGGGTATCACAGGTCTCTATTTTTCTAGACATGCAAGCAAACTGATGCTGTAAAACATGCCCCCTGAAACTTCCCACCATGTGTAGGAAGTGAGAAGGATAAAGACTATATTCTTGTCATGAAGGCAGACACCAGAATCCCCTTGAGTGTCTGTGTGCAAATTGACACAGCTGCTAGTGTTCACAGATGTTCTGAGGTTGAACACACAACATACATATGCCACTGGCTGATTGACTACTGATTTAAACAAGGCTACTGACGAAAAAGGAATCCCAGTTTTAAATTAAGCCTGATGTGAATTGTGTGGATAAATCCAAACATATTATCCTGCCATGGGCCCTTAAGCTTTGCAAACAATAATTATATATGTTTACAATCCTGATATTTCAGCCACTTGCATTATCTAAGAACATGTCCCAAATTTAAAATAGTCCGCACTGAACCTTGCTTATCAGCTCCACTTTTAAACAAAATGGCATTTGTGGTCAAAAGTTATTTCACCACCACAAGAAATTGCTGCTGGTAAATTTCTGGTTTGCCCTATTTGCTTTGAAGCTTGCAGTCTAGTATAGTTTAAGAGACATCATCTCAGCCAGAAACAGAGTGGAACAATGCTCAGCTGTAGATGCCTTTGCTTTTGTCATTCTAATGTACCTACCTGAAAGGTCATATACTAAGCAATGAAAAATACCAGCCTAGAAGCTTCTAAGAGATAATCAACTGGAAAAATATGAGGCTTTATTTAAGAGACAGGAGTTAAATAGCAAGGAAATCATTTGTTAGAGAAGACACACACAGATTCAGTGGGACACAGCCAGCCAGAAGGAGCTTGAGGGAAAAAAATGCTGTAGTTGAATCCTGGGTTCAAGTTGCCTTGGATATTTTGAAGGTTATTTCATGGACATGATCTAAAGTGACTTTAGACTTTGTAACCAAATTAAAGGAGCCTTATTTAAGATCTAGGGAGTAAATTTGGGAGTACTGTAGAAATACATGGGACTTCACCGGCCCAGTAAATAGAGAGAGAGGTTTGTGCCACTGGTGGATCATGGGGACTCAAATTTCAGTGATGCCCTGTGCAATCGCCAAAGTTCATTGTCCCTCCGCCTTTCTCACTCCATTATAAATCATAGTTGTGTTATATTTGAAAAGCTTATTTTAAAGAATAAATCCACAAGAAAAACAAACCCTAACCCTTGGGGTTTTGTTTTTTTACAGTTAGGTGAATGAGCAACATCTACAGTTTTTCAAACTTCCCTGAACGAAAATGTTCAGGTTTCTAGTTTTCTTTCTTTTTCTTTTTTAAGAAATGTGATCAACATTTTGTCACTATTCATTGGCTTAGCAGGGATTCATGCATCTTATACCTTCCTCGGCTATACACTTAAACCAGCAATTTCAAAATTATTCAGGTGAATAATATCCTATATTTACTCCCAGCCTGAGATATACTGCATTTTTCCGTGTATAACACGCCCCCATGTATAAAACGACCCCCATTTTTAACACTTATTTATATTAAAAAAACCCTCGTCTTATACACAGAAAAATACAGTATATATCTCCTTATTAACCATATGGCAATGAACTCCAATTACAAAAGGATTCCTCAAAACAGATTGCTATGCATCATTATATCATTATCTAGTTCAGAACTTGCTTGTTATGCAACTGAAAGCAAAGCCGATTATACCATGCAGTATAATTTGATGCATCATCATATATTCATTTTCAAGATGCCATTTTGTTTGCACATACTAAATTAATTTGTACAAGGGTAAACACAGGCATAGTAAACTCTATGGATCCCACTTAACAAAAATATTCCAGACTGCGATTTACATAAACGTTACTTTCACACAATTAGCTTTGTTTCCAATTTTTAAGACTTTTCAGTTCAAGTTTTCTCCATGTTTATGAAGGCTACAAATTTTGAAAATTAAACTGAATCCCCACACAATCCCAAATAAGAATGGAAATTGTTAATAAAAGCATCCAAGTGAAATTGTGAGACTTGACTAGTGTGACATGCAATGGAAATGTCACTTGTCATTTTAAAGATGTAAAAAATAATAATCAGATTCTACTATGCTCTGGTTGCCTGAAACTGGTCATTCTACAAGATTTTGTGAGCTCTGAGCAATGCTCTTTTAAGACACTTTTTACACACATGGAAGTTCACATTGATTTTCTTCAAGAGTGAGTGTAATACAAATATAACACCTATACTGGCCAGAATGCTCATTCAAACAGAGCCAAAATGGCAATTTAACCTTTCCTCAGCTGGCCTTTTATTCAGGTAGTAGTGCCTAACACTGTGTGCTCCCTTATCCTGACCGGCTTTTCCCTTGGGCAAGAATGAAGAGTGTTGGATGCTTCTTCCTGAACATACACAGAACACCTTCAGGCAGCAGAAGTCAATTGTGAATACTCCTCCTGCCACAAACAACTCTGGGAAAGACTAGCTGAGAGCCACTAGATACTACTACCTGCAGGGATTTGTTCTGCTTGAGGAAGTGGAAGAGCAGCAGTGCTGAACCAGTTCATTAATTTCAATGGATTTCAATGGATCTACTCTGAGTAGGACTAGCAACTCAATACAGCCCTAGTTTTTCAAAGGCCTTTAACCTCAGGTCAAATAAAATGAGAAACCATAGTTAATGGAATACTTGCTGGTTTGAGCCCAAAGGCTCATTTATATTTTGGCTTATTTAAGATAGGATAATTGAGCATGGATCGTGCAAATAAACCAAATACTTATATTCTTATATAAGCCACTTTTGTGATTACCTGGTATCTGTCATTTGTGTACTGTATAAAGAGTAAAGGTAAAGGTAAAGGTACCCCTGCCCGTACGGGCCAGTCGTGTCCGACTCTAGGGTTGTGCGCCCATCTCACTTAAGAGGCTGGGGGCCAGCGCTGTCCGGAGACACTTCCGGGTCACGTGGGCAGCGTGACGAAGCTGCTCTGGCGAGCCGGCACCAGCGCAGCACACGGAAACTCCGTTTACCTTCCCGCTACAAAGCGGTGCCTATTTATCTACTTGCACTTTAGGGGTGCTTTCGAACTGCTAGGTGGGCAGGAGCTGGGACCGAACGACAGGAGCTCACCCCGCCATGGGGATTCGAACCACCGACCATGCGATCGGCAAGCCCTAGGCACTGAGGATTTACCCACAGCGACACCCGCGTCCCCCTATATAAAGATTAGAACTGCTTAAATGTGGTAAATGTGAAGTCCCATTGATTTCTATGAGAGAGGGCATACACCGGCTCTCCCATGGAAATGAATAGGGCTTCAAAACCCCTTACAATGGTATATCTGGTTACATATGCTTCAGGTTACATACGCTACAGGTTACAGACTCCGCTAACCAAGAAATAGTACCTCGGGTTAAGAACTTTGCTTCAGAATGAGAACAGAAACCGTGCTCCAGCAGCACGGCAACAGCAGGAGGCCTCATTAGCTAAAGTGGTGCTTCAGGTTAAGAACAGCTTCAGGTTATGAACGGACCTCCGGAATGAATTAAGTACTTAACCCGAGGTACCACTATACTTGGATTGGGCTGTGTTCTATTCTTTGTTTCTTGCATGCGCATGTGGCTCTATTAGTTTGCAGCACATGTACTTGTGATATTGGATGACATGCTTTAGAACAATTTCCAGGTGGCTGCCATAAATAATCTGACTCAAATTAATATTCGTAAGAAAGTGTTTTTTATGTATGGCACATACCCTGCAGTGAGTTTTTAAAATGTAAATGTAGATTACATCCTAATGGGTCACATAACACCTGGTAATAATAGATATATCATTTCTGCTTTTTTATTTTTGAAGCGCTAATGAGTATCCCTTCTTTACTATTTTTCCCCCCAGACTAGGCTAAGTGCTTATTGCTGCAGTTCTTAGTCAGGGTAGGAAAGGGAAGTCTCCCTAGTACAATCCATTAGGAAATCCAAGCCATAAATGAAATGACCACAAAGACCTATCAGTTAGCAGAAATGCAGCAGCTGTACATATTTATTGTAACATAACACTATATTGTTGCAGAGATGTGCTGTTTAAAACATGCATAAGGCAGGTGAAACGTGACCATATTACTTCTCTGTTTGAAAATGAGAAGGTGTAGAGTGGCATAACCTCAAATACATAAATAAACATTAGACTAATGGGGAAGACAGGTACACAACAAGTCTGGCAATAACAGTTCAAAGGTCACTGGTAAATGTGAAACCTTTGCAGCCTTGCAAATTTGATCTTATACTATATTCTTTTTCAATGTGCTGCTTTAGCACATGCTATAAAAACTATAAGGGGCTAGTAAAGCTTTATCACACCTTCCTGAAATGAGGAACAGAAGGGAAAATGTCTGAGCATTATAGTCTACTCTTGATCACATGTATAGATTGAAAATACCAACGAAATGCAACTAATGGAGAAATGGCATTCTTATTTGATTAAAAACCTGAAGAGGTACTACAGTGGTGCCTCGCAAGACGAAATTAATCCATTCCGCAAGTCTCTTTGTCTTGTGGTTTTTTCGTCTTGCGAAGCACGGCTATTAGCGGCTTAGCGGCTATTAGCGGCTTTAAGAAAAAGGAAACAAACTCGCAAGAACTTGCAAGACGTTTCGTCTTGCAAAGCAAGCCCATAGGGAAATTCATCTTGCGGAACGACTCAAAAAATGGAAAACTCTTTCGTCTTGCGTGTTTTTCGTCTTGCGAGGCATTTGTCTTGCGAGGTACCACTGTAGTTAAAATCCTGAGACCAATAAGTGCTAAATTGCCCTGAAGTAGTTTGGCTTCAATAGGACCAGTGTTCCCCACCAGGGGGTACTCAAGGGCACGCAGAACCGGCACCTCTTTTTTTGTTCAAAAGATTATAAAAAGGATTTAGTAGGCACAAGGTAAACTAAAGCTGCAGCTTTTTCAAGTTGAACTGGCATTGTCTAAAGACATACTGTATGATAACTTGAAGATCACTACATGTCCTAGTGGCCATCTTGAAACCAAAGGCTCAGCTTGGTTGCTAGAGACCTACATAAATTTTCTGTACAATTCTTCGTCTTTAGTTATTTTCTTTCATTTTTTATTTAGGTAATTTATATACCATTCCATACTTCAAAGAAATCTCTGAGTAGTTTACATCACAATAAAAACATAAGAAATATACACAAAAATCATAATAAAAATCCACATTTTAAAGCAGCACAAAACTTATGGAGACCATATTAACCACTAGTAGGTCCAAAATACAGAAA
The DNA here is from genome assembly GCF_965112155.1 of Podarcis liolepis. Classification (NCBI taxonomy): domain Eukaryota; kingdom Metazoa; phylum Chordata; class Lepidosauria; order Squamata; family Lacertidae; genus Podarcis; species Podarcis liolepis. The sequence goes on along the minus strand of NC_139557.1, from coordinate 51,843,865 downwards.
TACAACAGAAACAAAGAACTCTGCCCACCAAATATAGAAGCATGCATTTATAGGTATTAGAAGTTATCAGTTTACACAGACTAAGAGGCTATTTATGCAACACAGTTGTCCAATTAGAGGGTGTGTTACTATGATGACTATTACTGGGGAACTCCTGTGAAAATATGGTGCTGGTAGAAGAATACCAGCATTTGTGGAAATAGATAATCTCTGAATCTAAAGCAAGGATTGGAAACCTGTGGTTTCCCAGATGTTTACTGACTTCCACCAGCCACAGCCAGAATGACCAAAGTTCAGGAATTATGGGAGTTGTAGTCTAACAACTGGAGAGCCACAGGTTCCTATCCCTCATTGAAAGTTCCCACCCTCAAAATGCCTATGGGAGAACGCCTTCTCCAGTATCAACCTTCCTGTGGATTAAAAGATAGTGGTCCATATCGCTCTCTTTATTGTGGCCACTAATAATCACTCAACTCAAATTCTGCCTCGTTCCCTGGTTTGTTATTGGGGGAGCCTTGCAGCACTTTTGAGTGCTTACCTCTGTTCTGCAGCAGACAAATCACCATGTTAGATTACCCAAACATCAACATCAGGTTGGCTATTGCATTTTGGGTAATCTAAAATGACCAATGGTTGCCTCCGACTGGAGCAGAGTGAAAGCAACATACCGCAGTAGGAAACGTGCAAACTTGGCTGATGTAAGTGATTGGCAATGGTAGAGCACGGAGGTAACACACAACAGCAGAAGGTGGGGGTCCAGGTGGAGCTGTCCAATGGGGTACCATGCCAAGGGCCCACTAAAGTCTGAATCCCAGTCCTGACTGTGTTTCATCATCTGGCATAAAGCACTCTTACTCCCTTAAAACTGATCATATCAAGCATCTGATAGGCACTGTGGCATAATCCCAGTCCCTGATGACTAAGTGGCACCTAGCTTTAAAATGTTCTGTGCCAATATGTTAACTTCATGAAAATGCCCCCCCCCCAAATCAAAAGGACCCCTGGAAATACTAAACCCTTCAAAAGAAACTGAAAACAAACCAAATGACAACAGCCATTTCAAAGCAGTCCTCTTCTGATATTCCCTATATAAATTTGCTTATTTCTATACCTTCACTCCAGAAGATTCAAACACAAAAACAAAACTCAGTATTTTATATTTATAAACTTAAAATGAGGAAAAAAAGAGAGTAAGTGGGGGAAAATGTTACCACAGGCAATTTAACCTCCTTTGTATTTGGATTACATTAGCTTGCCAAAGATACAGTGTGGAGGAATCCACAAAGGTGGATCTTTTGGGTCCAGGAGCATGTTCACAAACTGGTGTTCATGTGGTACTGTGGCTTGATACCTGTATGCAGCGATGAACAGACATTTCCTGTTTCCTGGAAGGTTTATCTGCTTACTTACTTAAGGCTTTGCTATCTAATACTCTCCTCCCCCTTCTTCTCTTCTCTTTGTTCTTTTCACATCCTTTTCTGGTCCAGCTCAACTGCAAACCTGTAGCGGGGTATGTTCCAACTTTTGTGAATTTTTGGTGATAGCCAAAGATAGTCATACTTAGAGAAGAACCAGTGAAATTAATGGACTTAAGCTACTTAAATATATGAGTATGACTTGTCTTAGCTGGATATCACATTTGCTTTTCCCACATCCACCAACAGCCATCAACTCTCTGTAAAGTTCTGAGCAACTTGCCCTAGAAATATGGTAAGTATTCAAATATATACAAAAATCCTTATCACGTTTTCTATAAAAATCACGTTTTCTATAAAAATTCTACATAGTGAAATCTTGTTACAACCCTAATTGTTAAAAAATAAAATTAGTGGTGCCTCAAATATCCATTATGTGCTCTGCCAAAAAAGAGCACAGCATCATTAACTAAAACTGAAAATGTCATCTGAAGGAGCTGCACATATATATTATTTCAGATGCATCTTCTTAGCTTCTAGCTGTGTGTAAACTAAAACAATTTTCAACCAAATTTCTTCACAAATCATGTTAATCTTATTATCTAATTTCTTTTGAAATTATCACTTACACTATTTATGTTGTTTTAGGTACTGCCAGCACTAAAATAAAAAACAGAAATGTCTGCAATGCTTAACACAAATTAATTAGAAAGAGAGAATGAGAGAGCAACAGAGGATCCACTGGAGTTAATGGAAAGAATTCAAGTCACCTACAAAGGACTTTGGATCAAGCTTTTAATCACAGTTCTAATCCTGCTGTCAGCTGTAGCAAGTGATAAACGCTTCGCTAATGTTATCTAGGTAGGTAGCAAAATGCTAAATGAGATTTGTATTCCTGCTGCTTTCCTGCATAGGTTTTAAGATTCCTTTCAGCAATAATCCTTACAAAATCGTAACTGCAATTAGAATACTTTTGGCTCTTATTTTTATGGCACAGTATCCTTGCCTGTCTTTACAGACACCTGACTTGACAGAATGCAAGTACAACCAGCTGATAAAAACTGATTAAATAGGGTATATATTAACAAAAGTCTTGATAGTTCAGCAGAAGAGGTGCATGGGTAAGGGGGGGGGAATGGAAAGACACTAGGATTTCTAAAATTAAAATGTCACCTGAGATATTGCGTAGAAACAGTTTCTCTGTATATTGCACTCCTTATACTCTTACCTTGTTCCTCTTGAAGTATGCTCTTCGACAAGCTGCAAAGCACTTCTCGCTGCAGAAACATTTCACTTCACTTCCCATACTCAGAGAATAACGCTTGATTCCCACTTTCTGGCACCAGGCACACATTATTTGTACATTTGACACATCGTCTTCTGCAACGAAAAGACAAGAAGAGTAAAATGAGCATCCTGTCAAACATCCATACGCTACACCTCAAACATCTATTTCAGTCATCTTTCTTGTATCTACTTCTCTGTAAGCAATCAAATATTTGCACGGTTCTGTTTGCCTGCCTGTTTGCTAAAGCAGCTGGTGACAGGCTGCCTCATTCTTCAACTGTCTAGAAACAATTATCAATTTTATAGATTATCCAATGCACTGCCATTTTCAGGGTTTTCAGCATTTTAAAGAAAACGCTGAACTTTAATTCATTAAACTCAGAAACTGACACCAAAGAATATTATAACATTCCCATTATTTATAACCCTAGAGAGCTGAATCAACATCATCTGCTCATGAAACTCAGGAGCTCTATTCATCTGACTAATCTGAGTAGGTTAACACATGGAAGAACAAGACAACAGGAGTTGGCAATGTTTTGTCCCCAATGGCCACAGGCATGCCAGTAGGTGCAAATAGAACTGGGTATGGACATGAGCCTAGGCATTGGGCATTGGGCAGATAAGGCCTATCTCTCTCTCTCTCTCTCTCTCTCTCTCTCACACACACACACACACACACACACACACACACACACAATTGATTTTCCCCTTCCCACAGCTATGCTCATCACAACTGCATTATCTACCGTACATCCAACCAAACAGCTACTTAATAGGCTTGGGAACCCACAAATTACATGCGAAGTCCAGTGGTGGAAGAAAGTGACTTAGAGCAGGCAGTATGGAATACCTACAAGGCCACAGGCTATCCACATGTACTCTAAAACATGGCATTTGATCCTGTTTGGTCCAGTGTATGTAGAAATAAATAGAAATTTCTCAAGCATGACCAATACTTGTGTGAGCCTGTTCTTATGATTGCTTATTTGTAATTAAGTCCTATTGTGTTCAATTAGATTGATCATCAAATATCTGCATAGTATTGTTGCCTTAATATAATTGCTATATACTGGTGGCATATGCTGAATTCACATTAAAATGTATTCCAGTAGCACCTTAAAGACCAACTAAGTTAGTTCTTGGTATGAGCTTTCGTGTGCATGCACACTTCTTCAGATATGCACACGAAAGCTCATACCAAGAACTAACTTAGTTGGTCTTTAAGGTGCTACTGGAAGGAATTTTTTTATTTTGACTATGGCAGACCAACACGGCTACCTATCTGTAATTAAAATGTATGTATGTATATATGCATTATTTAATTGAATTATACTTCACCGTGCTCTGCTTCCTACAAATTTAAGGATCATGCAGCATGGTTCTCATGGAGTTCCAATCTGCATGGACTGCATTTTCATGCGCATGCATTCTTTATGATCACACTTCTCTGTTCCCTTCTCCTAAGCATCCTAGCTTCAGAATCATTCAAATCTTTCCAGACAGCCAGTTTTCTGTCACAGTTTCCTGCAAAGATTCTGACCTAGTGAATTTGAAAGGATGATAAAACACATAATCTCTGTGCATAAAACACAAACTCTCATGGCTTTAAAGATGAAGAGCCTGATTAAATCTAAAAGCTCATTGTCAACATCGTGCAACTTTTATTGACAAATATAAATCACAACACAAATTGGGAGTGGGGAAAATGTTATTAAACTGGCAATATTTATTCTGTTGACATTAATCAAATGTGGCACATAGTTTTGAGTTATAGTAGCTAGGGAAAGGAGCCAAATGCCTTTAGTACAAATTAGTTAGCCAATAATTCTGCAGAATTATGACAGTGCTGCTACACAACAAATCCTTTGCAGTGGGAATGGGATGGTTTTATGACAGATTCTCTGAACCTTGAATTGTTCATAGTGCATGGACTACAAACTGGTATAGTAATTAGTCTTTGGGGCATCTTTATAGCAATCAAACAGAGTACCAGCGTTGTGATCACTGTGGCAAACTGAGTTTGAAAACACAAGCTTGGGTTCCTAATGCTGCTTTCTTTGATACTGACCTGCTGAACTTCTTTTCTGAAAGTGGTTCAACATCCACCCCAGTATACAGTAAAATCAAGACTGAAATCCTGTATTCACTTACCTGAGAGTAAATTCCATTTTACTCAGTGGGACTTACTTCTGAGCAAATACACACACACACACACACACACACACACACACTGTGAAGTTACTTTGCATATATGACATAAACTCATAAACACTGAACTTGTCATTCAAGGGCACATCCAGAGAGCCCTAATTTTAGGGATCCATTGTGCTATTTCAACAAATATAGATCTTATAGTTCAGACCTGGCTTCAGTCTACACTGGTTGACAAGGATTAAAACAATGCTACTTTGGTCTCTGCTCTCCAGAAGGTAATTCCTAGATGATGCTGTAGCACTAACTGCCCAATGGAAAGGCACCCTGTTTCCTTGAAATGAAAGCACTACCTGAGTTTCCCCTAAATTTACTGATCCCAACCTTCCAGCCAAACCAGCAAAACTATGCCTGAACCTGATGCTGGCCCTAGATGCCTACTGCCATTGTGCTCCTTTCTGCCTGCCTACTTCTTACCTGTCCTTTTAGTCCTGGTCCCATTGGCCTGTCTGAATTGCTCTTTGTGGATCTGAGCCTCTGCCAAGGTTCTACCTGTACCTGATCATAGCTTTCACTCAATACAGGCTTGATCCCAATGATGTTCTGTGGGACACTCTCCCTTGAATCTTCACCCCAAGTCCTGCCTAGCTGGCCTTAGATCTGAAAACTACAATGTGATGGCATGGGTTTTGCCTCTCACATTATGATTTAAAGACATGGGGTTGGATCCATACCTGGGAGGAGTGGAACTCCACTTTTTGAATGCATCTGCAGGGGAAAGTGGGGAGGAGATAATTTATGCCAGTTTCTTGTTCCCTTGCAGCCTTCTATACCTCCTGGCAAAATAAAATCTGGGGGACTCTCTGGAACAATGTGGGAGATGGTGCTGGGGGTTACAGAAGCAAGGGCAAATTTGGCAAAAATTACTTCCCCTTTCTACCAGTGGAGACTCCACTGAATCTTGATCTAGTGTATTCCCTTCACCCACAAATACAGGAAAGAATACACGTGTCTAGTTCTGATTTAAAAACAGTGTAAATAAAGGAATGCAACATGTATTGGAAAGCAAGCTGTTCCTATGGATCATTAAGATCAACACTGCAATTAGGATGGAGGGAATAACAATGACAAAATTAATTTAATGAAAAAATACCAAAGCACTAAGTACTTACTGTCTATTAATGGCTGTGCTGCACTTTCCCCAACCAATTCAAGCCCAGAAAGTCCCACCCAGAAAGTCAGAATCAACATGGACTCTGATATAGTACAGACTTTGATGGCTGCATAAGATTTGGTGGGACTCGGGTGGCGCTGTGGTCTAAACCACTGAGCCTAGGGAATGCTGATTGGAAGGTCAGTGGTTCGAATCCCCACAACAGGGTGAGCTCCCGTTGCTCAGTCCCTGCTCCTGCCAACATAGCAGTTCGAAAGCACGTCAAAGTGCAAGTAGACAAATAGGTACCACTCCGGCGGGAAGGTAAACGGCGTTTCTGTGCGCTGCTCTGGTTCGCCAGAAGCGGCTTAGTCATACTGGCCACATGACCTGGAAGCTGTACGCTGGCTCCCTTGGCCAATAAAGCGAGATGAGCGCCGCAACCCCAGAGTCATCCATGACTGGACCCTTTACCATTACCTTTAAAGAACTGCACTACAGCTCTTGTCCACCAGTTTGGAAGGCTGCTGTACATCCTATGAGTCATTTGGCAATTAGAGTCATTAGAAAGTTTGTCATGGCTAGAGGAAATAGTAGTATGTCTGTGGATTGCATTAATATTGTTCAGGTACTAACTATACAAAAACTGTAAGTGGTCCTTGTGAAATATCCACTATTTCAGACAAGGAGAATGGAATGCAGAAGTTATGATCCTGCAGACCAACTATAATTTACATTCACATTTTGACCTGTTTCACCTTATGGAATCCATCAGATATGAGAAGCATACACAAAACACAAGCGTTTTTCAAGATCTGGCTTCTAGCTAAAACACATGCATTTGTTTTGTACTGAGAAAAGCAGGGTGACAGATATCCTTTGTCAGATAACAGGATAACAGGGATGGGTTCAAGTGATGTCAGTCACTCAGACAAAGTATAGGCAACAGTATCAAAGTTCATTCTTTTCTTTACTGTGTTTCCACAATCTGCAACATTGTAGATATAGAATTCCATATATCTATAGTAAATTGACTCCCAGAAGGTGAATCCATCACTGATATATACAACAATGTCCTATATAATCGGAAGGTAACTTGCAGATGTTAGTAACCATGACTCATTATATCACAGCTGAATTTATCTGAGGTAGTATCAGAAACACCCTCTCCACAACTCCAGCCAGCTATCTCAAACACCAGCTATCTCAAACACCCTTTCCATAGCAGTGCCTCACTGTATCAGCAGCAGCACCAGGCCATTTGGTACTGGTCAGCTGTATGAGTCATGCCTTCTCTTGTGGCAGTCCCTGTCGCCCTCCCTCCTCCCAGTAACAAACAGAATCAACTCCCTCCTTCTGTTCTTCTGAGTTTACCAGCATATACAAAAGATGGAAACTTCCCCACCCCCATTTAAAAGTTGTGCCATTCCTTGTGCCATTTTCATATTCTCTATTATGCCTTGCTGAAAAGCAAAAAGAATTCTACAGTGATCAGTAGCTGAGAGCAAGCTACGAGGTTCCCTTGGCTTGCAGCACAGTGAAGCACTTGTATAAATTGTTCCCTATAGGTGGGGCAGGGCAGGAAGAACAGCTGTTGCTAGGCAGAGTAAAAGACACTAGCAAGAGCCACTGAGACCAGAGCATGGATGGCTTGGCTTTACAGCCGCTTTATATTGGCAGCTCATTGACTTTTTAAGTGCCTCCTGTCTCTTAACCATAGCTAAGGAGTTTGGGCATCATGCTAAGCTACGGTTAATATAAACCAGCCACAAATCTTGATCAATGAGCTCCCATTAACTATAGTTAGTAAACCATAGTTAAGCTGTGTGCCTGCATTTGAACAATCAATTTTAGCTATGGTTAACTTAATAATGATTTATAACTAATGGGGCAGTGTGCTGTGTGAACAGGGCCATAACTAAAATAGCACCATCCACACACAGGAAAGTAGTATCAGCTGGTTCAGCGGAACTCTTAGGTATGAAGAAATACAGAAAAATAACCTATGGGGATTTTTTAAACACCAGAACAAACCAACAGAATGTTGAGTGTCTGCTGAGCGGTAGGAGGGAATAAAAGGCACAGGGATGGAACAGAGTATCATGGGAAATGGCAGCACTAACAGGCTGAACATGAACACTCCATACTGCAAAATTTTGTTGCAGGCCCCCACTTGGTGATTTCCTCCCCCTTCCTAAACAACAATATACAATAACAAATATTAATTGGTACTAATATTTATAAGAACAAGTCTGGAATCTACACCAGAACTTAAGCAAACCTGAAGTTGTTTTGCCATTGCTACAAAGAAGTCAAGCTTTCCATGAAATATTGCCTTAAAAGTAACCAAATACTCTGGGTAGGATTCAATGCCATGCTCTTCCAGTCATTCCATCAGGTCAGGGTAGAAGAGAGGCAGGCTTTTTTTCTGAATTTTTGTTACTCCAGCCTCAGGCTGGCACTGCAGAAAGGCTCAGATCAGATCTGTCTCCAGCTGCCTGGCTGACTTAGGATGCAGTGGACTTAGGATGCAGCTGTCTCCACCCTGACCTGATTCCATCCCACTTTAGGGCATTACACTAGCAGCAGCAATAGCCTATTTGCAGCCACTACATCATCAACAAGTTCAGAATCTCTGTTGTATCCTAACCCCCTCCAGCATCATGGTAAAGATTGCTCTGCCCATCTCCTAAAATATCAATCTGCATGCCTTTATACATCTAGTGAAGAAAAACATTCTTTACTGCTGGTATCTTTGTTGTGTACCTGGAATATAGAGCAACAAACTGGAAGGAGTGTGACTTTTCAGATCATGTGTCAATCACCCCAAAATCTTTATGTTAATACCCCCAATATGAGCTACTTGCTATTAAAGTAAAATCCTGCTAACGAGCTACCTCTTTTTCCCAAGTGCTATAAAAAACATATTTAGACCACCATGTGTTATAATTCAAACACAGTTTGGAAAACAGAAACAAAACAATATCTGCACTTGTTTATCTCAATAAACATCTTAACTGTTGTAATTAGAGGAGGTGATATTATCAACACATTTATTATCCTTGCTGTCTAAGGACCAGAATGACTGTCTCTGCCATTCATATAGCTAATAGATATTCAAGGAGTTTCAGCTTGTGTTTTCTACTCCAGGGTTATGTCATTAGAGGTGGAAGCAGTACTTCCCTTAACTGTTGTACAAACAGCACTTATACGTGTCTCCTTATGGTTTTCCAGCCTGTGTATGTTTCATAATGAACAATGCAATAAACATGGAGCGTTCACAGTGTTAAATCATGCTCCCAGTGGGAACAGTTTGAATAACAAGGTAAAATTATCACATTATAATAACTAAATATGCATCAGGCAAAAGCATGCTTCAATTAATCATCAAAAGTTTGCAGTGTCATTTTAAGTCTTAATTAAGAAGAACGTTTCGTTGCTCTTCCCCCTCCCTCTTTCAGTCTGAAGTGAATGAATAAAGCCAGTGGAAATCTAGTATAACTAAACTGCTCTCATATCCTCTTCCCACCCCCCACCCTAGCTTTACTTTCCAAGAAGATTATCAGCAATGTGAAAGCTTTAGGCCTATGTTATTTAGAGACAAGAAACTTTCAAATTCAAGAGCTTATCTCTGTTTGTTTGCTTTTAAGAAAACTGTTAAGAGCTCACAGGAACGAAGAATTTGGTTTTTTTTGTCTCCCTCTCTTAAAATCAGATATTGTTTTTGCCTTGTCAATTTTCAAGGTAGTAAATATTACAAGAAACATATTGACAGGTTTTGTAATGTTGCCTATTTCTGAGGTGTCTAGTATTTCCTGTTATATATTTGCCTTAAGGCTGTTTTCATGTGGTAGTTTGGCTAGCCACCAACAGACAGCTCTGCACACTACAGCATGATGGGAGCCATCTCATCACAGCAGCAAATGAGAGAGGAAGCAGCAGTGGGCAGCCCAGGCAAGCCACAGAGGAACAGTCACAACAGGCCAGAACATCTTCTCAGCTGCTATCCCACTCTGCTGCCACCACTACAGGCCACCTCACTGATGTTTTCTCAGCCTCAGCAGCATATGGCAAGGAGGAGGGGGCAAGGGGTGCTGAACAGTTCCTCTTATCCCTCCTTAACTCCCCATCACCAAATGTATTTCTCTCCCTGGGCTCACTTCAGGTGTTGGAGACAAGACTGAAGGAAAAATGGCACCAGGAACTATTGCAGGGAGGTAAACTGCCAGTCCAGGAGGGGTGGGATTTAGTACTACCTGCCTATGCACCCATAAAACTCAGAACAATTTCTGTATGACAGAGGAAGAACCACATCTTCTGCCATTGCATCTGTATTTTGGACCCAGATCTCCTAGATTTAAATCTAGTTCTTCATATTTATTTATTTATTTGTTAGTTAGATTATTTATATAAACCAAAGGTCTCAGGGTAGGTCGCAGTAAGTTAAATAAAAAGCAACGTCAATATAATAAAATCATCAAAGCTCAGCAAAAGAAACTGTATGTGAGACAGCCTTCAGCTTTTGTCTCACTGCTCTTTCAAATTCAGTGGCTGTGTAAAATGTCTTGAACTAGCATCTAAAGACAAACAGTGTGGTTGCTAGTCAAATTTCAAGGGGCAGTTAGTTCCAAAGCCCTTTGGCACTGCCATGGCTCTCCTACACAAATCTCAACTTCTATGTAAGACTCAACTTCTATGTAACACTCCTTCAAGTACTGCTCATTAATTCCCACCCGCCTCATTCCTATCTTTCTGCTTTTTATATTTCCCCTTTTATACCAGTATGCCAACCTGAATTTCACCTATATAGCTGACAAGATTGGTACATTATATGATTCCTAATTTCTTTCACAAAGCATTAACAATGCTCTTTGCTACATGTTGAGTCTATATTAGGTCTATTTCTCCCTTCAATTAAGTCAATAGAGTGCAACAAAACTCCCAACAACTTAAACAGATACACATTTGAGCCTGCTGTTATATAAATTCAGCAATTACTGGAATGTATACAACAGTAAATAATAACATAGCAATTAAACACCCTACTGTAGCCATAAGAGTTACTTTTGCAGTTTATGAAAAACAGCACCCAATACAAATGAATCATACCTCATATAAACCTCGAGAAATGCCACATGGGAGAGAATTGCTCCAGATAAGAATGTCACGAAAATATAAAACATTTCAGCACAGTCTCTCTAGGGCATATATATTTGATCATATCAAGACCTTCAGAGGCAATAGACAGGATTTCAATCTGAACTGAAACACAGTTTTCCCTAGATGAGTTCATCAACATGACAGGCACATGATATTAATATCACTACTATGGTTGTTTAGTTACATGCTTGATATTAATCCTGATAATCTTCCTTTATATTACTTAAATACTTTCAGACATTCTTTAATGCACTCTACCGCTGAAACACCCAACTGAAGCGAATAGAACTCATACCAATCAATCACTTAAAAATTTACTGTATGAATGCATAATTCCTTTGATTAAAAGAAATCTCATGGAATTTGCAGGACATTATAATCTCACACGTAACATCAGGGAAGTTAATAAATACGGATGTGGTTGCTATTGCTCAGATCTGAAGAGGTATCCCAAGCAAAGCCTTCATACAACCTGTCTGCCATATTAGGCTGCAATTGAGGCTAGGCACACAACCATTAACCACCTAGCTCAATATTGTCTACACTGTCTGGCAGTAGTTCACCAGAGTTTCAGACTGGGATGTTTCAGAGTCCTAAGTGGCGATATGATGGATTGGATTTGGGAACATTTATTTATTTTAAAATATTTACAAACTGCTTTATACTTAACAGTGAGACATGTGGCTTTGTTGATGTCCTGCTTTATACTTAAAAACTGCAAAGTGGTGTGCAAGTATAAATCATAAATACAAAATAAAACGTAGGTTTGTGCAACTTTTCTGTGCTGTGGCTAAAATAATGCTGCTAATGATTCAGGGTAATTTTACTCCTCCTCTGGCTAAATCATGATGTCAACATCCCTTACCCCCGAGCTGGAGCAGGACACCAACAAAGCCACATGTCTCACTGTTAAGTAGAGCTTCATTTAACCCTTAAAAAAATTACTGCTTTACTTGGGAGAGGAGGGGCCTCCAGAGCTCTTTATAACTCTGCAGGAGGTATTAGGGACAGCTTCACCTTTGCCCATTGAAGGGCATCATTTTGCAACACAAACAAGTACAGGGGAAAGTAGCTCACTGGGGCGAAGCTGCCCGTGTTTAAAAAAATGTACAAGCAAGATTACACACCACTCAGAAACATCTTAATTATTTTAAGATAAGACAGAGCAAAAGACTAACCCCCTGTTCTCCCCTTGAAAATATGAAACTAATAGGGATTTTGAAGTTTTAGTGGGCATAATATAAAGGTATTACCCTAATATGGATTATAGAGGAAAGTGAATCCCCACAAAAACCCCTGGGGCTCCTGTGCCAGCCAATTTTATCTGCTTCGGGGGGGGGCATACCCATTTTTTAAGATTCCCCATAAGAGTACAGTATATGAGGAACACAAAGCTTTGTTTTATACTGAGTGGCTTGGAACCTGAATTACAGACAGGTGCGCCGACTTATAAAAAATATTGGGGGAGCCCGCGAAAGCTCATGAATAATAAATAAGCTCATGAATATGCAGATAAAGTGGCACCGCCTCCTCGTGAGCGAATAGGGGAGAGCGTGCTGCGCCTATTAATCAGCTCCGAAGGAAATTGGGTGGAGCTTTTGCTCGGGAGGGAGGGCAGGAGGCATGCAGCCCGACCCTGTGCATTTTGGGCTGGGGGAGGGGCGGCGGTGGCGCTCTGCTGGAGGGGCGCCCGAGATTATTGGGGGGGCAGAGCCCCCCCAAACGAATTTTTGAGGGGGCTCGGGCCCCCTCAGGCCCCATGGAGTCGGCACCTATGATTACAGATCAAAACGAACAGAGCAACTCAGAAATAGCTTCAGATTTTCTAAAAGCACAGATACAAGATGAATCTTGGGGCCCTTGCATATCCCTAACAAACACACCTTCACACCTTTACAAGTATCACTACTCTGAAAAGGCTGGGGTGAACAAAGACATTTTTAGAAAATGTCTGCTAAAATATACTATATATCCCACTGTGTTGAAATCATTACCCATCTAAGTTAGTTTCACGTAAGTCCCATTGAAATCAGTGGGATAATTCAGTTATTACTTAGACTGCAATCCTAAGCATATCTACTCGTAAGTAAGTCATAAGTGATGCTATTCCCAGATAAGTGAGTTAGGATTGCAGCCCTAGTTCCCATGGGAATCAATGGGATCTAAGTGCAACTAATTTAGTTTGGCTCTAATCCAATGACTTTTTAAAAGCACTTAGCGAGAGAAACCGTTAAGGGTTTCCATGTTTCTGCAATTCTTAATCAATCATTTATAATTGTAAATAGAATATTTTATAAGGAAGCAGTATCTAACAAGAACAGAACTTCTGCCCGAGGTCATTACAAATTAAGTAATTTACCTGCTGGTGGCTTTATGAAAGGTGGTGGAATTAATGGTACAATAATGGGTACATTCCCATGCTCCTTCAATCCTGCTGGTGAGTCTGAGAGTCCATTTCCTGTGGTAAGCCCCGGATAGCCTGCGTTTATGTTGTAGGATGAAATAACACTGTCTTCAGGTAATTTTGTTTTTGGCAAAGAATTTTCTGTTTAAAAAAAAACAACAGAATACATATAAACATATAACATATAAAAACTGCTAATCAGATATACTTACTTGGGGACCAACTAACTCAGCATGCCTTCCTTTTGGCCATGAGGCTTGTGGTGTGAAGAATGCATCCTGCAACCATTTGCAAACTAACACATAGTGATTACAGTGGTACCTCGGGTTACAGATGCTTCAGGTTACAGACACTTCAGGTTATAGACTCCGCTAACCCAGAAATAGTACCGTGGGTTAAGAACTTTGCTTCAGGATGAGAACAGAAATCGTACGGCGGTGATGCAACAGCAGCGGCAGGCCCCACTAGCTAAAGTGGTACCTCAGGTTAAGAACAGTTTCAGGTTAAGAACGGACCTTCAGAACAAATTAGGTTCTTAACCCGAGGTACCACTGTATTCTTAGATACTGAGGCATGTAAGGGCCTAATTCCTCCCTGCCCTTCATAAGCTGGAGGTGGCCAATATGATGCCTTCCAAGTGTTGTTGAACTCCAACTCCCATCAGCTCCAGCCATCATGGCCAGTTATCAGGAATGATAGGAGTTGTGGTCCAGCAACATCTAAACAGCACCACACTGGCTACCCCTGAAACATGTTATCTCATTAGAATATGACGTTTTATTTGTACGTCTGTTGTATCATGTGGCATTTGCAACCACTAATGAATCAGGCAGGATATATATATGCCCTTTATTAAACAAGGCTACTTTGAACTTTTTGTCCCTCCTGCTAGGTCTCTGTGGTGTTTGCAAAGTTGCTTCTGGCAGCTGTCCTCTCAATCTGTGACACTGGGCTACTCTTCCTGTCTACTTCCCCAACTCTCCTATACAGTAGTGTTCTGCATATATCCTTTTACAACTTTAATAAAAGAGAACTATTTTTAAAGCGAATATGCATAGTTTTTAAACCCTCATCTAACTCCTTGAATTCAATTATAATCTTTTAGGTGGTGGTCTCTGTATCTGTCAATCTACCAGAGTCTTAAATCGGTTATAATACATAGTTAGTTATACTTCCCTGTTGATAGCTGATATATTTTGCATCTCAAGGAGCATGGGATGAGATGATCTGTCTCCCATTCACTTGGGGGGAGGGAGGGGAAGAGAATCTGGGCCCTCTCCGACTTGAGCAAGATCTGCTGCTTCCCAAAGCTGCCTCCTTTCATTCTGTCCTGCTGGTTCTGAGTCTGCTACGGCTCAATGGTTTCAACACAAATGTCTTCTCAAGACTTGGAACCTCTGGGTCACCACATCAAATAAGGGTATGCTCTCCTGAATTAGGACCTCAGCTTTCCTGTCACTCTATTGGCTTTATCCAGACATGCTCATCCATGTGTACTTTGGGTAGGTCCTTCAGCTGGCTGGTTGTAGTAACAAGCCTTTCTTCATTTCTGTGCTGCTATAAGTTTAGCTCACCTGTTGTGGCCCTCTGGCTGTAGTATAGGCAGCAAAGTCTTTCTCCTTTGACCCAGCAGTCCCTTTGCTGGACTCCTATCTAAGACTAGCAAAGTTCTGTTCCAGAGATCCAGAATGGCTAAATATGGATCAATTCTCATTTTTCTGGCTTTGGTCAAAATTCTCTTAACCATTTTGATGGATGATTCAGCCTTTCCATTGCTTTGGGAATAGACATGTGAATGCTACAAAAATCTTCTATCACAAATTGTGGCCCCTTATCCAAGACTACAGTATCTACTACAGTATTCCAAAGCAAGACGAACAGCTCTTTAGCATCTTCATGACTGACTGAGGTTTAATATCTAGCACTGAAGACCTCCAGAAAACTGGAATAACAGTTGACCATTATCAATAATCCTTCTCTTACCATGTTCAAACTGTAGACCTACTTTCCCCCCCACTTGGCTTGGTACTTTTGTTGCCTGTTCCCAGGTGGCCTACAGATTTCACATGGTTCTCTGCTCCTCCTTGTTTCATATATATTGACACATTTTCCACTACTGATAGTCAGTAGCATGGAGTGGCATTAAGGAAACCTAGTAAATTATGACACCATGTTATGAGTTACGTTTTACAGGTAGACAGAACAGAAGGGATCAGGGACATCGAAGTGTGGTAGCCATCTTTAGCAGGAGCACACATTTACCATAATGCCTATTTTGGCCCAAAATCTCACTAAATCAATTGGTACTTATTTGCTAGTATATGTACTTAGGTTTTTAGCCTTAATTAGAATCATCATTCAACAAAACACTGAAGTAAAACCAGTCTTTAAATGTAATAAATTATTTAAATGTTTTCAATCACACCTTAACTATACCTTAACCAAGCTTGGATCCCTATTTGCAGAATACAAAAACAAATATACATACTTAATCTACTGGCATTAACATTACTGTATACACATATTATCAGATATTAATAACTAAAGCTAACAATAAAATATTATTTCAGGGAAAATAGAATTCCTTAGTACATGCATTCATTTTTTTATTCCTTTTATTTCCCTTTAACTTGGATTCAGCTTGCGGCAATTCATTACAATTGCTTTTGCACTTTTCTTTATGACTGCACTCTTAAAATGAGCTCTCACTTTGAATCATAAAAACCATTTATTTTTTCTATGTGTATTCTGTAAAATGAATATTGCTTCCAAGGTGTCCAGTGTCCTCATTTGTAACATGAAACACATAACATGGACCATATGTTTATAATGATATAATTTAAACTGGATGAAATATTCTATATGAAAACCGTTTTCTGCAGATAAAGTTTCTGAGTTACTTTATTGATTTTATGTGGATGGTGACCTCATTAAAACTAAAAATTGTGAAAAGTGCATATATTTTTGTTTCTCCTTTTCAACACACACACATACTTATAGAATTTTAAATACTGCCCACAATATCAATAATTAGTGCTGAGCCAAAATTATTGGCTTGGTGATCTTACAGAGCAAAAGTGGGGGAAGGATTCATGAATGTGAAATGTGCCCAGAAAAAAACTGCACATGTGCCTTTCTATTCTCTTACCTGTGGCAGTCTGCAACCATCACAGCCACAGAAGCAGAGAGGTGTAGTTCAGACTGCCAGAGAAGGGAAATTACCAGACTGAAGAAATGAAGAGCACAGCCATATATGCTGGTGAACACCAAGCATTCTATGTTAATGGTTACTGCTGTTGGTCAAAACCTTATAAACGCACAGCCTGGCCATATGGAACAGACTAAACAGACACTACAAAAGGTCTACTTCAATGCCCAACTTTGGGCAAGTGAGTATTGTCTTAGTGACTAAAATATAGGCCCCCAACCGGTTGATCCCCTAAATACAAACAACAGAAGGTGCCCCCAATGGGGGAGAAAAACCTGAGGCAAGAGATTTAAAATGCCACCTACTGGTCCTCTTTTCTGTCTCTCTACCACTTACTTACTGCCATCTACAGAGGATCTGGCTGGGAAGTGTTATCTGCTGCTGCAGTAATCAATAATTACTCTTTTTTGTTCTTTTTGTTTTTTAAAATGTTTTATTAAAGATTTTATTTGGTTACAAGAGTACATAAAGGTAAAGATTTTATTTGGTTACAAGAGTACATAAAGGTAAAGGTAAAGGGAGCCCTGGCCACTAGGTCCAGTTGTGACCGACTCTGGGGTTACGGCGCTCATCTTGCTTTATTGGCCGAGGGAGCCGGCGTACAGCTTCCGGGTCATGTGGCCAGCATGACTAAGCCACTTCTGGTGAACCAGAACAGCGCACAGAAACGCTGTCTATTTATCTACTTGTGCTTTGCGTCCCAATTTTCAGTTCATAAAGTCCCTTCTGTAGAACAGTCATATTCGATGTGGGACTTTGATGTTGCATATAGTATAAGGTTGGGAGGGAAAGAGAAGTGGGGAGAGATACATTTTACATAATGAATGTATGAGGTTTCTGTGTCAGCGTCACATGGGTAGGTTCTCTTTTTATTCATTATTGATCCTGCACCTCCCTCATCGCTTTCCAGGTAGCCCTCCACCTGGTGCACGACAAGGACTTTCCCTTTCCCAGTACAATGCAGACCATGGGCAAGGACTACAGCAATAAAGCAGCAGCAACCAGCATACATTCAGCTGATGCTATGTGAGTCTGCTACCTTCTTATTCTCATACTACTTCTGCGACTTTGCAAGTTGCTTGATAGCAAGAGTGTGCACTAATCACAATATTTGGTTTTGGCTACAAATCAGCACTGTGGAAAAAGAACCCCTTACAGTCCAAGTTGCTTTGCAGATGGCCCCATTCAACTCCATCCAAGACTGCAAGGGGAAACCCCAAAGGGAATGTGATTATTGTTTATTTACTGTATAATGCAGCAGTTATGCCCACCAGTACTATTTCATCTATGATCCACTTGTAGTGCACAAATGATTGCAAGGTGGTAGCAAGAACTGCAACATGTGGAGCCACAGTTCTAAGTTTTACTTCCAGCTGATAATGGAACAGTATTGTCTGTGTAACAACCTAAAGCCCGAGTGTAGAAGCACGTTAAGTTGAAGTAAGGAGTCAAGGAGAAAGTCAGAGTAAAATAGAATTACACACAAATGAAGAGACTCTATGGGGGGTGGAGGCATAGATGTGGGCAGGCAAAGGAAGCTTGGAAGACTTGGAACTCTTGACCAGAAAACAAAGGTGCATTGTATTGTTAGATCTAAAGTCTATCTTAGGCAAGTGTCTCCTACTGTTGCTACAACATTGTGACATAGCCACCCTAAGGAGACAATGAGGAACACTAAGAGGTAGGCCAGTTGTTTTGGCTGCAGGCTTCTAGAAACCTTTTAATACAATTGATTGCTCTTGTTTTCAAGTAAGACCTCTCTAAAAACCTACTGCTAGATTTCACAGCAGCAATGTTCAACACAAGACTGCTTTTTCTCATGATTTTTCAACCCATTGGCAGCTGCTTGAATGGTGCCTTCAGGAGAGTTGATTATTTCAGCAAGAAGTACTACTGTTGCAGATTTATATATGCATAACTGCTAGTATTTTATTCAGTTTTGTACTCTTTTGGATTTTGTCTGCTAGAAGTCACTGGCATGTGAAGTCACCTTTAAAACTGATAAAATAAACAAGAAAACTAACATATTTGATCAAAGGGACATTAAATGTCATTACCTTTGAGAACAGAAATGTGCTGTCGGCTCTCCCCATCTGCGGGGTAGTTCCTGAATTCAATATCTTCTCCATCTTTTAATTCAACCTTATCATAACCATACCAGCCAAGGAGCTCATTCATGGTGTTTTCTGCAAAGTTCTGAAAAAGAAGAATTGCCTATTTATTTATGCAATCAATAATCATTTGGAACTTAGAGATGAATGCATAAATCGAAATCTATTTGCACCGTACCGTGAAATAGCAGGTTTGTCCCACCTCCTCTAGACTAATGTTCATTTATCAAGTCACGTACACAGACTGTAATGCATTTAAATCTTTGACTGACACATGTAATTATGACAGACCTTCACAAATTTGCAATTTGAGGAAAAATATGAGGGGGAAGAAAGCTATTTATCATTTTTTGTACAAGAATTGATAGTCAGTGATATTTTTAGCACATATTTTTTCCACAGCATTTTATATCCTGTGCTACCATAAAACGTTTTAAAGTGCCTCAAGAAAGTGGCCAAAGAACAATGACTGATTTACTAGTGCCTGAGAAACAATTCAGCTATGTTACAGCCATTCAAATTGGCTACCCTGAGGATGACACAGAAGGGGATGAAATACAGGCTTCTCCGCTTGCTGGTGGGGCCCTCAGTACCTCCCCCTCTGCCCCCCCCCCCGAGGGTGTAGGTTTCCCATGCAATACTTTTTACAAAAATAATGGAAGTATTAATTAAGAGAGATTGATCTAACACTGGAAAAGGCAATTCAAACATGTCACAGGTAGCAGAAATGGCATAGAATACATGTGCATTCCGATAAACAGCACCACAGTACAGTAGAGCAAGCAACAGTGAATGTAATTGGGAAGAGATGAGCATTTTGAGTACAAAGCCAGTAAAGACAGAAACAATTAATTACAAAAACAGTGAAAGAGATATAGCAACAATATGAGATTAAAAGGTGCCAGTGTTTGTATAATCTGCAGCAGATGTAACCATTTTTTTTTCAAAATATGCCTTGGAAAGTGCATATGCTGGCTGCAGAAGGATACTTTGTAAGCAAATAATGATTTAAAAATGCAGTCACAAAAGAGACCCCAAAACACAAAAGACTGAACCATTAACTTAACCACTAATGACAAGTATATGACAGGTGCAGGAATACAGGCAAGTGTAATGCTCCAAACAAATATACAGAGCTATAAGTAAATACTAAATAGTCAAAAGTGTCTTTAAAATATTTAACTAAGGAAGAATCCCAGTTCCAGGAGACTGTGCGCTGGCTGTTACATACAACAGAGGGAAAGAAAATGCCGACACTTGCACAGTAGCCAGAATAAAACATCAGTCACAGACCTAAAGACTTGTGAAGACCTTAGTTCTGTGAAGAAATTTTTTGAAACCTGTACTTAATTACTGGTCAAGGATGTCTCTCAGTGAATTCCAAAATATGATTCTATGAAGATGTGGTACCAGTGGTGCATGGCATGCGGATTATGCACTCACTACAAGCTCTAAGAAAGAGTTTCAAAAATGGCAGCAGAAAGGATGAACAAATGAATATTTGTTTAATTTAAAATAGTTAAAAGCAAAAAATAGAAGTAAACTAAATGGCTTTACTCTCAAGCAATTTCAAAGAAGAAAGCTGTAGAACTAAGACTGTGCATTAGCTTCTGAGGTGTTAAACACAAAGAAGGAACTTTTTACTATCTTTCAGGGCCAGTGTGGTGCAGTGGTTAAGAGTGTTGAACTAGGACCTGAGAAACCAGGGTTCAAATCCTTATTCTTCCATGAAACTTGCTTGGTGACCTTGGGCTAGTCATTGTCCCTCAGCCTAACCTACCTCACAGGGTTATTGTGAGGATAAAAGGGAAGAGAGGGAGAACCACAGATATCACCTTAAGCTCCTTACAGTGGAAAGGGGAGATACAAATGAAATGAATAAATAATCGATACAAGTAATGAAAAGCGGCAAGTTCTCTAGCAAACCAGATGAATCAAGTGGATTTTGGCAAAGTACACTGGACAAAAATAATGGTCCAGGTTCTGTACATGTAACATACCCTTTGGCAGATAGTGGTGTCTAAGATTGTTCTTTGGTCTATGTGCAGTAATTTAGAGCACACCATGGGTCTAGAAGGTGTAAATAACTGATTATACATACATGTATACATGCACTACCAGCAAAAATCAGCATGGAAAGAATTAAATGTTTACTAGTAATTGCAAGAATGAACCATTTTAAGACAAACAAAGCAAAACAGCAATTCTAAATCTATAGCTAAATTGG
This sequence comes from Podarcis liolepis, assembly GCF_965112155.1. Taxonomy (NCBI): domain Eukaryota; kingdom Metazoa; phylum Chordata; class Lepidosauria; order Squamata; family Lacertidae; genus Podarcis; species Podarcis liolepis. The sequence continues at coordinate 51,822,746 of NC_139557.1, read as the reverse complement.
TTAGAGCATGGTCTAATAGCACCAAGGTTGCAGGTTTGACCTCTGTATGTGACAATTACATAATCTTGCGTTGCAGGGATATGGAGTAGATGATCCTCAGGGTCCCTTACAACGCTACAATTCTATGATTCTAAATAGCACCTATAACATATTTAGGTAGATGACTAACATGTGATGGTATCTTACCAGATGAATCAATCCATTGTGAATATGCCAAGACTAAAAGATAAATAAAGTGGTTTAAGAACTTCTAGCGGTGTTGAATTATGCCAGCAAATTCGTATTTACCTTCCTGCCACAGTGGTACCTATTTATCAACTTGCATTGGTGTGCTTTTGAATTGCTAGGTTGGCAGAAGCTGGGACAGAGCAATGGGAGCTCACCGTCGTGGGGATTCGAACCACCAACCTTCTGATCAGCAAGCCGATCAGGCTCAGTAACTGAGAAGGGAATGCTGGTCCTGGCCACTAGGTTTATGATTTTCTTTATTATCACAGCTTCAGTGATGAAACTGCAGTCCATCAAAATACACTCTGGATGATTAGGATGACAAGGGGCTGTAGGGTGGAGGAGGAGAAGAAGAGGAAGTCTGATTGCACAAGCTTACATAAGGTTGCATTTCAATCACTTTCTAGAGAACTTGTTCCACCTATAAATGCTCAACCTGATAAATCATAACAAATATCAAACATTCATATAAACCAAATAAAGGCTTAATGCCCCATTTCCCCAAATTTATATCATAGATAGAACTGAGATCATCAAAGATTAAATGCTACTCTCAGTTATACAAGAAATAAATAGGGGCTTACTTTCTACTTTTTACGTTACTCTGAATATATATTTAAAGCAATGGGTATGTGTCCCAAGAAATCAGTCGTAAGAGCATGCGCATATTACAATAATTACCTATTGGACATCTCAGTAGTATTTGTAAAAGCCACACAAATTGTGGTCCCCACGGTCATGAGGAAGAAAATACTACACCATGTGTATGGACGTGTAAGAATGACCACATCTCACAAGAGAGCTAAAGTAATTGTATTCTGGTCACAGATTAGCAGATCTATTTGTGAGGAATTGTAGAATGTGTAAGCAATGCCAAGATTTTCACAGGAAAAAAGCAATACCACATGAACAACTAGCAATTCATTAGGATAAAACTGAAATTGATTTGTTTAACCTAACAGGACTTAAACATCTGTTGGCAATGGACTGAGTACTTTATAAATTTTCCAATATAGCCACTTTTGTACCCAATGCTGTTTGTCCATAGATGGAAGGAATCTGTCAGTGGAACAGTGGAGGGAGGGAGGCCTGTGTAAAGCAGCTGGTACCCGGCAGGGGCCAGCTTAACACACCTGGGGCAAGTGTACCCAGCTGCCCCCCCACATGGGCCTGGAGGAAGACAATTGTGTACCCCACAATGTCCCCCTAAATCTGCTCCATAAGGTTTCTCAACCTTCTAAGCATATTTAGGGGCCTGTGGGGAGAGGGAACCTAAAATGTATTTCCTTCTTCGTTCCATTGATGGTTTCCTTCCATTAGTTAAAGAACAGCATTGAATGCCACTCACAGGTAGACGCCACACAGCAAAATATTGTTTGTACTTCTACAAACCCTGGGGTTTCCCCAACCATAGTAATACCTTCTCCTTGTTTCCCAGTGGCCCCACTTCAGTTGCGGTCATGCTGGTACTCAGCCGATAACTTCACTATTACAAGGAGTGATGCAAAAATCACTAGGCACCCAGAAAGTTAATAGAAATGTAATAACCTTTAGCATATAGGCCATTAGGCAGGGCAGCTCTACAACATAAATTTTGTTCATTGTTTCATTGAAATAAACATAGGCTGTAAGATCGTTGTACCACTGTGTTCACCCACCAAATTTATCTGGTGTGATTACCGGTAACTTCCTATGGGCCTGTTTTGAAGCTAGTTCTGTACCGACTCAGCAAAAAGAGGACATAGCTCAAGAAAAGGCCCATTCATGTCCAGTAACTTTAAGCACTGTTTTCTCCAGATGTTCTACAGTTAATAAAGCATATGTCCTTAACTGACCTCCTTCATTGAGAAAACAATATCAATCTCAGGATTTCAGCAGGAATAACATGCTATAAGGGTACAAAGTAAATTACTATTTATGGCTCAGCCTAAAGCCGTGGGATATTGTAAGAAATTAATCTTCCTATGGTGTAATCTACTCTGAACCCTCAAGAAAGGGAGGAGGACCACACTTAATAAAGCTGGTTCTTAAAACAAGTATTAACATTTAATTTTATTTATTAAACAAAATGTATATACTGCTTGCTTGTTTAAAATGGCCTTCTAAGCAGTTTGTAACAACACAGAATAAAACATTGAAAGTTAATGATTAAAAAACAGTTAATATCTGTATTAAAAATATTCAAAGGATGATAACAATCAGCAGTGGCTTAAAAACAACTACAACATGTAATTTCTACATGTCTGGATAAGTTTGTCTAAGCAAAAATGTTTTATCCAGGCACCAAAAAGAGTAAAACAAAGGTGCCTGTCTGCCTGATGTCAATAGGGTTGCCACACAAAAAGATAATCTCTCTGCTCTTGTAAGAAATCTAAGTGGCACCTGTAACAGTATTGGTTCCATAGATCAAAGTGGTTGAGGAGTGGACATATACGGACTAAGGCAATCCGACAAGTAAACTGGTCCCGAGCTCTTTTATATGCTAATAGTAACACCTTGAACTTGTCCTGGTAGTAAATCGGCAACCAGTGCAAATCTCTGAACAAAGGTGTTACATGCTGACAGCAACCGTGCTGCAGCATTCTGCACTAATTGCAGCTCCAGATGAAGCACAAAGGAGTGCATTGCAACAATCCAACTCAGTTTACTACAATCATACTTTGGCCTGAAGACACTTTCCTGCTGCAGGCTTCCAGTTTTGGAGCTGTAGGTGCATGCCAAATCTTAGCTCATGAGTAGCCTCATTAACATTACTGGCACCATGCAGATTCTTAACGTTAAACGCATATTTAGGAACATTGCATGGCCAAGGCTGTAGTTGTTGAAAAACAATGTTTACACATAACTACATAAAGCAGATGTATAAAATAAATACAAATTGTAATCTACCATCAGCAACACTTTTAGCAACAAGGTAAATAAGCCTTTTGCTCAAACCCTCTCACCACTATTCTGTGACGTGCAAACTTTCCCCAGAGTGTCTCTTTCAATGTCCTTGTACAACTTCAAAATTTAAATTGTGCTAATCAGTGAATACAGGCAACACCTAATCACATGATAAGGTTTTCCACCATGTGGTTGCTTGTATACACACAAAGGTGGCATGTATCTTCATGGTTAAATTCATATTTCTTTTCCGAGTGTGGTTATGTATTCTGAAAGATTTTAATCAGGAGTGGAGTACCTTTTTCAATCTGAGGGTCACATCCTGCATGCACAGTCTTCCAGGGGCTGTGCGGCAGTAGTGGGTAAGGCCAAAGGGGGAAATGGGTGGGGCTACAGGAAAAGTAGGTGGGGCAGTAGACGTGACTCTTACCTGTGTACTATAGGCTAGATTCCACCCATGCAAACACCAGAGGTTTCTAAACACCTATGCCCATTTCTCCATCCAGGTAAGCAAGTGAAATTATCACAGTCCAAGGACACATTCCAGCCACACCAAATTACTCAAGGAAGGAGTGCGGCAGGACTGTTGGGGGGTGTCCTGGGAAGAAGGGGTATGGCCAGGGGAGAATCCCAAAGGCTGGATATAGAGGCCTGGAGGATCACGTTTGGCACCCAGAACTGAGGTTCCCCAGCCCTGATTTAAATGATAGTCATTCTGTTCACTGAGGTTTTGCTGAGAAGCATTTTTTTTAATGAGAAACTTTACAGTCATGTCTCTGAAGTTACTATACTCTTTGTGAACATTATTGGGGGGGGGGAGTTGCCTTAGAGCTTTTTGTTGCGATTGTGGTTTGCTCACATGTACATACAGGCAGTGACCGTTTTAGGCACATCCGATTTCTGCACAACTGCACACGCATGCATTGCACTGCACCTAGAAGTGACCCGAAAACATCATAAAAAAGGATGGAGTGGGGGTGGAACAGGGTGTTTGCAGGCTTTTTCAGTGGTGTTTCAAATATACGCAATTTCACTTAAACATGCAGTGCCTTGGAACATAACCCCCACATAAATTGGGAGTTGCCTATACCACAATGGAAACAAATTAAGGTTAAAAGAAAAACTAAAATGATGTTCATTTTGCTCTTAAAATTCAGTAAAGGACTTCACAGATTTAAAAACAACACAATCTCCTAATTTTTTTGAAAGAAAGAAAGAAAGCAGAGATTAGAACAGATTAACCATCAGTTTCCCTAAACAAAGAACTAGGAAACAGTGCTAAAAGACTGCAAAAATGCACAGTGGAACAGGTAGAGCCTTCACTCCATAGCAACAGAACTTGTCAGCAGTGGCGTAGCGTGGGGGGTGCAGGGGGGGCCGGCCGCACCGGGCGCAACATCTGGGGGTTAGGGTTAGGGGGTGCAAATCCACGGGTTAGGGGGCGCAAATCCACGGGTTAGGGGGCACAAATTACTTGCCTTGCCCTGGGTGCTGACAACCCACGCTACGCCACTGCTTGTCAGAAATCAGGAATGCAGCAACAGCCACTACAGAATAGTCCAAAACCAGCCATGGTCACCTGTACTGCTTTATAGTAGTATACAGTACATTTAAAAAGTGGACAGGCTTGCTCACATTTGCCATATGATAAATAAATTGTCTGCATTCAACCAATGAAATAAGAAACAAATAAGAAAATCTACATGACTGTTACTTATGGCTAAACTTTTATTTATAGAAGGAAATGTTGATACTAGGTATAAAAGGAAGTTATGCCATTCATCACTGATGGTGTCATAGTCATTGCCATAGAGGCTGTGGCAGTCACACCAGTGGTGGACTTTGGGCTCTCAAATTTTAGCAGCGCCCTGTGCAACACTAAAATTCAGGGCTCAAGGCAATTGCACCAGTCGCACTACCCTAAAACTGCCTCATACAACCACATTTCACAGACTGTTCACAACCACAATAAAATGTGTTAGATGGCAGAACCACTGCATGTTCCTCAGGAACAAATTTCTGCTGTTCATGTCCTGAGAAGATGTGATGACCCCACGTCATTAGTGCTAGCCTGAGAAAATGTGCCCAGAGTCTCCATGGAAAATTAGTAACAAAGGTATATTCCCTGGAAAGCTCTTCCATCTGACTGTAGTGTACTGTATGTAGAAAATCCAGCTTAAAAGCCTGGCTCAACCAAGACAGTAGGATATCAGAAGCTTCTGATTCTGATTCAGTTTAATTGTAGTTTAGTGTGTTTAGTCTGAACCCTAAACTGTGGTTAATCTTAACTGTGGTTAGTTGAAACAAGCTAGCTTCAAACTATAGTTTATGACACTTACTTCTGATCTCCATGTAGCTGCACCAGAGGAGGATGGGAGAATGCATGAACCCAGTGCTTGCTAAGTCTTCTTTAACCTGTCTTAGCATTACTTCTGAATGCAATCACAATCCTTCAGCCAAAGCTGCCACACAGAATAGCTGTGATGGTGCAATAGCCTTGTTCACATATAGCACTAAGTCATGATTTGTTAAGCCAAAGTGTGGTTTGTTTGAACATCCGGCCTTAGCCCAGCAGATTAATCATGGATTGTTGCATGGCAACAAACAACAATGTGAAGTCATCACTTTTTGGCTTACAAATTGTGACCTATTTTAACAAAGGCTTAGCACCGCATCGGAACCCAACAGACATGGGTTGCTTAAACATGGCTTGTTTTGGCAACTCTACCAAAGACACTTACCAGCCTACAGATGCATGAGGCAAGAGCAGCTAGAAACCAGTGGACAAAAAGCTTTCTTTTTGCCCCTCTGTGAAAGGAACAAACCGTATTTAAAACAAGCAATGGTTTAGCATAATGTGCAAATGCAGCCAACATTATACCCCCCCCCCCCACACACACAACATCCTGCCATTCTTGGAGGAAGTTTGGGATTAAATATAATTGTATATAGAAATCATATTATATCATTGGGACACCACTGTGGTAAAGCAATGTGCAGTGAATTATGCTTAATGGATACTGCCAGGACCACAATATGGAAAGAAGTAATAGAATTAATACAAATTTAGTTAAAGCTTGGATGTGTGGATATAGAAAGTCCATTGAGAAAAAATATTTTAACGTGATATCTAAGAGCATAAGAAAAGCTTGTGTCAGGGACTGGCAGTACTCCTAAGAGTGTGGGGTGGAGGCAGGGGACCAAGACAGTAACCCAGGAGAGGGGACCAGTGATATATGAGTTTGATAATGCCCGCAAGGTAGGAGCCAAGTGAGGGGGACGAGTCAGAGAAAGGTACACCAGATGTCACAGAAGAAGAGGCTTTTCAGCCAACAGACAGGTCAATAGACTCCCCACTTTCTCCCACACCGCTGTCTCCCAGGACCAGGAGGGGCTTCAACTGTGACACCATGGTCTCACTTCTGGTCTGTCACCTCCAGTTCAGACCCCATAAGCCTATACGGTATATGAAATTAATTAACAGTTTCTGATACAACATACAAAATTGGTGTGGTGATATGTTTTCCATGGTGGCCGAGAAATAAGTGGCGCTGGCAAGAATAGTATAGGGTAGCCATGTTTCAAACTGAAAACCCGGACAGGAAAGTTGTTGGGAAATTACAATTTTTGAGCTTTTTTATGGAAAATCAGCAAAAATGGAACATGGGCTGCCATACGTCCGAACTTTCCCGGACATTTTTGCTGATTTTCGTCCAGACACTGCTAGAGACAACAGTATTCCAGATATGTCCAGGAAATTCCGGACATATGGAAACCCTAACTGAATAGTATAGAGTAGCATATAAATTATTGCCTCTTTTAGGACTACAAAAAAGAAGCAACAGCAGACAACTTACCTGTAAACAAAATATTACAAAAATAGTTACATATTAAAATGTTGTTTTACTACTAATATATATAAATCAATATCAGTTCGGTTTCCTTCCAACACACTCTTCCTTTTTTGACATGCGTTCAGAAGGTTACCATTATTGCTATGATTAAGCATACTAAGATGTTATGGAAAGAAAAATAAGATATCCCATTCTGCCTGAGGAAAAGGAGAGAGAGAAAAAACAGAGGTGCTAAAACAAGAAGAGGGAAGGAGGAGGATTGGCTCTACCTTTAGGCTCACATGCTCAAGAAGCATGTTTTGGTGTAGCAAAAAAATTACCAGTTGTTTATATTACTGCAGTCTTTCTACCAACATGGGAGAAATGCAATTTAATGGTATAGTCCTAGTGGTGCAGCAATAATGAACCTGCTAGCACATTCGCAAAGCTAAGCAGGGTCCAGTATGGTTTCCAATTGGATGGACGATCGCATGCGGAGCTTCCTGCATTGCAGTGGGCTGGACTAGATGTCCCTTGGAGACCATCTTTTGCCTAATGAACCAAAATGCATTGTGTCTTTGGCAGGCAGAATGGATGAAAAGGGGAGCTGTTCAGCAGTAGAACAGACTCCTATGAGCGGTGGTAGACTCTCCTTCCTTGGAGGTTTTTAAACAGAGGTTGGATAGCCATCTATTATGGATGCTTTAGCAGAGATTCCTAGCATTGCAGAGGGTTGGACTAGATGACCCTTGGGGACCCTTTCAACACTAAGATTCTAAGATTCCATGATAGCTCTGGTGGGGTATCTACTCATGGCAACAGTAGCAAAGCACTGGGGAGTCTGAAGGAGGTGGCAGTCTAATTGGTATTATAATGTATCATAACTTGCATCGGTGAAGTTGAACCAACATTATGGGAAAATTGCAATTTACAAAATACATTATAAAGATGTTATAGCCCCTTTTGCCGCATTATTTTGCCTCTCTTCTATATCAATAGCAATACCCATATTTTCTGCAGAATAAGTAGCTGTGATTCCAGCCCTCAGTTATCCAAGTATAGATATTATGTGCTGTATTCTTATTTATTCTGGGTATTTGAAATACTATTTTTCCTTTTCGTGTGATTTGTACTTCTCCATGTTGAAGTATAGATGTTTGGATGCATGCCTGGAAATCAATAAAGATTGTTTTTTTTTAATAGCCTTTGAACAATCCTATGTCCATTATTGCCCATTGAATAGGATTCTGACCTCTTGTGAACGTGCACTGCAGTCCTAAAGAGACCAAGCTAGCAGGATAGAATACTGAACTACTACTGCTGCTTCTATAACTAGTGTTTTGTTCAGGAACAGGGAACCTGTGCCCCTCTAGACACCGTACAACTCCCATCACCCCTGAAGATGCCTGCATTGCCAGAAGTTGGACTAGATGACGCTTGTGGTCCCTTCCAACTCTACAATACTGTGATTCTATGCTGGCTGGGGCAGATGAGGGTTGGCATCCAACAGTATCTGGAACAGAGACAGCTGACCCATGATGCTTGGTGAAACAGTTGCCTCAGGTGGCAGGCTGGGGACAGCTGGCAGGGATGGCAGATCCAGGCCCCTGAGGCGTATGACACTTGCCACCCCCTGTGCTTGTTGCCCCCTGCTGCCTTCTCCTCTCTAGTCCCCTTTTCTCTCTCCCGCCACCTTCAGCATGCCAGGGCTTCTCCAGGCTGCCTCCAGGTGCTTAAGGCAATGGAGGAGGAGGAAGAAGTGAAGGCAGTGGAGGTGCCATTTGCTGTTTTGCCTCACGCAGCAAAGCATCCTGCGCTGACCCTGATCTATAGAGGCACAGATTCTCCATCCCTGGTGAAGCATTTACTTTACACTCCCTGTGTACTGTGCAGGCTATAGAGGTGATAAAACAATTGTCCGCCAGATAAATTTAAAATCATCAATAGATATGGAGGGACAGTTCAAAATAATTCTGAAAGTAAGGCAGCAAAGGAAATCCAGTTAAGGCTAAGATAGTGAGAGAAACAGCATTTCTGAAGGAGGGAAATAACATGACAAATATAAGAGGAAGGCAGCATGGAACTAGGCAGATAGATGGGAGGAAGAGGGGAAGAAGGAGAAGACAAAGAAAGGCAGTAGATGCACAACAGAAGACCAAGTGGAAAAATGAGAGAGCAAGCTCTTCTTGTGTGACGCTGGCCGTGTGGGAACCATTGCATCACTGCCCCTTCCCATTTCGCAAGCAGCTAGGTGAAAAGCCTCAAGCAATGTGGTCTGTCCTTGCTGTTTCTCTTCTCCATGCCAGCATTGCAGGCAGCTCTTTCCCAGCTGCAGGATGGGCTCCTCCCTCTTGGCCCAGTAATGCAGTATGGGGCTTATGTGATAAGAAACAGCCACCAAAGAAAACAGAGCATCAGTGGTTGGAAAGAGCCACCAGGACAAGTCTCAGTTCTGAGTACCAAGAATAGAAACGTGCTGTGTGTCAAGAAGTATAATACTGGAGATCAAACATCAAAGAATGCAGACACACTGACACATACGAGCACTCAAAATAAACAAAGAGAAATTCACTGGAAACGCTGGATACGACGATTCCAGTTGAGTATAAAGGTTGGAAAAGAAGGGATAAAGAGGGGAACGAAAGAAATACACACCACACACTCAAAAAGAAATGAAGGGGGAAAGGAAAGGAGGATGGTATGTGATGGGAGATGCAATGTCAAGAAAGGTTAAAACTTATTTTTAAGGACAGGGTAGATTTGAGCACTCAAAAGGAGACAATGGATGAAGAAAGGTTGAATGGGAATGCATGAAGGAAGAGGAGATGGAGAGGAAGACTGCATTTCACAATACTATGCAATCAAGAATTGGCAGCCAAGAGTTATTGTGCCTAGACTGTAGAGGGATTGTGAAGATATAGGAAGTCCAAATGATAGTTATGTCTGCCATCAATAAAAATAACAGAAAATGGGGAAATCACTAGTCATTTTTATATTTCTTTGATGTTGTGACAACCAGCTAGCACTATATTTTTTACTATTTCTGATTTCACACTGATAACTTTCTGAATTGTGATTCTAAAGGCTCATATATAATCAAACAACTAAAGCCAAGGAAACGTTAAAACCAGGTTGCCAGGAATACCTAAAATGACAAAGCAGGTGATCGCTTGTGTGCTGTCAAATTGGGAGAGAATTATCTTTGCCAAAGAAACCTTCAAAACCTTCAACATTCTACAGAACCTTCTGTTCAGCTAAAATTGTTTTTGTTTTGCTTTTTGCTCATTTTTCACCTGAAGGAGCCCAGGCCAACATTTTGCAATATTTTTAATATGCATCACTTTAATCTTTTAGATTCTGCAGTACACACACATATTACATCTGGCTGGTGGAAAAGACTGTCATGTTATCCTGTATGGGAATATGCATTTTTATCATACATGACACAGAGAAGGAGACTTGTGGATATATGATTATATATCTTTCTCTTAAGAGACTAAAGGCTTAAAAATGCAGCAGCAATTGTTTTCATTTACACAGTACTGTATATTGACTATATTTTACTGTGATATCATCATGCAGAGAACATAGGGCTTGCTGTTGCATAACTGATAATAGATTCTTTCCATTTCTTAAAATATATAGATCTCATTGATATGTGCTTCTCCAAATTTTTATACGGCGTTTTCTCTGCTAGGAAACAAGGGGTGATACCTGGCAATTGCAGACAGGAAACACGAAAGACAAGTCTGTCAGAATCATTTTCTTCTAGGTTATGTTGCTGAACGCCTATTTCAGACTTTGAAAGAAGCAGAGTGAATTCTTTCTCTCTCTTTTTACTTCCTTGCATGAGTGAACTTAAGTACTAAAGCACAAAGTTAAACATCTCTCTGAAGCTAATAAATTTTGAGAGAGAGAGGGAGAGGGAGAGGGAGAGGGAGAGGGAGAGGGAGAGAGAGAGACTCATCATTCTCTTTATTTCTGTTGGGTTTCAAGAGTAGAGGCCAATAATGTCAATGAACATACACTAGCCTATATGAACAGCTCCATTTCCCAGGGTTATTGGCATTTTCTAAAAATATACCTACCCACCTACCTACACTGAGGGGGGATGTATAAGTCATCCAGGCTTTATAGTGGCCCCTTACTTTCATGAAATCTTTGAATAGTATCTTCATAGTATCTATCATGAGGTTCCTTGACTATATGTCTTTGTTAATCAGGGGATTCTCTAGGATAATTTTAAATGTCTCCCACTCTCTTTTGTTGTCAGAACCGTCTTTTTTTTACTGATTTTCATATTGTGATACATATTTCAATCACCGCCAGCAGAAATGTTAAAATGTAAGAACCTTTAACAGTTTACCAATAAATAATAACAGATGGAGACATCAGGAGTAAAGCCTATTTTAGTTACAAATTACTTATTGAGAATCTACAAGGTAAACACCACAGGCTCACAGAGACAGCCCTGTGAAATTATAAAACAGATTAATCATGATCCCCACAATAGACAAAGAAGGTAAATGTGTAGATTAACTCAGTCTAGTTTGTTTAGAAAAATTTCCAGTACGATCTGATAGGTGCAATCACATTAATTCATTCAAATGTACATTAATTACGTATGGTTCAAAGCACTTTTCTTGCATTCTTGACAGTTGCATCATTATCTGGCATTAAACTTGTGTGTGACCTTAATCTATTTATATGGAACCATCTTTTTGACATGAATAAGATTTCTCTTGAGTAAAAGGGATGTGGATTTCTGAATTTCTTATATTAGATGAAACATATGTGCAAATACTAAGTTTGTCATCTCACACGTAAGTATTATATTCTTGATATGGTAAATGGTAAACCTTGTGCAGTATTCACATCACTACGAGACAACACTACAATTCTAAGGGCATCCTTTATCCACAGCAGGAAAGGAAGGCAAAGAGAAAGGAAGAACTGGGGGGAAATTAAGACACTGGAAATACATTGCAGGTCAGAGTGAAAGAAAACATTTCTGTCTGGGGAAAAAATCACTGAATTTTACTGAAATTCAACATACGCAAATTATGCAGCCATGCACTTTTTTGCACACAATGTTGTTGACATTTTCTACAGCTGTCACCTACATTGGGCGAGAGATAAGCAAAATGCTAGGTAATGCTAGGTAATATCTACCATGATGAAACAGCAAACAACACCAGTTTCCAGTTATATTAAAACTGAGCAGCAAGTGGTATTGCTGATGTGACACAGGAAAAGCTAGTGCCTGAGTTTCCCTCCGTCATTACTGAGCAAATTATGAGGCTCTATCAAACAGCCAATCTTCAAGAAAATCTGTATGATGAGGTAATTTTATTACTCATTCATAGTGCCTTGTATTTGCTGGACTTAAAATAGACACTTGTACCCAGTGGCTTTTTATTACTGGAAGGAGGGTGGGGAGAGGGAATCACATACACGCCGGCCCTTTTTCTTACTCCTAGCAAATGGAAGCAATTCAATCCAACATGGGCTGAAACTTGAGTAGGTCACTGTACACCATGATAAAATTCCCTAATCCCTGAGCCAAATTTCCCTGAGGGGGCCCTCCTACTAGTCCTTCATTTTCCAAGCTGACTTTTCCATTCCCCAACCCTCTCTCTCCTGTTTCCCTCCCCTTCATCTCTTTCATTTCCCCCTACCTTACAGCCTTGATATCTGATCTGCTGCTGGGACTCAGGTTACAGTTTTTACAGCTTAGGCTGTCTATTGCTGTATATACATTCCTTTCTTTCTGCTCTGTCGTGATTACTTACCAGAGCTTATTTTACACAGGTCCAGATGAAAGCAGTTCAGATGAAGGGAAGCAGTCAAGCTGTTTGAACAGTACAGATATGTACCTACACAAGGGCACATTGTGTTCACAATGACATTTTGTTGCATACAGTGTTACCAGTTTGTTGTCACTATGCTCTTTAACTCTGTAAAGAGGAGGAAATCCCTCCAATATAGTCAATAAATGAAGAATTATTCTCAGAATGGTAATCAAGCCGTCCACATATGCAACACACTCGGATGCCAATCAGCTTAAAACTTTCATTATAATTTAAGACCATTCTGGAGAAACCCACCAATCCTATTAAAAGAATGTGGTCTCCAAGCTTAATAAGACAACTTGCTCTGGTATGTGGTCTAGGCTGTCTGAAAGCTTCTGCTGTTATTCACCTTTCAACCACCCAAACTATAAAAACTGTCTCCAAAGCTAGGTCAGTCCACAACCTTGGAGTCAATTGCTCATACAGCTAAAATTCTGATTTATTTATTTATCATAATACTGTTCAACTGCTAACAGAGGCTTAAGGGAAGGAGAAACTTATCTGATTAAGGGTAATACAAACACTTAATATCATGGCCTTTTTATAAAAACAAAATGTGAGTAATTTTTCCTCCTTACACACACACACACACACACACACACAGTGTTGTTTTTGTTTCTTCCTCACCATTTCAGACAAACATCTGTTATACTGCAGAAGAACAACTATCTCCCAAACCACCAAGTGTGCCTGCAGCCAAAGTAAACAAAACAAACCCAGAGGATCCAGCACAGTCAGCCTTTATATCCAGCCAGGATAACATTTCACATGTTTTGATTAAAATTAGCTAATTTGTAATCCTAGAACCTATGAAACTTAAAAACTGCAGTCCACACAGATTGCATGAAGCAGTGTCTTAAAGGGATAATGCATAGTGGGGCAATTTTCTGCACCCACTGTTCCCCCCCTTCTCCTGCCCTCTTTTAAAAAAAGTCAGAAAAGAAAACAAGAAAAAGAAAACAAAAACAAATTCAAGCCCGATCCAGCTGAGCAATTACTGTTAAGTTGAAGTGTGTACAATGCTTTATCTCAAGATACGGTGTCATACATGTCTCAAGGAAATAAAGCTGTTGCAAAGGAATGTAGAGGATCTAGTCTAGAGAATGAATAAATGTTATTGATATGCAGGATATTTGCTCTTACGCATGCCATCTTTTTATTCAGATGCCCATCTGCCTGCTGTTTGAACAAATCCCGAGTAAGCACAAAAAGAAGGAATACAAATATAGCAAACTGAAAGAACTTTCCCCAATATTAAATTAAGAACTGAAAGAGAACCTGAGGATTATCCTTCAGTTTGGTGAAAATAAACAAAACAGCCCTGTTAATCCATATGCTTTACTATCCTTATACTCATAGTAGGTGTAGATGCATAGATACAGTATATATTTTACAGCTTAACACATAACTTGCACATTTCAGGATGTAACAGCTGTGATCAAACCTATTGTGAATCAGCTGAATGCCACTTCATTCCACATTCAAAACTGTGCTGTTTTCATTATTATTGGGTTTTGATTTTTTTTTTAAAAAAGCAAGTTCATCTCAGCCCTGCAACACGTGTAAGCCACAGGGTAAGGACAGATGAGAAGCATAAAATAAACATAGTTGTGGGCATTCTGGATAATAAAAACATGCAACAGAGGACCATTTCAGCTCAGCCTGCAACCCCAGGAGAAAAGAAGTCCTGAGGTGTGTTTCTGAGCAGCCGCTGCTATGCTAACATCTGGAGAGGCAGCCCACAGCCCTACCTCTGGAGCACAGCTGGATGGGCATCGTTTCCTGTCAAGACACTGACTTTCTCTCCTCCGGCCCCAACCTTTCCAAACAAACCTGTAATATATATATATACATATATGCATACACACACAAAACACATATGCATGAACCTTTTTTTCGGACAGCTCTCTTTCAACACAACACTCCTCTGGTTTGATTAACTGTGAAACGAAGCATGGAAAACAGAAACGGAGCAAGCAAAAGAGAGGAGGAGAAGGACAAGAGACCCTTGTGTCCAAAGCACAAGAATGATGTGCAGTTCAGACCATAACATTTCACTTTGACAATTTAATTACACAGTTGCAGCAGCTGGCTACTGGAAAAGGGGGGCGGCTGCCGAGAGGAGAGGGAAAGACAGGACTTAAATGACTTCCCTTCTTCTCTAACTTTAACATCCTCCGGGTGATTTGGCATAGCACACAAACAAAAAGGAGGGGTCGCTGAAACCTCTACGGGGTGGAAAGTTTCCTTTAAACAAAAAAACCCAAAAAGCCACTGATGGTGATTAAGAGCAATAAATCAAAGCTGCTCAGTGACCTGGCTTTGTACGTAGCCTGTGTGAAGTGGTCTCCGTTTGCATTTCAGGAGAAAGAGTTGGGACTTGTATTTCGTGCCGGCGATGTGTTGTTTTTTTATTCGTATTATTCTTATCTGCAAACCAGAAAACAAAAACCCGAGAAATCCCTTATTTATATGGCATCTCCACGCACGGGGGGCGGGAGGGGTGTTTGCGAGGAGCCTCCCCCATCTCTCCCTTTTCCCTTTTCGCATCTGAGAGAGAGAGAAGGAGAGAGAGAGAAGGTGAGACACAGAGAGAGAGCGAAGGAAGGAAGGAAGGGCGCGCGCACATACCTTCATCTCTTCATTGATTTCCCTTTTCACGGGGTGAGCCGGTTTCCTGCTCCTTTTATTTTCCGGAGGTCTCCCTTCTTTCTCCATTTCTGCCATTTTTGTGTGTATCTACTTTGGCGGAGATGAAATGGCTGCTGGTATTATTTGGGTTGGTGGGGAGGGAGAGGGGGAAGGTTGTCGAGAGGGAGAGGGAGGGGAGGGAGGATGGTGGCCGGCGGCGGCGGGAACCAAGGAGGAGGGGGGGCGGCGGCGGCTTTCAGCGCTGGGCGAAGGCGTCAGCGAGTGTCAAGAGGAGAAAGCGGCTCTCCGCTGGGCGGCTCGGGGATGCGGGCGGGCAGGCTGGGCTGTGTGGGTCGCGCCGGCGAGTCAGCCATCTTCTGCCTCGCTCTTCGCCTGCATGAAGGGAGCGCGAAGAGAGGCTCGCTCGCTCGGCGTGCGTGTGCGGTGTGTGAATGCGAGAGGGAAGGAGGGGTGCGGGGAGAGAGGAAAGAGAAAGAAAGGAGCCCGGCCAGCTTCTTCTGAGGGAGATGGGGGGGTGGGAGGCAAGCAAGCAAGCAGGACGGCCCCCCTGCCCAGGCAGCGGGCGGGGCTTCTACTGTCACCAAATCCTCCGCCTCTTCTTCTTCTTCTCCTGCTGCTGCTGCTCAGGCTCAAATTCAAAAAAAAAAAAGGGGGGGAGACTTCTTATGCTTCAGTTGTCATCCTCCTCCCCCGCGGGGACGGTCGTCCATGGCGGAAAACACACCAAGGCGCTCCGTCTCTGTTCTCTCCCGCTACCCCGCGTCAAACGCACAACGCTTCCCCACACGCACAGACAAGACAGACAGACACCGTCTTCGGTTACACGCTCTTGCCCACCACCACCACCGCCGCCGCAAACATTGTGACAAAACAAAGTGGCCGGGGCAGCAGCAGGGCTTCTGTAAAGACGACGAGCGAATGGGTTTTTTAACGCCCTCAGTCCCCTCATAGAGAGATGCACAACACAACGCGTGCGCGCGTGCAAGGCTGTGTCCTCCTCAGACCGTGCCTGTTTGAGGGGAGATAATTGGAAATGAGGGTTGCCTTCGGCTGGGGAGCGAGCCAATGGGTGGCAGGAGCAGGATTGTTTCTGTGGGAGCGGACTGAGAAATTGTGTGTTTGTGTGTGAAGGAGAGACAGAGAGAGAGAGAGAGAAGTAGGGGCGCGCGCCCGCCAGCCAGCGGCCCCGGAGCAAGCGGCCAGGATGGATGGAGGATGCTGCGCGCGCGATACTGGCTTGGCCAGCTGCCCGGCTGCCCGCCCGCCTGCGTCTCTCTCTCTGCAGCGCGATTTCACCTTTAGGGAAGACGGTGATGATGAAGAAGAAATACACCCATCACCAATAAAATAAAATAAAAAGACGTCGCGCAGAGAAGCTGCCTGCCCACGCCACTCGGAGAGCAACGCATCTGTCGTCGCCCTGAAAGCACTCCCGCTGGGGCGGAGTTTGACGTTTCCATGGGTGGGCGGCTGTTGGCGAGGGGCTGAGCCGCAGAAGCCGCGCTAGCATCCGAGAAGCAGAGGCATTCGCGCAGAAGGAGAGGCTTTTGTTGTGCGTGGTTTTGGCGGGAGGAAGGCTTACGCACGCCCAGGCTGGGAACGGCCCTTCCCAAAAAGAGAAGAAAAAGGCACTAGTCCTCAGGAAAAGGGCCGTTTGTCCCAGAAGCAAGAGGAGGGCTGGGCTCCCCCCCCCCCCGCCGCCATTCCTTCCTAGGGATTAATGCGAGCCATCAAGGCTTTGGCCCAGAGCCCCTTCCCTCCAGTGCCAACACAGTCAGGTCGAGAGCGTGTTCTTGAATGATAAGGCAGAGTGCCTTTGCCTGCCCCACCGCCCTCACCACAAACAGACACCCCCCCCGTCAGATGCACGTGTCCGAAACTAGGGGTCACACCTATCCGTGCCTGATAATAAATTGATGATGAAGAAGAAGTAATAACTATCATAGACACGGTAAATGCCTCCTCTTTCTCTTCTGTGTGGACAGTCCTTTGTCTCATAAACATCATTACCTCCTTCCCACCGCTAGCTTGAAAGCAGCCCCCAAATAATTCGGCTTTGCCCCCAATCGTTCTACAAAGGCAGGGCTAACTGGTCCCAGTCGTTAGTTTGGAAAGTAACCTGGAAATTAAATACCCACTCCATTAGCAGCGCCCCCTTCCCTCTTTCCTCTTCCTCACGTCGCACGTTTTGATCTTCTATAGATCTAGTTTGCCCCCCCCCCAGCAGACTCACTCTGTCATTTTAAAAGGCTTTGCTTACATCTATTTTGTTTCCGTCTTTATAAGCGTGGAGAGGAAGGGGTGATGTGTGGTGCTGATGATAGGGTGAACTTGCAAAACGAAGCTCTGAATTATTGCACACAGTGAAGGGGGATACCTTGATTATTCCCGGTTCGTGCTTTCCTACACTTTGGCAGTTCATAATTACCTGATACAATACAATATGGGGGTGTCCATTGTTCCATTAGTCAAAATTGTAATTGTGAAGGAATTTGTCATTATGACTGCAGCTGAGCTTAAAATTATATCCCTTTTTTCTTAAATAAAAAAACTTCAAAAAAAATTAAAGACAGAATGTGTTCAGTGTAGCTATGAAGAGGCTCTCTTTTAAAAAACAACAACAACCCCCTTTCGCCTGTCAAATCTAGCTAAGTTCGTTTTATACCTTACAATGTCTGATTTGCATTTCTGTTTAAGTTTAGACATGAGCTAAAAAAAGAAGGTTTTTTTTGCTGGATTCCTGACTAGAATGTGCCACATTTGACTCTGCTAAGACAGCAAGGTAGAAGTACTTCAGCAAAAATAGAGTTCTGAAAGACATTTATGGCAGAAGGCATCAAATCTCTTATTCCAGAGAATCTCACTGAAGTCCAGTGGAATTTGCTAGGATGTACTCTGAAAGTTGGATGGGGAGAGCGGGATTCATCTGAGAACAGCCTTAAATCCCTGCTGGTCTGAAAAGCAAACAAGCGAGTTCCATAGACTGCAATGTAACTTGTTTCCAAATGTGCAGGGAAATTGCCAGTGACACTCAGTTAATCGTTGTATTCAGCTTTTAATCTGTAAAATGTTTTACAGCCATTTTAATAGTAGCAATGAGAAATTGTATTTTAGAGCATTTCATATTGTCCACTATAATCCTTACTTCCTGCACCCCATAGAAAAATCCAACAGTGATACAGATCACTGTTATTATCTCTATAACAGAGTGGTGGGACAGTAGATTGCATGGGGCAACCACCTACTCAGTTCATGACAGAGGTGATATCTGTACTATGAGATTCCTGGTTCACGTTTTTTGAACTGTGAGAACAGGATGCTGGATTAGATGGAGCTTTGGCCTGATCAAGCAGACTTTTCTTGTGCTCTTAGCCATTACATTGCAGGAGCTCTCAACAGCCTCATCTTTATTGCATTTTGACCCTAGTACAAATATGAGGCTGGGCAATAAATAGGGTATTGTCCAGGTCCACGTAATAAGCCTACAGTAGAAGTAGAACTTGCATTCAGGGTTCACAATCCTCACCCACCTGAACACTGGTTCATAGTACCATATTTTTCACCTCATAGGGTGCACCTAGGTTTTTTGGGGGGAAATAAAGAGGAAAAAAATTATTTTCCCCCCAGGCACGGGGCTGGGGAAGCCCAAGCTTCCCCCGACCCCAGCCCCCAGAACAGGCTGCTATCCGCAAGCCTTACGGAGAGCCACACGAAGCCCGAAGCCTGGGGAATGCTGAGCTCAGCGCGCCCCAGGCTTTGGGGTGCAGGCAGCTCTCCGCAAGCTGTGGGAGAGCTGCGTGAAGTCGCGCAGCTCTCCCACGGCTTGCGGATAGCTTCCTGAAGCCTGGAGAGCGAGAGGAGTCAGTGCGCACCGACCCCTCTCGCTCTCCATGCTTCAGCAAAAGCCTGCATTCGCCCCATAGGATGCACACACATTTCCCCTTCATTTTTGGAGGGGGGAAGGTGCATCCTATAGTGCAAAAAATACGGTAATTTACAGTGTAATCCTATATGTGTCTTATTAGAAGCCCTGTTGAGTTCTATAGAGCTTACTCTTAGGTAAAAGTGTACTATACTATAGGCCTGCAACCATATATATATATATATATATATGTTTTCGTAGATTTTCACGGGTATAGGAATGCAGGTTTTGGTGTCCTCGGGTGTCTTCCCGTGTAAAAGTTGGGGTGTCTAGGCGACGTTTCGACGAGGTCTCACTCGTCATCTTCACCAGCCTGAAGATGACGAGTGAGACCTCGTCGAAACGTCGCCTAGACACCCCAACTTTTACACGGGAAGACACCCGAGGACACCAAAACCTGCATATATATATATATATATATATAGGCTGTCCCTATCCTCAGTTTACATTCTAAAATAAACCGCATGAAAGGAAAAGAGAATAATGGGAAGGGAAAAGGAAAGCAAAGTGGGGTATAGGTAAATAATATAATAACAATACAAAGTAAGGCAAAGTAAGACACCAACTCTTAAAGTGGCAAACGTCTCATAACAGCTGGAATGGAAACGGTTCAGGGAGAGACGTTGAAAGCAGCTGGTCTCTCAGCAGAACCAATGGTGTGGGCTTCGCTTCACTTTCTTCTCACAGGAGGAAAACAATTACAACTATAGCAAAAAGCGCCGGGCTTTGAATTACGGTATGTAAGCTCTCCCTCACCAAAGAAGCCTTGAAACAATAGTACCTAGTAGCAAGCAAATTTATTTGAATATGTGTGATTTTGATTCAAATCAAACTTATGTCCAAGTGAGTTGCTTGAAATCTGAGCCTAGAATTGTACTCCAACCCTATTAAAAATATGTGGGAATTTTGCAATTGGCTTTAATGTGTTGTCAATTTTATGCTGAATCAAACAGTAAACACTATGTTTTTGCAATAACTTTTTGCTTCATCAACAAGCCAATTACACAAATTAGAATCCATAAACCTTCCTCTTAGAATTGTAGCTGTCCATACATGAAACACAAGTGTGGGTGGGCTTATGCTCTAAAAATAAATCATAAAAGAGACATTTGGAATGTATTTGTAACATTTTGGAAATTAAACATGTCTAGTCGAGTGTAGAGTGTGGTTCTGTGGCAGAATTCTTACAGCCTTCTCCATAGTGAGGAGAGTGTATGTGAATAGCAGGTGTTTAGGACTACATAGCCTTAAAATCAAGTGTTCCAGCTTAACAGGTTTCTGACTCAGTTGGCTTTTATTTTGGGTAGAAGTGGAGAACAGTAATTTCACTCTTGTGCCAAACCCCACAAAAAATGATAATGAATCACTGAGGGGTTTTTTTAATACATGCAAGCATGTCACTGTGCCTGTGGGTTTTTAATATACTGTGCTAGACAGAAAAAAAGATGTGCGTGGCTATAAACCTATCTCAGTTTATATTTCAATAGGTTCAGCTTTAACCCTCTCATGCTAAATTGTCAAGAAACTCCTGGTTTTCCTTTCCAAGCATTTCTTAAATGTACAAAGCCTCTCTCTTGGTTTGGAGGTCACAAACTTGTTTTCTTGCTTTCAGCTCCTTTTCAAAGCCTGGCTCTTTTGAATTTCCCACTGATTTTAATGGTCTTGCAACCTCCCCAGGAACTGTCCTTGGAACCTCTATTACAGTGAGGCCCACTTCATATGAAACAAGCACCACAATGCATGATGGCTTCTTGAAATACCTTTGCATAGCGGCTGTTCCACATGGTGAACTGTTCAAGTGCAATGGCCTGCCATAGGGACTCTTCTGTTAGGTGGTTTTCTTCATACCAACAGAAACAAGCAACAGGATGTTTTCTGTGGCAGCAAGGAGACAAACCACATGGTGGCAGCTTGTCCATAGGATAAGCCAATACACACAAACAGCTCCTTTCTTTTGTTCCTCATTTTCTTAACCCTTTAACTCAGTGACAAGCATAGTCTCTCTCTTTGCATAAGGCCAATCCTTGCACTATGAACTGAAAGTGAAATGGGACCACCCAAAAATAAAGTATAAACTCGGGGGATGCCCTCTGTACAAAAAAAATACCTAAATTTGTGGATTAAAAGGGGGGACACAGCAAAGTGCCTGGAATTATGCACTTGTCAGTTGATGCTATGGTGGTCCCAAGAAACCTGAAGTCAGGTAGGCTATGTTAATCTATAACAGATATCGGGAGAAGAAGGAATTGGCCTGCTTGAAGACCTAACATGTTAGAGTAATTATATTGGAAGGGGACAAATAGAGTTGAGATGTTTTCTCAATGTCTATAACCCCCTTATATAACTATAAAATGCAGGTTTGGAATTGGCAACTTCCTGATGCTGTACTGCATAGAAGGGGAAGGCCAGGGGAGCAGGGAGGGGTAAACTGCCATTTATCTCAGCTTCTGAAACTCCTCCTTGATCCACATAGAGCTTTGAGCAGTACCACAAGGCTACGGTTCCAGTTAGCAGGTGAGAATACCCTGCAACATTTTTTTGGGTTTGGGGTCTTACTGTTGTTGATAAAGGTAAAGGTACCCCTGACCATTAGGTCCAGTCGCGAACGACTCTGGGGTTGCGCTCTATAGGCCAAGGGAGCCGGCGTTTGTCTGCAGACAGCTTCCAGGTCATGTGGCCAGCATGACTAAGCTGCTTCTGGCGAACCAGAGCAGCGCATGGAAATACTGTTTACCTTCTTGCTGGAGTGGTACCTTTTTATCTACTTGCACTTTGACGTACTTTTGAACTGCTAGGTGGGCAGGAGCTGGGACCAAACAACAGGAGCTCACCCCGTGGCGGGGATTCGAACCGCCAACCTTCTGATCGGCAAGCCCTAGGCTCTGTGGTTAATTAATCGTGTGATTCCCAAAAGGCATATGTACAACCTTTCTTTTAAAAGACTGTTATACTTCTGTTGCAGTGAATAACAAAGCACTCCTAGGTCTTAAATAGTTCAGGATCTGATATGACATGATCAGGCATTAGGCCTGTTGGCAGACCAACTGTGTGTTACAAAGATGTCTGCAAACGTGGCATGAAGGCTGGCAACATTAACCCCACAGTATGGGAATCTCTTGCATACAATTGCAGTGCCTGGAGATGGACAAGTCATGTATCCACAGCAAATACACAAAAAGTTAGTTGCATTTAAGTTCTGTTGAAATCAATGAGAGAAATTAATTACAGTGGTACCTTGGGTTAAGTACTTACTTTGTTCTGGAGGTCCGTTCTTAACCTGAAACTGTTCTTAACCTGAAGCACCACTTTAGCTAATTGGGCCTCCTGCTGCTGCCATGCCACCGAAGCACAAATTCTGTTCTCATCCTGAAGCAAAGTTCTTAACCTGAGGTAATATTTATGGGTTAGCGGAGTCTGTAACCTGAAGCGTATGTAACCTGAAGCGTATGTAACCCGAGGTACCACTGTAAGTACATTCACCAGTCCTTACATTATGATTACCCAGTGACCAGATGGAGTGGCTGTATTAGATGCTTGCTTTTCAATGGAGTGACTGTATTAGATGCTTGCTTTTCAATATTAGGGGCACACAAGTGATTCAAGCAAATAATTAAATAAATAATAGTTGCAGCTGCAGTCTTGATTGGGATACCAAGATCAACTTTGTAGTCCTCCAAAGTATAGGCCTTTGAAACCATGGGCCTTTTTTGTAACAGTCTTTCCATACTGCATGACAAGACACTTGGAAACTGAGGGGATTTTCCAAAGCATTGTTAAATTACATTTTCTGTTGCTGGAAGAAAATTCCATTGGTATGCCCATGCCTCTTAGGGCATATCTAAAGTTGAATCCCAGCCCTTCATTTAAATATTATTTAAATTAATTTGAGCCATTTTATTATGTCTGTGGAGTGGGATTGCTGTGCAGTACAAAGGGGCATTTTGAAAAGTACTGCAACTGCTTTGGACCAAAATCCACTTTAAAAGAACAAACACTGCCATTTGGAAACAAACCCCGTGTATACATTTAAGCTGCTTTATTTCAACAGGACATCGTTTTAAGTAGAGGGGGTTAGCATCACACTGTTGGTTGCATTATCTGGACCACTTGCTACAAATTAGTTCTACTATTTTCAGTGATGGGGGGATGCGGGTGGCGCTGTGGTCTAAACCACTGAGTCTAGGGCTTGCCAATCAGAAGGTTGGCGGCTCGAATCCTCGAGAGGGGTGAGCTCCTGTTGCTCCCAGCTCCTGCCAACCTAGCAGTTCGAAAGCACGTCAAAGTGCAAATAGATAAATAGGTACTGCTCCGACGGGAAGGTAAACGGCATTTCCGTGTGTTGCTCTGGTTTCACCAGAAGCAGCTTAGTCATGCTGGCCACATGACCCATAAAAACTGTCTGCGGACAAACGTGGGCTCCCTCGGCCAGTAAAGCGAGATGAGTGCCGCAACCCCAGAGTCGTTCGCGACTGGACTTAACTGTCAGGGGTCCTTTACCTTTACCTTTATTTTCAGTGAGCCTATACTTTAATAAGAGCTGTACTCTTAAAGGAGTTCAACTTGAACATGAAATAATTCAGTCATTTGTTGTCATGAATCCCATGGAAAAATCCTGTTTGAAGGGACCGAAGGATTGGGATGAAATCACTTAGTCTGATGAAGGGTAGGGACCAAGGAGTTCATTGGAGCCATAGCTGCCCCGCCATTTCTGGATGTCACAGCAGAGGAAGCAGCTTCACCTGATCAAGACTCCATCCCACCTCCTGTCAACAAGGTCGCTCAGGTAACCATGGAGCCATTTGAGCCTGAGTCGGAGTGTGAGCTGGCCCAGACAGCCCAGGGTCCGTTCCCAAGGATACACTGTTGGGTGCACCAGTACAAGCACCACCACACCTGCAGGAGTTCCTGCTTGCTTGCCCAATGAGATGAGAACAGCACAAAGGACTGCTCACCACATTCTTCAAAAGAAAAGCCTGGGTGCATTTCAGGTGTTAGGACGACTTCTTAGCTTGTGCCTAGCCATATATCTTACAGCTCTGCTTTTGAACTTATGAACTGTGTAGCCTGTAACCTGATCTATGTTTTAACCGTGTACTGACTTCTGGAATAAAGCCTTTGGGAATAATCGAGTCCAGAGTCTGAGTACTGTGACTGAGTGTGGGAGCCAGGACATTTACCAACTAGCTGTCTTAACGCCCCTCCCCCCACTGTAAAATTATATGTGTTATATCTAAGACTGTCACTGAATTAATTGTATGAGTTTTAGAAAATAAATCTATCAGTTCAAATTTGTGTGTAAGGGTGTGCGTAAATGTATGTGTAATGTAAAAAAAAAATATCTTGCTATTAATGGAATAAAATTGATTAAAAAGGAAATGGACTAAGAATTACTACCTTCTAGTTGGTCTTATATATGCATGCCTTCATGTTTTCTGGGAATATTGAGCTAAGTTTTTTCCCCTTTGCTGTTGTGATATTGCTTGTTCTTCCTTCCACCCATATTTATTCACCATGAAATCTTGGATAAGGTCTTTCCAGCTCCTCAATACAATGGCATGACTATAAGGATAAGTTGGTATCCTACCTACCTCTATGGAGTGCTGAATCAACACTTGCACGGTGATCCCAGGTCGAGCCAGTGCTTGCATGAAGACCATATATTCTGGATATTTGGATCAGGCTGTACTGAAGATGACTAAATAAGATATTTGTAAATAATTATTTATTGTGCTTATGTGTATATCAGTGGTGGGAAACCTCAGGCCTAGGGGCCAAATGTGACCTCCCAGGCCTATCTAGCCCTCAGAGCTCTCTTCCCAGGCCACACTTCTCACTTGTCTTGCTTTGTATCCCAAGTGTTTTTGGCTGGCTGGAATGTGTCCTTGAATTCTGATAATGCCTTTTGCTTGCCTGTATTGAGGAGAGGGAAGGGCAGTGGTGGACTTTTGGATCTCAAATTTCAGTAGCACCCTAACAGACAAGAAGGCGGTTTCTGCATGTGCTGTAGAGGGAAATGAGGGGCAGATGGGGCCCGTCAACCTGAGAAGGTAGCCAAACTAGGAGAAGGATAACTCTGATCCTAAACCTCCACTGCCTTGCGGCTATACTTATTTGTGAGAAAGGCTTTGGGAGAAAATCCTGAGGAAAAATCTGACCCCACTGCCTTGTGGGACATCTTCAGGAGAAGAAAAAGATAAAGAGTAAACCCTACACAAATCCAGAGTGGAGATTGGATGGCATCTTATATGCCTCCTTCCGGCAACTCCTATAGCCAAACTGGTGCCCCAGGTATGGTTCTGCTTTCCTTTGGACCACATCAGGGAGGCTGAGAGGGGGGCTCTTGTCATCTGGGCAGTCTGGGCCCTCCATACATACTGCCCAGGCTTGCGCCCTGGAGAGGTCACATTGGTACTGCTAATGCAGCAAAATTGTGATTTGAATTCACCCCGCAAGTTGCATTTAATTGTTCTCTCAAGACAGACAGATGTGAACAATTGTTTCAGTCCCACCTAGAAATGTATGACTAGTGTATGTTCCAGCCTGTTATTTAATAATAATATTAATCATCATCATTATCATCATAATCATCAGGGCTTTTTTTTCTAGAAAAAGAGGTGCCGGAGGAGCACCCACCCAAGGTGCTACCCACAGACTCCATTGTGCAACACAGAGCGCCGTGCCACCTGCAGCCTCTGTTACAGAGCCCTGAGCGATGTGCCCCTGTGCC
Source organism: Podarcis liolepis (assembly GCF_965112155.1). NCBI lineage: Eukaryota > Metazoa > Chordata > Lepidosauria > Squamata > Lacertidae > Podarcis > Podarcis liolepis. The sequence continues at coordinate 51,796,646 of NC_139557.1, read as the reverse complement.
AAAACGCTACAGAGGTGCCGGAACTCACCAAAGAGGTCCCAGAACTCACCAAAGAGGTACCAGAACGCAGTTCCGGTAAGTTCCAGCTGGGAAAAAACTCTTGGTTTAATTATTTATACCCCTCTCTGGGTTTCCCCAGCCACTTTGGGTGGCTTACAGCATATCTAAAAACATAATTAAAAACCATCAAATGTTAAAAACCTCCCAATACAGGGCTGCCTTCTAAAAGTTGTGTAAAACAAAATTAAATAACAAAACGCCTGAGTTATTGCCCTGAAGTAGCATTGGAACATGGTTTCTACTGAAGTTTTATCTAACTTGGAAGTTAGCATTTTGGGCTGTTTTCCTGGAATAAGCCTTTTAGCCTAGACCAGGCTCCCGAATCTGGTTTCTGCCACTGTTTTGTGGCTTACTGCATCATTCCCATCTGGTCCAGTTAGATTTTTTTTTCTTTCGATCATTTGGATAGCTCAGACATTTTTGTTCAACGTAATTTTTTTAAATAAAAAAAATCTATTATTGCACAGAATGGGGATTGTAATGTGGTTTCTGTGTGGGTTTTGTGGCATATTCCATCATGCTTACTAAGTTCAATAGGACTGGTGAATTTAGTTTGTTTGGATAGGTTAGAAATTGATGTTCTGGGCCATTTTTTATGATACTATTCCTTTCCTGAAATTGGTATTGGAGTATGGTTTCTGTGAAAGATTTGTTGCTGCACTGTTTCCATATTGTCCATTGTGAGTTGTGCAAATCATTTATCTGGATTGTTCAGGAGTTCATGTTATGGGCTGTTGTTTAATTATATTTATTGCCTGGAATGGGCTCCAGTACGTGGATTCCGTGGATATTTTGTGCCTTATGGCATGGATCCCATCTACTCATGCATGAGGGGTGAATTTGGTTCGGAAGTTGGTGTTCTGGGTCACTTTTCCAAATTACTGTATATGGTCTGGATCAAGTATCAGAACAGGTTTTCTGTGAATTTTTTGTGGCCAGACTGCATCAATCCCATCTGTTTCATGTGACTGGTGAATCTGTTTGGCAAGCTCAGAACGGCCTCAAACAGGTACGCGGATGTGGTTTCTGGGCACATTTTAAGTGGCATTGTGTAGCTACCATCACATGACTAACATTTTTTTTTACTTACTAGTTGGAATTTTGGGTCAATTTTCCTGTATAACATTCATGGCCCTGAGTGGGTATCTGACTGTGGTTCCTGCGAACAGTGGCATAGCGTGGGTTGTCAGCACCCGGGGCAAGGCAAGTAATTTGCGCCCCCTAACCCGTGGATTTGCGCCCTCTAACCTGTGGATTTGCGCCCTCTAACCTGTGGATTTGCGCCCCCTAACCCTAACCCCCAGATGTTGCGCCCGGTGCGGCCAGCCCCCCCTGCACCCCCCACGCTACGCCACTGCCTGCGAATCTAGTCGTGTGAATGGTGATTTGGTTAGCTTAGCTCTGGTGTCGCTGGACCTCCGCAGTCTCTCTGGCTGCAGCCCTGAAGGCAGCCCTGTTTAGAGAAGCTTTTAATGTATACTAGACTATTGTATTTTAATATTCTGTTGGAAGCCGCCCAGAGTGGCTGGGGAAACCCAGCCAGATTGGGGGGGGGATAATAAATTATTACTATTATTATTATGGCTTGGGAATCGTGAATTTTTTCACGCTGCATTTGGAAGCGTGTTGGAAAAGCAAGCAAGCACCTCGCCCGCGCCTTTCCCGTCTCCCGCGTTGCCCTAACAACTCTGCTCCTCCACTCCCTCCAGGTACTGCCCCCTCCCTCCCGGCAGCCGATGCCGCAAAGCAAAGAAGCAACGCAAAAGCAACGAGGCCCGCATCTTCCCAGCTTTTCTTTTACGACACTTAAGATGGCTGCCTCCATGAAAGCGGCTTGTGGGCTCTGTGCCGGGGAAGCTACTTAGAGGGGTTGCCGAGCTCCTTTCCAGCCACCGGATTCAGAGGGTTTTGCCAAAACAGAACCGGAAGAAAGAAAAGTAGTGTTTTTGGCTTTTCTACCGTGAGGTAGAAAGGAAGCACCTGGGAGAGGGATGCGGAGCGCGCGCGGCGTTTGAACCGTTGCGAGGCGCCTCATGGGACGGGAGGGAGGCGCAGGCCCTTAGCCTGGACCGAGGGGAGGGAGCAGCTGCGGCGGGTCCCGCCCCGGATTTCGCGGGAAGCAAGAGCTTAGGGCCGTCGGGGAAGGGCCCGCGTGGTTGCCTTGGGCTCCTCGGAAAGAGGCGTCCCGAAGGGGAGCCGAGATGCTGCGATCCGCGTTGCTGCCGCCCTTGGCTCGAGGCTGTTTGCGGAGGAGCCTCCCGCAGTTGGGAGCGGAGGGGAGGCAGCGGAGGTGCCTCTTCTCCGGCTCCCCCTCGTCCGCTTCCCACTGGAGCAAAGTGGTCTCCGAAGCCGAGAAGATCGTGGGCTACCCGACCTCCTTCCTGAGCCTCCGCTGCCTCTTGAGCGACGAGCTGAGCAACATCGCCATGCAGGTGCGCAAACTGGTGGGGACCAGGCACCCGTTGCTCAACACGGCCAGGTAAGCTCCCCTCGGGGCCTCTGAAGCATTGGGCACCGAGTTGGCTGTCACTTTTCTCGTACACAACAGTCCACTACTGCAAGCGAGGTAAATGGGAGGCATGCTTACTCTTATTGGCTTCAATTGCCCAGTCACGTTTCCTATCACAGCGCTTCTTCCGGTGCTGTGAAACCCCATTGACCCGTATGGCGCTGCCTGGCGTGGAGTCAGACCATTGGTCGGTCAGCATTGTCTAGTTAGATTATGCAGCCCTGCTGCATGAAGCCTTTCTTTAAAACAACAAAACCAGAGGCAGCTTTATGTTGAATGGCAAACATATTTAGTTTGAATTGTTTGTTGTTGTTGATATTTCAGAACAAATCAATAAAAAACTATTAGGAAGAAAAGAAATCCAAAGATGGCAAGAATCAAAACGGGGACTTTCTACATGAAAATTAAGTTTGATGAAGAGAGTTGTTTTAGGCCAAGATGTGAACACTCATTTAAAGATAGGAACGTTCCTGGTTTTTGTGCAGAGGGCTCATGGGGATATAGTTTTTTCAAGAAACTCCATATGAAATTCTTTTTTAGCTAATGAGCACCAAGTGAAATCATATAATGAGGGCCATTTTTAACTGGTAGAGTCTATAAATTAAGGACCTTGGTGGTGAAGGAGACTATCTTGGTTATTGTTTGTTACTGTAATACAGAGGTTTCCAAACTTTTCATGTTGATAACACACTTTTTAGACATGCATCATTTCATGACACAGTAACTCAGCAAACCAGAGGTTAAACTAACTCCTTTCTAGCCCTGAAAGGAGCACAAGGAGTGTTCACGCAACACACCTACACACTGCAGTTGACACACTTAATGTGTCGCAACACATAGTTGGAAAGCTTTGCTGTAATACCTCATGGGAAACAAACATTTAAAGGCATTCTGTTAGACAATGACTGATGGCTTTTGTTTATTCCTTCAACTTCTTAAGAAGCTACTTGTTTTGGAGATTTTTGTAGTATGCAGATTTATTTAAACTTCATCAATTGAGAGGTGGTTGATAAAACAGCTATGGGGGCAATCCAAACCCTAGGCTGGAAGCAATAGGGCTTGTTGAAGTATCATCACCATCACCTCATCCATGGCCCTGCCACCCATGCTGGTCAAGTAAAAGGTTAGGGGGTGGGGTCAAGGAAAAATATCCCTTCACTGCACCAGCTCTCGGACTGAAGGGACTTCCAGGGGAAGATGCTTGGATCAAGCCCACTGACATCACAAGATAGTAACAGGACAAACTCAGGATCCCCTGGATCATGTCCCAGTCCCGAAACACCTTGTTTTCTGGATTTCCCACTGGCAGTTTCCAGCAGGGATACAGCTAGCAGTAGCTTCTGCCAACCAGTGTTTGGGTAGGCACATCGGGATGCTTCTCATTGACAGGGTTGCCCTGCTGACATCTCCACTGCATCCACATGCTGTCTGGCACAACAGATTAGGGATTTGGACCCTCCTGCTTGTTTAATTGGCTGATCATCACAGTGAATTCCCTTCGCTGTTTCTGGTGCTGACTGTAAAAACTGGTTATTTATAGGAACATTGCTTGATACTCTGGTCTGCTGTTTTCATTTCATTACAATGGTTATTATGGTCTTGGACAAGTCATATAAGATTATGTTATGTAGTTTTATAGCTATTTCCAAGATAACAATACTTTTCAGAAGAGATTGGTTTGATTTATTAACATCCTTCAACAGTTGTGGAAAAGTTTGATAGTTATTGTAATATTACAGTACTCTTCTAAGAGAGAAAACTTGGAATTTAAGTAGTATAGTATAGGGTAGATATGTTTGTTTTTGCTGTTCTTTAATAACTCTTCAAACCTATTTCTTTGTATTGTTCTCAGAATATCTCCAGACATAATTAATACTTTTCTAGAGAGACCAGTTTGAACAAATGAGAAGTGTTTCAGCTAAAATAATCAAATTTAGAGGCAGTATATTGTCAGATAGCCCACCAATATGACATATAATCCTGGCAGAACATCACAGATATGCCAGTATAACATTCCATTGGTAGAATTGTTCTGCTGGCAAAAATGCACGCCATATACTGGTTTAAAAACTGATAAATCTTTCCTCTTCCAGCATACATCACTTAACATTGTATACACTGAACCTCATTAATCTTTTAGTGACCATTTGCCCATTTTAAAGAAGCCCTTTTTCGTTTTTAATCCCTCCACCCCAGAATATATTTGTGTCGTCAGCAAACTTGGCTACCTCACTGCCTCCTCCTAATTCTAGATCCTTTATGAACATGTTAAAAAGCATTGATCTCAAAACAGATCCTTTGGGACTCCACTACAGCTGTACCTTGGTTTTTGAACAGCTTAGTTCTTGAACGTTTTGGCTCCCAAACGCTGCAAACACTGAAGTGACTGTTCTGGTTTGCGAACTATTTTTGGAAGCCGAACATCTGACGGGGCTTCCATGGCTTCCCATTGGCTGCAGGAGCCAATCAGAAGCCACTTTTTGGTTTCCAAACGCTTTGTAAGTTGAATGGACTTCTGGAACGGATTCAATTAGATTTCCAAGGTACAACTGTATTTGCATGCCTCGAGTTCTCTTCTTGCTCTTTAACCAGTTCCAAGTCCATAAGAGACCATTTCTAATTAACTCGTGATTGATGTGTTTGCTCAGGAGTGTGCAGTAAGGAACCATATCAAAAACTTTCAAGTAAACAATGTCTACATGCTGACCCTTTCCACAAGTTTGTTTATAGTCTCAAATGGATTAGTGAGACGGGGTGTACCTTTGCAGAAGTTAAGCTGATTTCTCTTTAGCAAGACGTGACCTTGTATACACTTGATAATTTTGTCTTTAATGATGCTTCCCATCAATTTACTTGAAACAAGCATTAAAGTCTTTTGAAGGTGATGTCTTCATTGCTTGACTGCTCCATGTCTGCTTTACAGGCATCCGGACTATGCAGCTATATAGGTGCTGTGTTGTATGTGATTTTCTTGTTTGGTGTGCTAGAAAATTTGAATCTCTGCTTATAGTGATACCTGGGGAGTTGCTATACTGGGGCTACTGCTGTGTGCCACTTGGGCTGATGGGCTGGGGGTGCTGTGATGGTGCCATTTTTGTACATGGTGGTGTGTGTGATAGAGGTAACACAAGGCCCCATCATGAGTTCTTTGGCTGTCTCCATATGTGACTGATGACCCGGATTCTAGTGTTTCCAGAAGTTCTGGCAGGCATGTACATATTTTTCTTTCTGCTGTTTTTTAATTTTTTCTCTCTTAAGTGCTTCCCTCCTCTCTCCCCGTTTCCCAGACAGCAGCATTGCGCATCTCCCACCCACCCCACCATAATTCAGAGTATCTGATTGCTCTGTTGTACCTCTTGAGAGAACGATGTTTGCATGCATTGCTTTTATATTGAAGCAAGTTGAGACATGGGGTTGCAATCCACAGGTGATGAAAGACACCTCTGCATGAGATTTACTCGGGTAGATTGTTAAGAGCTTATACTCTGTTCTAGTGGGCTTGAGATTGTCAGGTGCATAAAATGTTTTTGACAAAACACTTTATAGTCTGTCAATTTGAGGTAAAACTTTATATTCCAGAGTAGTTGCCTTGGTCACATACTATCATTTTACTAATAGCAAAGCCAGCAAGGCCATGAAGATGGGCAAAAGGGAACTTAAAGCATGAGGAGGTTGGTCAGTGAGGCATTGCTGAAAATGGGGAACCCTGTAGCTTTGCTTTTTTTTAAAAGGAAACGCCTTTGGCTTGGTGAGGCCGTCATAATTTGTGATTAGTTTTACTCAGGCGCTGTGCCCACAACAGTATCTACCTTTGTTTATAGGCTAAAAGACAAAATCTGACAGCCAAAAGTGTGGTTTAAATTTGAGTTTGAATCCATTGTTTAAGAAAATGGTCCAAAAAAGAAGTTGTTAGGGTAGCTTTAATTTTCTTATACTCAAAGAGAAAGTTAATGATAGTTTGAGAAGACCTGTTTCAATATAAGCACAGTAAGTATAGTTACAGGCGGGCAGAAACCTCTGCTCTGTGAAAAGGATGGTATGTTTGACTTTCATGTGTCCTATAGATACTTCTTTGACACAAGCCTCATGATGCTGACTGCAGCCTACCTAAGGAAAGGATATGTGACAAACGTATGTTATAATATGACAGCTTTAAAACATCATTGAAAACAGTCTAGAAGTCTTCGATATGAGTTATTAATGCTTTAAAAAGCAAAATACAAAACTACTAAAGAATAACAAAGCTGCTATATATTAGAAACCACATCAAAACATTTCAAGAGATTATCTTAATTTTATGCTGACAACATAAATGAAATGGTGCTATTTAAAAGAATATGTTTTGTGTTTATTTTCAGCTCATGTAATTGCAGTTTATTTAAGTCATTTAAATAGTGTGAACTGAAATACAGCTATGGAATAGGTAATATTGACTTTCAGATTTCTCAAGTGAGATAAATTGAAGGTAGCATTATTGCTCAAAACTTGGATGTGTCCCATAAACTAAAGTGCTAAGGAGTATGGCCCATCACAGAGTTAGATATGCTTAAGACATTGATTTCAGTGGGCTTAAGCACACTTTGCAGTGGGTTTAATTGTGGAAGTTTCCCACCCCCCTATACTGACAATATGGTAATCTCTGTACAGCTCTAGTCTTCTGAGTTTGATGGCAGACAGTTTCACTTCACAGCTGTCCCAAGATTACCACATTTTCAGTAGACCACCAAATGCGTAGCTGTGCTAACCTAGACTTAAATTTGGAGTGTTGGAGACAGGAAACTCTTTTGTTTGGGCATTCCCAATTGCTGAAATTACTTGGCTTTTAAGGCAGAAGCAAATTCTTCTGTAATAAGCCTAATTTAGCCTTGTATTCCACTTTCACCCCACAGATTTTCCAAATTTAACAAAGCTGCTTGAAATTTTGCAGTTGTATTATTATTATTATGCTGCCTGTTGTGCTGTATGGAAAGTTTCAGGCAAATCACTTATGACAGCTGGCAGATACAGGATTTCTGTAACCGAGGTGGCTTTCAGTATTTCAGACTTTTCCCTTACTTCCCCACTCCTCCAACCCTGGCCTGGGTTATAAACTTCTAAAGAAGAAATATTCTGTTCCTAGCAGTTAAATTTGTTTTACTTTGTGGTGCCTGCTCAAAATTTGTGTCCTTGGCTAGCTCTGTGTTTTGAATGACCTTTTCATGTTCACACAGAGATTTGGTTTGTTCAGTGACTTATGAAGGATTTGGAAAGGAGACACATACTGGCACATTTTAGGAAACCTTCTATTAAAACCTTCGTAAAATTCTTCTTGGCTCTAAAGTAAGATGGCTATAACACCAAGGGAGGGAGGAAAATAACATGTTCAAATGAGGGGAGGGAGTCTTTAAAATTCAATGCCAAATTCTTCTTACTGAGGCTTTCTAAAATATTGTGGGGGGTTTTCAGAAGAAAAGGAACTCATGTAAGTTCAAGGCAGAGAGAACAAGAGGTAAACACAACAGAGAAAAAATGACAAGGTTTTAGCAGAACCTTCATTTAATACATAATATTGAAGCAAAACTATCAAAGGACTCGAAGAGTGGCTCAACTTGCGTAACTTGCATTAGCAAGTAGTTTATGACTTCCTTCTACTTTACAGATGGTGAATCTGTGGCTGTCAGGGATCAGGCTCCAGCTGCCATCAGTCCCAGCCAACATGGCCAATGACCAGGGAAGGTTAAGAGTTGTAGTCCAACAACATTTGAGGGCCACAGGTTCTTCATCCCTACTCTACTTGGTTTGGATGTTGCAATTTAAGTAGCTTTTAAGTACTTCAGGGATAGCCGCGCAAAGCCTCTTCAACAACATTTGATTCAGAATCTTTTTTTCTTGTTTTCCTCCTCTAAAAACTAGGTGCATCTTATGGTCGGGTGCATCTTATAGAGTGAAAATGCGGTAGTTTACAAAGCTCCCTAACCACCCAGAATCTGTTGTGACTGGACAGCAACTGATGTTCACTGCCAGTGCTGTAAATTGGTGGGACAGTTGTGTATTTTTCCAAATGCTTCCCTCTAGCACCTAAAGCATTAGCAAGCCACGTGTCTCTGTCCTCTTCCCTTTTATCTGATAAGAGTGAACGGTACAGAATGACAAAGGTGGCTTGTCTTGCATTTGAGCTGGTTCTTGTTCCTTCCTAGCTGAAGCAGAAACCAATTTGAAGGGCCAGCTGATTATTTTTTTTTTAAATAAACTGCTGGAGAAAGTGCCACTACTTTGCATGAAATGCTGCTGGAAAGTAGCGGATTTCTAGAGGTCAAGATGCTAGTTTTTCCTCCTCACTTCACTCTCAGAACTACTTGGGAAACAATTTACTGTATAAATGGACCTGGTCTCTTAAAAACTCATTTTTAAAAACCTTTTTTATTTTATTTAGGATGACATAAAACACAAAGTACAGCAATGTTCCTATGTGCTGGGGAGCTAATAACCTGTACTGTATAAAGTAAAATGAAAAGACAGTCCAACAATAACAATTCTATATTTTTGCAGTCTTTCCACTGGGTCAAGTGCTTCTCTTATAGATGCTGAATTAACCTGTTAATGCATCTATTAGAGCAAGGATCGGTGTCCATTGCCCATCCCACAAAAGTGAATTTTGTGCAGGAACTTTTCTTGAAGTCCTGTTGAATATTGAATGGAAGTGTAAAACAGGTCTCGTTGGATTTGTCTCTTCAGCTATCAGACCCTCTGAGTCAGCCTTTCCAATATTGCTAAATGCCAAGCCTAGTCATAGATTCATTGTTGCCCCCTCTAAATATTTCCAGAAATGTGTAACTATCATGCTCACTGACAAGCCCTTGTTTTTTTAAGGTAAATTAAGGGATATATTTATCAACATAGTAACATGTCAGGAGCAAGAACACTGAAATTTTGTATCCAGAATAGCTGTGTATAGTTCTGTTTTAAGATGGAAGTTTTTAGCATTGTTTATTATTATTAACATCATCATCATCATCATCATCATCATCATTTTAAAGTCATTTCATCATTTAGAGAAATATCCGTAGACTAGAGCATGACAAATGGGGTAAGTGATGTTAGTGATTGATCGGGGCAGCACATGTTGTTTAACCACATGATTTATAAGCAGCTTTGCAGGGTGCTAATGCAGCTTTGAAAATAAATTGTATAGGCCACCTGCCCTCAGATCCTTTTAGTGTTCCTTCTTTATTGACTCCCACATTTCCCCTTTCTTTCCTTTTCTTCCTTTGAAAGCAAGCACGTTGGTTCAGAATTTATCAGTGGTGATTTTTACCAGTAAAACTAGAGGCATGATTGAGCAAAGTGAAATACTTTTCAATCCCATTGATTTCAGTGGAAACCAGGTATTGAGTAGTATATGTCTACTCACAAGTAAGTCCTGCAGAATTTAAGATTGCAGACTTAAAGTGACTGGCTCAAATTCTTCTTAGAATTAATAAAATTAAATTGTAAACATGTTGATAAAGCATATCATATTTCACTAGAAATGTAATGTTCTGCATGCTTACACTTTCTGGAATCATTCTTCCCCAAGAAATTATATAATATTAATGGGAGAATTTTTCATAAATTGCATAAGCAAATTTCACATGACTAGCGCAAAATACAAAACATTTTGATAATTTTATTCTTTCATTTTCCCATCTTCCCAGTTAACACTTAGTGAAAACTTTTAATTACCAAAAATAGTTTTCTCTAAGTAATCTTGAAAACAGCATCAGTGTGCTAGTGTGGATTCACCTCTTGTTCATTAAGTCTGGGTCTCTGGTTATACTAGTTGTCAGTCATTGCTGATTTTAAACATATTTTCCTTTTTAAAATTGGAGTTTTTGCTTCCCTAAAATGTATGCCCTCACCCCTGAAATCTTTGCCACTTATTTTTACTTGAAGGAAATCTGGAGTGTATATGTAAGCATAGAGGAAAGTAAACCATTAGAAACTATTTTAATGCATGTGAAACAGACAGTGGAGCAAAGCTACAACTATCAAGATCGGAGTGTCAGAGTACTTGTTGTCCTGGTAACAGATGAAGAAGATCAGGATGAGATTTCAAGAATACAGAGGAGAAAGAGACAACATTGGGCCTGTTATCTTTAAAAAAATGCAGACCCCAGAAAAGCTTGAATGGTTCTTATGATTATGCCTTATGCTTCTACTGGTGGGTCAATATATAACCATTGCAAGTTAGATGAAAACATAGGTATAAAAGAAGTCTAGGCTTGAACCACGATAAGCGTTAAAAAATACTATGGATGACAGAGCATCCCTGCTGAGACTTAAGTCCATTGACTGTAGCGGGTCTACTCCATGACTGATGTTCAATATTATCCTTAGTTTTCAGATAGCAGCAAAAGATGGAAGGCAGACTGCCTATATGCCAAAGTTTCTAAAATACCAGATATAGATTAAGCTTTCGAAATACTCCCAGTAGCAATTGCTGGTTTCAGATGCAGGCTCGGTTGATGTTATATGAACATGCAGCAGCGAGCATCAGACTTGCATGCTCTTCCTCTTCTCTTTGCATGCTTTGCTTTTCTAAAGGACTTGCAGTTCTTTGGTAAATATAATTGCCATTTCATGTGGATGAGGAAAATTATGGTTTGGGTCTGGTTTCAAATGCAAATATACAGAAAAACTGGTTGAATAAACAATAGTTTGCAGGTATATATGTAATGGCAAACTATGGTTTGTTAAACTAGATGTTTGTTAGGAAAAAAGCAGTATAATGAGAGATCAGTGGGAGATGAAACAATCACAAGCTTGAGGCCAACTAAGTTTGTTCTTGGTATAAGCTTTTGTGCACATGCACACTTCTTCAGATACCATCTGGTATCTGATGAAGTGTGCATGCACATAAAAGCTTATACTAAGAACAAACTTAGTTGGTCTCTAAGGTGCTACTGGACAATTTATTTATTTTTTAATATATATTTCGCCTGCATCAGACCAACACGGCTACCTACCTGAATCTATAAGCTTGAGGGTCATTGCTGCTCATTCATGTCAACACCAAACCATGGCTTGGAATTACATTGAATGCAGCAAGTATCACCATGTTAATTTTGAAACATATATACTTTAAATACATCTTTAATTTGTTTTTGTTTTTTTAAGCTCATCACACAACTCTTTCCTTACTTTCTACTGATGTATTGTGAGAACTTGAATTTCAGAAGCCATTTAACTAAGGACAGTTAAGAAACAAAAAGATATAGGAAGCAAATGTTACATTTGTAATTTTAGCATTCACTTTCAAGATTTTATAGTTGAGAGATTATTTATGTTCCAAATGGTGAGAAAATGTTTTTAGAAAGCTTAGCCAAAGAACACTGAGCAGGGATGCTGGGTTTTTTTTGGGAGGGGGGTTAGAACTGTATCTGTGAAAAGTAAAGATTTAATTGTATTTGCCTACAGTAGTAGATTCTGTTACTAGTATACCTGGATTATTTAAGAATTCAAATATACAATACTGTAGTACAGCAGTTCTTATTGACATGCTTGGCAAAGAAGCAAACAAGACCACTCTTTTGCCATCTGTTTATAATGCTATATAAAGAAAATCATGCTGGTTGCTGTGGAAACTAACATTTCCCAAACCACAAGTTGCTTAAATTCTCCACCTTTTAAAATATTGAGTTCTCTCAGGAATGAATACACACACATGGGAAATATATCAGAAATGTTCCAGTTACTTTTCCACCAATTAACTGTACAGTGTGTTCAATATTTGTATTTTGTCACAGAGACATACGTTGTCATTCTCATTTCAGAAGATTTATTGATATTTTTGACATAGAGATGTTTTGACTGACATCTACATCTGTACATAGCAACATATTTAGTTGGACTGTGAGGTTTTGCAATGGAGTGAAAATGCTACCATGTAGGTTTTAGAAACTGAAACTGCTATTTATATGAGCTGCTTCTGGACTTAGGTACTTTATTCATTGCTTTCAGGCACCTTTGGGAGACACAACTTGCTTAATCTTGCTCCTGCTTGTGGATATTATAATATGGATTTGTTGAGCAAAATATAGCATTGTAAAAGTGTTGACATTCATGCATAAATTTCAGAAACCGTGTTAGATTACCTTCAGGTTTGTTTAAATTCTACTGTCCTCTAGTTTTTATCCAGGTGTTTTGGCAGACACAGGAATTATCCCAAGAATGCATAATCAGATGCAATGTATCTGTAGCCTATCATGGCTCCTTGACATGTCTGTATGGATATCTGTATCCTAGCATTTATTTGGAGTTTTGCACAGGACATTGAACTTGCTGAATTGGCTCTAGTTCAGCAGATTTCCCAAGTCTTCCTTTTGATGCCATGAACATTTCAGCTTTCCAAAGAAAATATCAGCTAATAAAAACACTGTCCAGAATTGACACCACTTGATAATTGGAAGTGCCTCTGATAGTCATTGCTTCTATCTTGTTTTGATTCATCCTAGTTTTGTCTACGGTAATTCTTGGGTGCTGATTCAAAACTCCCATTGCTACTTCAAGGTCAGATGAAAGATCCTCTGCATATTTGAGGACTCTGCACTCCCAATCTGTGGCTGACTTCTTCATATGCACAGAAACAATTTTATGGCAAGAAAGAACCTTGTGGAACCTTACAGAAGGACTCATTTGGAACAGAATAGCAACTGGCTAACTCCTGTATCTGAGATCATCTAAATGAAGAACTGGGCTACTATAAGAGAGAATTCCAAATCCTAACCAAATTCCATAAGCAGCTCCATTTAGTTGTCAGTGCAACCCAAATATATTTTAATGCACATTTGTAGCCAATGTATGAGAGAGAATATTCACTGAAATGCAGTTGCTATAATTGGTCCACTGAGGATGTTAAATTACAGGTCATAGAGTACAATAGTTTGAAAACTGCTAAAGCAAAAATCTTGTTTCAGGCATCTGTTTAGGAAATCATCATAGCTGAGTGAGGGGGCCACTTTAGCCTAGATTTTCATAGTACAAAATTTTGATGTTCAATGACTAGGCAGTAGTGTTTCATATTGTCAGTTGTCCTGCGGTTGTAGAGCTGAAGTGGGATACACTCTGGCTTCTGCCACTGGCTATAAGACAAAGGGTCACTGGGAAGCTGCACTCCTTTTCTCTGGTCTCTTGCATTGGCCAGTGAATGAGCAGCTGCTCCAAGACCTGCTTTCCCCCTTCGCTCCAGACTTCTTTTTCCTTTTGTGTTGTATCCTTCATTTGTGTGAGCCTACAAATAGGAACTGTCTTTTTAATGCATGTGCAGCATTTAGACAAGTTTAGAGGCTTTATCAGTGCTAATAATTTATGGAGTCAGGCTCATAAGTAAATGTATTTTAGAATGATCAAAATACATATTTAAAAGAATATTTACAATTATTCAGTTGCTGATTCTAGTATTTGTGACAGGCATAAATTGGACAGAATATCTGCTTCATAACTGAACCTGCACAGGATATTGGTATTCACGCCTGTGAGTTCTCTAAATGTTGGCAGTTCTTTTTATTTTTGTCATTTACCTCTCACTAATCTTAAAGTTCTGATACAAATCAGGGTAGGGGTTTAGGCAGTACATGCTAAACAACTCTCTTGTCTTCAGGTTAATTTTTTAACCTTTAAGGAGGAAAGCAGGGTGCCTATATAACTTGCGCAAATAGTCTTTGAAGGTTTTATTGCTCTTTTCTTAATTTCGTTTTAGTATCTGATTAGTGACCACCTTAAAGATCTTATGACTGAAAGGTAATCAATAAACATTTCAATAAAACAGGTAAATAATAAAATTAGGCATGCATAATGCTACTGTTGGGTGATCAGGATGATAAACACTGTGCTGACATATCAACTGGAACGTTAATGCTTTCATGTATTCATGCATTTTAGATTTTATTTGCTCATCATGTTTCAGATTATTGAATTTCTCTACCTTGTTTTTGGCAGAAACCATTGTCTACTTTTCTGACTCCTTTGGAAATACAATGGAATACATTTTTCTACTATACAGTATCTTCTGAACTTTTCTTTGTCTGGGGTGTGTGTGTGGGTGTGTGTGGGTGTGTGTGTGTGTGTGAGAGAGAGAGAGAGAGAGAGAGAGAGAGAGAGAGAGAAGCAGCCTTTATTAGTACAGTACAACTCTCAGCCTGCAAGTTCTAAATGCTCATTATGCCCAATGAAAGTTTTTCTCTTCTGGGAAAAATACTCAAAATAATATAACTGCTAAACCACTGAAATTACAGATTTATCTGTGACTGAAAAGTTGAAATGCCTGAGCATTAGAAGTTGAAGTGTGCAAAGAGTAATGGGGATACTCATGTTTGCATGATTTATTCTTTTAAACAGATGGACGTTAGTAGGAGGTGTAATTCTTTCAGCACATAAACTATTAGCCAGTGTTACTTCTTGTGTGGGTGGTGCGAGTCTTATATCAGCATACCATAATAGTATACTTGTTTCAGAGCTAGACTCCCCCCCCCCACCCCACATCAACATGAATTTTTAAAGAAGAGCTCTATTTAAATCTGTGAATCTGTCAGGCATTTAAATCTAGGTTTTGTCACATGGATAACATGGAGAATAATTGTTTCATCCCCCCCCCAACCCTCAGTCTTTTCATTTTTCTGTAGATCTGTATTTGCTGTGGGTAGTTGTACCCGTCTAATTTTATTTACCTTGAGGGCATAGTGTTTAATAATACCAAGCTGCACAAACTATAACAGGCAGCACCTTAATCTTGGTAGTTTTGTATTTATATTTACACTTCTGCTTGTGTTTTCCCCAATCTTTTAAGAAAGAATTTGATACTAATGTGTGTGTGCATGCAGGCCCAATTTTACTTGGGTTGCATCCAGTTCCCCTTTCCCCCCTAGGGGCACCTGTCTTCTGCCACATACCCATCAAGAATAATTGCACCATCTGGAAGACTTTTATGTACCTGTAACTTGGGTTGAATATCTCTAGGGAACTGAATTCCGGTGGAATGCGAATGTGACCCCTGGAGCCATGTCAAGTGACTGCAGTAGCTTCTAGTAACTAAAGGATGGCCACCTTAGGCTTTATTTGTTTCAAGTCTTATGCAATTTACTGTAGCGAAGATTGTGTTGCTAATGTAATTCTGTTTACTACTTTTGTTGAAAAAGAACTTCAGCTTTTTCTTAGCTGATAACTTGGACAAAGCAACTGTAAATAAACGTAAGGAATGTTAGGTGAGACAGATAATATGAGCAGGTGCCGTACTGCTTGTCAACTACTTTTGTCTATCAATTCTTGCTCTGTACTCTGTCCACTGACATTTCTCTCTGTCTAGGGTTGCTACTAATTAGCAGCTGTTTTTAGACTGGAGTACTTCCCGGGTTAATCACGTGTTTCTTCCTCCATATTCTATTTTTATCTATTCTCTATCATATGGTAATAGACTTCATTTATATTTTCATTCAACCGAAGCGAGGTTGGTTGTGGAAACTGAACTTGTCTTCTAACATTATAACTTTAGTTTGAAACTTCGTTTGAAATTAGTCATACAACTTGCACAATCACCATACCTATCCAGAAAATACTTTATGCCATTGCATATTGATTGCTTTTTCAATTAGCCATCTCTATATGCAATATATATTGGTATCCCTGTGCTAATACTGTTTATACTGCTATAAACAGTATCCCTCTGCTAATGCTGTGATACTGCTAATACGCCATATCTCCCCTCATTCCTGATCATACAATATGGTGGCTGATGCTGATGGTAGTTGCAGCCCAAAACATCTTTAGCCACTAAGATAGAGAAAGCTAGCCTTAGGGCTGGTCCACACTTCGCTTGTCCCATGCTTAGAAAACATGGGTCTGAGTGGTTTTCCATTTGTCCCACTCTTTCCCCAGGAAAACCTGCTCTTTACTGCCGAATTAGAGCAAATCTCAAGCCCTGTAAACAGCAAGTGATGTTTGTTCCGATTCAGCGGTAAAAAGCAGGTTTTCCTGGGGGAAAGCAGCAGGGTGAGCGAGAGTGTGGATGAGCCCTTAGTGTTGAGAATCATATAGAAGCTGTAATTTTGAGAGATCAGGAGCAAGCTGCAGTGAGCCTTGGACTTGCATACAGTGGTATCTCGGGTTACATACGCTTCAGGTTACAGACTCTGCTAACCCAGAAATAGTACCTCGGGTTAAGAACTTTGCTTCAGGATGAGAACAGAAATCGTGCTCCGGCGGCGCGGCAGCAGCAGGAGGCCCCTCCATGAAGGCTAGATATTCTGTTTTGGTGCCCACAACCCAGGTCCCAGAAGCCATTTTGCTCCTAGCTTTTCAATCTAACACTGTACGTAATGTGGAGCTTTCTAAAGAAGCAGTAGAGAACTATAGATTCTAAAGTGAAAGCAGAAGTTAATTCTCTCCTCTCACACATAGAGGAGAACAGGGCAGGACACAAGCTATGGCTCATCCTCAGTCATCTAACCCACTATTTAGGCAGTCCTCTAAATTGGTCTTAGGAAAAATTATTTGAGTGTTCAAAATTCTGATCTGACTTAACTTTTTTCTTTTCTTTTTCTTTTTTGCAGAGGTTTTGTGTTGGATAGCAGGAACAACCTGCAGATGAGAGGCTTGGTGGTTTTACTTATATCTAAGGCAGCTGGGCCCAGCATAACAGCAGAGAGCTCCCTCCAAAATGATATGATCAGTGGGATACATCCTAGGTAAGAATTTTCTAATGCAAAATATGCAGAGTCACATCTATTTTGTTTTCAGATTATGCCAATATGTGTGTGGTGGTTGTTTTTTTTTCAAAATATGCAAATACAGTGGCACCTCGGGTTACAGACGCTTCAGGTTACAGATGCTTCAGGTTACAGACTCGGCTAACCCAGAAGTAGTACCTTGCGTTAAGAACTTTGCTTCAGGATGAGAACAGAAATCGTGTTGCGGCAGTGGGAGGCCCCATTAGCTAAAGTGGTACCTCAGGTTAAGAAGAGTTTCAGGTTATGGACGGACCTCCAGAACAAATTAAGTTCTTAACCCAAGGTACCACTGTACTATTGAGATATGTGAGAATAATATTCAGAAAGACAGTTTCCCTTCCTGTTTCCACCTGTGCTTCATTAAAAAGCCTGCAGTCCTGGGACCAGCGCAGCTCTGCGCCGCCATCCGGAGCAGGGCGCTAAGCTCCGCCCCGCTCCGGATGGCGGCGCAGAGCTGCCTGCCATCCCGGGATCAGCACAGCTCTGGTTTCCATGCATCAAGAAAGCATTTTGCAAATGTTAAAATGAGAACAAACTATTAAAAAAAACAGTGGAAGGGAATTGCCTTAATAATAGAAATGAGCTGACGCCAACTTTCCAAAATGCATCTGATTAATCTGATCCTGTCCCAGAGGCAGCAGCAGTTGCAAGCCTCAGAAGGGATTTTTATCCCTTCCCTGCTGCTGATTATAGCAGCACACCTGGTGATAGGGGCAAGGGCTCAGAGGCAGCTTGCCATCTCCTTTAACTGTTTAGCATCATCACATGTACATAGCAAGGCCCATCTGCTTCATTGGTATATTTTGCCAAAAGCAGAGGAAACAAGCACCATGATGAGGTGAAAATTGTGGCTGGGGGAGAGGATGGAATAAATCTCTTTAAAGCAAGTTTAAATGTTAGAGGGGTCAAAGTGGTGCGGGAGGGAAATTGGGGACTCCACACCCTATTAATTAAAAACATAGGGTTCCCCCACACTTTGGTGCCTTTCTTATTAATTAATACTTGTTCTCAGAGCATTAATAGCATGTCATATCCATCCTTGTTTACTGATAAATAATTTTATTTGGTAATTCAAGCTTTAATTTTACTCTCACTCAATGGACCCTATATTAATGTTTAGAACTGGAAAGAACCAATAATAGCTACCCTTGAAGTGTAAAATGTTTTTTTAAAAAATGTTGCTTTTTTGATTTTGAAAAAGGCTATCCCCTTTTGATAAAACTTCTCATTTCTTGAAAGCCTATCTGCTCACCTACCTTATGAAGCACTCTCTTTATCCAACAGTGTATGTGATATGGAAGTGACCAATGTAAGGTTGTGGATCCCATTCAGAAATCATAAAGATAGTAAAGTTTTTATCCGTCATCCCTTGTGTACAGATGTATGCACATGCATATATACATGCTTATTTATCACAGTTTATGTTCCACCTTTTCACTCAAGGAGCTGGTGTACATGGTTTCCCCCTCCCCAGCTTATCATCACAACAAAAAATCCTGTGACGTAGGTTAGGCTGATAGACAGTGACTGGCCCACAGTTTCCCAGTGAGCTTCATGACTTGAGCAGGAATCCATACCCGGGTATCCCAGGTCCAACACTTGAAAAGGACTTACTAGTACTAAAGCCATTAATACCCACAAATCAGTGCTTCCATCATACAACTATTTTACATAGCTTTGAATGTAAGCAGTAAGATTGGCCAAATTTCTGCAATAATAAAAGCTTTCTTTACTTGGATGAGGCAAATTTTTATTTCAGTGTTTGTTTGACACTTGGAATACCAAATGATTTTCAGCTGTTTCATCTTGATCTGAGAAATGAAACAAATATTTTGAAACAAGTGCCACTTAACTATATTTGAAAATGTGTTCTTGTTCATGCTGAATCCATCAGTATTGTCACTTTCCAGCTACACTGGTATGGCTATATATTTTTAAAGCTATGTGGAAATATTTCAGGGAAACACTTGGACAGATGAGCATCTGTTCACAGGTTTGGTGGTGTCTCTACATAATTGGCAATGCATATTAATGGGAATCTGTTTACCTTGCTTCAGTTTGTCTTGCATAGTCATTGCAAATAAACTTTTAACTAGAGTTTTAAAGGCACAAACCTAAAATTCAGAAAATAGCATGCAGTTTAATCTACCTATTATGTGCAAAACTATTGTCATTTTTTTAATGGTCCTTACCTTCTCCATTTTAAAATATTTTTTATTTGATAAAATTATCAGAACATACAGAAAGTTAAATATAAAGGTAAAAGTAAAGGACCCCTGGACAGTTAAGTCCAGTCAAACCTGACTATGGGGTGTGGTGCTCATCTTGCTTCAGGCCGAGGGAGCCGGTGTCCACAGACAGCTTTCTGGGTTATGTGCTTCTGGCACAATGGGACACCTTGACAAGTGCCAGAGCACACGGAAATGCCGTTTACCTTCCTGCAACAGCGGTGCCTATTTAAAGCCACCTTTCTGTAAGATAAAATATATTTGCCTTAGGCAGACTATTACCCTGTGTAAGGGGTTTAACTAATCACATTATTAATAGCTCAGTAGTAAATGTTCTTTATAAAAATTACTACTGGGCTTGATATTTTGCAAGTTTTAATGCAGTTGAAGATTTGTGGCATGGCATCAATTTAAATAATATAATATCCCACAATTTCCCAGCCTTTCTTGTTTCAAAGGTATCTCCTTACATGTCCAGTGATTAGCATAAACCAGTCTAGAAATTAGTGACAAGAGTGACTGTTTTGTTCTGAGGACTAAATCTGGTATAACAGCTAAAAGACAAACAAAAGTCTTGGTACATTAACAATAATAAAGGACAATACTGCCTTTATTTGTTCCCAGATTCAGAGCTCTATAAGATGTCCACCATGTATAGGAGGAGTTTGCTCTTTTTTTGGCACATAGAATCATAGAATTGTAGAGTTTTAGTCCAACTTCCTGCAATGCAGGAATGTCAGCTAAAGCATCCATGGCAGATGGCCATCCAACCGCTGCTTATAAACCTCCAATGAAGGAGAGTCCACTTCTGAGGGAGTCCGTTCCACTGTTGATCAGCTCTTATTGTCAGAAACTTCTTCCTGATGTTTTGTTGGAATCTCCTTTCTTGTAACTTGAATTCATTGGTTCGAGACTTACACTCCAGAGCCGGAGAGAACAAGCTTGCTCCATCTTCCATGTGACAGTCCTTTAGATATTTGAAAATGGCTATCATATCTCCTCTCAGTTTCTTCTTTTCCAGATTAAACATTCCAAGCTACACATACCCAACTCCAAATTATTGACAGAGAAGTGGATTGTTGTTGTTTAGTTGTTTAGTCGTGTCCGACTCTTCATGACCCCTTGGACCATAGCCCGCCAGGCACTCCTGTCTTCCACTGCCTCCCGCAGTTTGGTCAAACTCATGTTGGTAGCTTCGAGAACACTGTCCAACCATCTCGTCCTCTGTCGTCCCCTTCTCCTTGTGCCCACCATCTTTCCCAACATCAGGGTCTTTTCCAGGGAGTCTTCTCTTCTCATGAGGTGGCCAAAGAAGTGGATTACTAGTGATAATGGCTATATGCAAAGGTCTGTTAATGTGTCTGAACTTGGCCTCCAAAAATTATTTCTAGTAGTCACTAGGAATATCGTAAAAGTATTCCTGAACACATCCAATTGTTTTTCTGTCTTCACGGTTATCTGGCACAGTACTAGCAATAACTATTTCCAACTTTATAGGTCTTCTCTAATTTCAGAAAGATTAAATGTCATTGTATTGGCATAGTTATGCAACAGTAGACTCTGCTTGATATCTGCTGGTCCAACAGCTCCTAGTACATCTTTTGAACAGCTCTACTTCCAATCTCCAGGGCTCTTGTTTGACTACAGATCCAGCTCTTGTGCAGGTTCCTGATGGAAAAGATCAGTCCTGAAACTGGCATTGCACAAATGCACCATGCCACAGTTCCAGACCTTGCCTCGGCCAGAGCAGGGTCGATCCTGGTAAATCTTGGCCAGGTAGGTGGGGTACCTGAAAGGAAGATGGAGGTATCTTTTACATATGGAGCTCCTGATTGCAGATGGTCCTTTTGCCTGATTTTTCAGCGATGCCTCTACCCTCCATTGTCACAACCAGCCTCATTCAGGTTGTGCAGGAGAGACTTCCAGGAAGCTGCTGGGGGAAAGGACAGTCAGCTTCTGCCAACACCCCCCTCCTTTTACCATATGTTTTTCTCTGAATCCAGCCCAAAACCTTGTATTTAATTATCTTCCTTTTAGAATTTATATTGGATTTTGAAAACATGTTTTCACATTTCAGTGGCAACTGTTAAGTAAGGTCAGTTGTTTAAACTATCACTGTATATTTGAAATGATATCAATTGCAGTGGTGATTCTAAGGCAGAAAGTTCTTAATTTAAGATGTCCCAGTCCCAGCAGGTTGATGGGACTCCTGTATGGAAGAAGTGATGTTATGCAGGCTTCCACCATGCCTGCATGATGAGGAGCATAAGTGCAATGACCATATGATCTGTGGGGTTGGGCCAATTGAGACTGAGGACTGTCCTGTTCACAGTGCCACTACATACCATTATTTGGCTACTGCATTTTGGACTTTTCAAATGCAGCCCTATCCAGAATTCAATAGAATAGCTGTTTGTTACTGTAGCATGTATGACTGTGGCTAGGACTGCTTTCTTCAGGTAAGGGCACAGCTTGCTTACCAGCCAAAAGTGGTAAAACATGCTCTTGGCCACTACCACCACTTGGGCATGCAGAAGTAACGCCAGATCAAGCAGCACCCACAAGATGAAAATCCAGTTCTTACAAGGGAATGCAACCCCAACAGGAGCAGGCTGCACACCTTTTGAATGGATCTGCCGCCCCCCAAATGTTTGCTTTGACTGGACTGGATAAAATTTTATTTTCTTCATCCTCATTCAGTCTTTCGCTGATGTCAAACAAATGCAAAGAAATAAATTCAAGGCTAGCAGTTCAGTTGTGGGGTTTTTGTTTTTGCTGATTCCACCACTTTTCTTAGTTTGTAGCCTTAATATTTGAATGTAGCTTATCTTTATTTAGAACAATTCAGTCATTGTATTTATCTGTCTTACTAAGCATAGGTTTTGATACATACAAATTATATTTCTATTCTCTCTCTTGGTACACTCTGCTGGATAATTTAAAAAAAATTTAAGAGACCTTTGATCTATCATTTCTATAACATAAAATATAACTTAATTTTATTCCTGACCATAATGGCTTTAACCTTGTGTACTAATTTGAATATGCTTGTGGAGGTAGAATCTTAAATGAGACACAAATGAAGGGAAAATTGCTAATGCTGGCACTGTATATCTAATGAGCACGGTGTAATAAACCATAACCTCTTCAACAGTTCTGTGGAAAACAGTGTGATTATTTTGGATGGATGGCTCTTTATGTATGGCTCATTACCATCTGGCATAATCTGTATTGATATAGACTGTAATTGTGAACTATTTGACATGCTGGTTTTAATAAATGTGACTTGGCTGGTTTGGGCTGGTATACAGGAAACTGTAACAAGGGAGTTAAAGGCTGTCTTTCAGATCTGAATCCCAGTCCAGATTCCTTGTGTGCGGGAAAAGACCCACCTCCACAGATCCTCCTCCACAGAACAGATGGTCAGCTCTGGAGTGTGTGTGTGTGTGTGTGTGTGTGTGTGTGTGTGTGTTTAGAATTAGTTAGAATTAGTTTTGCTCAAACAGGTGATTGGAGATGTTAGATTAGATATAGGTATAGACTATGCTAGCTGTTAAGTAGTACCTCCACTCTATATCCTAACCTAGCTTCTGGATTGAGAGACTCCACCCGCCCTTCTATCCTGTTGCATCCTGTTGGATCACATTAAGGAGCAGCAATTTGCAGATAGGTGCTTGATATTAAGTTCTTGCTTTCTGAATCAGGACAAGTGTATTCCTGTGCAGTTAACTTCCAGTGCAAAAAAGGGAAAGTTTAGCTGGAGGACATATTGAGGCAGTTTTTGCACTCTTCCATCACTCTCCTGGAATTCTTCCCACAAGGCAGTTGGTAGTAAAAGGCCTAGAAACCCTTTTAGACACACCGTACTTTCTGTTTTCTCCTACAGACATACACATCCTTCATATATACCACGTCCCCTGACAGTGCACTGAAGGAAGTTCAGTTTAAAACAATGGGCTGCGACCTTAACAGACACAAGACGAAAGGGGGGGGGGACAGGGACACAAGAGGAAAGTACAGTGGTACCTCGGGTTAAGTACTTAATTCGTTCTGGAGGTCCGTTCTTAACCTGAAACTGTTCTTATCCTGAAGCACCACTTTAGCTAATGGGGCTTCCCGCCGCTGGAGCATGATTTCTGTTCTTATTCTGAAGCAAATTTCTTAACCTGAGGTAATATTTCTGGGTTAGCGGAGTCTGTAACCTGAAGCGTATGTAACCTGAAGCATATGTAACCCGAGGTACCACTGTAAGTACATTCACCAGTCCTTACATTATGATTACCCAGTGACCAGATGGAGTGGCTGTTTGTGAGGGCAATCCTGGAGGACCCAAGCAGCAATTGGTGCCAGTGAGGTTGATGAGCAGAGGATCGGCTCACTGCCCCACTTCTTCAGATGTAGCTATGTGGAAATGCTTACCAAAATTAAGGGGAAGGGAAGCAGCCCTTGCCAATAAAACATAATAAATCTTAATTCTCTCACACAGTTGTGTGACATTAAAGTTTATTATTCCAAATAATGGGTGACAAAAAATAAATTTAACACTAGGGGCATGATCCAGACTCGCCTCTGTTCACAGCTCTGTATGTGTGGCAGGAAGATTTCTGATATAGGGATAGCCAAGCTCAAGGAGTTAGATTGGATAACTAAATATGTTTGCTAAAATAACTTTATATTTTTAATACCAAAAACTATAAAATATTAACGGTTGTTAGATTCCCAATTTCTGTTAAAAAATTATTTGAAAACTGTTAAATCTAAGGAGTTTAGATTCATATGTGTTGTGCCATTTAGTTACACTGTAATGTGGTTTCCAGAACATGCAGTGACAAATCCACAACACTTGATCATTGTTATTATGAACGCCCATTGTTTGCAATGTAATACAATCCTGAGACAGGACAGTGCCCTTCAGATGCAAGGGTAGATTTAATATTGAGACAATGCAAGCATCTAGAAGTAAATGATTATCTGCACACTGCATTTTCTAAGAGACTCCCTTCCTTCTGCATCAGAATTTGTATACGTAGCAATGAGTTCCAGGAGTTCCACGTTTTCCTTACTTAATTGTAGAGATTGGTTTTTGTTGTTGAACTGAAAACAGCCATATTAGTTAAAAGATCTTATTAGGGATAAATCAAATGCTCTGTAATATGATCTACGGAAATGTGAACATATTATAGATTGGTGGGGTTTTAATGCATTTCGGCAGAATCAACCAAGTCAGTTGGAAATTCTGCTGCAAATGGTATGTCAAATACAAAAAAACCAAAACCCATTTATTCTATGTGAAATAGTGAAAAAAATAAACTGGCTGCGCTCTAGGCATCTTTTGCAAGATGTAGCTTGTTATGGTACATTGCCATGTATTATAATCTGGATAGTACAGTTTTATTTGATAATATATATACCCACTCAGCTCAACTGCTTCAGAGCTGCTTCATAGCATAGAAAGCATACACTGCCTCATTTAAAGCAAATTGTGGCACTTGAGCTGTTTACCTTCGTCTACTAGGAAGTGTGAGAGGGAGCTCCCCATTCAGACTTCCCTTTGTGGCTTTCCCATACTCCTTTTGTGCTCAGTGCGCGAAACAACTTGGTTTGTGGCAGAAGGGTAAATTGCTGGACCTCAGAATAGCAGGATGATGGGCTGCCCATGGAATAGAGAGAAATGAGAGCAATGGCAGAAATGACAGTGGTGGGGACTCTTGATGAAGGGGATAAAGTCAAAGTTGGATCTTACTTTTGCTAGTGCATCTCACGTAAAATGGGTGATTGCATATGCGCCTTAAGCTATAGTTAGTGTAAGACTTCAGGATAAGGACACTCATCTGTATACTGTCAACTGCAGCCATATCTCTACCCTGTCAAAATAATTAATAATAATAATTTGTGCTGATAATAGTTAATAACAATTTAGTCTTAAAGGAGTAACGTAAAAAAAGAAAATGGATCTGACACATTTGGAAGTCGATAGGGAAAGGTGGATTTTTAAAAATACTGTACAGCATTTCCAGTGTTTCTATTTCTTTTTTTACTCTTAATTCCCCTATTAGCTCTGTTCTGGCACATCTTATTTTTGGTGCTCTCAAAGCATAACTGTTAATTCAGTCTCACAGATACATAATAGGACTAGGCATATATATATGTGTGTGTGTGTGTGTGTGTATGTATGTGTATATATATATATATATATATATATGCAGGTTTTGGTGTCTTCGGGTGTCTTCCCGTGTAAGAGTTGGGGTGTCTAGGCGACGTTTCGATGAGGTCTCACTCGTCATCTTCAGGCTGGTGCTGTAATTTATCTGTGGAGAGGGTCTGGGTTTGGGTCTGGTGTGGTTGATTGGTGATGGCGTTCTGTGTGCCTCTGGTTCTGGTGTCGGTTTTTGTGGGGAGGGCTAATTTCCAGATGTCTGGCAGGCGGGACGTGTCGTCACGCTTGTTCATGTTGTGAGGGTGTTTCTCTATCTCGATGGCTTCCATGATTATTCTCTTGTGGTGATGTTCCATGTTAAAGAGCAATTTGGAATCTGCAAAATTAATTTCGTGTCCTGTTTCTTTCATGTGTTGGAAAAGAGAGGAAGTTTTTTCTTCTTTTTTGACGGCATTCTTGTGTTCTGCGATACGTCAATGTACGTGGCTGGGCAGACTTTGCAGGGTATTTCATAGACCCCTTGGTTTTCCAACTGGATTTTATCTTTGGGGTTTCTGAGGATATTGGCTATTTTTTGGTTGGTGCAAAAGGCTGTTTTGATATTGTGTTTATGGAGGATTTTGCTAATTTTATCTGTCTTCTGTGTCTTGGTTTTTGGGGGGTGTTTCTTTTTGGATTAGCTTCGTAACCCTGTTTTGCTGGTATCCATTGGCGATTAACACATTTGAGAGATTCTGTAACTCAGTTGTCAAGTGGTCTTTGTCAGCCAGGCGTTTGGTTCTGGAGATGAGAGTCTTGGCTACGGAGTTTATTTGTGCAGGGTGGTGGTGTGATTGTGCATGTAAGTAGCGGTTGGTGTGTGTTTTTTTCCGGTAGATAGTGTGTCCTAGGGAGCCATCAGGTTTTTTGTAGATTAGGACGTCAAGGAAGGGAAGTTGGTTGTTGGCTTCTATTTCCATAGTGAATTGTATTTTGGGGTGTAGGCTGTTGAGATGTGTGAGGAAGCTATCTAGTTTTTCTTTCCCGTGTGGCCAAATTACAAAGGTGTCGTCAACATATCTGAGCCAAAGTTTGGGTTTGTGTTCTGACTTGTCTAAAGCATTGGTTTCAAAGTGTTCCATGTACAAATTTGCGATGACCGGTGAGAGGGGTGATCCCATAGGTGCTCCTTCTATCTGTTTGTATCTTTGTCCATTGTGGATGAAGTACATGTTGGTTAGGCAGTGGTTGGTCAGGTCCAGGATGTATTCGGGGGGATTGTATTTGTTTTGAATGGCTGTCAAGGCTTCATTAATGGGCACTTGTGTGAAGAGAGATACAACATCGAAGCTGACAAGTAGGTCATCGGGATGTAGGTTTTGCTTCTTTATTGTTTCTATGAACTGGAAGGAGTTAGTAACGTGTGAAGCGATGGATTCTGCATGTTAGGATATTTCCGTTCCACCTTAAAAGGGAGCAGGCTTTTGTAAGCAACAGAGTCTGCGCATGTCCTATTCACAGGATGTTTATGTCTGCTGTTGTTTCCTTTCGTTTTTCAGTCGGCTCAGACACGCTGACAGAATGGACGTGTTTTCTTTTGTTCTGTTAAACGCTAAATAAAGTCTGTAAATTATGCTCTTCTGTGATGCAAGCTTTTGGCTGTGTTTCTGCTGATAAAGAGGGTGCACCAAGCCCAGGAATGTGGCTAAGAATTTCCAAAGGCTTTGTGCCTCTAACTGTTGGATCTGCATGAGTACGGGAGGCCGATGGACGTCCAGAACTCCGGCTTGGGGGCTCATGATGGACACTATCTCCCTGGCAGTTTCCCAACAACAAGGTTTCGGGCCCAGATTCACAGCACCTACAGGAGAGTAAAGCTGCAACAGACTGCGTTTAAGAGGTACGGTGGGAAAAGCGAAAGAAAAGAGGGAGGCTTTTGGCTTTTCTGTTTACCTCACAAGGAGTCTTTCATCTCCGGCAGATTAATTGGCCTGGGAGCCGAGCCAGAAAGGCTTCGTGATTAATGGGCTGCCGAGATAACGAGTCTTTGAAAGCATAGGGCTCACGGCTCAACTAAAAAGCTGAGATGGATCTCTTACAGACCTCAGAAACTGCTCCGTGTCCACTAAAGCTGAATGGCCACAACTATCAGACCTGGGCAAGGTACTGTGAGGGCCAGATGAGAAGGCTTGGAGTATGGAATACCGTTTCTGAGAACCCCCCAGCCCCTGTGACAGATGAGTGGAAAGCACAGGATTCGAAAGCCATGGGGATAATTTTGCTCTCAGTAGCTCCTGAAGAGTTAATCACCTTGGCTGGCAAGGCAACTGCCCGTGAGATGTGGGACGGGCTTAAAGCCTGTCATCTCCGACGAGAGGCTGGGTCTGTGTTGCTTTATTTCAGAAAGCTGCACAGGAAGCGTTTGGAGCCAGGGGAAGATCTTAGAGCCCACGTTTTACAGTTGCAGCATCTCAGACAGGAATTGGCTCAGAGAGGTTTCAATATGCCTGAGTCACTGTTTGCTATTCTCATCCTGGACTCCCTGGATGAAAGCTATCATGCCGTGGCAAGTCAGCTGGCGACCCTCCCTGCGCAAGACCTTACTGCTACAAAGGTCTTGGCAACTTTGCAGAATGAATACGATAGAAGGAATGCAGCTGAGTCGGCTTGTGCGCTTCAGGGGGAGCAAAGTGGGACAACATTCCAGCCTCCAGGGGGAGCCAAAGCGTTGGCAGCTGTGAAGTGCTGGAACTGTGGGAACCAAGGTCATACTCAGAGGTTTTGTCCAAAGACTGGAAATAAACAGAAGAAAAGGCCTGCAGGTGGCCCGAAGCAGAAGGGGGGTGGAAAGCCCGCGCCAGGGAAAAACAAAGCGATGTTTGCTGGCACAGCTTCACCAAAGGCTAAAGGCACGTCTGGTGGCCAGGAGCAGCAGGGGGGCAAGCTGCAAAAGCCCACACCAGTGCAAAACAAGGGTTTGCTTGCTGTAAAGACTGCTCCAACAGCCAAAGGCAGGTTTATTGTGGATTCAGGTGCCACCCGCCACGTTTCCAAGGACAGGCATCTCTTTATCTCCTTCAAGCCTCAGGAAGGTGAGATCCACCTGGCTGATGGAAGGACGTTGCAAATTGCAGGAGAAGGGACTGTGAAACTTGCAAGTCTGCACACTACCATCAGTAATGTACTTTTTGTTCCAGGAGCTGCAAGCAACTTATTGAGCATCCCACAGCTTACTGGGCGTGGTTTTCAGATTTCCTTCAAGAGGAGCGTCTGTGTCATCAGTAAAGGCAAAGAGGACTATTTGCATGCAAAGTTTATGGATGGTTTGTTCCATATAACTTATGAGGACACTGCTGTTGTATCTAATGCTGATTCTTGTTGTGTTGCACAAACTAACAAAGTTCTTCATGCAGGTTGCATTCACGATGCGCATCGAAGGTTTTGTCACCTCTCTTGGAAGGCACTGGCCAAGATGCCAGAGGTGGTTGAAGGTTTGAACATCAAACCCTGTAAATTTCACATGAAATGTGTATCCTGTGCAGAGAACAAGGTGAAGGTTGCTCCAAAAGGCAAGGAGTCTAGCAGGCAGGCTTCCAAACCCTACCAGCTAGTGCACGCTGACCTGGTTGGTCCACTAGCGCCCTCTTTAGGAGGAGCAAGGTACTTCATGATTCTGATTGATTCTTTTTCCAGGTACATTCATGTGTATTTGCTCGAACAGAAATCGCAAGCGTTTCCGAAGTTTAAGGAATTCTGTGCTTGGTTGGAGAATGTGCACAGTAAACGTATTTCTTGTTTGTTTACTGATCGGGGCGGGGAGTTTACTTCTCAGCAGTTTGAAGCTTTCCTGACTGAGAAGGGAAT
The DNA here is from genome assembly GCF_965112155.1 of Podarcis liolepis. NCBI lineage: Eukaryota > Metazoa > Chordata > Lepidosauria > Squamata > Lacertidae > Podarcis > Podarcis liolepis. The sequence continues at coordinate 51,767,111 of NC_139557.1, read as the reverse complement.
CCAGCATGACATGTCAACGCCCAGATCGCCATGGATGAATGGGCTTGCGGAGAGAGCAAATCAAACATTGCTGCAAGGAATCAAAACCTTGTTGCATGATGCCAATCTCCCTGATAAGTTTTGGGGGGAGGCTTTGGGGAATTTTGTTTATTCCGTTAATCGCAGATTGTCATCACCCATTGGCTGTACCCCCTATGAGAAGATGTTTGGCAAGAAACCCAACACCAAACACATGAGAATTTTTGGTTCGGACATGTGGGTACGCACACAACAAACCAGCAAGCTTGGGAAGCGTGGGGCACATGGTTTGTTCATGGGGTACGAAAAGGGTGCATACAGGGTATGGATGACTGACTCTAAGTCCATAAAGTTCACAAGGAGTGTTGAGTACAATCCTAAGTGGGGGGAAAATGTGGGAATTTTCCAGTGTTACCCAGAAGAGGATGAAGGTGATGTCAAGCAAGCAGCTAAAGCTGAGGATGCTGCTGCTGATGATGAGGATGAGGATGATGATGAGGATGATGATGATGATGATCAGAGTTCGGATTCCAGTTCAGTGGGCGGCGCTGCTGCTGATGTCAGTGAGAGTGATGACACAGCAGACTACCAGAGCGCAAAGGCCTCAGTCAGACCATCTGATGCGTCTGACAATGAACTGGAAGAACCACTGTTCACCATTGGTCACTTTTCTCCTAAGAAAGAGGAGATGAGTCCAGAAGACTTGCGTCTAGTACGCAGATCTGAAAGGGCGACCAAAGGCAGACCTCCAAAGAGGTATGCTGATGAGTTTGCTAAGACAGCAACTGCTGTTCTTAGTAGCTCAGAGAAGGTATGGGAACCTTCAAGCTTCAAAGAGGTTCAGGAGTTGACCTCTAAAGATGCTGAGCCTTGGCTTAATGCCATGAAGGCTGAAGTTGATTCCTTGAACAGGAACCAAACTTGGGAATTGGTACCGGTAGTCCCAGGAATGAGACTGGTTGGCAGCAAATGGGTCTTCAAGGCCAAGACAGACCAGAATGGCAAGGTAGTCAGACACAAAGCCAGATTGGTTGCCAGAGGTTTTTCACAGGTACCAGGACAGGATTACCACGAGACCTACTCACCCACAGTCAAATATGAGAGCATTCGACTGATGCTCAAGGTCGCTGCGGAGGAGAAACTGCATGTTTCCCACCACGACATTAATACAGCTTTTTTGTACGGGATTTTGAATGAACAGCTGTTCATGCTTCCACCTGATGGGATGCAGATACAGAAGGGTATGGTCTGTAAACTGCGGAAATCCTTATATGGTCTCAAGCAGAGTGCCAGGTGTTGGAACACAAAACTCACTGACACATTGCTTTCTCTAGGTTTCCACCAGGGCAAAGCTGATCCATGTGTGTTTGTCAAGGAGGAGGGACAAAACAAACTGTATTGTTTATGTTTTGTTGATGATCTTCTGATGTTTTGGAAGAATCAGGCTTTTTACCAAAGCACCCTAGCTCAGCTGAAGGAGCACTTTGACATGAAGGATCTTGGTGAGGTATCCAACTATCTTTCTCTGCAGGTGGAGAAGGACCAAGCAGGTAATTTTCTGGTACACCAAACACAGAAAATTGCTGATGTATTAACCAGGTTGAATTTGGTTGATGCAAACCCAGCAGACACACCGATGGTGACAGGTTACCAGGTAGACAGTACTGCTGAAGCGTTTTCTGACACAACGCTATACAGATGCATTCTAGGCAAGCTGAATTTCATTGCCAGATGTTCAAGACCTGACATAGCTGTAAGCTGTAATCTGCTTAGCAGACACGCCAACAATCCTACGGTTCAGGATTGGAAAGCTCTGAAGCGCATAGCCCGCTATTTGAAAGGGACTATGCACTACAGGCTGAGGTTCACCAGTCAGAAGACTGGAGGTCTTGAAATCTTTGCTGATGCAAGTTTTGGAAGTGACACCACGGATGGTACAAGCACTTCTGGAGTATGCTACATGTACAACCACTGCCTGTTTGACTGGTTGTGCAAGAAGCAGACGACAGTGAGCCTAAGTTCCTGTGAAGCAGAACTCAATGCTCTGTCATTTTCACTCATGGATTGTGAATGGTTGATGCAACTGTTTAAGGACATCAGGGTGTCTGTGAAATGTCCTGTACAAGTGTATCAAGACAATAGATCGTGTTTGGCTTTGCTGAACTCCGAGAGTTGCAAGCAGAGAACCAAGTACTTGCAGATTAAGCTACATCGTGCAAGAGAGTGTATCCAGAAAGGACTGATTCAGGTGTCCTACATGGCAGGAAATGAAATTCCTGCTGATCTGTTGTCTAAGGTTGTTAACAAAGAACAACTTAAGGTTTATGTACAAAAGTTGCAATTGGGTGAACCACAGGTACAACAGGTTACACGGAAAGGGGGAGGATGTTAGGATATTTCCGTTCCACCTTAAAAGGGAGCAGGCTTTTGTAAGCAACAGAGTCTGCGCATGTCCTATTCACAGGATGTTTATGTCTGCTGTTGTTTCCTTTCGTTTTTCAGTCGGCTCAGACACGCTGACAGAATGGACGTGTTTTCTTTTGTTCTGTTAAACGCTAAATAAAGTCTGTAAATTATGCTCTTCTGTGATGCAAGCTTTTGGCTGTGTTTCTGCTGATAAAGAGGGTGCACCAAGCCCAGGAATGTGGCTAAGAATTTCCAAAGGCTTTGTGCCTCTAACTGTTGGATCTGCATGAGTACGGGAGGCCGATGGATGTCCAGAACTCCGGCTTGGGGGCTCATGATGGACACTATCTCCCTGGCAGTTTCCCAACACTGCATAGGGCTGAAGTTGCTTAGCGAGAAATTTAGCGAGATTTTGTAGAGGTGAGCCTATGGAGCTGACTATTGGTCTGAGTGGTGTTCCTTCTTTGTGTATCTTGGGGAGACCGTAGAGTTTGGGGCATCTGGATGATTTTTCTCTGGGGATGATTCTTAGCTGGATTTCTTCACTGATAGGAGAGGCTTTTATTTTGGATTTGGTGGTTTTTTCCAGATAGGTGGTGGGATCTGTTTTTATAGGTTGGTAGGTAGGGTCTTGGAGTAGATTTGATAGTTTTTACTCCAAGACCCTACCTACCAACCTATAAAAACAGATCCCACCACCTATCTGGAAAAAACCACCAAATCCAAAATAAAAGCCTCTCCTATCAGTGAAGAAATCCAGCTAAGAATCATCCCCAGAGAAAAATCATCCAGATGCCCCAAACTCTACGGTCTCCCCAAGATACACAAAGAAGGAACACCACTCAGACCAATAGTCAGCTCCATAGGCTCACCTCTACAAAATCTCGCTAAATTTCTCGCTAAGCAACTTCAGCCCTATGCAGAATCCATCGCTTCACACGTTACTAACTCCTTCCAGTTCATAGAAACAATAAAGAAGCAAAACCTACATCCCGATGACCTACTTGTCAGCTTCGATGTTGTATCTCTCTTCACACAAGTGCCCATTAATGAAGCCTTGACAGCCATTCAAAACAAATACAATCCCCCCGAATACATCCTGGACCTGACCAACCACTGCCTAACCAACACGTACTTCATCCACAATGGACAAAGATACAAACAGATAGAAGGAGCACCTATGGGATCACCCCTCTCACCGGTCATCGCAAATTTGTACATGGAACACTTTGAAACCAATGCTTTAGACAAGTCAGAACACAAACCCAAACTTTGGCTCAGATATGTTGACGACACCTTTGTAATTTGGCCACACGGGAAAGAAAAACTAGATAGCTTCCTCACACATCTCAACAGCCTACACCCCAAAATACAATTCACTATGGAAATAGAAGCCAACAACCAACTTCCCTTCCTTGACGTCCTAATCTACAAAAAACCTGATGGCTCCCTAGGACACACTATCTACCGGAAAAAAACACACACCAACCGCTACTTACATGCACAATCACACCACCACCCTGCACAAATAAACTCCGTAGCCAAGACTCTCATCTCCAGAACCAAACGCCTGGCTGACAAAGACCACTTGACAACTGAGTTACAGAATCTCTCAAATGTGTTAATCGCCAATGGATACCAGCAAAACAGGGTTACGAAGCTAATCCAAAAAGAAACACCCCCCAAAAACCAAGACACAGAAGACAGATAAAATTAGCAAAATCCTCCATAAACACAATATCAAAACAGCCTTTTGCACCAACCAAAAAATAGCCAATATCCTCAGAAACCCCAAAGATAAAATCCAGTTGGAAAACCAAGGGGTCTATGAAATACCCTGCAAAGTCTGCCCAGCCACGTACATTGACGTATCGCAGAACACAAGAATGCCGTCAAAAAAGAAGAAAAAACTTCCTCTCTTTTCCAACACATGAAAGAAACAGGACACGAAATTAATTTTGCAGATTCCAAATTGCTCTTTAACATGGAACATCACCACAAGAGAATAATCATGGAAGCCATCGAGATAGAGAAACACCCTCACAACATGAACAAGCGTGACGACACGTCCCGCCTGCCAGACATCTGGAAATTAGCCCTCCCCACAAAAACCGACACCAGAACCAGAGGCACACAGAACGCCATCACCAATCAACCACACCAGACCCAAACCCAGACCCTCTCCACAGATAAATTACAGCACCAGCCTGAAGATGACGAGTGAGACCTCGTCGAAACGTCGCCTAGACACCCCAACTCTTACACGGGAAGACACCCGAAGACACCAAAACCTGCATTCCTGTACCCGTGAAAATCTACGAAAGCAAATAATAATAATAATAATAATAATTTATTATTTGTACCCCGCCCATCTGGCTGGGTTTCCCCAGCCACTCTGGGCGGCTTCCACAGAAACCAAAAAACACTAAAATATCATACATTAAAAGCTTCCCTGAATAGGGCCGCCTTAAGATGTTTTCTGAATGTCAGGTAGTTGTCCATCACCTTGACATCCGATGGGAGGGCATTCCAGAGGGCGGGCGCCACCACCGAAAAGGCCCTCTGCCTGGTTCCCTGTAGCTTCGCTTCTCGCAATGAGGGAACCGCCAGAAGGCCCTCGGCGCTGGACCTCAGTGTCCGGGCAGAACGATGGGGGTGGAGACGCTCCTTCAGGTATACTGGGCCGAAGCCGTTTAGGGCTTTAAAGGTCAACACCAACACTTTGAATTGTGCTCGGAAACGTACTGGGAGCCAATGTAGGTCTTTCAAGACCGGTGTTATGTGGTCTCGGCGGCCGCCCCCAGTCACCAGTCTAGCTGCCGCATTCTGGATTAGCTGTAGTTTCCGAGTCACCTTCAAAGGTAGCCCCACGTAGAGCGCATTGCAGTAGTCCAAGCGGGAGATAACTAGAGCATGCACCACTCTGGCCAGACAGTCAGCGGGCAGGTAGGGTCTCAGCCTGCGTACCAGGTGGAGTTGGTAAACAGCTGCCCTGGATACAGAATTGACCTGTGCCTCCATGGACAGCTGTGAGTCCAAAATGACTCCCAGGCTACGCACCTTGTCCTTCAGGGGCACAGTTACCCCATTCAGGACCAGGGAGTCCTCCACACCAGCCCGCCCCCTGTCCCCCAAAAACAGTACTTCTGTCTTGTCAGGATTCAACTTCAATCCATTAGCCGCCATCCATCCTCCAACCGCCTCCAGGCACTCACACAGGACCTTCACCGCCTTCACTGGTTCTGATTTGAAAGAAAGGTAGAGCTGGGTATCATCTGCATATTGATGGACACCCAGTCCAAACCCCCTGATGATCTCTCCCAGCGGCTTCATATAGATGTTAAAAAGCATGGGGGAGAGGACGGCTATTGCACATGCTACTAATGTTACAGAGCTGCAGAAATGTAACTTGATGGTGATTGGTTTAGTAAAGTATTCTCTAGGCAGGAGTCAACTCAGTTGTTACTGGTGCAGACCAATGTCCACTTGTACAATGGGAATCTCCCCCCCTTCCCTTCCCATCCCTTCCCCCCCCCATCAGCTCTGGAGAGTTGAGGGAACCCCCAGGTTTGAGGGGGCAGAGGGAGAAGTCTTGTTGCGGAGTTGCCCTTTATTTCCTGCCCCCCAAAGTTAGTGCTACGTTGGATTCCACTGTGTTTTGCTTATATTATGTGAAAGCAGAGGGGGAAGTGGAAAGCTAGTAAAAGTGACAGTCAAAATGATTAATTTTGAAAAAGAATGAATGCTGAGGATATAAATCTGCCTTAAAAACATTTGGTTGTATTGAAATTAGGTGTGACTAACTTAGGTACATTAATATCAGTGGGTCTACTCTGAGTAGAACTTTGTTGGATACAATTATTGTCTCACCTAATCGCCCTTCTTCGAACCCAAGATTAGTGAAGGGTTGTTCCATGTGCACAGTGGAAAGGTAATGAAACTTTATGTTCATATGCCCTTCTCTCTAAATAGGTTTGATAGCTCAGTGTTAGTACTGAAAGCTGGTTTTGAGAACTGATCATGATGAGATTGTCTACTTGTTTGTAAATCGGCTAATTAAAGTTTAAATCTGTTGCTTTAGCCACTAGATTTTGATCATTATTACTTCTAACAATGTTACACTTCCCTATAGTGCTTTTTTCTGCCATTTTGTAAACGGCAGTCTCTGTGACTTTTCTGTGCCCAAAGGCAGTCAACATTGATTTATCCAGGAAAGAATAATTCAGTAAGGCTGCAATCCTAATAAGCCTCACTGAACACAGGAATATTTACTTCCAGATAAAAATGCACAGGATTAGGTTGTAAACCGTGGTTCAGATGACTGCAGTGCTTGAAAGCAGTATAAATACCATATTCTTCTTTCTTATTTCAGAGGGCTGCTTTCGTAGTAAATAAATGTTCAACAAGTGATCTTTAGTGTACTTTATCTATTATGGTTTACTTAAGTTAAGTAAGACCATAGTTAATAATCTCTTGCAAAGTAGACAACCTCTTAATTACTATTATTTCACCACTCCCAAGATTTCTGTAGAAGATGTTTTCCCTCCTAACACATTAAACTGAATTCAGACTGCTTAAGAATCTCCTATTCTGGCATCCTGTATTAAAACTCAGATTCCTTGGGAGATGCCTAGAGCTATTTTATATATCCAGATGACAAATATTGCTTTACCTTGTTTGTCATTTTAGTTAAAAATTAAGTATGCCTTATCAGAAGATGTCGTCTAGCATTTTAAAAAATTGAATATACTAAATACGTGAGCTGTATTTTTTAATGCAGTAGGCTGAATAATACAGGTTCTGTTTGGAGAGCAAACAAGAGCACAGAAACCTAAGGAAAAATGGGAAGGAAGGCTCAGAAAGTATGACACTAATGTATTTGTGTAACCTTTTTGTGGCAAGCTGTATAGAGAGGATTTTTGTTTCCTTCATTAAAAGCTTATTAAAGGGGGAAAGGGACACTGGGAGGTGGGGTGGGGGTGCGGGTCAGAGAGGTGAGTTTGATCTCAGGATATTAATGTGTGCCTTCAGCTGGGGGAAATGAGCCATCACTTGAGTAAGCTGCAGCTTTATGTACTCGTCACTAGGGATCCCCATATGTCCTGGGATCAGCAGCAGCCAGACCTCTGTTGTCGAGAGCAGAGGACACTCATTGGTATTCATGGCAGGTATCTCAGCTCAATCTGCCCAGAGCAAGTCTGTTTAATGTTGATCAGCTGTCCATCTGATAAACTGAATTGATATGGACATTTTCTCCAAGGGCTGCCCTGACAATGACAGCAGAAGCATCAGGATGTCTTGTTAGTTGCCCTCCCTCCTCTTCCCTCGTTCTAGGATGTGTTAACCCTTCTTTAGACATAAGGTTATGACAGAATGTAATTTTCTGTCACATTCAATAGATGGCTTTTATTCCTGCGACTGTCTGAAACAAAAAGGTTAAATTTAGCATATAAAAAGGTTTGTTGTCCCATATACCCATTGCTATAATTTATCTGTGTATGGTAATAGAATGATAAAGTGCATAAAAATGGGGTATTTTTAGGCCCTTTTTAAAAAGTGTTTTTGTTGTGGTTGCTTTTACTTGCAATTATCAACATGGTTTAGGGTTGTTAGTACACATTTGAAGAATGGGGGTATCCACATTTTGATTTATTTTTAAACACTATTTTATATTGTTAAGTATTTCCTTAAATCTAGTAAGACTCCTCATGTCAGGGCCTTATTATACATGGCATTGCATATGTATTTAAACAAATATGTTTTATTAGTCCTCTTATTTTGGAGAGGAAAGCAGCCATGGGCCCTGTGCTTGTTTGCTGCTGAAATTTGCCACTTACCTGGCTGCTTTTCTGGCCCTTAAGATTCTTGGTATAGCAAACTGCATGGGGGGGGGGGGCAAAAACACAGCCAGGTAAGGAGCAGTTTTTCAGTGGAAAATAAACACAAGGCCCTGATCAGGGTCAGCACCACCTGCTTTTTCTCCAAAATAAAATCAATCAGGTTAAACACAGTTGTTCAAACGTGTGAGTTAATTCATGTGCAGTTTGCCCCTCAAGTGGGCCAGGCGGGATAGGCTCAAAATGGTGTGCCCACAAAGTGCTGAATGCTATATTTGTATTGATAAGTACCCCATCTGCTATAGTTTTCAGCATTTCTCTTTTGTAGACAACTAGATTATACAGCTGTTTTGCAGCTAATTGAACTGTTTCCTGTCTTTGCTTTAAAGCCAACGAAGTCTGGCAGAGATTACTGAGTTGATTCACACAGCTTTCCTGGTACATCGTGGGATAGTAAACATTGGTGAACTGACATCATCAGATGGCCCGTTGAAGGACATGCAATTTGGAAATAAAATGGCTGTCTTAAGTGGTGATTTTCTTCTAGCAAATGCATGCACAAGCCTTGCTGAACTGCAAAATACTAAGGTAATATGGTTTTTATTGCTTTAAAGAAGGTGTAGACTTCATTTGTGTTTATTTCAGTAGATTTCTTTGCTGCCTTTTGTGAGCTAATTTTGTTAGAAATCCATGTTCCTTGAGGCATTAGATGTCATATAAAACTGTACGTGCTGCCCAAAGGTCTGAAATTTTATCAGATACGTTATGTCAGCTATGTCAAATAAATTGTGCTATAAAATTAACTCTATATTAACCATATTTACTCACCAAGAAACTACTTGTAAGATAGCAGACTTATGTCTACCATAAGTAGAAATGATGAATTAAAGCAAATTGAACATAGCTCAATGAACTTAACTAATTCCCCTTTAAATATGAATAATATTGTTTGGAACAGGTTTAAAACTAGTTTTTGTTAGAATTTTTTTTTCATCTTTTCCATGAAACTTAGAACTCCACTGCACATAACCTTTTTCTATAGTAGTAGTAGTAGTAGTAGTAGTAGTAGTAGTAGTAGAAGTATTGTTTATTAAATTTGTATGCTACCCTTTATCCAAAGATCACAGGGTGGTTCACAACACAAAAATACATAGTACATAATAAAACAAAAACAAACCAGTAGCCCCCTTCCCACAAACACATTTAAAAGGCCATAGAATGTTTAATCAGCCGAAGGCCTGGTTATAGAGTAATGTTTTCACCTGGTGCCTAAAGATATGTAATGAAGGCGCCTGGAGAGCCTCCCGGGGAAAGCATTCTACAAACAGGGAGCCACCAGAGAAATGGCCTGTTCTTGTGTTGATACCTTTCAGGCCTTTTATGGAAGGGGGCACACAAAGAAGGGCCTCAGATGATGAGCTCAGGGTCCAAGTCAGTTCATATGGGGAGAGGCGGTCCCTGAGGTATTGTTGTCCTGAGCTGTTTAAGGCTTTATAGGTGTAAACCAGCACTTTGAATTGGGCCTGGAAACTAATTGGCAGCCAATGCAGTTGGACCAAGATTGGTGTAATATGCTCAAACTGCCTTGTCCTGGTGAGCAAGCTGGCCACTGAATTCTGTCCCATCTGAAGTTTCCAAACCATCTTTAGAGGCAGCCCCATGTATAAGTATAATTTATCTAAGTAATCTAACCTAGAGGTTATCTAAGTATGATAAAAGAATGATAAAATTACTTCATGCACTGCAGTTTGTTGGCTCTCCAGTCCATTACTGAGGCAAGACAATGGTCCAGCACATTCGCTGCCACACCTGCAGGTGTAAAGGTGAAGTAGAGCTGTGTGTCATCAGCATATTGCTGACAATGTTCTCCAGAACTCCAGATGACCACACTCAGCAGTTTCATGTAGATGTTAAACAGCATTGAATCCCGAGGAACCCCACATCCAAGGCTCCACAGGGCTGAAGAGCACTCCCCAAGCATCTCTGGAAATTGCCGTATTTTTCGCTCTATAAATGCATTTTTCCCCTCCTAAAAAGTAAGGGGAAATGTGTGTGCATCTTATGGAGCGAATGCAGGCTGTGCGGCTAAGCCAGAAGCCAGAACAGGGAAAGGGAGCACTGTGCTGCACTCCGTCTCGCTGTAATAGCTTCGGGGTTAGCGGCGCAAAGCCTCCACAGGGCAGCGGGGTGAAGGCTCCCCGTTACCCTGCAGAGGCTTTGCGTGGCTCTTGCGGGAGGTGGGGGGAAGGCACCTCCCAGAAAAGCCCCCAAGAGCCGCGCTCCCTTTAAAGAGTGTGCAGCTCTTGCGGGAGATCGGGGAAGGGACAGATCCTATCCCAGAAGCCAGAACAGCAAGAGGCTATCCCAGAAGCCAGATCCCTCTTGCTGTTCTGGCTTCTGGGATTCAGAATACTTTTTTCTTGTTTTCCTCCCCCCAAAATTAGGTGCGTCTTATCATCTGGTGTGTCCTATAGAGCAAAAATATGGTAGCATCCAAGTAGGACGCGAACCGCTACAAAGTAGTGCCACCCACTTCCAATTCAGACAACTGCTCTACAAAGGTGCCATGGTCGATGGTATCAAAAGCTGCTAAGAGGTTGAGGAGGATAAACAGGGAGGTGTTTCCCCTGGCTGTCTCCTAACATACAGGCAACCAAAGCAGTTTCAGCGCCAGAACCCTAAATGAAATGGAGCTAGAAAAGCAGTTTCATCTAAGAGCACTTGGAACTGTTGTGAAAAGTCTAATCCATCCTTGGACATCTGTTACCATGGGAAAATGTGAATGAGTAGACTGTTCACACATACTGTTCGTGATAGGCATAGAACTTTTAGAGCAACAGTGATCACAGGGATGACTGGTTGGACATTTTGGTTATGACCTGGTTCACACCCTGTTTTATGTGAGCAGGTGTTTAAGAACAAAAAGTGGTATTGTCTACCAAGTGTATTCTGTGTACACACATGCTAAGATGCACAGAGAGCTATTGCATGAACTTGGTATTTTATAAAATCTGCAATTAAAATCAAGGGGGAAAGTAGCCATAAATCATTCTCAGTCCTACTCAGATTGATGAAAAACATGGATAAAATGCTGCTCATTATTCTGTCTTTAAGTACTTGAGCAAAAACGTGTAATTATTTCAAGCTTGCCTTGAATCAGATCTGTAGTAAATTGAAGCACAGTAGCCTAAAAACTGCTTGTATTCTCAAGCAATTAAGCGGCATGTCTGAAAGTTCTGCCAAAACATGTTAACACTTTCTCCCACTTTTGACACCTGAATACTTTAATACCTTCTATATACCATAAGTGGAATACAGGCAATTTATTTATCAACTCATTCTTTCTTGCATCTTAAAAAGCATGAACAGTTGGACTATAAGCTGTAAAAATTCTTGACACTTACACTGACTTGACTTAGTATTATTTTGAAAGATGAGTTTTTTTAGACTTGTATATTTTGCATGAAGTGTATAAAGCCATGAAGTCCTCCCCCATTTCCCCACTCACCACTTTGTGAAATGTGATTTCAGCTCATTTACTAACCATTGTTGCATTTGATGATACATGACAGGGTAAGGCCATATAAACCCTTCTTGGCAACACTAATTCAGTAATCCCATATTTCCCATTGGACCTAGTGGAGTTTTACTTCTGAGTAGACATGCGTTGTAATGGTCCATGTAAGTAAGTATTTTGCTTAATAATGGAGCCAATTGCTATGATTTCAAAGCCAGGTGGGGGTGACTCTTAAACCACCTAAAATTTTCAGATGGCCATGAATAGGAAGGCACACAACACTTGACATCTCTCCACTTTGCCTTTCCAATTCTGATATGTAATCCATGAAGAACGTCTGCCTCAAGTTGGAAAGCAGGTGGAGCTGCTGCTGCTGCTATTTCTTCCTCTTACAAGCCCTTGGATTCAGCATGGGGGCTGGAAGGAAACCTGTAACCCAGCATGGACAAGATGGCTGTTTCTGTGCTGCTGAGCTGCATAGCTGGCATCAGTCTTTTCCCAGCTGCCCAGCTGATGGCTTCATCAGTTGAGCTGCAGGGAAAGATGGGCAGAACTCCCTGGGACTTGGCAGGCTGTACAGAGTGTGGCCAAGGGTCATGTGTGGCCTGCAGGTTGCTCCACAGAGTGCTATTATTATACCCCAGACTCTGTGGAGAGCTTTTAATTTCTTGCATTCCTAGCATGTAGGACCATCTTCCAAGGCAGATTTATGAGAAGCCAGCTAGTGACCAGTATTATATATTAGGATGTGCTAACAAATGCAGTGAAACAAATAATTGTGTGTGACACGTTACAAAGTGTACTGGTCATGAGAGACCACAGTGATTGAGGAAGAACATGTTTGTTTCAGTGATTACAGTTGTGATATGCAATATATTTTACATCCAATATTTCTATTATTGTTTTGTACTGTCAGTCCCAAACTAATTCTATCATGGTGTTATGGGCAATTGTCTGAGATTTTGTATGATGCGTTTATCTCTGTATTTCTATCAAGCCAGATAATTAAATGTGAAAATTTGCAGTCTTAATGAAATGCAGAGCTGTTTTATAATTGCCAAGGGTAAAATTAGCAGAGTCAATTATTTTCCCCTTAGGCTTTTCCCTGTAGATATTAAAGGGCTGCATGATAATTGCCTTAGGTAACACTTTGATTTTTAAATAACATTAAATATAGGAATTGCTGCTAATCTTGTCACAATTTACCTCTTTGCATTACTGCTGTAGAATATAACTACTATCAAAGGGCTGAACCTACATTGAAATGTCGGTTATGAAACTGCAGATTGCATAAACTCCTTGCAAGGAAGGCACATGGAAACATCAGTGTCTGTCTTGGTGATGAGGTCAATGTCATAGCTTTCTTAGTTCTTTGTTGGTGTGAACATGCCACTTTGCATAACAACGTGTGAGCAGTATTATTTAGCAAATGGATATTTCAGGAAAAGTCATGTTTATTAAAAAAAACTAAACTAAACTAAACTACTATTTTTCTGCTGGAATCCTATTCTGTTATCTGTTTGTGTGTGCAGAATGTGCCAGTTGAAACATCATTGTACTGTATAATTCCAGGGTGCAAAACGTGGCTGTCATATCCAGGGTTTTATGGCAAACTGTGGCAGATTCAGCTTGCAAATGTATAGGAGCTGCACTAAATCCTTAACAAGTGACCAGATTCCCATATCAGCTGGCACTTCAGTATCATTGAGCTAAGCAGCAGAACACAATCATGTCAGACCATATTTTTAAGTTTTTTAGCTTTTCAGTCATCTGTGGATCAGTGACAGCTGACCTGTGATTGTAGTCGACCTCCTTGTATGCTTTACTGTGATTGTGAAAAGCCTTTGAGTGAAGTATCTGCAAAATGGCAAAGGTACAGTTCATTTGTGAAGAACTGTGGTGCTATTTTTCAAATTTACATGAACAAAAAGAGGCAAGTCTACTTGGAAGCCACACACATTGAACCTGGAGGCACGTAGGTGGCCTTGGCTCAAACAGACTATTGTATTGTAGGTGAGAAGAGTGCTGTTGTGCTCAGATTCTTTTGGGGAACTTCGAGTGGGCATCTGGTTGGCCACTGAGACTACAGAGTGCTATACTAGATGGACCTTTGGCCTGACCCATAAGACTTTTTTATGTTCTTATTTTGAAAGTTAAATCCTAATGACAAGGAAATGGATTTTGAATGCTAACACTTGTCATTTCTTCTTTTGCCCCATTGTCTCATGCCAGAAAAGTATCCGATGCGAACCGGGAGCTCTGTGTGCAGATTTATGTATGGCTTAGCCTATTTTCAACGTTATCTGAAATAAGTGATTTATTACATGAACTGCACAGAAACCTGCCATATGCATCAGAATGCATCATAAATGGTGCATATAGTTGTTTCAGCCATGTGTTCTTCTGGGGTGCCTTATTAAATCCTTGGTTTATAAATACTGTGAAAAATAGATTGTATCATCATAAATCTTTAATTTAACGGGATGAACTGTAAACATGAATGATCTTCATGATATTTGCTAATGGTTCAAGGACAACTTCCAATTAGTCTGTGCTAGATATTAATTTCTTTTGTGCATTTATTGCCTAGATGATGTGAATAAAGCTTATGAAAGGGAGCATATTAGAGCTACCTTGGCAAGTCCAGATTACTTCTGGTTTGTAGTTTCTTGGTTTCTACTGGCTAATCGTTTTAGCATTTTGTCCTGGAATTTGGGGCCAGTAGAACTAAATAGCAAATTTCATTTTGCTACTCTTTAAAAGCTATGGATCATATTCAATTTAATTGTTGTGCTAGCAGAAGCTGGCACAACTACTCCTACTAGTGCAATGGGACTTCCCCCCTGTCTTCAGCCCTTGCACCCCTGCATCATCCCCAAATCTGCTCTAAAGGATCAAGAGAACCCACAGAACAGCCCGCAAGGGCGGAGAGGAGAATTTGTGCTTGCCCAACAACACAGTCTCTTTAGCATTACTTTGAATACAATATGTTATGCAACAGCATGGTTATGTCATATCTGAGCAGTAGTAAAGTAATTGTTGTGCTATTACACACTAGCCTTTGACACAGGAGCCTTTTCAGATAATTACTAAGGACTTAACAGAGAATTAAAGAGGTTCACATCGGGGGTGGGGGAGGGAAGAAGAACACAGTGTGAATAGGAAATTCCTTCAGCTTTTCACCTCTGTGGATTGTAGCGGCAGCTATATAAATTTAAGTTGTTCTGAATTTTTGAATATTACATGATCCATGTCAACCTTTGATATCAAAGCACTGGGTTGTCAGTGCAAGTGGAGACTCCAGCAAAGGGAGAGTTTGGTATGTTGTATGAAACACTTGTGTTTGACACATGTGGCTGTCAGCTGAAGCTATACACAAGGCAATATTGTTTCATTGAACATTAGCTGTTTATAAATAACCAGTGGCACAGATGTACCACTTATATTGTGGCTGAATTTCCGTATGCTAGCTTATGTATTCCTTAAGGCATAAATATGCTGCTTACTAAATAAGCTATTTGTTTACATAAACATCACAGATTTATGCAAGCAGATCTTCCTTCTGCGCAGAATCTAAGTAATTCTGAGCTAAGTTTTGATTTAATTTCCCTTCCCGTTATAGGAAGGGTTTACCTGTATTATGGCAAATAATGTACAGTATGGGCTGACATTGGAACACAAAGGTTGTAGTAGTGGTTGCTTATGAGTATGTATGATTAGGACTGGGATCCAAACTACTCTTCATAGTTCTGTTACAAATTAGCTCCTAGTAGTTTGTTGGTTATTGTACATGGTGCATTGCAGAGCAGGGCTGAGGAACTGCCAACCTCAAGGCCAATTCTAGCCCCCTTCATGTTCACATCTGACCTATGGTGCACCCTTGCTGCATCCCCCTCCGTGTTGCAAGTCCCCAACCCTTTGCATTTCTGTGTTAGGCAGGAAGAAAGAGTAACCTCTTTCCCTCTGCCTAGCCAAGAAGGGGAGAGAGAAAATGGGAGATATAACGAGAGAGAATGGGAAGAACAAAAGAGGAGAATGAAAGGAGGGGGATGAGAGAAAAGGCCCAGCTTCATCCACTGCTGTTGCGCAGACCTTGCGGGATCACCCCAAGGAACTGAGACCCTAGTTATAAAAAGATTCTTCATCCCTGCTGTAGACTAACTGGCAAAGCTGAAAGCTGATCTCTGTCTGAATAAGCTTCCAGTGAAAATGTTGGCAGTAGATGGCCTAGCCGTTGGGGCAGTCCGGGCTTCCCTAAAAAAAGAGAGGAAAGGCATCTGCACTCCATAAAGGGTGTTCTTTCTGTAACAAAACAAAATGAGGATCAATCTAGTAAAAGAGGATACAGGTGTGTCCTTTGTGGCCATAGTGAGTTTAAGGGTAAGTTAGTTTTAACTGTGGAGTTGAATGTGTTAAATATAAGGGATTGTTTGCTACATCCTTGACATTTTGCCATATCATAGCCCTGCCACTGACTTGAAGAATTGGCTGGGGTGTCAGTGATTGTAAACAAATCAAATTCAAAACATCTGTGTTAATTGATTTCTCTCTCATGTGCACATATTCTTTCTCATCCCAGGAAGTAGCTTTATTCTGTGGGAAAGGCCCCTGGAGGTTTTTAACGTAAGACTTTATCCCACCCCCACCCTCGTGACCCAGTTATTCACCTAACTGTAGAAAAGAGAGGGAGCTGTGGGAATAAATCTGGCATTATGTTTCCTTCTTCTGGCTGTTTCTGCCCCCAGGTGACGGGGCTGTTTGGATTAACTGTCATTTTGGCAGCAGCTGACATGCCAGATCCCTGTGCCATAGAAGGAAGGAAATGACTTGATGGGCCTGGACATTTGGGTGTCTCACTACAACATGGTTTGCCTGTGCATTGTTGATCAATAAGGATAAGCAAGTAGTTACAAAAAATCTTTTTGAAAAGAAATACCCAAGGGATGGCAAAGAGAGAAAAAGGTAGGAAAATTTGAAGCACTAGAACATAAACCTCCAAATAGCAGCTATGCACAGAAGAGCAGGATTGAGGTGAGGAAGGGATGTTGTGAGACAATACAGAGGGGCAGCCAAGTTGTACATCTTGAAGTAAAGGGCCACATGAACAATGTAAACAAGAAAGATATCGTACTGTCAGGAGCTGAATGCTGGCAGGTATCAGTAAAGGTAAAAGACCCCTGGGCAGTTAAGTCCAGTCAAAGGCCACTATGGGGTGTGGCGCTCATCTTCACTTTCAGGCCAGGGGAGCCAGCGTTTGTCCACAGACAGCCTTCTGGGTCATGTGGCCAGCAGGACTAAGCTGCTTCTGGTGCAACAAAACACTGTGACAAGTGCCAGCGTGCACGGAAATTCCGTTTACTTTCCCACTGCAGTGGTACCTATTTACTTGTACTGGTATGCTTTCAGACTGCTAGGTTGGCAGAAGCTGGAACAGAGCAACGGGAGCTCACCCTGTTGCGTGGACTTGAACTGCTGACCTTTTGATCAGCAAAGCCAAAGAGGCTCAGTGGTTTAGACCACAGCACCACCCACTCCCTTCTGCAGGCAGATATATGGTAGAGCTGGTCCCTGTCTAAGCACAGCCTTTATTCTTGGATATCTCTGCCTCCTACTGGCTGTGTTGTGAACATCACCAATGAGGGAGCGTTACATATACCAACCAGAGAAATAAGGTTCCGAGTCTAATACCAGTGCTAAGTGTGGTTCCTCCCCCCTCCCCCCACATTGCCTTTCACAACCCATTGAAGAGCTGTTTGGTCACCTTAATTCCAACAACTTCCTCAACCAACTTCATGAGATGTCTATGTCACACACAGAGGAGCATAGAAAGCTGCCTTATACTAAATCAGAAAATTGGTTCATCTGGATCTGTATTATCTACTCTGACTGGTGGTGGCTCTCCAGTGTTTCAGGAAGAGGTCTCTTCCTGCCTTACCTAGAGACGCTGGGGATTGAACCTGAAACCTGCATGCGGGGGGGGCGGGGCGGGCGGGGCGGAGTAGCCAGTAACAAAGGTGCTTTTGCTTCTTCTGCAGTACTGCTTCATGCAGTGATAGTTTCACTATAGTGCTAAATGAGGTTTTTTTCAGTGCATGTTAGCAATCATATATTAATGCCTTCTTCCAGGGGCAAACTATAACTGCATACTTCTCCTGCAAGCCACCATGTGTGAAGGCTCAGTTGGGCCAACAATATGGAAGCATGTTCTCTTGGATGTAAATGGCCTACAGAGGTGTAGAGGAGAGGGGGTGGGGTGGGGGTGTACACAGACAGACACACACACACACACATTCCAGAAAGCCCATCAGCTCCATTGATGGTCAGAGCAGTTTGTTTGCTTGCTTGTTTAAGGTTAAAAACAATTAAAGCTTGGACTGTAAAAGCTGTCAGAGAAATTTCATTATCTGCTGCATAACAAGACATTACCATATATTTGTGACCATTTGATAACTAGCTGTCCTTATTTAGCCTTAGTGCCCTTATATTTGCTAAGAGAACGGATTGCTGTTATCTGTTAGCGGTGTGCTGAATTTTAATTCAAGCTAATATATTTCATCTGGGAATTAAGGCAAGTCATGTGTAACATTGAAATGTGACTTCTTCCATGTTGAAAGTACAGTGCTGTCAAATAAATATTAGATTTTAATTGGCCCCATATAAGGGATTTGGAGTTGTACTGTAGCTCGCTGTTATAATAGTGGCATGGTTTGTTTTTCTGTTATGCATCACATTGTGAATCTTCTGCTTTTGAGATTGAAAAATAATTGCATTATCTATTTTTATTAAATTCATATTCTGCCCTTCCTCCCAAAGGATTATTGTTTGAATCCACACATTGGGCTGAGCTTCCATTGCTCTGTCCCAGTTTCTGCCAACCTAGCAGTTTGAAAGCACACCAGTGCAAGTAGATAAATACTGGAAGGTAAATGGCTGGAAGGTAAATGGTGTTTCTGTGCGCTCTGGCTTCTGTCATGGTCCTCTGTGCACCAGTAGCAGTTTGGTCATGCTGACGAGATGACCAGGAAAGTTGTCTGTGGACAAATGCCGGCTCCCTCAGCCTGAAAAGTGAGAAAGTGCCACACCCCATAGTCGCCTTTGACTGGACTTAACCATCCAGGGGTCCTTTACCTATCGTTCTTAATACAAAAAAGGTTCACAATAACAGCATACCAGCTTTGACTTGAAGTTTATTTTTGTTTGACCTAGGTGAATTTCAAGTAATCTTAAGTTTCTGTCCATAAATGTAGTAGTGGCTAAATTTACCAATTGCTGGAAACCACAAAAGGAAGAGTGTTGCTGTGCTTAGGTCCTGCTTGTAGGTTTCCCATGGATATCTGGCTGGCCACTGTGAGAACAGGATGTGGGACTAGATGAGCCATTGGCGTGATCCAACAGAGCTATTCTAATATCCCTGTATTTAAATGGGAAGATAAGCAGTTCTCTCTGATAAATGGACTAGAGTGGTGAAGTTGTAATTAGCACAGTATGCTGGCACCCCCCAGTGTCAATAATAGCTGAGTTTTATCAGCAGTTTCATTATACAGATACGATTCTGCTTGTATAAGACCACCCTCTGTCCTGAAAAAAGAATTGGGGGGCAAACTGTGAACAATGAAAGTACAGTCTTGCAAAGTCTTAGATGCTTGATGCTTGAACAGTTCTGTTTGCTGAACATACTTTCTTACCTCCTCCTCCTCCTTGCTGCAGCCCCTCTGCCCCTTGAAAAGCTGCTTCTAAGTGATGAGGGATCCTCTGGAATAGTATTAGATACTGTGTGAAGGGGTGAGAAGGGGGAAATAATTGACAGAAATCAGAAACAACTCTGCCCTGTTGAATAAGCAAGTGACTTTTGCCAGTGCTAGGGCTTTGTTGGATTCAAGCTGGTATTCTCCTGTGATGCTCATTGCTGAGAAGGATTTCAGATGCAGTTCTGTATAGTAGTTATAGTTTCCCTTGAAACTGATAGAACCAAAGGTTAAGCTTCCAGACCCACTTAATTTTGGTTCTTCCTAGTTGTACATTATTGTAGATTCTATATTCATAACAATAGACACTCCCTAATGGGTGATTTTCCATTGGTATCTTTAAAACTTTGGACAGTATGAATTGCAATCAAAATGTTTGTGATTGTTTCACAATATACCAGACTCATGAGATCACTGGTACCTTCATTGCCAACATAACACTATCATAATTTTATTGACAGTTTCAATATAGAAACTTGAATGGAACTTTCCTCCTATAAAAATGGGAATATGTTGTGAGAGAAGCAAAATGAGTAATAACTGTTGGGACTCCACCTTGCCAGATGCTCTCAGAAAGAGGACTGTGTAACTCTGCCTGAAGACAACAACAACAACCCATCTATGCATAGACTGGTAACTTGCCCAGAATTAAACTTTGGATTTGGATCTCTTGTTCAGGGCTGAATTTAGGAACAGGAGACCCAGGTGACTGCCTGGGGCGTCTGTCATGGGCTGTCTACTCAACTATACACTCAGCAGCTGAAATGAATAGTGCAACCGGTTCATCTGCACTTGTAAAGCTGGCAACACTGACCTGTGTAGATAGCATTGTGAACCTAAAAAAAATGTGCAGAATTTTACAGTTTCAGTATCCATTCAATAAATGGATTGTAATTGTGATCAGATGTATGTGCAAATTTATTGTTATACAAATCATGCCTCAGAAGTTGTGAAATGAACTCCAAATATAATAAGAGAGTATTCAAAAGATGAACCAATTGTGGAGCAGTGGGCGAGAGATACTCCTTGCCTAAGGTATCATTTGATCTAGGAATAGTCTTGTTTCTGAAACCTGTGTGAAAGTAGCTCATATACAGATTTAAATTAGTGGGTTGTCTAGCACAGTCCTGTTTTCCCATTACTACTGGCAGGTCTCAGCCAGACATCCTTCTCAGCCCTACTACCTTAAATCTTTCACCTTGGGATGTGTTATAATGATGCACTGTAATATTGTTTTCAGCACTAAATAATAAGCCAGCAAAAACAGTCAATCTTCAAGCCCAATACAAATAGGCTATCAAAGCCATTTATATACAGTACATATCCTACCTTTTTCACAGAACTCAAGGTGGCTTACAAAAATTTTAAAAATACAGGTAAAACACACATAACTAAGGACATAGAACAGAGTATGGTTAAAAAATAAAACAATGTAAAAATAGATCTATTAAAATTCAGATAAAAACACCAACAGTACAGCATACTATCATGAGCCCATTCCTTAAAAGCAGCCAGTTCCCCAAAACATGCCAGATTAAAACAGGTTTCACCTGCTGGCATAAGGACAACAAAGAAGGAGCAAGTCTAGCCTCTCTAGGAAAGGAGTGTTGTTGTTGTTACTTATTAAATTTGTTGTTGTTGCTTATTAAATTTGTACACTGACCTTCATCCAAAGATCCCAGAGTAGTTCACAACAGAAAAATACAAAATGAAAATCCAAAGTACATACAAAAACAAACCAATAGCCCCCCACTCCCACAAACATTTAAAAAGGCATAGAACGTTATCAGGCAAACACCTGGTGGGAGAGAACCATTTTCACCTGGCATTTAAAGATGTAATGTAGGTGCCAGGCGAACCTCTCTGGAGAGAGCATTCCACAAACAAGGAGCCACTGCAGAAAAGACCTGTTGTCTGGTTGCCACCCTCCAGACCTCTTGTGAAGGAGACACAGAAAGAAGGGCCTCAGATGATGATCACAAGGTCTGGGTTGATTCATATGAGGAGAGGTGGTACTGCTGCCTTCACTGCCACTAGGTAGGCTCGATGATGAGCCCTCACCAGTGCTCAGTTGCATTCAACCAGAGTTTTCCTCCACTTGCATTCAAGCCATCTTCCAGATTGTTTCCTTGCCCTAAGCTCCAAAGTCTGGGATCTGCCACCGGGAAGACTACCTTCTGCATTCCCACCAAATGTGCCTGTGGGAATGAAAGAAGGGTGTCTCCTGAAGAGCTAAGAACCCGGGTAGGTTCTGTCAATAGTATCTCATAGAGAAAGACAAAGGTTCATATGGAATAACATGGTCTGTCAGATAGCATGGACCTCAGCCTTGTAGGGCTTTATAGACCATAACCACCACTTTGAATAGCCAGTGGAGCTTTTTTAACAAGGGTGTCGTGTGCTCCCTATAACCAGCTCCGGTCAACAGTCTGCTTGCAGCTTTTTGGGCCAGTTAATGTTTCTGAGTAGTTTTCAAAGGCAGCTCCATATAGAGCGTGTTACAGTGATCCAAATGGGATGTAATATGTCACTGTAGCCAGATTAGACATCTCCAGGAATGGCCACTGCAGAAATCTGGGCTCAGGACTGAATCCAGGAGCACCCCCATTATCCTATGTCTAAAGTAGACTCCAGTGCATGAGAATGATGGTGATAAAAAGTGGCTCATCACTAAAATGAAAATGAATGTCCTATGCCAAACTTGTGCTAAAATGAGATGTATGAATTATAGGCAAACGAATGGCACCTCCATTTTTTCTAAAGGGTTTACTTTTGTTAATCTAGTGTTAGCACTATGGATTAAAGATGTGTGTGAGGGAGACAGACAGGCAGACAGACATTTATATATATATATTCACTTCAATTGATTACTGAGGTTCTTGCTTGAATAAATTTCCCACCCGTTCAGCACATAAAGGGAAGATAAATATTCCCTAGAGAGCATTCTGCGTCTTCTTAATGGTTTTTAATGGTGCTTTGGTATTCAGGAAAAAAGTAATAAATTTGTATGTGATTGTTTTTACTACTGCAGCAAATGCTTAAGTGCCAAACTAAGAACCTTCCTGAGAAGCAACTAATAGGAAAGATTAAGATGTCTTTGATCACCTGTTCTCTGAAGGGACAGACAGATCTGTAATGCATTTTCCTGCTTCATGGTGTAAGAAGTCTTAAAATATTTTCTTGACTCAGGTTTTAAGGAAGGGGGACTATAATTAAGTAGATTCTTCATGTACTGCTGTTCTGTACAGACTGAAACTGACAGAATAAAACTTGCAAAATCTTGTCGTCATTGAACTCCACATTCTGAGGTGCCTTTTATGTTAGTCTGGGATCCAAGCACTGTTAACTAATGTTGACTTAATGTTCCATTTTGTTAATGGGAAAAAAGTGACAGAGGGTTCATCTAGCTCAGTGTTCTGTGCTCTGAATGGCAGCAGTTCTCCAGAAGGCTGCCCCAGCCTTCCCTTGGAGATTCCAGGGATTGATCCTGAAACCTTTTGCATGCAGAACACTGAGCTGTGACCCTTTCCCAAACACTTCTGTTTAATGTATTGGGTGCTAAATGGCTCTTCGGCCTTAAACATTATTTATTGATATGGGACCAAGCCTGCTAAACTTGTGACTCCACAAGCTGAATGCAGCTCTGTTGGTGAGACCTCCTAGGTGCCTGACAACCTCTCTTTTTGCAGCAAATAAAATAAAAAGATTTAATTTAAAAAAGCTTGGATTATCTGGTGAATCCCTAACCTCTCCTTGTGAGTTTTTGTAAAACTGATCAGTATTAAGCAAGCCTCAATATGTAGGTTCAGTCCCCAGCATCTCTAGGTTGGGCTAGGAAAGATCCCTGCCTGAAACCCTGGAAAACAGCTGCCAGTCCATGTAGACAATACTGAGCTAAAGGTAAAGGGACCCCTGGTCCAGTTGTGGCCGACTCTGGGGTTGCGGTGCTCATCTCGCTTTATTGGCCGGGGGAGCCGGCGTACAGCTTCCAGGTCATGTGGCCAGCATGACTAAGCCGCTTCTGGTGAACCAGAGCAGTGCACGGAAACGCCGTTTAGCTTCCCGCCAGAGCGGTACCTATTTACTTGCACTTTGACGTACTTTCGAACTGCTAGGTTGGCAGGAGCAGGGACTGAGCAACGGGAGCTCACCCCGTCGCGGAGAGTCGAACCGCTGACCTTCTGATCAGCAAGTCCTAGGCTCTGTGGTTTAACCCGCAGCGCCACCTGCGTCCCTTAATACTGAGCTAGATGAACCCAATTGTCTGCCTCAGTATAAGCAGCTTCCTATGTACCAAGTGAGCCTATTTACACAGAAGCACAGAACTATAGAGTTCAAAGGACCCTGAGGGTCATCTAGTCCAATCCCCTACAATGCAAGAATCCCAATTTTTCATACATGACCATCCAACGTTTGCTTAAAAACCTCCAGGGAAGGAGTGCCCACCACCTCTTGTGGGAGTCTATTCCACTGTTGACACTACACACTTTTTATCTGCTGGTGCAGGTTCATTTCATTGACCTAGAGGAAAACTTACACATTATGATAGGAAGTCATAATAGGGGGCAAAGCCCTTGAGAAGATGAAACTTCCTGGAAGATCATTAAACATAAGACAGTATTTATTGCAACAGTTTAATACTAATCTTATAATTCACATGCTTACTAAATCTCTGATACATTACTGCCTTGAGTTCTACTATATCAATATGGCAATGATACATATCAAGTTCTACATTTCCAAGAAGATGTAAGAACCGTGCCAGACAAGATTATAATTGTAAAGGTCCACTTCAGGCTTTTACTTAACAAATCAGCTAAAGTCTGGAGGTGAACAAAATAAATAATAAAGGCTTTGTTTTGTTTGTGTCTGGAAACTTTTCAAGTGCATTTTCAAAATTCTAATTGGAGCCCTGTTTTTCAGCACTGGGGTCATGGAGTGCACAGTCTACAAATTGCAAGTTTCTGCACTAGGGGATTTCTGCACTTGTGCTTTTCTATTAAGTGCATTTATTCTTTATTTACAAAAATATTTTTAATCTGGTCTTATAGAGGCAATTCCCTTTGGACAGGCAGCCAAGGAATAAAAAGTAGTGTGTGACAAAGCTTTAAGCCTGGGGTGGGGAACCTTTTGCAGCTCAAGGACCTCATTCACTTCTGTGCAACCTTCCAAGGGCCACATGCCAGCGGTGTGTGGCATGTGGGAAGAGCAGTGGATGTAAATGTTGTATTTGTTTCAGTAGGCTTCTACACACACATACACACCCCTCTTTGCCCTCCATCCAGAGAAATAGGCATTACCAGTGTTCAAGGATACATTCTATTCAGGCAAAAACACTTGTGGTGGGTGTGAAGCTGGGCCAGTACAGGCTGTGACTTGGGAGAGACCAGAGTTCAGAAAGACTCAGGTGGCTGCAGTTTCCCACCCTTGCTGAAGCAGTAGGTTAGGAGAGTAAAAGAAAACATATCCTTAAGAAGCAAGGAAGCAAAGTTATTGGCAACTTGAGAAGGCAACTTGAATGAGACCCTTTAAAGCAGCTTCACACTGTTGTTGTTGTTGTTGTCGTCGTCGTCAAATTACTGGTATCTAATAGCATTTCCCCAAAACCCAGCAAGTTCTATCTTAATGGTGAATTGATTTTTAGGCATGATCACAGAGAGCTTAATTCTGCTTTTAAAACATCTCTCTTTCAAACAAATAGATGGTTAGTTGGAAATGGGAAGTGTGCTTTCATCTAGCAAGTCTATCTGGAACTTAGGAGTCCAGCACAAGCAGTTTTCTTGTTCATCCCTTGTAACGTTTTTCCTTTATTTCTCTTCAGTTAAAAAGAAATTCCCCAGGACACTTTTGCCTCAATCCACTGCTTTCTCAAGTTCCCCTTGTTATTTCAAACTCTTCGTTCTGTGACATATGAACACAGAGTATCTTTTTTTGCTCTCCATATAATGCTAACTTTTTTCAGATTATTTAAGGAGTGCAAGTGCTCCATCATACCAGCATGTTGTCTCCCTCCTGTCCTGTTCAGGCTCTTAAAAGCTATTTATTCTTCAAGTACTTGCAGCCTTTAAGATGGCTGCTCACAGTTTGGTTGGCTGCATTCATTGCTTGATGTAACTATTTTGTCCAAACAGTTAGATGGGGTGTGTGTGTGAGGGGCTGGGCAGGGAGAAGAAAATGGAAATCATTTGAGTCGCCCAGATGATCCCAACTGAGACAATAGCAAAAATGATAATTTACACAGCCTGAATCTCAGTGATGCTTAGAGAAAAATATACAATAGCTATTGAAATATTGCAGAGATCTGGTTTTTCCCCTTCTTTAGCTGTAAGATGCCTTTTCTTGTATTCCAAAGCTATATTCTGCTAATGTTGCTCAGAGAATTTCTCCCCACCCCCATCTTTATAGACAGTTGTTACTAGATTGGCAATGCAACATAAATATGGTGTTATATTAGTCTAACTGTCCTGCTATGATGGCAATATTCAGATTATGTACTTGATTGATAATTCTGGGCCCCCCAAAAATTTGCATAGTCCTCCAACAGTGGTTTTCAAATTGTGCTCCAAGAAAACCTGGATTTTTCTCATATTTTTTTCTGGGGTGTGATCCTCAATGAAAAAATAAATGATGGACAGGTTCCATGAAAGAAAGCTTGCCTACCACTCTGAATCATTGTTTAATATTTGCAGCTACAGGGCAGTGTTGGGCGTGATCTGGACTGAGCTTTTCATACAGAGCAATACTGAGGTCCAATTCACCTGGGCAGCACTTTGCACAAATGGTGCAGATCCTAAAAACCTAATGTGCAGAAATTTACCAAATCACAACTCTGAGAACAAGTGTTGTCTGAAGTTCAAAGATTGAAAATCCCTGCTGTAGACCTAAGAAACAATGCCTTATATTGAGCCAGACCGTTGGTATTGTCTACACACTGAATTGCAGTAGACTCTACAGGATTTCAGACAGGAGTCTTTCCCAGACCTACCTGAAGATGCCAGGGATTGAATCCGAGCTTTAGCTCCTCCCTGAAGTGATTTGCCATGACTGAGAATTAAACCCAGGCTACTATGGTGAAAACACAAAGCCAAAACCACTAGACTACCTGGCACCTTAATCATGCTATGAATAATATTGAGAAGGTAGCATTTTTCATATTTTATATAACCTTTATCTAGTAGGTGTAAAGTTCTGATTAAGTAACTTACTATACTGTTGAATATTTCAGATTTCAGAAGCATCTTTCTAAACTTGGAGCACTGGTGATGGTCGGGGAAGTGGAGAGGGAAAGAAGTATATGACCTTGTGTAGTACAGTAACCAAAAGTACGAGCTCTGGGTCCTCAGTTCAAATATCACTTCAGCCATAGACTCAGCAGGGCACAGGGCAGGCGTAAGATTATGTTGGCATTCCTTTGGGATTGGTTCAGAAGGTGCAGCTGGTGTTGTGGTCTGCAGTTGTTGAGTGGAACACCTGGATGCACAAATGCTACACCTGAGCTGAACTTGTTGTTGATCAGTGACCAGACCATGTTCAAGTTCTTCTGCCCCTGTGTAGACCTGTAAAATCACTTCAACCATTTGGGGAAAATCTGCTTGTGGTCCTACACCCTACAGTATATCATAGCGCGAAGGCCATGAAAGCAGGCATGCCAACTGTGGACCACTGTTCTGAACTGGAGTTAGGAGAGCATCAGATTTCTCTTTGGTGGAGGCTAGTGATTATATAATGCCATGCTGAAAGAGGAGTGAGAGACAGGGGTTGGAACGTGTGCATGAATGAAGGGTCTGAGAACATAGGGACCTATGGTCCACTCCTGATCCCTAAGCCAGAGTTAAGTGTTATGATTGCAGTAGGACATTAGTGACCATTAAACAAGGCTGCTGAGAAGATAAACTTTAGAGGGTGATTGTTAAGGGGCAAAACACAATTGTATTTATGTGAAACCTTTTATAGACTCGTACTCTATGGATGTATAAACAGTAGCTTTATTGCAAGAAAGATTCATTGCAGATGACAAGAAGTGCTCTTAGGGTGTAAGAAGTAATTGCACAGTTTAGTATATTGTGTGCCTATGAATTTCATATAGTGTTGATTTTGATGTTTTATATATGTTTACAGAAAAAAAAATTCTGATTCTTCAAGAAATAATTACATTGAAATTAGTGAAAACCTGCCACTTCCTTATATGTGTGTATAAGAAGTAAAGGATCTTTTGCTGAGTTGTGTCTTGTCTAGAGTTTCAGAGAAGGTTGGATGTGTGTTTTGAGAGGGGGGAGGAAGTTCTGGCTATTCACAGCTAGATGCATTGTTAAAGCTCATACTATCACTTTGACATTTAGAGGTAGGACTCAGTGTCTTTGTAAATTCTTCTTCTTCGTATTACTGCCATGTCTCTGGGCTCCAACCGTTTCACAAACCATAATATTTTTTAGTGAGTGATTGATCTGTATTATGTGTCCCAGCCATCAGAGAAATCTTGAGATGTTGCTTGTATAAACCGTAATACAATCTGACACTGAGCATTTGGTTACAGGCTTTCATAGACCTATTGGCGATACACAATCCTCCTGGATTTGGGCATAAGGCTTATCTGATACCTTCCCAAAAAATGCCCCTCATTTTCTCTGTTCCCCACTTAAATAACTCAACACATCTGGGTTAACACTGTAGGATCATTGTCCTTTCAGTTCCCCTGCAGCTCATATTGCTACAATATTTCTTTAAGTATCTGATTACTGAACAGGCAAGGCTATTTTTTCCCCTCCCCAAACAAGGCTGTTTTAAAATAGGCCTTACAAATTAGTTCCTAGGCGTCTTCTTTTTTTAAGAAAAGGATTTAATTGGTACTGTTTGCCTAAGTGTGTACATAAGTTTGTGCAAGAGGCTAAGAGTGCAATCTGTGCATGCTTACTTGGAAGTAAATCCCGTTCTGTTCCATAATGCTAACTCCCAGACAAATGTGCATAGGATTGCCGTCTAAATATAGTAAGGCTGGTGGAGGTTTGCAAATAAAACAATAAGAAGGATCACCAAGAATGTTAAGGGGTTTATTTGTGTTGCTTTTGGGGACTTTATTGTTGGCCATGCTGTCTTCAGTTACAAGAATGATAAAAACTGAAACTAAGTCTTTTTAATTCAATAACAAATGGGCTAAATTTTAGGAAAGGGAGATGGGGAATCTGATACAGCTCTATATACATAGGAAATTAATCACCGAAGAGAGTAAACCGGTGAGCAGGCAGGATAGCCTTAAGGTGTGCCTACTTGATACGCCTGCATTGAATATATTACAGTAAATTCTGGTATATTGTTCCAGTTAAGGGAGTTCCAGTAGTTCCAGTGAGACTATGGCTGGTTTTTAAATTTTGGATTTGATTCAGCTTTTCAATGTGAACAACTGAGAACCCTAAAGATAATAGTTTTCTAAATATCATATGAACAGCTGCATGTTGGTGAAAGTTTCAATACATGTGTTGCTGTTGACCCTCAGGGCAGACACTTAATACAACTACAGTATGTTTCCAATGCATGAAAATGAATAATAAAGAACTGCTTATGGACTCTTTGACTTTTTTGCAGTGGGTATAAATTTTTGAGTTTGTAACAATTTCCAGAGGATCTTGCAATGTGTACATAACTGGCAGCTTATTTAATTTATACTTTAAAATATATATTATTTTGCTTTTGTTTACATTAACTTGAAATGTAGTGGGAAGAGGAAATGCTAAGCACAAGGCTCCAACTTAGAGATTTTCTTTTATTAATGTTTCCTTTGCTCTTTCAGTTTGGTGCACTCTACCATCTCTGTAATTAATCAACCCACTTAAAACAATTATTTCTTTTTCCCCCTTTCAGGTGGTAGAGATCATGTCAAGTGCCATTGGTGAATTAATACAAGGGATATATTATGAAAATTCAAACTTGGAAAACGTAAGTTCCTATAATTACGAAACTCAGAGTGTGTGCATAAATCACTCTTTCCCTCCCACTTTAAAAAAGGTGGTGTGTGAGTCTGACAGAACAAACTGAATTAAATTAGAAACTCCTCATGATATTTCAGTTATTGGGTTGTACCATTTCAGGTAGTAGGTAGGTGAATCAAATGTTTGAAATCTTTTCCAAATGTAATAGTATGTTATCTCCCGTTGAATTTTCTCTGACATGTTATATGTATTTTGTGGGGAGAATGGCGAAATTCAATTCTTCCACTTACAGCCTGAAAAAAATATATACTCAAGGCTTGTAGATAAGCTCACAGAAGTCACTAGCCTGCAAAATATATGACTAGCCTGCTAAGAGCCTAGTAGCTTCTGTGTCTATGCTGACTGCAAATGAAGGCCCCCGCCCCCAATTCTGCAGCCAGGATGGAAATGCAGACCGCTAGCATGTTAACACACTACCAAAAAAGAAAAACTATCTATCAAGCAGACTGGCAGAGGAGAGAGCGAGCAATCCATCCTTCCTCTGCCAGCTTGCTTCATTTTTATGCTGGTCACAGAGGAAGGGACTTTTCTTCCTCCACAGCTAGCATGGAAACCAAGTAGACTGCCATGGAAGGGATGGAGAGATCCGTCCCTCCTCCACCTGCCCACTTGCCTGCATGGAATTACTGGCCACCTCATGGCTACTGGAAGACTTTTGAAATGCAAGGCTAGCCCTGCCTAGAAACAGCTGCATCAGGTGTGGCTTCAGGATGTCCCTATTTCTTTTTAGTCATCAGTGTTTCTTTTTCATAGTGGCCATGCTCCCAAACAGCCCTGGCCTGGCTGCTTTTTCACCTGGTTTCAGATTCTTCTGAAGGCTCAATAAGACAATAGTTTCAGTCACGCTCCAATCCCCTTGCAAGAAAGACAAAGGAGGAGGACGATGGGGTGGTGGAGTGCTTCTAATGACGGAGTTCAAGAAGCAATGAGCATGTGATCCTTAAGGGAAGGCACATCTGAACTGAAGTACATCCCTAAATAACATTGTAGCAAGGAAACAATTTACTCCCATTTCATTTACTTCCCTCCCTTGGGTATATTCTGCTCTTTAAGGTGCGTTCTGTAATGGACGGACAGGTCCCTCTTTTAATTTAAAAATGGTTTTCTCTGGAATTTGAGTAAAATAAAAGGATTAAGGCACTCCGGGGTGTGTTTTATGGACCCATTTACTCTAGCCCCTTTTCATCACAAACATCAAAGGCATGTATTAATAGACCAATAAAATATGTCCTGTCATGTTCAACAAGCAGTAAGACATCTGCTAAGTGAGACATCAATCACATGCAAGATGCTTGCAGGGTAACTGTGTTGCTGCTGCTGAAGACTCATAATTTTATTGGCTTCTTTCCTACACAGATGGGAAAATAAAGATTGTTGAATCATCTCACTTATAGCTGAAACAGTGAGTGATCCAAATGGCAATTTTTTAAGTCTGTGCATTGTTCTGATTTAGATTTAACTGACATTTGTAGTGCCAAGTAGTACATGCAACACACTGCAGTTTATCAGAATTAAAATGTAGGAATATAGCAGTCCATGCTTTTCATTTTGAAGTTCTCAAAGAATTGTTGTACCTTTTTCTCTGTAGCCTTGAAGAGAATAATATATTTGCATATGAGTCCCAGTAGTTGCATTTCACTGGGATAAATTAAGATAGTTGGGTTGGGATTATGAAGGCACATGAAACTGGGATACGTAAATATTTAAAGTTATCTCCAGCTGACAGTAACTAACTGTTGTGAATTGTTGGCAAGCATTGCAAGCCATGATTAAGGATCATGAGTAAGCTGTGGGTTTTAATCAGGGATATCCAAGGGATCTTAGCAGCATACCTAGATTCATTTTAAGTAGGCTTAGCAGCAGTAACACATCACAAAACCAAGTAAAGGAGTTAAATAGAAGTTGAGAAATAGAGGCAGGAAGAGCCACTCCACCGTTCCCTGCTCCCAGGTCCTAAACAAGGGGAAGGAAACCTTATCTGGTCATTGGGCCAGATGCTTATCTCTCCACTTCCTGGCAAATTTGACAAGTGGGTGAGGCCATCCACCTGTCATTCAACTGCCATCACATATTGAAGTTCCAATTGTTGGGTCTTCAAAGTAGGTGCAGGGAGGTGTGGAAACACTTTTGCTGTTTGCAAACAGTCTTCAACAGACCCCATGCTCCTGTGGCTCAAGTGTGTGTGTGTGTGTGTGTGTGTGTGTGTGTGTGTGTGTGTAAGCAAGCCTTTTATAAAAGGGAAATGTCCTGTGTGTAGGCAGTGCTTTCAAAGGGCAGCTTTTTTCTTCCCTTCCCAGTTGAATGCTTTCAGATATCCTATACATCCCTGTTTGAGGCTCATATGGGATGAGGGTGTCTGAAACCTCTTTGCAAAAGGGAGTAGTTTTGTGTGTCAGCAGTGAGCTCACCAGCTGATGATGGTATGGGAAAAGGTTTGTTGGAGTGACCCTCCTGGCCCACAGACTGTAGGTTCCCCACATCTCTTCTAAACCCTTGTTCCAAGATTTAATCCGAATGAGACCATGTTGGCTATGACTTAAACATATATTTAGATTATATTTTAGAATGCTCTTTTATGCTCTTTGCTATCATACTGCCACCTTTTAAAAATCCTTCCCAGTAGCCAAAAATGTACCCTGTGAGTTCCCCACCCCAGTTGGGATTTCTTTCTTTCTTTCTTTCTTTCTTTCTTTCTTTCTTTCTTTCTTTCTTTCTTTCTTTCATCTTTGAAATAGGGTATGTGGTTTGATAACATAACTCTGAAATGTCAGAGTTGCCGCAATATACTTAACATGGATTCCGAGGAAAGTCAACCATGCTCTCCATTTCTAAATGCATTTTGTAGAAAGAATTTCCAGTGGAATTTATTTCTAAATAATGTGCTTAGGATCCATATAGTACTCTGTAAGAGGTCTCTGCAGATTATGAGTAGGTTTTGCATAGGCCAGCACTGGAAAGTAGCACCATCCATTATAAATTATTCCACTCACGCCGCTTCCTCATGTGCGGTCCCACAGCTGGGTGTGTACATGCATGAATTAAGCAATCATTCAGACTGACTAATCACATTGGTCTTTTACAACCAGCTATCACTTTGCGAAGAGGAAGGGTGCTGATCACAGAGATCAGCATCTTCTCTCAAGTTGTTTGCCCCACCTGTCTAAATCTCTCTTGCAACAAACACTGGTGTAAGATTTCACTGAGAGAAAGTGGCTTCAAGCTCTTGTATGTGTGTGCATGCACAGGTCTCTGTTGACAGAACCTTTTCATTGCCTCCCCAGGCTGGGGTGTGTGAGTGTTCCACACCAGCAGTGGCATTTGGGATGAATGGCCTTTTACTCCAGTGGGCTGTTTTAAAAACTCAAGCATACAGACGTTGTTATAACTGCAGTTCCCAAATCTGTTGCTAGTTTTTAATTTCACAAACCTCACCAAAAGAATTAAGATGAAACACAGAGCAACATGAACATTTTAGGTATTTTATGTAAAAAAGAATGATCATTGCTACTTATCATCTGAAAAATCAAGTCATATAAACTTGTGGCACAATCTTAAAACTGCCTTTGTTAGCAAAGGATGCTCAGGATAGAGCGTCCTAACTGCTGTGCTAGTATTTCCCTTGTGCTGGCATTCCAGACTGATGCACTGGTGCAGGTGTTTGACCAAATGTGGCAACATGTGAAAATATACATTCCACTAGAGAGAGGGGCTGCTTAGGCAGGAGCCCCATTGAAATGATTTGTTCTGAACGAATCTGTGCTTGGTAGATTTGCACCCATTGTTCTTTGTATTTTGGAAACCACAGTCTTTCAATAAAACGGCAGATTGCTCATATTTAGTCTGCTGGCCTTGCTTAGGTTGCCCAAATAAGTCATAGCATAGATATAAATGTAGAAATTGAAAATAAACGTGTACCTCACTTGAGAACCAGTGAGCTCCCTTCAACCCATCCCTGTCAAGTTCCTTTGTAGATTGTTTTTTTAAAACTAATTTTATGCTTCTTATCTCTGCATTAATGAGGGCTGGGATTTAGTGGAATTTAAGTGGAATAATACTAAATCACATTTCTGAGCTGGCTATCATGTTAATTGTCCATCATGCTTTTAGCTTTTTTTCCTACTTTTTTAATCTGAGGAGTTTTGGTCCCAAATGCAGTCACCAGTTCTTCGACATTTCATCTTTGGAGCTTATTTTGAATAGAATGACACTGGCCAAATAATTGGACTTGTTGTTTGGGTGCCTTTTCTTATCTCTCCTTGTCATTCTGGAAATCCAGGAAATTTGCAAAACAAATGTTATTTTAGTAAACACAACTGTCAGATGAGACATAGCTGAAGTTTTCATCTTGATTTTGTCATCACATATATAGCTATAAACATGTGGTTTCTCTTGCCTTCTTCTCTCCCCCCCTTCCTCCCCCCCTCCTTCATGCAAGTTAATGGTGTATTTGAAAGCAATGAATTTTGATACAATGTTCAGTAAGTTGGCTTTGCAGAATTGTACAACTTTTCCCATCAGTCTCATATTATCTCCTCCCTTGCAACCCAGCACTCCTTGGCAGTAGCCACAAGGGAGGAAGATTAGAGCTGAATGGAGGGATTTTATTTCATTTGTTACCAATTTCATGACAGATAATACCTTGCTAGAAAATTATGGTGTCATGCAGATTTAGTTCTTACTTGTTTCTAAGTAATTTAATTGAAGAAATTGACAGGAACAGGATTGTTTAGATGACATAGGTCTTTTTCTACAATCTCTTTTTTTGTTTGGATTTTTTAAATCCACCTTCTGGTTCAACCTCAAGGCAATGACAAAATGCATCCTAGGTTTTAGTAATCTTGAAGCCGTTTATTCATGTTACAGCCTTAAATTTCTTATCCTCTTCAAGGTGGCTAAGAGACAAGGAAGACAAGTCACAAAAGGACTATGGTGCTATCTTACATAAAGTTCCTCTCCCCCCCCCAAAAAAGGAGAATTCTGGGTTAACCAATCACAAAATGGATGGGGGTGGCTGCCATGGGGAGCATGGCATAATGCAAAATTAGAAAGAAAACCACTCCTGGCAAATTTATGCTTCTGCTATGCTGGGAAGACAGCTTTGATTTGCTGGTCCTTATTATGGAGATCTCTTTCTCCTACCCATCACCCCCACACGGACATGCACACACTAGTGCTGTTGCTGTCTAATGGCAACAGGAGCATTCCTTAGTACCTGGAAAATAGACAAGGTAGCAACTCTACTCTCATTACACAGTAGTTGCTTTGAATGTATCTGCACATTTTGCCCCATAACTTTCTTTCTAGCAGGGCTAAAAGGTAAAGGGACCCCTGACCATTAGGTCCAGTCGTGACCGACTCTGGGGTTGCAGCGCTCATCTCGCTTTATTGGCCGAGGGAGCTGGCGTACAGCTTCCAGGTCATGTGGCCAGCATGACTAAGCCGCTTCTGGCGAACCAGAGCAGCGCACGGAAACACCATTTACCTTCCCGCCAGAGCGGTACCTATTTATCTACTTGCACTTTGACATGCTTTTGAACTGCTAGGTTGGCAGGAGCAGGGACCGAGCAACGGGAGCTCACCCCGTTATGGGAATTTGAACCGCCAACCTTCTGATCGGCAAGTCCTAGGCTCTGTTTTTTAACCCACAGTGCCACCATCGTCCCATTCTAGCAGGGCTAGAGACTTGCTTTTTTAAGAAGCTGTTGGGCCAATGAAATTAAGGCAGCCTAATTTCTGTGTCTTGAAGCTCCAGCAATTGCTTCTCCTCTGGAAAACAAGGGATTGCAAGAGGAGAAACAGTCACTGAGAAGAGAGTTGCTTAATCCTTCCTCCACTCACCACTTCTCCTCTAACTCCCTGCCTCCACAGCTGCTTTTTCACAGTCATAGTTCCAGAGTCACTTTTGCAAATCTTTTCCTTTAAATTTTATGTTGCTGTTGGGTAAATGTTCATCTCATTACATAAACTTAGATTAGCAGGTTGGTAATTAGTTGCTAGTGGTTAAAATACAATGACTTTATAATTCAAATATACAGATATATAAAGAAATCACATTTGGTTTGTGGGTTAAATGGAATCAGTTGTGAAAGAAAAGATATTCAGTTAATAATGGGCACCAATAGCATGTGCATAGATAATATAGAAGCTTAAAGTTGTTCAAACCTTTTGGTTTCTGTAATTTCCATCAACTTGTTAAGATGGAAGATTACTGCAGAATGTTCTGCTTCACCTGCCATATGAAGGTCTCATGTAGAGTAGGTGGTTTCACTGTTGTGTTTAATAATACCTCGATTTGGAGCATATTCTACTCACTCTTTCTTGCATTTCTAGGGAAATGGTCTCACAGATGACATTAGGATATCAACGTGGAAGGAGCAAGTTTTCCTATCCCATAGTGCCTTGCTGGCAAAAAGCTGCCACGCTGCAATGGAATTGGCAAAACATGATGCAAGGATCCAGAATATGGCATTTAAGTATGGAAAGCACATGTCTATGAGTCATAAGGTATGCTCTTCCTTTTACTGCAGTAGCTGAAAAGCTGATATAATGAACAAGAACCACACGTATCTTTTCTTTCTGTCGTAGCTTTGTAGTCAGCAGGTGCAGGTTTTGGTTGCTGCTGCTTAATAGATATAGATATAGATATAGATATAGATATAGATATAGATATAGATATAAACACACACGTAAATTGTAGGTATAAAAGCTATTCACAACCAGCCCCATCAGTGGACATCCACGTACACAATAGGGCTCCCTCCCTCCCCAATTCTGTGCCTGCATGCCCTACCTCCTGAAATTGGCTAGGGAGGGGGATGGTAAGGAGAACTGCATGCAGGGGAGAAGAGGGGGCTCAGAATAATTAAGAAATTGCTGCATAACACCCAAACTAATTACAGCCTCAGTTAAAGGTAGCACTGAAGAGGAAAGTACTCCATGCTTGCCTAAGCACCTGTACAGGCGGGGCAAGGGACAAGTCAACAGGAAGTTCCACAGTTCTAGGGCCATCACACAGAAGTCCCGGTTTCTTGTGTGTGCCAGTCAGCTGAACTGATTTTAATGGTGCACACTGAAAGAACCCTGAAGAGCTAATTTTACTACTGAATGCATGTTCTGTTGATTTCACTGGGATTTAAGCATGCCCGAGTTTTGCACCAGTAGTGTGTCATTTTTCCTTTCATAACAATGCATTGTAAAAAGCTAGGTCACAAGCATGACCAAGAAACTCAGGGTGGGGTTGTGCACATAGGAACAGGCCAGATTCTTAATGGTTGGGTTACCAGAGTCAGGGAGCAGTCTTA
The DNA here is from genome assembly GCF_965112155.1 of Podarcis liolepis. Lineage (NCBI taxonomy): Eukaryota > Metazoa > Chordata > Lepidosauria > Squamata > Lacertidae > Podarcis > Podarcis liolepis. The sequence continues at coordinate 51,730,304 of NC_139557.1, read as the reverse complement.
AACCCCTAACTCTGGTATCTGCAATTGTACTTTTTTCTCCCTTATTATCAAATAATTTCTGTTAGCTCCTATTGGGAAAGTAAAGCGCTGAATTTGGCACACACTTGTGGTGGTTTGGCATGCTCTGACAGAGTTCCCACAGGACAGGACATTTGTATGCACATGCACAGACACAGAATCTTCCAGTATGCTTAAAAAACCGTACTGTGGTTGGAGACTCTGGTAATATTAATTGGATTTGAACCAACGGGGCAGGAATAGCCTGATAAATCCTTAATAGTGTGTATTGGTTGAAGGATTTTGGTATGGCCAAGCATACAAAATATATATAAGACTCTGCACACATGTGGGATGTCAGTCACTGATGAAATGGATTAGCTATGAAGAACTACTTTTATTTTACAAACTATTTTGATCTTCCTTCTTACAGCTAAATGTCGACATTCAACCATTTTTGAATGAAAGTTCTAATGATTCTGTAGCCTTCAGTTTAAATTCTGCTCCTGTAGTCTTGCATCAAGATCTCATTGGAAGAGAAGCCTGGATTAAGCAAATTGAAGAGGTAGGCAAATAGCACTGTTCATATATTTAGTCTTCTTTAGTCATCATTTGCTTAGCACGAGAGGAATGAGTCTCTAGCTCATGTGAATCCCTCTTTTCTTCCGCTGGAGCCACAAGAAGTTCAAAAGCTTTAGCTTCTGTTTGTGTTTAACCACAAGTTGTTGCCTTGCCCAGACCAACAAACTTGTTAGTGTTAAACTATGGTTTGTTTGGAATGAGTCCCAAACCATAGTTAGCATTAATCATAGTTTGTTAGTTCAGACAAAATGTCAAATCATTGTTAAGCACAGTGGGAAGCAAAAGCTTTCAAACTTTTACACAGCCATGCCTAGGAGAGGTGGGGAACACATACGTTTTTCTTGTTCCTGTCACACTAAACTGTGTTTTTAGTATAACATCGGATTTTGCCATTCAGTGATACAAGTGAATGTGGCATATGTGTCTGTGTATTCGTCCAACATATGGGTACCAAACCAACATGCATAAAATGAAAATATTATTCTGCTTCTGTGTATTTACAGCTTAAGTTCAATAAAAATAAAGTGTTGGTACCAAGAAATGAAGATTACAATAAAAATACAATGACACTTAAGGTAACAAGATTATCAAAATTCGTAGTATTAGACACCGCTGAGCCTGACACTGCTCTGCTTTGTATTCTGTAGGGATTTTATTAAAATATGCAAGCATTATCTGTCACTAAAACAAATAAAATAACAGTTTTAGTTTTTCAACAACTAATTACTTCTAAGCACAGAGCAAAGAGAAGGCAGAGGGAAGGAACTGCTCATGCATATATGATTACAACTCAAAACACAGCTGGATGGACTAATTTTAGGCCTACTAGCTTTGATATGCTCTCTGATGTTGTGATTGTTATCCCTTCTCAAGCTGCTATCTTGATACAAATCCATATCTATTCTAATGAATACGTTCTTTGGTCAGTGTATGCTTTATTGAATTCAGTGCAGCTTACTCCCAACTAAGCAGGGTTATGACTGCAGACTTAGTTCCTTATAATCTTTCCACAGTCATCACAGAGAAGCCCTTTTCTCCCAGGCACAGGAAACAGTTCAGTCAGTACAGGCATCCCCAGCCTGCTACCCTTCAGACGTTGTGCACTGTACGTTCCCTCAGCCCCAGCAAGCATAGCCAATGGCCAAAATGGTCTAAAAAAACTGAAGAGTACCTGGTTGAGAAAGGCTGAACTAGAATAACAGTTGATTGAACCAGTTCACTGGTGCACTTGGCGTTCTCTCTGCAACTGCCTTTGATAGCCCATCTGTGTGTCTTATTTTAGATGAAATATGTTTGTTTTCCATTGTTTAGTTTGAAATCTGCAGTCTCAGAATTATAATCTCATAGACAATGACACAAATTTTGAAGCATGCGGTCTCAGAATTATAATACCTTAGACAATAAAACAGATTTTAACTTTTATCCTTGTGTTGTTTCAGGCTCAAGTTAAAGGAAACTTAATAGACTATACAAAGGTAAGTAAATGCTTAAAACCCATGCCTTATTTTTAGAAGTTCCATCTCTCTCTCTCTCTCTCTCTCTCTCTCTCTCTCTCAAATGGCTTTAGTCAAATCTGTGCATGCGTATGTAGTGTTTAGTTGGCCCAGTAACATCTTATGCATGATGGAGTAGATCTCATCATTTCCTTTATTTGTTAATTATTTTCATCCTGCTTTTCAACCAAAAAAAGGGTCTTGCATAGTAGCCCACTGCAATGAAGATACAATAAATGCTGGTATATACATACAAAGGGACACGGGTGGCGCTGTGGGTTAAACCACAGAGCCTGGGACTTGCCGATCAGAAGGTTGGCGGTTCAAATTCCCATAACGGGGTGAGCTCCCGTTGCTCGGTCCCTGCTCCTGCCAACCTAGCAGTTCAAAAGCATGTCAAAGTGCAAGTAGATAAATAGTTACCACTCCGGCAGGAAGGTAAACGGTGTTTCCGTGCGCTGCTCTGGTTCGCCAGAAGCAGTTTAGTCATGCTGGCCACATGACCCTGAGCTGTACGCCGGCTCCCTCGGCCAGTAAAGCGAGATGAGCGCCGCAACCCCAGAGTCTGTCACGACTGGACCTAATGGTCAGGGGTTCCTTAACCTTCACCTTTTTATATGCATACAAAATATGATGCCAGTGTTGCCAATAAGTCCTTGTATTCTAAAATAGTACCCCCACCCCAGTATTCCATTATTTCAAAATGCCCATTTCAGCTACTACAGTCATTTGCTCACAAGTAGTTAATCAGTCTGTTTATACTCCAGTCCTGTATTCTGGAGTATGGCTATCACATGCAGAAAAATTATTGATCCAGTATGATGATTATAGATGACTTGTTCCAGAGAGGGGGAAAAGTCATTTCCCTCAGTACTCAGTGACTAAAGAAGCATTAGAAGAGGACCATTGGGGTTAGATGCATGTGAATTTGGATCAGTGCTAGAAATTCCTCCTTTGAAGAAGAGAATGTCCACCGCAGCTGCTCCTGTTGATACTTTCTCCTGATAAGACATCAGAAGGGACAGCACAGCTGGATATAGTCATATTTAAGGAAACGGCTAATAATTCTTGTGTGCATGCTTGTGTGACATTTGCTAAAAGTCCTAACTAGAGTCCAGATCTCTCAAACTCTGCCATATATCTCTCCCTCCCTCATTTAAAATTTTGCACTGTAGTTAGCACATTCCTCACAACACAATGTGGCCCTCCCACTCAAAAAAGGCCTCCTAATAACAACAAAAATCACCACTGTATGCCTGGGGTGTATGTCACAAATGTCTATTTTGCATTGGCAAGGCATTGTTTGGGCACTAGAATAGCAGTCAATCTCTCTGTTTTGACTTGCTTGGAAAAGGCAAGGCAAGATTATTCTTCACAGAGCACTGCAACCGAGTTTTGTGTGTCTTGACTGGTTTCATGCTGCTAATCTCATACACGATGCTATAATTTATTGTAAAGCTAAAAACGAGTTCCTTGCATAATTCAAATCAGGGAAGCATTTGTGAAGGTGACTACTGAAGGCAGATATTTTGATAATAACAAACATCAATAGCCTTTTTGATATCTAAAAAGCCTATTCCAAAACTATTCTTTTGAGGAGTCAGATCTTTATATTCCATAATATAGTTATCTGCATCTGAGCTGCCAGATGATAAACACTATAACTGGTGCAGCCAATGTAGCAGATGGCTTATCTAAGCACCCTCCTGAAAGGCCTTTTGGATATCACAGCATTATGTACATCAGTATAACCCTTTGTATATGGAACAATGTTTTTTAAAAAATAAATGTATTGCTATGAGAGTTTTATATGAAGAGATTAATATACTTTTCTGATTGGCAGTCATATATTTTTAACAAAAAACCCAGTCTTACTGAAACTTCCTTCTTTAGCATTTAAATTTTCTAGTTTCGCATCTTGTGAGCAATGTGAAGATAGTGGGTATAATTTGCTCAGGAAGTTATAAACTTTGCATTATAATACAAAAGTTAGGTTGCTTGAAGACTCATCAGGTTAGAATATCAGTGCAGTTCTATGTGTTGCCATGAAGAACTGCATCATAGTATATCCAAAAAAGATAGATAAAATATAGCACTTAAAATTAATGACTGTCCAGCTGCCATTTAAAAAGAGGAAAGTTGAATGTGTAGAGCCGCAAACACCAATCTGATCTATAGCAACTAATTATGAAACATACCAACAGTAATGGGGGAAAGTAAACCTCTTAGCTACAAAATGTATTGGCTCTATCTCAAGGTAACATTTTGGTAGTCTAAATATCAGCACTTAGCGAAGTAGACGGTTCCTCACAGGAGAAAACAAATTTAGAAAATCCAGTACATAACATGGCAAACACTTAATGCATTAGTTAGTTCCTTGACCACAAATCAATTTAAGTTTTCTTCTTTTCTTTTTTTAGCAAGTTATGAGGTTAAATATAGGGTGCCTTGTAAGAAAAGGACAGCCAGTTTTATGTATAGAAAGTGAAAAGCACAGGTTGTGAGTAAGACAGGGAATTCCCAGTAGGAGCAGGGAGATTTACTGGGATGCTTGGGCTGTGGGGTTTTTGTATGGAGTGTGAAGTGGCTGCATGGGAAGCTGTGGATGGCTGGAATGCAATGAGTGCATTTGATAGATTGTTCCTGTGTGGAGTTTGCTTTGCTGAGTTTCATAGGTGCCAAGGCTGGAATATATTTGCCCTGGTGATTCAGGTATTCAGGTATAGTAATGGGAAAATGCTTTGGAGCGCTAAATGAAATAGTGCTGATGAGTGAAATTTGTGGTGGGGCGGGGAGGAATAGATTTGCAAAGGAAAGGAGAACTAGCTGTTCGTCTTTGCTGTCCTTTTCACAATTTGGGTAAATACTACAGGAGCCCCGGCTTGAAGTATCCTCTGTGGTGGAACCTAAAGAGAATCAGAAGGCCTTCCTCAGCAGTGCTCTGAAATTCTCTTCAAAACCTCCTAAACACTTTGATAGGAATCACTGCCCCCACCTGACAAGTTTGAAAAAAATGACATTCAGAAATGGAAAAGATATTCTATGCAGCAAATAAGGGAACCCCCAGAATAGTTATTGACCATGCAGAGTTGCAGAAAGGCTACTTGAAATGAGGAATTGGGCCTCAGAGCAGGGGGGAGGGATCTCTTTTTCTGTGAGGGTTGCATTTCCTTGTGGGTCATCTGTGTGGGGCCAACAGTAGTGGGCAATATGAGCTTGTGGTGGGTGGGGCCAATGCAAGCAGTACATGGAACACCTCTTTGCTCTCTCTGGCAAACCATTTTCTCACTTTCCTCTTTAGGCAAGCAGCTTGAGGAGTTTGATTTTAGTCATGACTTAGTGGACAGCTGTCATTACACTTTTATGCTGCTATCTTAGTCTAGTTGATTTTAGTTTTTTATTGTATTCCACTGCCTTATGTCAGCAATCTTGGGTTATTTAAAAATGAGGCAGGATATAAATAAATAGATAAAAGTACAACGTATCTCAGTTCAAGGACATTTAGAGAGAGCCATTACGGAACAGAATATCTCAAGTTTCTAAGGAACATTGAGTTACAAGATCTGTAGCTGGCCCTTAGCTTCCCTTCTGAATATGACCATTTCTAAAGGATTCATCTGTGATGATTGCCTACCACCTCTTTAAAAGCAATCTCTCTAACCTGTCCACCATTTGAGAGAATAATTTATGTCCTTTTACCTTCAGCAAAACATCCGCAGCTTGCTGCGCAATTGGAGCACCTGCTAATATCAGAAATGTGCACAAAAACAAACACACATTTGCAGTATTAAGTTTCTGTTCTTACCTTGCTCCACTTACTTTGTTCCATCCAGTATAGTGTGGTTGGCTCTAAAAGAAATGCTTAATTAATGTTGCACTGTACATGCATATCATAAAAACCTATTTTCCCCTGAAGTATACTGCTAAGTAATGTGGGAAATAATTTTTTTATGAATGGGGACATGAGCACTAAAGTACCATGCCTTGCTAAGAATTGAGTTCATCTTCAAATATACATAATTAATTCACTTAAGTTACATGTTTAGATAAGAACAACCATTCATTATATATAAGTGTAATTGCCTACATAAAATAGATGGATCTTGCAGCCAGCTTCTAGTTCTCAAGTTACTTTCATGTCATTTAGAGTAATTTTTTTTACTAAAGTATATTACTTAAATATTGCAGGAAATTTTTCTTTCCTGCCTTTTAATTTTATATATACACTTCAACAGGAATGTGTGTTTAATGTTTCTAAGAACTTCCATATGTAATGATCATATAATTATCAGTTATGGTTTCATAGATCCAGTTCACACATAATGCTAAGCCAAACCATGACTAAGTATGAACAAGCAAATGTGTGGGTTCTCAAAGTGAAGATTACAGCTGCTCCCCTGGTCCTTCTGTTGCTGCACTACCCAAGACTAAACCATGGTTTGACTTAAAGTTATGTCTGAACTAGGTCTTGTGTTATTTGTCTTGCTGCAGGCAAAGCACAAGCTATAGTCAGTGTTTCTTCTTTGCTTTATTGCTCATTCTTTGTCTGGGGAAGAAAAAGCACACGCTTGGCTTCAGACATAATACTGAGCCAAACCATGGCTTACTTTCCAAGCAGCTCAGCAGTAGCAGGACTAGGGAAGGAGCACAACAGCCAAAATCTTTGCTTAGGAAACCCACGCTTCTGCTTGTACACTGTAAGTCATTGTTTGGCTTAGCAATATGCGCAAAATTGGGCATTTCCCATGGGGTTCATTTAAAGCTGGAGGAGTTAAGTAGCGGGGAGCCCTGGCAGGATAATTGAGTCATCATCCTCTAACCTGTCCCAGTAGTCACTTCAGGGTAACTAGTGTGCAAACAAACTTAGAAGCATTGCCTGTTTTGCAAAAGCTTCAGTAGATAAGGGACACATGGCCTCACTAACAGAGCTGAGAGGCATTCTCCATTTGCACATATTCTGTACATTTAATACCTAGTACACAGGGCATAAATATGTTACTTCAGGCATAGGCAAACTCTGGCCCTCCAGATGTTTGGGACTACAATTCCCATCATCCCTAGCTAACAGGACCAGTGGTCAGGGATGATGGGAATTGTAGCCCCAAACATCTGGAGGGCCGGAGTTTTCCTGTGCCTGTGTTACTTGATACTCTGATAACTCCTGATGCACAGCAGTACACCCCTGTATTGTAGACTACTGAGCTAGGACTGGGTGGGAGATGCAGGCTTGAATACCTACTAAGCCATGAAGTTCACTGAGCGACGTTGGGCCATTATTGTCTTTCAGCCTGACTCATTTAACTGCTGTGAGAATAAAATAGGGGAGTGGAACCATGTGTGCCACTTTGAGCTCTTTAGAGAAAGACATGATATAAAACATAATAAATAAATATCCCCTCCATTGTATCTTGACAGGTTAGGGAAGCAACCCATCACATCAGTGCAAGATGATGGTGCGCTTCTCCATTAGTGAGGCAGAGGGTTCATACAGGGCATGATTCAGATGAAATTAAGCATTTTATATTCATTTATTTCAACAATAAAGTTAAGCACATTCTTAACACTTTCCAGTTGAATCAGTGGGATTAAAATGTATCTAACTTTTGGCCTGGTCATACTTGTAAACAAATCCAGAAATACAGTGGTACCTCGGGTTACAGACGCTTCAGGCTACAGAGTCCGCTAACCCAGAAATAGTACCTCGGGTTAAGAACTTTGCTTCAGGATGAGAACAGAAATTGCACGGCGGCAGCAGGAGGCCCCATTAACTAAAGTGGTACCTCAGGTTAAGAACAGTTTCAGGTTAAGAACGGACCTTCAGAACGAATTGAAGTTCTTAACCCGAGGTACCACTGTAGATTGTTTTTTCCTTTTCTGTTATGCAGTGCTAGAGTGATGAAATTATGATTGTTGATAGCAAATGTTTTCTATTGCACACAGTGCCCACTGATCTAAATTAGACCAGCTAGAAGCCCATCTGAAAGAAGATTGCACAATAACAGGCTTTGGTGGGTCATCCCCATAGATAGGCTGAACTCTTCAGCCAGTTTGCCTCTTGGTACTCCAAAGGAAATGGGTTGTGGATTAATATTTTGAAATTATACTCCAGATTAAAATTACAATGTGTAAACAGAACAATATACACTGTGCTGTAGTCTGCACAACATGAAAGTAAATGCACATATTAATCTATTTGCTTGTGATGAAATTCAGTTAAAAATGCATATTAATGAATTTATTATAAGCACAAGTTTGTTGGGCTTATTCCCATTAGGCAAGAATTGTACACATGACTAGTTGAGAGCCTTCTGCTGCAGTTACATTAGTCTTTGAAAGGTGCATCTTGAATTATCAATAAATGAAAGAGCAATTAAATTGATTAGGGTCGTTTCATCGAATAGTGGATTCCATTTTTTTGTCAGTAATTTAACGAGACTGTCCTTTGAAGCTCAGGTCATGAAAATACAGAATCCATAATGTTTTCTTAGCATTCTGCATATAGTTATTTCTGTCAAAACTGATGATATTGTGCATGTGTTTTCTCACAGTTGCAAGATGCAATCAAGGCTGGCAAAGGTGTGACTTCAGCTATTGACCTATGTCGTTACCATGGAAACAGAGCACTGGAGGCTCTGGAGTGCTTCCCTCCCTCGGAGGCCAGATCTGCTTTAGAAAACATTGTTTATGCTGTGACAAGATTTTCATGATCTACAATTGGGAAAAGGAGCCACTTTTTGTTTGCGCTAATGAGCAGAACAGATAATAGTGGAGAGCGTCAAGATCTGCCATTGCTCCGCATCTAAATGTGTCAGTGGCTTTAAAAAATGTGTTTCTGTTCCACTCACCACATTCCCAAACTAACATATACCCTTCGGAACTGCTACAAACAAAATTAGGGAAAAAAGGTCAAACAGTTTTCACTTGTCATGCCAGAAGCACACTTGAGGCTGCACTGGTAGCAATAATTAATGAGACTCGCTTCTGTGACCTCAGCAAATGGACAGGAAATAAGTCCTTATTGATTGGACATAGCCAGGGATGGCGCCAGTGTGGTGGCCTGTGGTTTTCCTGCACTAGAGAAGACAGAGGGGGGCCCTGAAGCTGCAGGTGTCGGGAGAAATGCTTTCTAAATCTGCCAGAGAGAGGGCTGTTTAAAACCAGAATTAATGTACCAATTTATCAACATGAAGGGCAGCTCGATGAATTAGCAGGGGAAAGGAGGGAATCTTTTATCTGACTACATGCCGCTATGTCTCCTCACACTGTTTCGTTATGTATTTACATATAAAATTACCCTTTGCCTAATGCATTGTGTGTTTGAAAGAGTTGCTGAGAGCGCGCATCAGGTATGGTAAGAGCTTTGTAATATTTATGTCGTTCTGCAGAAAAGAATAATTTTGAATGTGCTGTTTGTATAGTCTTCAATTTGGTTCAGTGGGTGGGGTTTTAAACTTCCAGGGTAATTATTTGCCTTCTGTATAATATGCCACTTATTTCAGCAAACGCAGGTAACTACATTTTCCTTGATTTACTGAACATTTTGTTTTAATTCACACCAAATAAATGCTTCTTCATACAACTCTGTGTCAATTCTATGCCATAAAGGAGTAAAGGATCGTTCTTCTCCCTCCCCCTACCCCCTTCTGTACAGGATTTCATTCCCTGAATAGATGTATATTACATGAGAAGTTTTTTAACCTTACTGTGTCAGATGTTAAAGTCCAATTACAGAGAGAATACAAGGTATATCAGAAGCCTGCAATCTGACACTGTCTCTATTTTGTTCATAGGAGATGATTTTTGTGGTTTGCATGCTTGCAATCTGAGAACATCGTTGACAAGAAGGCTGAGTTTACATAAATGATCCAGATTGAGACTCAGCTACCTTTCTTCCTTCTGTGGTGTAATTACAGCCCAATCTGGAGACAGCTAGCACAGCAAACAGATTTCATTACATTGCTCTCTCCCTCTCAAACACTAAGTGGAGTTATTTCAGTTAACTTCTTCACACACACACACTAAAGTGAAGTGTCGCAAACCTTCTATATAATGGGCCAGGATGTGATTCTCAGAGGACTTTAAAAAAGCTTAACATGATTTATGTATTTTGATACCTTAAATTTTAGCACTACAAAAACATTGCTGGCTTACTGTAATTCAGTTTTGTAATTAGATGAAAATGTAGATCAAACCAGTTGAATTCTCAAGCCATTATGTTCTTGATATACTCTTGAACAACATTCAGTCTGGAAAAAGAGGACATCCAGGGTTATAAATGTATTTTCCATTTCAAAGAGAATGTTGTTGAAACTATGTCAGAAACAGGGCTTCAAGTTGGCTTGTTTCAAATAACCCATACTTAGGGTGGGATTCACCTAACAAACCCTGTCAATGGAACCCCTGCGTAAGGGCTTCTACAATGGAACTTGCCCCCCTCTTCCACCCACACACCCAAAATTGGCTGGGGGGCAGGTCGGGAGAACCCCCAGAGCAGCACATGGGAAGAAGGCAATTGTTCCCTCTGGCAAGCTGAAATGCATGCACAGATGGAACGTTTGTAATAGCAATGTTTAATTCCACCCTTAATGTTAACCACCATTTGGCAGTTCAGACGAAATGGCAAACGTGTCTCCTTCCAACCGCATGAGGAGGAGAAAAATGGAGAGGCAGCACTTAAGCCTAAAGCTCACGTATGTTCATTGGCAATCATGCTAGACTATTGCTTGGGTTAGGGATGAGGAACCTCAAAGGCCAAGTTGCAACACAACTCTAGAAAATGACCGAGTCCTGCTCTTGGCAACTAACATCACCAGTATTTATAATCTTATTAGTGAAAAAAATGAGCTGGAACCCAATACATATGCAATAAACTATTTCTAAAGGGTGCAGCTCAAGAACTCTTGGGACTGAGTGGTGCAGCCTTACTTATATAAGGGCTGAATTGTGGCATCTACCTGAGCGTTTATGGCAAGCGTCTTGATTTAGATATCATTTTAGCTTGCTTGACACTTTTTAAAAATAATCAGCAAATATATTTTTGAAGGCAAAACATTTGTTCTGAATTTGGACCCCAAACCTCACATATGCAAGTACAATTGTATCTCATGGTGAGTTCTATGTAAACACAGTTGTCTAACAACTTCATTATGGATGAGGTGCATGATTTTCCACTAATGATTTCATTGCACCTATTTAATTGTTCCCCTTGATTCTGGTGCAACCAAATTCCACAACACACTCTTAAGCAATATATTTACTAGATGGGCAAAGGGTGCTTCATCCTAGCAAGCAAACATTTTACATCAACTAGTGGCTTATTAAACATGTCTACAAAATGATAAGGCAGTTACAGGAGATATACCTGTTGGATTGTGCAGAGGTTTATGAGGGATTAAGCTCATGTGTGTGCATTAGCAGGATATTTCACTGAAGCACTGAACAAAAACATTGCCACCTGAACTGTGCAAGACTGCAGATACCAATATATTAAAATATACTGGGGGGGGGGGTTGCTACAGCTTGTTACTATTGTTTTTTAGAAGAAGAAGAGGAGCTTGGATTTGATATCCCGCCTTTCACTCCCTTTAAGGAGTCTCATAGCGGCTAACATTTTCCTTTCCCGTCCTCCCCCACAACAAACACTCTGTGAGGTGAGTGGGGCTGAGAGACTTCAAAGAAGTGTGACTAGCCCAAGGTCACCCAGCAGCTGCATGTGGACACGCGGAGACGCGAACCCAGTTCCCCAGATTACGAGACTACCGCTCTTAACCACTACACCACACTGGCTCTCGCCTAAAGTTTAGGATTGCAGTTTAAGCCACTATAGTAAAATTGCATATGAGATGTATTTTTACAAACTATTCCAGTCAAAGCTGTTTTGACTTCTGACAAAAATGATGTGACTTTAAATAACTGAAGACTATGAATAAGCCTTGACAAGAGGTGTACATATACAAAACATATTGCATTTTTTAATTTGGAGCTACCTGACTTGGTAGTTCTTAGTACCTTTAAGTATGTTTTTTAACCTAACATTTCTCAGTATAAAGTATGACAGTAAAAAGTGAAAGGCTTGATCTTTTAGCAGTTGGTCCTATTAAGTGATTAGAAAAATATTCCAGTTCTTTGGTAGGTAATCAAGTGCTTTTCTGTTACATTAAAGGCACAGAAATCACACACAAACACACCCAATTCACCACTTGAACTCAAGATAGCCTCTTTCAAGAAACATGTTCAGGTGGTTCTGTCAGGATTGCTGAGTGACTTTACACAAACCACTCAATCTCCTGGTCTGTACTTTTCAATCTGTAATATTAAGATAAATTATAATTTATGTGTAGAGATATAGAGAAAACCTGATTTATTAATGCAGAATGTTTTGTGAGCTACAGAGGTAACAAAAATGCAGTTTTTTACTGCTTGTAAATAAAATATACATTCTTGGTTACCACAAGTGCTGTTTTTTTAGAACCAGAGGTGTTGCAGCTCACCATGAAAGCCTCCCTCGTTCTCTTAGAATGGCAATGACACCTACCTGAAAAGTGCCGGAACTGAGTTCCGGTGAGTTCCTGCTGAAGAAAAGCCCTGGTTACCACTGCAAAGCAACTTTCTCCAATCTAAGAATGTGTTGGTGAGTGAGAACAACTGCTACAAACCTTCAAACTATTTATTTCAGCATTTGTAATATGTCAGTGTTTTCAACTTCTGTGAGAGCTTGTTTCCCTCACAGACAGACATAACTTCTACCATCTTATCTTATATAGGGCACTGTAGACTTCACATCCTCTGTTACCACTGATAAATGGAGAGGATCCTGGTATCTTATTGCACAGAGAAGAGTAGATAGGCACAAGGACTTTATGAGTCCAGTAGTAACACATCACATGTATGAAGATTTTTTGCTGATCCCCAAGGATATCAACAATGTACAGTACCTCTACAGCAGAAAGAAAGATTACACAGGTAGTCCAAAAATCTTTCATTACTAAAAAAAATCTGCAGACATTTTATTCTACTGAAAATCTCCACGTATTGTCCATAACATCTTCCTCAATTCATTTTTTTTTTCCTGTAGGTGTGTTTGTATAGTAATTGACTTTGTGGTCAAACCTAGCACAGATAATGAAGCATAAAAATACCTGCCATCTAAATGAAAAAGCAAGTTTTACAAAGCAGCCGAATTAGACCCACCTCCTTCAGTTTTTTGAAAAGTTAGTATTGCTCCTAGCATACCCATGTTTTATAGTACCTTTTCCCTTCAAATTATCTTAAGTTCTTGCTCAACTACTGTCTAAAATCACTGTAACCCTTTTCATTAGTCAGAAGAGTACTTTGGCTCCCCCATGTGTAAGAGATTCTTACACTTCTATGAAGCTCTGAATCCTCCATTTAATAATGGATTGAATCAGTGTTTTTAAAAAATGCCTGTGATGGAAGAGAGTTGATTCCTCTCATCCATAAAATAAAATGAATGCATGTTTTAAACTTCTAATATTTTCTTTTAAATCAAAAGGTATAAAAGTTCAGTGACAAATGGTGAAAACACATTATTATTTAAAGTGTGCATGATAGAATTGTTGGCCTTTGATTAAATATTCTGTGAACACCTTTCAACTTTCTTTTAAAAAGTTTTTCTTAATACAGTTTAGGGCAGCCTTTACCAACCTGGTGCTCTCCAGGTGCTTTAAACTTACAGCAGTGTGCTGGCATCCTGATGGGAGTTGCAACCCAAAACATTGGGAGGACATCAGGTTAGTGAAGGTAAATTTAGAGGCTCTGTTGTTTTTCAAATGAGTATTGTATTTCCTAACAACCTTTTGGCAACAATATTATTAAAAACATAATGGTGTTAAGAAAACATTTTTGCAGTGCAGTATTAACTTGATGATAGGAAAGTTATTTGCCTAACCAAAAATGTGGAATAGAAAAATGTAAGTCACACTCAAAGATGCTAAAGTAATCCTTTACATCCTTAATACAGAAAAACCAGTGCTCTCCTTGCTTATTTGCTAGTCACCCGAGAGTTCCCTATCATTTGCCTAGCACTTTCATTTATGTACACCCAAACTGAGCTTAGGCCAAGAGAGATGTCAATGCTGCCTCATTACTCCCCCAAAGCTACTACTGGCTTGTCAGTTGCATTTGCTACCAGCTAACTATTGTTTTTTTAAAAAAACAAGGTCATGTTATAGGTCATGTGTTTACCGCTTTTATAGGGAATTTTGTAGGGTGTATCTAGAAAATGTATTAGTGGTTCCTCAGTGGACACACCTTTCTGAATTCCACCCACTTTTTAGTGATACTGCACTACTAAGCATGTCTGGAGGAGAACACTGAATGTACCCTAAAACATGTCCACAGTTCCTGCAGTAGCACAAGACCTGGCAACTGATCAATGAGTGTCTGTGTGCACTAGAAGAGAACACAGAATGTTAATGCAATAAATACACAAAGATTTCATGGCAAATATGTAGGACAGTCCTTGGAAGGCAAGTAGACAAGAAGAGATTCTCTCTGGGCAGAAAGCTTGAAAACTACTGGTTTACTTAATGGAACCTTTCTAAACACAGGATTCTCTTTTAACTTAAATTTGCAATATTGGGCTTACTGAATTACCTTTTTTTATACAAGTTGTTTTCTCTCTCTCTCTCTCTCTCTCTCTCTGAGGAGCACATCTTTTTTAAAACAATATATTTGTATGTTTGTAATCCTTCTGTTGTGACCACTTAAAGTTTGTGGCCCAGTAGCTGCTTCTGACCCACCAAGCGGAAGCCAGCACAAGTTGGGACTTTTTGCCTCTCCTCTAGTGCACTCCCCAAATCTGCTCTGGAGGGTCTGAGGAACCCCCAGAACAGCATTGGGGGGGGGGAGATTGTTCAGGAAAGCAGAAATGCTTGTGCTGACAGAACAGACTCCTTCGCACTACAATTAAAACCTCAATAAACTGAATGACCTCTACTTTTCACCTAGCTCCAGGATTCCGTTGTTTTTTATTTTGAGAAACAGAGAAAATTACTTGTGGGAGTTTCTGTACAGCTCTCCCTTTACAAAATGAATGCAAAATCAACTATGATTTCAGTGAAAAATCTCCCAACTTCAACATGGTTTGAAAAACTCTTCATTCCTCGCTTTTGCTCATCAGAGACCATTTTCTCTCCCCACATACACACACATCCACATCCACTATTTATAACCTAGTTCAACAATGCTGGCATGCAGCAGTGGAAGGTGTGCATTTCATATGTAAATCAGCGGCAATAATTTTGTACAATTACTTCGTTGTTTGCATCATTATGATCAACAGCAGCATAACAAAGTGCTTGAAACAAAGGATGTTACCGAAATGTGGTTTTGTCTTGGCAAATCTACTCTCCACGTTTTAGCTAATAAAGCAGTTTATTCATAGATGACAGAAATATATAGGCTGTGTTCACCAGCGCTTTCAGAATACAGTTTAAACTTGTTGCATTAGCATCCCAATCTTAAATGTTTATGCCTGATGTTTCGGCATCTCTGCCTGAAATGGTGGATTAACAAGTATATGATTATGTAAGATCAGCTGCCCAACCTGCACTTGCACATCAGGCATGAATAGATGAGAAACACAATAATCTTATATGAAGTAATTGTGAACTCAGTTATCTGTGAATACTTTAGTAGCCAAAACAACACCATCTACATGCAGTATCAGCAGGCTTACAGAAATACCAAGATATGCAGAACCACCACATTTAAAAAATAATAATCAACAACCTTTAGGGAATTAAAAAGCAGGAATAGGAAATAGAATGGAGTGTCCTGGATACGGGTCAGGCTAACTGGATCTCTGAACAGGCTACACCTGTAGGAACTAGAATAAAGGGGGCTGGGTCAAATAAGAATATCCTGGTATGTGTAGGGAGATTTAAAGGATGTTGTATTTGGATTTGACAAACCAGTGGGGTTTTGTTTTTTCTATTTTACTCCTGGAGACAAAGGTGAAGGGTAGAACTTGTTGGCCACAGCAGTGATTGGCAGAAAAGATTTAACAGAATAGACTCCTGAATTACAGGAAATTTAGGAATCTGCCTGTTGGTGATGCAGGATTGCTGGGCTTCAGTTTTGGATTCTGCCCTGAAGAAAAAATACTGGTAGGGCTCAGCCCCACCTTGACCTAATGACTAGCCTCTTACGATAGAGGCAAATGAGGGTATGTGAAAGATGATCTGTTGTCACAGTACCAAATCACAATCATTCTGACATTTATGCACCAATATCCAGGCTATAGGGGACACGGGTGGCACTGTGGGTTAAACCACAGAGCCTAGGACTTGCCGATCAGAAGGTCGTCAGTTCGAATCCCCGCGACAGGGTGAGCTCCCATTGCTTGGTCCCTGCTCCTGCCAACCTAGCAGTTTGAAAGCATGTCAAAGTGCAAGTAGATAAATAGGTACTGCTCCGGTGGAAAGGTAAACGGCGTTTCCGTGCGCTGTTCTGGTTCGCCAGAAGTGGCTTAGTCATGCTGGCCACATGACCCGGAAGCTGTATGCCAGCTCCCTCAGCCAATAAAGCGAGATGAGCGCCGCAACCCCAGAGTGGGCCACGACTGGACCTAATGGTCAGGAGTCCCTTTACCTTTATCCAGGCTATAAGCCTAGCAAGAATATGCTACTCAATCCCACATTAAATGAAGGGGAAATGGAAATATAAGTATTAAGCTTATGGGGTAGTTTTTGCATGTATTTACTGCAATAAGATTATTAAATCTGTGCAGACTGCTTTTTATTGATTGCATTGGTACCAGTCTCAGGCTTTCAAATTAAATAAACTGCTACTTCTAAAGGTCCTTGGGACCATTGCTTGTTCCAGATCATAAATCTTGCATTTCCCTCTGTGAATTTTAATTACAACTAGAAGAAAAGCAGACACCCCCCAATTAAGTGGGAGGTGTTTCTTAAAAGCATCAAATAGTAACCTCTGAATCAAAGGCATGAAAATGGAAACTGAAAACACTGCAAAGCACACCCGGATGTTTTTGTTTCGTATATGAACAAGTGTGCAAAACTTACTATGCATAGTCTATTTGAAATTGCAGTGCTTTTTATTCCTTTTTCAATCAGAATTGGTAGAGGAACGGTATACTCACATTCCAGGATGGGTAGCTGAGGCCTGCAGGGTCCCTTCTGGGCTTGGGTCCCCTAATGGGAACAGTGCCTGAGGCCAACACTCTAGAGTAAGAAATGAGGTAGTTCAAATTGGCAAATGTTTTCTCATTTCTGAAGCAGAGTCTGGTTTGCACACTTTTGCTTTTCTTTACTTTAAAAATGTGTTTTTGCTAAACATAATGTAAAGCATTTCAGGTAAGCAAATAAGACTGCAGAACTAAGTACCAAATCATTTAACTCTTTAATTACATATATGATTAACAGTGCAAAGGCAGGTGGGATTCCTTTACCTTGAATAGCTCTCATGTGGAAGGCGGCATTCCTGCCGGTAGTTTGTTACACAGGGGTGAGAGAAACTGCAACAGCTGTTGGAATTCTGCGAATAATTTCTGCCAATTGAGATATTATTATTTTAAGGCAAAATCAGATCAAGACTTACCCAAGTTTACATTGTGATCATAAAAGTGCTTGCCGTTCAATGTTTTCCAAACATATGCAAACCAGTTTGCCTGGTCATATTCAGCCAATTTGACTATTAAGCCATCATGCATATGAGAGATGTTAACAGATTTTTCTTCCGTATGTTAGTCCAAACTAATGTGAATGTGCCTAGGAATAACTTTCTGCACTTTTATCAAAACCCATGGATACACTAGTAGCAGAGTATAGCACAGTTGCTTCTAAAACCATTTAAGTCACCTGATTCCTTTCCTGAGAAAGTTCAGGCACAAGGACCGGCCCTACATCTTCTATTGTGAAAACAGATACATTCAGTTTCACCGCAAATACATTCAGCTTCACCACAGTCTCCTTTCACTTATTCGCCAAACCTCTGGCTTCCTTGTACAAAGGTCCAAACAACCAGTGGGCTGGTCTGCTTCTAATGTATTTAAAAATAATAATTTTGTTGGTGTTTTTCTGTTTTTATTAATGTGCTCCTCAAATTCTCTTTCCCCCACCCCCACCCCTTATTATCTGCTTGTATTTGTCAGAAATTGTGTTTCTTCTGTTTACTTTTGGATAATATTTCCATTTTCGAAAGGAAACCTTGGGTGATATTCAACGAAGTTACTTGGAATAGACCCCCTGAAATTAATGAACATCACTAAGTTAACTTCATTAATTTCAGTGAATCTTCTCTTAAGTTAAAATGCTCATGAAGCATGCCAGCATCCCCTTAGTCCTAAGCAGTACTATTCCTGATCTGTGGTCTACCTTTTAGCCAAGATACTATTATTGTGATTTTGAACAGCCCCATAAGCAGATGTAGGGAAGCGTGACTGGTTAGGTCACAGTGGACCTTGGGGGCGCTGCAACTATGATAAAGAATGGAAGTTGAGGTGCCGCTGAAATTTGAGACCCCAAAGACAGCCCCCAGGCATTCTAGAAAGAATTCATCTTCTCTGTCCCTCAACATGCATTTCTCCAATCACTTTTGAGAACCTTTCAAAGTCAAAGGTGACTGCGATGGAGGGTTTTTTTGTTTTGCAAGTTGTCTAGTTAAGTAGGGGTTTTCCCCATCGGTTCAACATGTACATCTTGCAGCAGCGGCAGCAGCAGGTGCTGGGCCTGTTAATTCCAGGTTCGCTGCCCCTGGTTCGTTCCATAACCAACTAGAGGGCCATATATACTATATACGTTTATTATCTATATAAGTCGCCCAGAATGGTCCTGTATTAGACGACAAATAAATTGAACAATTAATTCAGATGCCTCTCCGCCTCTCGCTACCTTCGGTAGCGCCCGGCAAACCTCACGAGGGCAATGTGGGTGTTTTATTAACCGTTGCTTTTTGTGGAGTGGCCGTTAGCGTGTAAACTAGCGGGCTGGAGGGCAAAGAGAAGGAGCGCGAGAGTGACCCGACTGCAACTAACGGCTCCTTCCACCAGGCACAGCCACGGGGGAAAGGGGGCGGGGCTCAGAAGCGCGCGCGGGGGGGGGAGGAGGGGTATGCGTAATACGCGTGTGGAACGGAGAGGGCCGCCGCCTTCTCTCCCTCGCGCGCGAGCTGTGGTGCCCCGACTTAATCAGTCCGCCTTCCCCCACCTCCTCTTCCTCCCCGCCCCCACCCGCATGCACATTCTCTGTCCCGGGTGGCCGCAGCAGCAGCAGCAGCTCCTCGGGGCTCAGTGTCCTTGTGCGGAAATGACACACGGTCCCGTCACGTCACGCGAGAGCGCAGCGCGCGGACCCCCTCTCTCTCGCGCACACGGACACACACGCACATACACAAAGAGCTAAGTGGGAGGGGAAGACACGGGAGCCAGCCACGGCCGCGCTTATAAAACACCCACCCAAGACCAAGGGGGGCCCTCACCCTCTTTTCCCCACAGTGCCTAAGAAGGACCCAGGTAAGCCCCTTCCCAACTTTCTCTAGACAGGGAAACCAGCTTACCCCCAACCCCCCCCCCTCCCCAAGGTAGGTGTGTGCGTGTGTTGGCCAACTCCCTCCCCACAGTTCTACTTTCGGCCTCGGCAGGAGGAACACGGTCCTTCCTCAGCCTCCCCGGCCCCCTCCCCCTCGGGGAGAACTATGGCTGTGTTCCTCGCGCGGGAGAACGGCCAGGCAGCGCGGGCGCCTCCATCTCCGGCGGGGGAGGGGGGGAGCTGGATGTTATATTGTGCCCCCTGTTTCCAGCTGCCACATAGACCAGCTCTCGAGGACGGCGGCGGCGGGGGTGGGGGGTGGGAAGCATTCCGGAAGCTGCCGTCGCGAGCCGCGGGGCACGCTACCCAAAAGAGGGTTGGCCCAAGAAGCGCTTCGGTGAGCGGGTAGCCTGGCCAGCCGGCTCTCCCCTTTCCCCAGCTGCTTCTCGAGGCGCGCACACGCACCGCCGGCTCCTGTTGCCTGGAAACCTGGCTCCCTGCTCTGCAACGGAACCCGCTTTCACGACCAGCCGCGAGGCCTATCCTCCCAGCGCCCGCCGCTGCCGGCCCTTCCCTCAGTGGCATTTGGGCTCCGCTCCGTGCTAAGCCTGGCGAGGCAAAGGGAGGCGGGGGTGATAATTGAAGCGTCCTCTCCCCCGGACCCCCCCCCGCCGCCGCCGCCTTCTTATTCCATTCGATCTGGGGAAGGGGGTGCCCACGTGACCCCGCGACTCGCGAGTGCTGCCTCGCGCGTTTCAAAGCCGGGAGGGGGCGTTGCGAGTTCCCGCGCGCCTGGTGCGATCCTGGTCTTATTGGCCAGTTTCCAGGCATGGCTTCTGCATGACTGCAACACCTTCCTTCTCCTGTTGCCCTGGGTTGTTAGGGAGGGGCTCGCAGTTCTCTTCCTCCAGGCGGCACTTTCTGTTCTACAGGCAACATCCAAATACAAAGTCCTTATTGCAAAAAAGAAAGAAAGATACTCATCCTGCTCTTGAGGGAAACGTTTTGGAGTTTGGAGAGGAAAGCACTCAGCAACAGCCCTGTCCTCCTGCTTGGGAGCAACCTCCGCTTGCCAGCCACATACTTGTTCTCTCTGGGTGGAGCCGTAGTAAGGAATGGCCGTATTTGGGTGATGCTGCCCAGAGAGAAAGTGTGCGCAAGGAAGTGGCTTACAGCTATAGGCTGGCCAGGCAGTGGTCACAGGTAGAGACAGGGCTCTTTGGAGCACTGCTGTGTGGATTGGACATCACCATGCTGCTCAGAGAAAGAGAACATGCAGGGAAACAAAGTAGGAGTGGTTGCTGCTTGCAATAGTAGTTGCCATCTCTGTCTTTTTGCTTTCATCTTCTGGGCAGCACATCAGAGAGGATTTGGTTTAATATCAGTTGCCACTACAGTACCTGGTCAATCCTGTTGGGCTCACCCACCAGCAACTATCTGATGGTGCCAGTCTTGATGTTGTTACAACCATATCATAAATTCAAATTAACACACACCTTACAATGTTGAGCTCATGTACTTAGTATTTGGTGATCATTTATAAAGCAAAAGATGCTACTGTCCTGTAAGTTAGGGCAACCTAATTCCCATATATAATGTAAAGCTAGGCTAGGAGATGGTGATTTGCAAAAACTACATGAGTTTATGGCAGTGGTGTGTCTTCATTGCTTTCCTACATCAGTATTTTACTATCTTCTAGATCACATTGGCTCTTATTTTGCTTCATAATAAAAAAAGAAAAACCTTTCCCGTAAAGTAGCTAAACTCTTACAAATAATTTGGATAGTCACTGTTGCATTGTAATCCTACAGTAAGGCAACAATGTGACAGTGCTGACAATTGCCTTTGGCAGCCAGAAGTCAGGGAAGGATCCATGGCCATTTTAAGGCTACACCTCACATAGTTAGATTATAATGGTAAGTTGGTTTGTGCAATTACTCTTACTGGATGTAGAGGCACCAAACTGACTGTGAGTCTCATATATCCTGATAATAAAATATAGATTACAAATATTTTTGTCTAGTTTCCTAGCATGGTACTCAGGTTGAATGTGTATTTAAATTGTGAAAATACATTATATAATCTCGTTGATCTTTAAATATCCAGCTCAGAATTGTTCTTGCAGTTAAAAAAAAGAGGACATATGTAAAGGTTGTCTATGTAGAAATAAGTACACCCCCACCTTGAGAAATCTGCTACTACAGCCACAATTTATTAAGTGTGATATGGAGGTTAGAAAACAAGGAATTGAATTTCTCAATAAATCTCAGTAATAGCTTTGGACCAGTCTGTTTGCTGTATTAGAATTTGTCCTTCTAAGTGGCCAGACACTAATGGACAACTGCATATACTTTTACTGTGTAAACAAGATGGCCCTGTGGAGGGAATATCAACTTAACGTGGGGCGTGAGATCCATTGAATTCAGTGGGGCAACCTTCTAAGCAGCCATGAACAGGATCAAGCTGAAAGCCACCTAACTTTATAAGACAGTAGTGAACTTTATAATCGCAGTGGGGCTATGATGCTGACCTGGCCTCACTCTGGAACAGATAGGTGTGAGGTTGTGAAAACATGTTAGCAGGAGCACTTGATTCTGGAGCACTAGATGGTTCTGCCAACACATCTGTACCAGCATGACCTCACTGCTGTTGTGCTGCTGCCCCTCTCCATCCTGGTATGCAGCAGTGACTTAGCCAGAGCGAGGCTAGGTGAGTGGTGCAGCTTCTCTATGCCACCCACTAATACTGTAAGAGAAAAGAGTGGGGCAATAACCTAAGTAGGTAGTAGCTGCCACAAGTGCACCATGGATATAGCACAGTTCTAAACCATACTTCTTGCATATTTCACCTGCACTCCCACTTTAAATCAGAATATAACAAAAGAATCCAGGATGGGGTTGACTGGCCACAGTCTGGATCTCACTGTCGCTTGTGCCTGTTCTGACGGAACACAAAAAAGCCAACTTTTTTTGGGGGGGGAGAGAAAGAAACTGGCCATAGATATGAGCTCACATGAACATCACACATTCCCATTGGGTTACTTCTGTGAATAGAAAAATAAAAACGTCTCTGTTTCTGTTGGCAGAAAAAGTGTAGATCAGGTTTTTGGACCACTGGGCACTGAGACTATTGCTGTGGGAACCAGTAATGCCATGGGAGCATAGTATAACATGGCTGGTGGGGTGTGGCATAACACAAAATTGGAGAATACGGACCTTGCTGCTACCCACCCACCACCACACCACCTCAGGCGTACCACAAGGCCAGTTATGTCTTGCTGGTCCTTACTGTGGAGATAACACAATACTTCAAACACAACACAGATGCTGTCACTATCTCTTCATGTTTATGAATAGGAGAAGGCCTCACAGTTAGGTGTTTATGATGTCACAGGGAAAATCTGATATTGCCAGTTGGCTGTTGAGCAGACATTTTTTTATTTCAAGATCTACCTTTTGAGAAAGAGAAACAATTCAGGAGACAAGTGTATTAATCAAAGTGACATTAATCCTAATGTGTTTCTTGCAATTACCTTTTCATCAGGGTACTTGCATTTGTTGCAGTTTAAATGAGTAGCTCTAAAAGGAGCCTACAGTGTTGGGGTTAGAAGGCTAGTGACTCTTTTCAGAGTTAGTCACACAAATAATTGAAATAGGTATGAGCTAGTCCTTTTTCTGACATTTCCCTAATGAAGAACTAATTGCTCAAAATGGGTTGGAATTTAAGCCACTTGCATTAAATGGTCTCCAGCAGCTTTTTGATGTTTTGTTAGTTTCTGCTGTTGGTGTTAACCCATTTGGTGTGCTCTTCAAAGAGAACAGCTACTTTAGAAGCCAACATAGAATCCAATAACAATCTAATGACTCTGATTTGATTTTTTAATTAAAAAGTGTGCCATAAATTGCCTTAATGAAGAATAATTATTATTAGTAATTACTTTAATTACTAACTTTGTCAAGTTATTGCCATTATAATTAAAGCCTCATTTCATACTTAACTGTAAAGTAATTTTCAGTGTGTTAGTATTTATTGGTCCTGAAAGCTTAAAAACTTAAGATGAGCATTTTTTGTACCAATCATTTTTAGGGTTTAAATCCTATACACACCTACCTGGCTTGAGCATAAGACTTCTTGAACACAGTGAGACTTACTTCCAAATGCATAATATTGTTTTGTGAAATGCTGAAATCAACTTTTTTAATGGAAAATGATTTCAGGCTTAGGTGCTCAAAGAAAAAAATAACTGGTTTTGCATGGCGAGGTTGATACTTATGTCTGAGTCAAGCGATGTTTTGGTTTCTAGAACAAATCATTAGTAGCTCAGAGCAAATACTATGGCTTGTATCCAGAGTTGCCTGAGTTGGGTTGTGCTCACAGAAAGGGTACTTTCAGATCTCTCATCTCCATGCCTCTACCCCAACAAAATCTCTCGATTTTGGGATACCACACATGTGAGGTAGTTTTGGGAATCTACTGAAGAAGGGAGAATTGTTGTAAATCAGCTCTCTACACTCTCCCTCCCAACTTTTGCTTATGTAAGCTCTCATGAATCCCAGCCCCTTTTTCAAATGGAGAGGTTCTGCTGGGTTCAGTACCGTGTATATTACAAATATCTATGTCATGATTTTGTGTTACGTAAACATGTTCTACATCTGTTTTGCTGATCTATGATCCCCTACTCCATTATAACCTTTGTCTTCATTCAGATTTTGATGAAGTTCCATAATAGTTCCCTGCATTCTTAAAAAAAAACCCAGTGCAAATCCTTATTCCATAGCTGGCAATGGTGACTCTTGTTCATCAAGAAGCAAGAGCTGAAGCTACCTCTGCATGCAACATCACATTTAAACCTCTCTCCCCGTTATGCTTTTTTAAAGACTAGCTTGCCAAAATTGATAGATCTTCTATTTACTATATTGTACATTTAAATTTTTATTATTTATTGCTTTATTTACTTATTGTTGCAAACTGCCTTAGGACCCTAGGATGAAGGGAGCCATATAAATTTTATAAATAAATAGTCAGCAATGTTCCTCACACCAATATAAATGGGGGCAGCTTTTGTATGCAAACTATTTGAGTGCATTCTGAATATAAACCAGAAAAGCTGGATTTGGGCAGATGGCTTTACAGTACACATAACATGTCTCTCCTAAGCTGTATAGGCTTTTTACTTATTTCTTTATCTCTATTATTGTAGAGTACGGAATATGAATTCAGATGAACTGTTTGATGATGAAGAAAATGCTGAAGGTAATGTTATTCCTTTTAATCTACTTTCTCATTATATCAAAATACTTTTGAATATAGTCCATACCAAAATTACATTCTTATAACAAAGACTGTAACAAATGAAAAAATCTTATCACACATTGCTTTCCACTAATTTCCTTCTGCCTGTTTTGTCCACTTCTCTGGCTTGTTCTTTACACTGTAATTCTGTTGAAGCTCTTACATTCCGAATGCAGTGAAACTAGGGTTACTGTGTTTAATAACAAGAGAAGTTGGGGTGACTGTTTAAGCTATAGTAGAGGTGAGGAACTGGATCTGCCACACCAACCCTCATGGTTACACTGACAAGTTGGTGGCCGGAAATCACTTTATGTCATCATGGTGTTAGATAAGCAATTTCCCCATTTCAAACCCTGTAGGTTAAGGAAGGCTTTCCCTGTGGAGCTTGCTATAAGTTCCATTTAGTGCAGGCATCCCCAACCTACAGCCCTCCAGATAGTTTGGCCTACAACTCCCATGATCCCAAGCTAACAGGACCAGTGGTCAGGGATGATGGGAATTGTAGTGCAAAACATCTGGAGGGCCAGAGGTTGGGGATGCCTGATTTAGCGCTTACAGCAACCCTTGTTTTGGGCAAAGACCAGCTGCATTATGGAGTTACCAATGAGGAACTCCTTAATGCAGGCAGTCCCTGAAAACAATAATCCCAGCCTCATATGGCAAGCAATAATCAGGAGAGCACCTTAGAGGCTCCCAAATGTTCCTTTGCAGCCGTGTCTTTACCTGCCCCACCTCTGATGTCATATATGAGTCAAGTGTGGAACAGATCAATGTGGTTTGGGGGATATGGCCTCATGTGTCAAATTAGGACCCCATTGGGACTAATTAGACCCATGGACCAGAGGTGTCCCATTGCTGAGCTTTAGACTGTTGAATCCAGAATAGCTACCTATATATAATTCAGATCCAGTCAGTGACCAATTGGTACTATTTTTCTCTTTCATCAGTTATTATCAAAAATATTATGAAAGTAGAAACAGACAAAGAAGATGAAGTCCTAGACTGCTCCGTAATATCAAGACCTGAAAAAAACACGCTGGATGGTTTAGTGACTTCTCTGCAAGAAACCAATAAACGGAAACGGACCTTGTTTGGTTGTGATAGCTCAGGAAGCCACCAAGAAATTCTACCAAGTCTGAAAAAAAGAGGCCTTACACAAGAGGTGATTCCTTTACATATGGATATTAACAGCATCTTGCTTAGACTTGTAGTTAACTATTTCAGATTGACAAGCAGTTTAATGAATTTAGTCAAACCAGTTAATCTTTGTTCCGAAATATTAAATACTCATTTGGGTGTTTTATTTTATGGAAATTGTAGGCTGCAACAAAGCAAAGAAGACACTATTTAGCCAAAAACAAACAAAGAGAAAACATGCATCCTAGAGATCAATAGATTTTCTGAGGAACAAGGTGGTGGCTGTTTTTTAAAGAGTAAAATTCAATAGATGTGTGAATTCAGCTGAGGAAATGGTGAATATGGTTTCTTGTCTGGATTTCATCTAAAATAGTCTACATAAACATTTGCACTTCAGTCCAGCAAGGTTAAGCCAGAACCCATACAGCTATTTCTGAGCTGTTTCCTAGGTGATACTTTGTACTTTCACTGATTCCCCCTGCTTGTAGCCCCTTCTGTTCGCCAAGAATTGCTCTGGAAAGTTGGAAAGCCTTCTAGAACAGTGTGGTGGGGAGCCTACGGGGGGGGAATTGGCCCCCCCTTACACCAGAAACCTGTGAACTAAAAAAACAATTCCATTCCGTAGATGGCATGCTTAGGGTTTAAGTTATTTCTGTTTTGCTTTTTAGGGCCAAGCCCTCACTAGGTGGCTTACAAAGTGAGATCATAACTCAAAGCTGAGATTTTTCATGTTTTTAAGATGGAGTAGTCAATTCTTGCCTATTTGCCTTGATAGTATTTGAATATGTATATTTTACCTTTTACTAATTAGTATTTATACAGCAAACTGTGAAAAAATATTTCTGATTTTTAAAGTCTAAATTCTTTCATTTTTTAATTCTAGTATTGAAATTTATGTTGCTGTTGCTGCTGCAAAGCAAAGTATGTTTGCAAAATATCCATCTTATAGTGAATTAATGAAGACACCCAAATAATGTGAACTGCTGGTATAAAATAGTGCCTGAAATGTTTTGTGATCTCTTCCAAATGTCAACACTTTATAGGCTACAGCTCTTTTGGCATTGCTTCCATTTGCATGGAAATGGAAGACGCGGGTGGCACTGTGGGTTAAACCACAGAGCCTAGGACTTGCCAATCAGAAGGTCAGCGATTTGAATCCCCGCGATGGGGTGAGCTCTCGTTGCTTGGTCCCTGCTCCTGCCAACCTAGCAGTTTGAAAGCACGCCAAAGTGCAAGTAGATAAATAGGTACCACTCCGGAGGGAAGGTAAACGGCATTTCCGTGCACTGCTCTGGTTAGCCAGAAGCGGCTTAGTCATGCTGGTCACATGACCCGGAAGCCAACAAAGCGAGATGAGCGTCACAACCCCAGAGTCGTCCGCAACTGGACCTAATGGTCAGGGGTCCCTCTACCTTTTACCATTTGCATTATCAGAAAATATTGTACATCATTTAGCACACGCATTCTCTTACAACAGTTTTCTTCCTTCAGATGTGCCTAGTGGAAAGTGAGTAGGCTGTGAAAGGTTCTCAATCTGGGCATCGCAAGGTTTTCAGTCTGGGTGTTGTTAGTTGAATACAGTACTGTTGATTGGATCTTAACTATGCCTTTCACAGATTGAAGGTTTTAAATGTAGCGGAGGATCTCTTTGGCAGAAGGGAAGTCAGTTCCCCTGATTTCACACTCCCCCTGCAGTCTTCCACTGGTCCAGACACGGAGCATAAGAGTCTACAGAGGGAATGAGGAATCAGCGAAAGATAACTCTCCCTCCTGTTGACAGGAACAAACTTGGAATCCAGGCCAGTGAGTTTGATGTAGGGGATCGTTATGCATATATGAGCTGCAATATTCTCAGAACTCTGATGTTAAGGAAAGGCTATTGATTTGAGTATTTTAGGCAGCTCCTAGACATGAAAGTTTAGATCCTAATAAATACACAGGGAAAATTTTCCGTACCCTCCAACTCCTCCACCCACTTTCCAACCCATAGTGTAGGTGGAAGCAACTAACATAGTCTGGATCCAACCCTATGGCAGCATTGTGTTAAATTAATTTAGTGTTTAAAATTAAGAAAATCATGTTTTATAATTTATTCATTAAGGATAAATAAGTAACTGATTTGAATACTAATGTTACATTTGTTCGTTGAAAGGGCCTTCTTTCAAACTTGATGCACAGAGATGGATCACCTACTCAGGAAGATGTGGAACAGCTAAACAAGAGCAAGAATCCTAGCATAACGTGGCTCGGTGAAGAAGAAGCCTTAAATAACACAATCATGCCATCATATAAGAAACCTCTGTATGGGATCTCACACAAAATTACAGAGAAGAAAAGTCTGCCAGGAACAGAGCAGTTCACTTCCTATGAGTTGTTTGAAAAGGTTAATCCTAGCAGTCCTTCCAATCTTCGGACATTGAATGAGCAACGTAAAAGAGATATGAGTGCTATCACACCTGTTGCTTCTGAGTCCGACCCAAATATATATTCTTTGATACAAAAAATGTTTTACACACTTAATACCTTAAATTCCAACATGACTCAGCTTCACAGCAAAGTAGACTTGTTATCACTAGAAGTCAGTCGAATTAAAAAGCATGTCAGCCCCACAGATGCTGTAGCAGAATTCAGGCCACCACCTGAGTACCAGCTGACTGCCTCAGAACTCAAACAGATCATGGATCAGAGTACATCAGGTGGAGATTTGGCTTGCCGACTACTGGTACAGCTTTTTCCAGAGCTCTTCAGTGAGGATGAGTTAAGCAGGACCTGCAGTACCTGTGGCTATCTTAACAAAAAGAAACTTGAGTCCCTTCATCTACAGCTCATCCGAAATTATGTAGAAGTCTGCTATCCTTCTGTGAAGAATCCTGCGGTTTGGCAGGCAGAGTGTTTGCCTCAGGTCAATGACTTTTTCAGTAGCTTTTGGGCACAGAGAGACATGGAAAATAGTCAGCCAGACATACAGTCCTCCAGTTTTTATGAGACTGATCAAGTTATTGATGATAAGGAGGAGGATGAAGCTCTGCCCATGGACAGGAGTAGTTCCATTGCCTCTGAATGGGTATTTGATGCTCAGGATATAAATGAATTTTTAGATGAAGCTTCCTCTCCTGGAGAGTTTTGTGTCTTTTTATTACATAGATTGTTTCCAGAACTCTTTGATCACAGAAAGTTGGCTGAGAGATATAGTTGTTATGGAGAATGTGGAAAACAAGAGCTTGACCCGCAGCGACTTCAGGTAATTCGCAGGTACACAGAGATTTATTTTCCTGCTATGCAGGAGAGAAAGGCCTGGTTGCAGCATTGTGTCCAGCGAATAAATGATGAACTTGAAAGCATGTATATGGATGACAGTGAGAGTGAGCAGATGAGAGAGGATTGCTATGATTCTTCTAGTTTGCCTGATGATGTGTCTATTATAAAAGTGGAAGATAATTTTGAATATGAAAGGCCAGGCAGAAGGTCAAAAAAGATTTGGCTTGTGCCTATAGACTTTGATAAGCTTGATATCCCTTCTCCTGATTTTGATGTCCCTATTCCAGACTACCTGTTAAGCAAGGAGCAGCTTAAGAACATATATGAGAGCAGTTTGTCAATCGGCAATTTTGCTTCTCGATTGCTAGTTCATTTATTCCCTGAACTGTTTACCCATGAAAACTTAAGGAAGCAATATAATTGTAGTGGATCACTGGGTAAGAAACAACTTGATCCTGTTAGGATTAAATTAATTCGACATTATGTGCAAATGCTATATCCGAGAGCGAAGAATGATCGAGTATGGACATTGGAATTTGTTGGAAAACTCGATGAGAGATGTCGTCGAAGAGATACAGAGCAAAGACGCACATACCAACTGCAGCGAAAGGTCCATGTGCCAGGACCTGAAAGGAGAGAATTTTTGACCTATGCAATAAACCCGGAAAGATTTAAAGAAGAATTTGAAGGACCGCCATTGCCTCCGGAAAGAAGCAACAAAGATTTTTGCAAGATACCACTTGAGGAACTTGTTGTTCCTCCTCCAGACTTTCCTGTGCCTTCTCTGTATCTGCTGTCTGACAAGGAAGTAAGAGAAATAGTACAGCAGAGCCTTTCAGTTGGTAACTTTGCTGCCAGACTTCTTGTAAGACTTTTTCCAGAGCTGTTTACTTCAGATAACCTCAGACTGCAATACAACCATTCAGGGGCTTGTAACAAAAAGCAGCTCGATCCTGTCAGACTGAGACTAATCCGTCATTATGTTGAAGCTGTTTATCCTGTTGAGAAAATGGATGAAGTGTGGCATTATGAATGTATACCAAGCATTGATGAAAGATGCAGACGTCCCAATAGAAAAAAGTGTGATATACTGAAAAAAGCCAAGAAAGCAAAAAAGTGATGGGATCTTCTTAGTTTCCAAAGATGTTGACCACTAAGTTATTTAGAAGCAGACTGAGACATCAGTCAGCCTGCTTTAGACTAATACTCAGAATATTCACTCAGCATTAGGGCAACTGATAAGAAAAATGTTGCTCTAACACGTACGGGAAAGGGCAATACAGTGAGGATGGGAAAAGGGGGTGTAGGACAATCCAGTGGGAATGTCACTTAGAAGAACCTATTGAAATGAATGCATATTGTGGGAAAAGATGTAACTCCATTTCAGGATGCCTGTATGTAGGCTAGGTTGCTGATAGTGCCCTTGCTACCTACCTGAACTGGTACACAGCAAAGAATCATAAATTATTACAGATGTTCCAGTAGCATCTCATTTAAATATAATCATCAGTGAAAATAAATTTTATAGTTTTAAATTTTTTAATTGATTTTTTAGCAGTGAGTAGTCTCGTGCTCTTTAAAACAGTTTCTGTAGGTACCTTTAATCAGTCATTTGGAAACTAACTAATTTTTTTAATTTTTCAAAGCTGTAGTTTTTGAAGTGCCATACTCTTTGAAAAAGAGTAGAGAATCAAGACAGTTTCTGTACTAATTACAGCTACTCCTTGTATTAGTTTGAATATTGGGGGAGTGAAGTACTACAAAATCAATGAACAGAAAAGTTACAATTTTCTTTAAAGGTTTCCCATTTTGTTGCTGAATGGTTGTAAAAGTTAAGATTATGATCATGGCATTATTTAACATGTGTTAAGATCGTAGTACCAATACTTCAGTTGTTAGTCATCTAAGTTATTCCATTGTCCTCAGTGTGACTTCTTGGTATAAAAGCTACTGGTATAAGCATAGGTTGTGAACTAGACTCTTGCCCTGTATCAGTAGAATATGGTGCTATTACCTGTTATTCTCACTACTTATATTTAAAAAATACTTGAATTGAGGAATGTACAAAAACATTTAAGCCCATATTATTTTTGTTAGCAAAATGATTGCAGCCTTTGAAAAGTTCAAAATATTAAATATTATATGTATCTATATATTTGATTATTTGGACTTCTATATAGCAAGGGCCCTCTTCATTGTATGTTAATTTTATATTTATAACTTCAAGTACAGTGTCACCCAGAGGATTTCAATATCATGGAGACTGTGAACTTTTCCTTAATCATTGCAACTAATAATTAACTTGAAACTTCTTTGTTTTTGAATTTACTGGAGTTTAGGTAAACACTAATGGATTGTATGCTTCCATTCAGTATGCCCAAACACCAGTGAAATATCAGCCTTTCTCCCTTTTCCTGGAGGGCTACATCACACCAAGGCTTTGTTTTCCTCTTTCTTTGGCAGTTGTAACAGGGATAAATAAAATCATCAGGGGTTTTTTTTATTTAGAGGCACTGGGCAACTTGGATCCAGATGAAGTTAACTGCACTTTAGTCCCATTTGCTTAAATAAATTGGACTAAACCATGGCTGACTTCCTCTGGATGAAACCCACTGGATTTCTAAAATGCTCATGGAGCTTTCCAGCATTTAGTTCAACTAATCCCCGTCTGTGGATCTGCTGTCTCCTTGAATAGGGCAGACTGCATACATAATAGCTCCATGTGCACATTGGTTATGCAATGAGCTCTGGACTCAGCTGTTTGTCTGATGCAGTGACAATGATCATTTAATACCAGTTATTTCTGGTTTAGCACATTCATTTGATACTCTTGTGCGATTATTTAGATCGTTATATATCCAAATAAAAATTTATATTGTAGCAACCGAATTAAATTTGATACATTAAAGCAGCTTTTAAGAATATATTTCTCCCACAATTACAAACCCTTTTTCTTTATTTCTTTTGAATGCCAAGAACTGGCCAGGCCCTGTTGAGACAGTTTACTAGTAGACAATAGTCATTTTTTTCTTAGGAGTTAGCAACATCCCAAAATAACACAACTAGAATCCATGAATATACTGCCTGTGTCCTAATTAGAGTCAAGCCAACCTTTTACCCAAGGCAAACTGATATGTCTATATTTCTCTGTATAATAATACATATTTAGCAAACTGAAGGGTTTGGTTGTTATTTAGTTGTGCTACCCAATAATGCCAACTTCTCTGGACAACATAAAGCAGCCTTCCATAATCTGGTGCTCTTCCAGTGTTTCAGACTACAATTTCTGCAAGTCCCAGCCAGCATGATAAAGGGTGATAGGAGTTGTCGTCCAAAACATGAAGGGTGCTAGGTTAGGGAAGGCTTACAAAAGAACCATGAAAACAGCGTGTTGTTAGAAAAATGTAGTTATTTCTTAACTTAAAAGTATATACACTATATTTTTATAAAAAACAGTGTATCTCTGAAATCTTACAGAGTTATTGGGGTAGGGAGACAGCCAAACCTAGCAGCACCAAAGCTGTACAGGTGCTGTTTTCCTTCCCTTCTTTTGTCTAAATTGGGTTTGGGTTTTTTGGTTTTTTCCTCCTGTTGGTCCCAGATTGGTCCCCTTGGCTGTTATACTTCTCTCTATATTCTGGCCCTAGTGGATCCAAATTAGCCCCCATCATACCCACTTTTGGCAGACCTCCCTCTTTTTCCTGTGGCCTTGGAATGCCCTCCCAAAAGCTATAGATTTCTGCCCTTGTCCCTGTTTAGAAAATATTTTGAGTAACAGATAGAACAGGTCTACTTTCTCTTTATACAACCAATGGATACAGTCCTATAATTATTTCACTATGTTCATCAATCATTTTGAAAACCAAGAACTTACTAGTCCTTACAAATCTTTAAAGGACACAAAGAATGCATTTACACCGTTTCATATATTCTGAAGGACTTTATTAAGCTAGTTTTAACACTAGGATTTCTTATTCACATGGCAACAAATGACATTTGAAGGCAGCCACAATTCTGTATTAACAAAAATAACAGTGTTGGGCAGGGGGGGGGAGCATTTTTAGGGTGACATACAATACTTACCTTTAAAGTGGCATCATGTGCTTTGATTTCCTATATCACATGAGGGTTGGAGATAAGGCGACCATTATATTTTCACATGATTTTCTCTTTATCCTCTAGCACTTCCTCATCTGGTTGTTAAGGGCTCATCAAGAATTACTTTTGTGCCACATTTCTAGGCACAGGTCCACACTTTAAAGCACTGCTTCTGAGCACTTTTTCTTTTCCCAAGCGCTTTCCACGCAGAGACACACTCTTTACTGTTGAATCAGAGCAAACAGCAATCCGTAGCTAACCCAAATTACCATTCATTCCAATTCAGCATTAAAGAGCAGTTTTTCGTGGGGAGAGTGCTGCGGCCAAAAAATAAATAAAAAATAATTGCTAGGAAACTGCTTTAAAGTGCGAACCTGTGCTTAGAAAGCGTGGGCAAAAGGTAAGTGCGGATGAGCCCATAATCTACAGTGGCTATGGAAACAAACTGAATTCTACAGGCGTTCTACTAAGCTGCATGTCCAAATTAATGCATGGGACACAATAAGTTGCCTGCAAACAGAAGCTCTGTATTTGGTGATACAAAGCTAATGCCCGTTAAAATTTGTAGACCTATGCTGTCTGATCCAGGGACTCATCTGTGTTCCAGTGTTCATGTAGACTTCTGTATACATCTGCAGAGGAGATCACTCTGTTTGTAGGGCGCTTTGCATCCAGAACCACCACTTGGGTTGAAGTGATGGAGCAATCTATATGTTTAAGATGTCCATACTCTCAATGGAACAAGCATGGGGCTTTCAGGTGCAGTGTACATGACTATGGCTTTATAACACAGTGCACTGCTAAGCCAATCCTTATATACACTGGAGTTCCTGAGACAAATCATTCCATGGAAGCACAAGGCTTACCTGATCTTGCCCATGTCCCCTATGAGTAGGGGAACTCTGCTCTAGTAAATGTAGCAGCCAGCATACTAAAATACATTTCACAAAAGATACCACCAGACAATATGTAAAAGGAAAGCAACCATAAACCATCAGCACCACAGCTCAGTGATTACACGTGGAAATGGAAAGCTGTATTGTTAATCTACCAGGTTGGGGTTATTTAAAAAAGAAAAAGAAAAGAAAAACCAGGTTCTTGAACTGACTGGCTACTGTTATCACACCACACAATGAGTAAAGAAAAGCCAGGCTTTCTTCCCACTCAAGTTGTTTAGTTTTGGGCTTCCGGGTCATGTCATTTAAACAAAAGCAGAGAATATTTAAAATTAGCCTTCCCTTTTATTCCTTTGTTCTATCTTTTCATAGAAACATTGCTTTCTCCCTCAGTATGGAACAAAAGCAGTAAACTAAAAAGTCACAGGCAAAGTGATGTTCACAGTAAGGAAGGTGGCATCATGCCATCACATACCCATTTAAATATTATTTTCTTTAAAAAAAGAATGCAGGAATTTTGTTTAACCAAAATTCATATATTGTATAACCAACAGTTGTTCACAAGGAAACCTCTGCCACATGCAAATCCTAGTTCACTTAAATACATCCTGCTTGGGCACCTTTAAGTTCCTCCAGCGCCTTAACACCACTCTGTATTTTTCATCGTTGACCTTGTCGGATGCCTTCTTTAAGACAACTCTCATAACTACAGCAGTTTCTGTTTCTTTGTCCTCTCCAACTATCAGGTCCAGTGTATCACCAACTTTTACCTGAAGATTTGGGGTGGGGCGGGGGAGAGAAAGAAACACAGCATGTTTTATTTTGCCTCCAGAAATAAGTTGGAGTAACTTGCTGGGCATTTTGATCCCTACACTTTTCATTCGGGACCTTAGAGAAAAGCAGCCAACAGAGCTGCAGAGCATCGGCTATGATGGAAGTGCTGCAGCTTCATCTCTCTACTGTCTTGTGAGCTTCTGCAATGAGGACAATATGGAGATTTCCAAGCAACCATGGCCTAAGAGTCTTGTGGCACCTCAAAGAGGACTGCCAGGGGTGGGGGTGGGGGGATAGGCAGAGAATGTATCAGTTGCTGGGAAATGAAGTGGGAAGAACCCAGATCCTGCTTATGGTATGGGCTTCCCATCGGCATCTGGTGGGCCACTGACAACAGGATACTTCACTAGATGTGCCTTTGGCCTGATGCAGCAGGGCTTTTATGTCCTTAATCTACGGTGGCACAAGCTGTTGTAGTTCCACAAAAGCCGATGGCATCATTGAAGTATTAGAGTGCAATCTTAACCCCCAAGAGGAAGTGAGGAACAGGCAGAAGTAGTCCCTTGGCTTCAATAGGCTCTGCCACCATTATTATTAAATTGATTTGTTACCTGCTGTTCATCCTAAGGTTCCCGGGTGGTTTGCGACCATTTAAAATAGAGCAAAAAGGAACCCCAATCCAAAACAAATTACAAATTACAATCATAATAATGGGGAGGTTGTCTTCAAAATATACATCTCAAGTGTCAAAATCCAGGGAAAAGAGGTGCGTCTTCAGCATATGATGAAAACTGTATAGTGAACTCTCTGGGGATTTCCACAACTTGGGGGATGCCCAAAGAATGCTCTTTCCCAGGCCAACAATCCTTAGCTTCTGAGGGCGGTGGAATTACCAGGCAGGCCCTCTCTACTGATGTCAACACTGAAGAGGGTCTGTAGAGGCGGCAGCCTTTCAGGCATTTGAGGCCTGAGGCACCCACCCAAATTGTGAGGGGTTAGGAAGCTACTGCCAATAGTTACTGGCATAAGGCCCCAGAAGAGGGCTTTGGGAAAGTAGGATCAGCAATGGATCCACTGGAAATGGGACCCATCTGGGCCCATCTACTGCACCAGTCTGAATCTGAGCCAATAAAATGGAGGGCAGAGTTTTCACAATGGCTCTTCATCTTTGACTGTAGTACTATAAACAAGGCAAGACAGGGTGCAATCCACATACTATTGAAATAATCCACTCACTTAACTAGGGTAGGCATGGACGTTCCTATTTTTGATGTTTTAAACTCTTCCTAGTAACTCTGTGAAGATGCAGCAGGTGGCAACCATTATCCTAGGTGCTGATCCTGCAAACAGGTGTGCCCTTTATGAGGTTCTATTATTCTAGTAATATAAATATTATATGTGTGGAATGAGATAATGTGGATAAGCATTTGCCAGTTAAAGATAATTCGAGTTTTTGACATATAACCTCTTTTCAGTTTAAGACATAAACTATTTTCTGGAAAACCTTACCGCTCTGCTCTTCTTCCATAGTTTCTCTCCATTCAGCCTGAGTTCGCCATTATAGAACGCATCTTCCACTTTGCTTTGAAACGAAAAGAATCCTTAATTTTTCTTACATATACATTAACCACTGCTAGTGTCCCATAAAAAAAAGCCACCAAGAATACACATAGCCAGTAAAACACCTTCAGCACATATCTTTTCTAACATGGCAGATTTAGAAACACAATGTCTGTACAAAAGACAAGAACAGGGCCTTAGGTAGAATCAATGCTGTAATTCTTAAGTCTAAGTAAAGCTTTCATATATTAAACCAAAGTTTAATACTGGGTACATCATAGTGCCAGAAAAGCTTAAGGTTTGAAGGCAAGGTCACTGGACTGCAAGTTAGAAATTTTTGAAGTACAGACTCTTCAGTAAATTTTAAAGTGAGATTTCTTTTGTTATTAAAATTGCATTTGCTAATTCAAAGGGTCCCATTTATTTATTTTTAACTGGGAGGTCTACTCTGGTAGGAATTTCTGAAAGCATTTCTTAATGGTAGAAGTGACAAATTTCCACTGTCTTTATTCCTGATGAAAAAGGCAGATGATAATCTACAACTAGCTTTAGTAGTAAGGAACATTAAAAAAAACCATTGGCTACCTCTTTTGATCTATTTTATTTACAAATTATTATACTTACTTTCTTGCAATGTCTAGACCAGCTTTCATTATTACATCATATCGAAAAGACTGTACTACTTTTTCGAGATCTTTGTAATCTTTCACTATAGTAGGATCATCCTCAAACTCATCTTCTGAATCACTTATCTCTTCGTTTTCATCTTCCTCCTCAGTCTCCTCTGGCACAGTTTGTTTTGCGTTCTTCCGATAACTTTTGTTGCTTTTGAGACGTACAGAAATCCTCAGTGCACTTTTGGGCAACGGTGTTAAAAATACTTGGTGTTTTAAAGGAGAAACACATAAATGTTTTGGGGTAATTGCCGTTTCTTGCTGCTGGCTTGCAGAATAAAGAAGCCTCTTCCAGGGTGTGCAGAGTTTATAAGGAGAGTTCTCCAAGAGACCAAGCCAAACATTTAGATTTCTAAAAGCACCAAGCGGCAATCTGCAACCCGTCATAGCATACCCTGGAACAAAAGATTTAACAGTCAGTTTGGCTCAGTAACTAATGAGTTTTACAAGATTCCTAAAAGCTGAATATTCTTCAATAAGAATTAGTAATCAACCTCCCCATGCATTAAACAATGACATTAGAAGTACAGTGGTACCTCAGGTTAATAACTTAATTCGTTCTGGAGGTCCGTTCTTAACCTGAAACTGTTCTTAACCTGAAGAACCACTTTAGCTAATGGGGCCTCCTGCTGCTGCCGCGCCGCCAGAGCATGATTTCTGTTCTTATCCTGAAGGAAAGTACTTAACCTGAGGTACTATTTCTGGGTTAGCGGAGTCTGTAACCTGAAGTGTCTGTAACCCGAGGTACCATTGTACTGTAGAAAGAGCTTCAGATGTTGTTGTTTTTTATATTATTTTTTTTCAAGAGAACCAGGTTCTAATCATTAACATAATATTTATTCACCATAGTTCATAACTGATTAAGTTAAGCATTTTTAAACCCCATTTCCCCTTAATTCTCTGAACTAGGGCTTAAAAGTGCTCTACTTAGCCTGTATTCTACTGGTAATGCATCTTGCACTTGTATGAACATGTACCTGAAGTGAGCCATGCAAGTTGCTTATACAGATTTCATAACTGTCCAGAGTCCCACCATATAAATAGGGGACCAGTTACCAGTATATTGTATGAATGGATCATACGCACTACATATACACATCTGTGGGATGCAATCCCAATGTGTGTGTGTGTTACACACACACACTGCTCAAAGGCAATGTAAAGCCTCTCAGCACCACATACAGAGAGAAAAGTGTTGCAACTATCCCCAGTTCCCCTGTTTTCAGCTCATATGTAATCCTTTCCCATCCTATGCAGCCAAGCAGCAATCAAACAGTTTAATATAAGCCAAAATGGCAGATGTTGTTGTTAACTCCCTGCATAGTGTCACAAAGAGCTATACGAATTCAGTAATACCATGATCTGCAAGACCAACCTGATACTGCTGTTTTAAAACTTGTCCAGCCCTAAATATTGCAGCAAGAGAAGGAAGTCCTTACTGTTCTCCCATCTGAGCTGTGTCACAACCAAAAAAGGCCATGCATTGGCTCTTCTTACTGGAGGCAGTGGTCACCTTTGCCAAAGAATGGGGAAATGTCCACTCCCCTATAAATACTTGCAAGATACCAAGCACTTAAGGGCAAAGGGCCTTTTCTGCATTGACCCTCACATCTCTGGAACCCATTGCCACCTGCACTCCAACAGACA
Source organism: Podarcis liolepis (assembly GCF_965112155.1). Lineage (NCBI taxonomy): Eukaryota > Metazoa > Chordata > Lepidosauria > Squamata > Lacertidae > Podarcis > Podarcis liolepis. Next base: position 51,691,386 of record NC_139557.1, on the reverse strand, counting down.
CTGTCACTCAGGTGTTCTGCAAAGCCCCAAAGACTCACTTGTTCTCAACTGCTGTTTCCAAAGTTGGTTTACAGTTCTCCAGATTATTGTGTTTATAATCAGGAACAGGACCTTTTTCTCACCAGATCCTTACCTCTTCTTTTGCTGCCCATCAAAGACATTTTGTGCTGGCACCCATGGCACCTTTATCAATATGTGAGTATCAAACCCTCATTTTTTTAATTTAAAAAGCAATCTCAGGTAGTAAGGGGATGGGGCTTGGTACTCTTGTATTATTATTTCTGATGGTCTTATGTGTACAGTTGTATTTCATTGCATTTTACTACAAGCTGCCTTGAGAGGAGTTTTACCTTTAAAGGCAGCCCAAGAATACTATAAATTAACAATCAAAACTTAGAAAGCTGGCAGAGGGTGTTCCCTCCACCAAAAATCTGTATTTTTCTCCACCACCATACACACTTTTTTTCTCCTCCACCTCGTAAGCCCTTGGTGTCCACTTGTGCGGAAGCGATGAACCATACAACTTCATTTTCTCTGGAACAGGGGTGAACCACAAATACACAAAAGAGAACAGTGCCATACTCTTCCTTCACGGATACTTCTACAATAGTTACTATTTCTTAGATCTGTACAACCAAAACCATTTGTGCATAAATACATCATTAAATAAGGGAGGTGGGGATCTACCCCTACCCCAGATTGCTGGAACAAGTTCCGATGGGGAAGGGAACTGGAGTTATACCTCGGAGGGGGTTGTTGTTTTTTTAAAGAGTTTTCCCCTATAACATTCATAGAACATCATATATTGCTTTTACAGTTCAATCCTATGAGTGAAACTTTCCACGTAAGTTATCCCGGTGGACAACTGATGCTGCAGCCAGATTCTAGGTGATCATCATTTAAAATCAAGCCCCGTAAGTTCAGTAGGTAAGTAACCTTACGACTGCAGACACCTCCAGCTACGCCTCATGTTTACTCCGAAATAAATATTAACGGTGCCGCGTTTTTCAGCGGGGTTTTCCTTCCAGGACAGTGTGCCTAGGACTGCAGCCTTCGTTCAACGGAGCCTTCACTCCCAGGGAAACGCACGCGTGGGGTTCTTGCAACCCGCCCCTTTGGTGCGGTACAAAGAAAAAGAAGCCTCGGACAGCAACACTGAAATAGGTGAGACTTAAGGCTTCCCAGTCCATGGGGGATTTGCACGGGGAGCTGGTGGAGCTTCGGACCCGACCCCGGCCTCTCTTAGCCCACAGCAATAACCCCTCCCCCCCCCCAAAAAAGCGGCTCTCCTGCACCAGCTCGCGCACGCCACGCTACCTGCCTCCGCCGGGCGCCCGCAGCCCCGGCCCTGCCGCTGCTCCTCGGTGCTCGGCCCGTGCCCGTCCTTTCCCCCGCTTCCTCTCAGCTCGGTGGCGAAGGAGCAGCGGAGGCGGAGCCACGCTCGGTCGGACGCAGCCGGCGCCCTCTGCTGGCCAGGAGCGCCTCGGAGGACTCGGCCGCGGGGTTCTGCCACCGTCGCCGCCAACTCCTCACCCAGTCGATGCGCTTCCCTGGGAGCCAGTTCTGAGGAGCTTCGTGGGAGCTGCTCTCCTCTCGCCCCCCCCCCCGCACACCTGGCTGACCGCCCCGATCACGCTGCAGCTGGTCTAAGGAGCACAGCAGCTCCACGCGCAAACCGGCAGTCAAGGAAGGTTGCTGGTTTTCGGCCATTTTGCAACCGGGTCCGCTTCTAACGAGGACCCTGACTTAGGTGAAATAGGCTGCTCCTCGGCAAGAGGTTGCTGAACAGAGGCTTTGTGGCCTCCTCAGCACGGTGCATTGAAATCAGTGGCATGCCCCCTTTCAGTAGTCACGGCTTGCCCACCCACCCAAGGATCCTGGGAACTGCAGTTGGTGCCCAGAGTAGAGGTGACAGCAAATCCCCCCTCACAGAACTACAGTTCTCATAGTTCCTATGGAAGAGGGATTGATTGGTAAGCCACTCTGAAACCTGTAGCTGTGTGGCGAGGAATGGGGGTCCCCTGACAGCTTCTTGCACCCCTAAGAAGCTACACTTCCTAGGATTCTTTGGGGGAAGCCATGACTGTTTTAAATTGGTACAAATTACTGCTTTAAATGCAAAGGTGTAGCTGGGGGGGGGGGCACTGGGTGCCACTCTGAAAGGGGTGGCACTTACTGCAGGGCCTGCAGCGCGCCTGAACCACACGTCTCTCCACATAGTGGCTTGGGCGCCTGCAAGCTCTGTGCTGCCCGAAACAGCAGCATAGGGCTTGCATCTGCCTGCCACCTCTCCCTCAGCCACCCTACAGCTGGGGGCAAGGCGGCACCGAGGCTGAGCTATGCTGCTGTTTAAATGTATAGTGCAGATGGAGCCTGTATGCGTACAATGTTTCTGTGGGTGACTGTGTGCCCCCTCTTCCCACCCACTCAGTTATTTCCTAATCCACTGGATAGTAGATACTGTACCTGTACATGGAGAAATTCAGGACAGTGAGCAAAAAGACCAGGTTGGATTTCTTTAGGAGTAGTTTCAATACCACCTGTTTTAAGGACAGCAGATCGCACTCCATTGAGTAAAGCTGCCCCCCCCCCACCCTAGACCCACACAGTCCACTCTCCTTCCCCCTCACTCAGTTTTCAGCAGACAGGAGGGCAGGAGTCAAGAGAGGGAGAAGCAGATCCCATCACTGCAAGATTCCTGCCCACATAATCAGACCACATCCATAGAAATCGATCCTACACAGTGTGGGAAGGCACTGCAATGGACACCTTAACTGGATTTGCAGCAATAGTGGCATCTAAGACACTACAGAGCTGAGTTATGTTATCCTCAAAGTACCCTGCAAATTGTTCACAGCATGTTGCTCAGTGTTCAAGGGCGATCCATCCTCTACTTCTGGTATAACCTAAAGCAGGGGTCTGCAACCTTTAAGACAAAAAGAGCCACTTGGACCCGTTTCCGAAGAAAAAAACACCTGGGAGCCGCAAAACCGGGAAGGTGACGTCGGGACGGTGCGTGACTAACACATGCACCGCCCCCATGCGATGTCACAGCCATACAGCGCCCGCCACAGTGGGGAGTGTTGGGGCGCACAATGCGCCTCCTCCCCTCGCTAGTATCCGCCCCGGAGCTGCAGCAAAGGTGTAAAAGAGCCACATGCGGCTCCAGAGCTGCGGGTTGTAGACCCCTGACCTAAAGCAACTCTGCTGGACAGCTCTTTGAGGATGACGGGGTGGTAAAAGAGTTGTGTTTTGCCTTCACTGCTGCTTGGTAGGCAGAATTATGGTATATGACATGACAAGCATTTGGTTGGCTTTGGAGTGTATTTTCTGCCACCTGTACTCCAGTCATCTCCCAGTCTGCTTCATGATGTGTAGCTCTTCTGTAAACCAAAGAGTAGTGTGGACTCTGAAGCACTGGAGAGGAACTTGGAGGGTGATATTGTCAACATTGCTCCTCATCTCACTATCCTGTCTGCAAAAAAAGCTGAAGAAAAATTCTACCACTTTAAAAACTTTTTAATAAAAACATTTTTACAGTCATATAGGCTAATGTCAGCTTCCAAGTATAAAAAAAAAATGTGAGCAGGACATTGTGAAATTGGGTGCACAGCTATCATCACCTGGCTTTATCCTGAACCACAACGTAATGACAAAAATAAGCTTGCATAAATTGAATGCCCTGTTTATTAAAACTGTTCACATTAAAATTAAATTAGGAGCAATAATTTCCCCACTGTGACTCATAAATGATTTTTATTGCCTATTTCATTATCTGGCAGTGGAGATTTAGTAGATTTTTAACATTCGTTGTTATAGTCAAATAGCTTTCAGAATGAATTTTTGTTTAATTATTTCTCTACTTGCCTGTGGTCACCAATCTGTGCATTCCACACCATTCTTGAATCCTTTGAAATAAATAAAACCAGACACGCATACATATACACACAAAGAGGAATATGCTTCAGAATTTCAGGTCCTGCCTAAAAACCAAGAGGTAGTCTCTATGGGGAGGGAGTTCCGTAAATATGGAGCCAAAAGGACCTGGTGCCCCACTGCCACTGCTTAATGGAGGTTTAAATACTGTAAAATTAAATGGGGTGTGGAGAGAGATTTTTCTTTTTCTCCAAATGATATGATAGTTATGGCCTTGGATAGCTTTAAAACCAGATTATGCATCTCTAAGGAGGGTGGGGCTGATGATGTTTCCAGGGACACTGGTGTGGGAGGTGTGCATACTTACTATTTCCCCATCATTTTCAGATTTTCCAGTGAGTGTGCATTTTACCTCTTCCACCCTGGGCTAAGAGAGTACTGGATACAATGGACATTCCACCAGTAGTACGTCTCACAGCTAACGCTGTGAAATTAGAATATGATTGCTCTGCCCATTTTCTTGAAAAATGATGAACACGTTATCAATTTTCCTTACTCATATTCCTTCATTTGAATGAAGTTTCCCGCCCCCATTGCTTTTAGGGGGGGAAATCATATACATTAAGTATTCTATGTGTGGGGGGAAATGCTAAACTATTTCAGAAGTGCTGCAGAAAATCTTTCTGGTATGCCTTGCCTTTGATTGTTGCCCTGGGGGCTTATCTACCTCACATTAAGCAGGTGGCAAATGCAGTGAAAAAGGAAATAGCAATCAAATTAAGTGCTAGTTATTTTTAATATCCTTATTAACCATGACAGTTATGCATTCCACCAGCAAATGTTAATTAGTTTGAATTATTTGCTTACTTTTGTATTCTCATGTGTTTTGTTTCTGATTAATTGCTTTACTACTTGAAAGAGGATGTTTTTTTACCTAATTAATAGTGCCTAATTCTGTAGATATATGCTAGACTAATATGGTTAGTTTTCAGCGGGGGGATGTAGGTTCTCCCCATTTGTGTGCTCAAGAAATATTATTTGGATTGCAGTGCAATACATAATCTCCAGGGAATTAGGCTGACTGATCACAAGGAGGGTTATTCCTAAGCAAGCATGCATAGTCTCTGGCTTGCAAATGTGTGTTAATTTCACGTGAAAGTATATTTTATAATAGTTTAAAAGTCATATTTATTCAGCATAGTGCAGAATTCATTCAGTGCGTTCACAGAGGCATCAATCAAATAGATCAGCAGCTCTCAAACCTTGCTGGAGGTCACAGCGAACCACTTACATTCTAACATTGTAAGAACACATTCGTTTTTCTTTTTGATTAAACATATAGTATTAAAAATAACACACACACCCCCTTATCAAGCCAGAGATGTGTTATAAAAGTCGTTGGCTTTTGGCCACATTCCAGAGAATGACGTCTTTATCTGGCAAATACGTTTTTGGGGGAAATTAGTAGACATAATACAGTGCTGTATTATGAAAATCGGGTACCCCAGACCAGGAAGTTCATATGTTTGCCTGAAGAATAATTCAGCCCTGGTTAAAATGGCTTCAGCCTCTGTCATCAGAAATAAATCCAGCCAGGGCCAAGTACAGATATCCTCAGCTGTCCTGCAACCTTTCTAGGACCAGCTGAATTGATCTTGTAGACCACAACAGTTGAGAACCTGCGAAAGGAATGATTAGTGGGGTGGGAGGGAGGATGGGAGTGGGGTGGGTCTTCGTTTGAAATTCAGCACTGGGGTGGAGAAGCATATCCTCCAACATTTCTCTGATTAAAATAGGGACATCCCATTCCATAACGATAATTTTACTATTTATACCCCACACATCTTACTAGGTTGCCCCAGCCACTCTGGGCAGCCTCCAACATATATAATAACATAAAAACATTTTAAAAAAACCCTTCCCTATACAGGATTGCCTTCAGACGGCTCAGGGGTCAGGTAATTCCATACCCTCCAACATTTCTCCAGTGAAAATAGGGACATCCTAAGAAAAAGTAGGCTATTCTGGGATCAAATCAGAAACCAGGGTGGCTTCTCTAAATCAGGAACGTCCCTGGAAAATAGGGACACTTGGAGGGTCTGGACTTTGGAGAAGGGTTCTCTCCTGAAAAGTGAAGTCATAATTAGCCTCAGACCACCTGAGTCAGGCCAAAGGCCTATCTAATCTAGTCCACACTGGTGGGGCAGGAGAGGATGGCAAGGAAGTGTCAGACAGTGAAGTAAATAAAAAAGACCACACAGAGTCAAATGTCCAAAAGGAAAAACTTTTACTAAAAGGCAAAGGCTGGTTACCAAAAAAAAAAAAAATCAGACACAAGAGATACAAACAAAAGAGAGAGAGTAGCTTCCTGATCGCAGGAATTTATCTTTCCTGGCCCAGCGTGACCTTGAGATAGTCAAAACAATATTTGCCTCAGAAGTGAACCTTCTAGAATCTTCCAGCACTTTCCAGTTTCTGCCCTCAAAGACTTTAGTCATGACAGGAAGTGTGGCGGGAAGATTCAAGGACAATCAAGGAGACATTTAAACATTTCATTCGTGTTGATGAGAGTTTGTTTGCCTCAAATGAGACTTAATATAAATGAGATTACCCAGCAAAAGCAAGCTCATACCTCTCGTTGAGATTGTATACATAAAGTCAGGGCTTTTTTCAGCCAGAACACATCGCCTCTCAGGTGGACGCCATCATCTTAATATAAGAGAACAAGGGAGGCGTTAATGGTGAGTTCTGGCACCTCTTTTTCTAGAAAAATGGTGCTGCTTAAGGTACACATGTAAGAAGCTTATTTATAATTCTGTTCTTATGTAGCTGCATTGTTTTATACTTCCTGCATGTTTCATTATCATATTATTGTGTTCTGTGTTACAAATCAAGGAGTGGTTTCTTTTTGTTTTCCAATGTATTTATTTTTCATTTTGAAATATACTGAGGTTCTGGCTCATGTTCCAAGGATGTTGGCTGTGATGGGGCTGTTTGGTCTGGCGCAACCGGCTCGCTCAGTCGTGGTTCTGGTTCCGGTGTCCTTTCGGCCTCGCGGGTCCTCTCTGTATTTACTGATTCAGCCTCTCCTGCTGGCCCCTCCTGCTCTATGGGCCTCACTGCCCCGCTGTTCCCTTGGGACTCCTCTGACCTGTCCTCCTCCTGGGTTTCGCCCGGGAATTGTCGCTGTATCTGGTCGTAGTGGCGGCGCCAGCATTGCCCTCCATCCGTTAGCACCTCGTACGACACAGGGCCAGTGACCCTGGTGACTGTGGCGGGTACCCATGCTGGGCCTGCCCCAAAATTCTTTGCGTACACTGGGTCCTGGGCCTCGAAGGCCCGGGGGTTCCTGCCTTCCCCCACCACTACCTCATCCTGAGCTCTATCGGGGTGAAGGTGGTCCAATCTGATTGCAAGGCGCCGGCCCATTAGTAGTTCAGCGGGGCTCTGGCCAGTCATTGAGCTGGGGGTGCTGTGCTGTGCTAGAAGGAACGTGGCAAGGCGGTACTCCCAATCCCCTTGCGTCATGCGGCGAAGGGTGTCCTTGGTGGTCCGCACCATGCGTTCTGCTTGGCCATTGGTGGCAGGGTGGAATGGCCCCTTCTGCGTCCACCATAAATCCCAGAAAGTCCACCTGAGGCACTCCTAGTAGACATTTTTCCCGCTTCACCTTGAGACCCGCCGTCTGGAAATGGTGCAGCACGGTGCGGAGGCGGTCCTCAAACTCCTCTGGTGTGGGCCCGGCAATCAACACATCATCGAAGAAGGGGGTGACACCAGGAATCCCTTTAAGGAGGGAGTCCATTAGATTCTGGAATATGCCTGGTGCCACACTGACCCCGAATTGCAGCCGCTTTACCCTGAACGCTCCTCTGTGCGTCACAATCGTCTGTGCCTCTGCTGTGGCCTCATCTACTGGCAGCTGTTGATATGCTTGGGCCAAGTCCAGCTTGCCAAAAAATTTCGACCCAGCCAGGGTGGCAAGGACATGGCTGACCACTGGCACTGGGTATGCGTGGGCCGTGAGGGCCTTGTTTATGGTACATTTGTAGTCTGCGCAGATGCGGACCGAACCATTAGGCTTGACGGGTGTGACGATTGGGGTTTCCCAGGGGGCATTAGGCACCGGCTCCTTCCTCCACGAGCCGGTCCAATTCCTCGTCTATACGGGGTTTCAGGGCGAACGGGACCCGGCGGGCCTTGAGCCTGACCAGTCGTACTGCGGGGTCAAGCTGTAGCGCAATGGATCCCACCTTCGTCGCCAGTGAAATATACTCAGTCGCAAAGTGATTTCATGCTCTTTATTCAGCTCATAGTGGTGAGGAGGAATGAATGAATGTCCCCTCAAAGTATCTGCTTTATATACATTATTTACACAATGGGCTGCACATGATTGGCTAATTCTGGAATTCTACTGTAAGCCAATCAGGTTGTGGATTCACTTCTATCTGGAGCATGATTGGGTGGTTCATGCCAACCAATCATACTGCTGCATTGTTCTAGGACCAATCAGACTGCTGCATTCTGAATCCTATTGTTCTAGGACCAATCAGACTGCTGCATTTTGGATCCTATTGTTCTAGGACCAATCAGACTTCTGCAGTTTGGATTCTATTCAACTCAGTACATAACACATTTTTAAAAAAATATCAGTGTGGCAAATTTTTATTCTGAAAGTGTGGCCCAGAGAAAAAAAGTTTGAGAACCACTGTGTTAACCTATTAGAGGTTGCAAAAGCATCTTACTGGGTACAGAAAAGGGCTTTCTCTGTGGTGGCATCTGCCTGTGCAACAACCTCTCAGAAATTAAGCAGGCACAAACTGTTGGGTGCCTTTTAAAAAATGCATTTGCTCAGGCCCTCAGTGTCAGTCTCTAGCATTTCTGGATGCTGCCATTGGTTTTTTGTCTTTTTCTTTTACTGATTTAGTGTTGCTTAGTAGCATATGAATGGTTTTATAAATATAGTATTTTTATAAATAAAAATACTAGAAAACTGGTAAGACATGTTTGAACTTTTTTAAAACATGTTTTTAAAGGCAAGAGAAACAATCCAGAATTTTAAAAAAATCTATAAAGTTTATTGTAGATTCTTAATCTATTGTAGTGCTATTGAAAAGCCAAAAAAAATGGCATTATGGGGGGTGGGGCGGAGAGAGATTCAGCTCTAACACACGAAGTGGGGAGATAGCGGCACACATTTCCAATGTTTCAAGAAATGTATTTTTATAGAGGAAAAGATATACGCTCCTTGGTGTTGGTTGGTTTGTTTTTTTAAAAGCTTCAAAATGTCCATCTGGCTTTGTAAAATCTGTTTTGGAAAAACTTCATTCAAAAGCATATGAAAGCTTCCCCTGACAACAAAACGTTTTTCAAAACGACAGTTCTGTGTGGCTGTCTTTTCTTTTTGGGAAAGCTATTGGAAATACTGGTAAAAATTATTAAAATAAAAAGTTTTGGAAAGTTAAAGAAAGATTAAATGTATTAACTGGAGGTCAAAATCTTCAGTGTGAAGTTTGGTGGAAATCTGTATAGGGAGCTAAGGGGAAATTGGTCCTTCTCAGCATGCAAAGTTGAGTCCTGCCTTTCCCTCCCCATCCCTCTCTTGGAGGAGAGCAACTCAAAGTTCCCCATCCCCTAGTATCCATAAATTTCAACAACAGGCAATGATTCAAAAGGAAAAACTTTTATTCCTTCAGACCTACAGTAAGTACAACATAATAGTCTTGGTACAAAGCTGCTGTTTCATCTTAGCCTGTACTCAGCCATACAGTTGCACAACGCACAAAGGATCTTAACCATCCAGCCTCAGACAATGGGCTCTCTCCATTAGGCCTTGAATACACTCTAAGTAAGCCCACTGAGGTAACAGGAGACCCACCAGTGATCAAGTTGCTGAGGGCCCCAATCTTCAAGTTACAAGGCTCATCCTCCCCACAAAGTCACAAATCTCACTTCTGTACCTTGCCTGGTCCTCCATTTTGTGCCTAGGAGCCACATTTAAGCAGTCTCATTAAGATGAGAAATCTGTAAGAAATTATTTGGTGCAGAAATTTAAAAAAGATTAGACTTGAAACTCTGTGTGTGTTCTACCCTTTTTGTTTAATTATAACTGATCAGACAACAAGGTTCGTTCTTTTCTGTCTCTTTTTTGCATACGTGCCTCACTTTCGATAAATAAAATGTCAGGCACCTATTTTGGCCACCAGATGGCAGCACCTCACCACAAAGAGTCAGACTCTGTTAGAATGATAAATTACATGAACTTGCACAATGAAAGTGCGACAGGTCCAGGGCTGTTTTTTTTCAGCTGGAACTCACCGGAACTCAGTCCCAGCACCTCTCAGATGTGCACCATTTCCATTATAAGAGAACAAGAGAGGCATTCAAAGGGAGTTCTGTCACCTCTTTTTTTCAATAGAAAAATAGCACTAGACAGATCAATAACGCACCCACTCTTCTTCAAGAATCAACTGCCAGCAAATTTCAGTCCTAATTCTGCTTGAGAAGAAGCTGGGACTTCTAAAACAGTGCTGGGGAACCTGTGACCCTCCAGATGTTTTTGCACTCCCAACTCTATCATGCCTAACTAGCATGGGCATTGTTGAGGGATGGTGGGAGCTGTAATCCAACAGCATTTGGGAGGCCAAAGGTTCCCCGGCCCTGTTGCAAAACTCTTTTGCCTCTGATATTTTTTGCCAAGGTGTGGGCACTAATCTCAAATAGCCTTCCCATAGTGTTAGTTGGGGAAACTGTGTGAACCATGCTACAGTAATTCTTTCTTGTTTTCAGCTGCTGCAAAATGCCTACGCAAGGCCTTCCAAGTGAGGGATTGTTCTTGACTGTAGCTGCCTCCCTTGAGCACAGGGACAAGTTCTCCCTGGCCCAATGTACTGACCTGCCAGAAAGAATGGGCTAGGTACATGGCCACCTGGGGACAAAGACGGGAAGAACTTGAGCAGCTGCACTAGTACGTGTACAAACTATGCTGCGGTGACATAGTTAATGTCAGACTGAGCTGGCGAACCGTTCTGAGCTAAAAGGCTTCGTTTCCTTCTGGGAAACCTTTCAGCAGCCACTTGTGGGTGAGGCCAGAGGCAAAAGTGTATGAAGCAATCCCCCCCCCCCTCCAGGCAAGCAAGAGGAATTATCAGCCAGGCTGAAGCACTTTAAATCAGGGCTGGTGAGGGGTGTGTTGCTAGGAATGATGTGCAGCTCAGAGAGAAATAGGTAGCCATGTTGGTCTGCCATAGTCAAAATAAAAAATTCCTTCCAGTAGCACCTTAAAGACCAACTAAGTTAGTTCTAACTTAGTTGGTCTTTAAGGTGCTACTGGAAGGATTTTTTTTATTTTAGCTCAGAGAGAGTCAGTCCAAGGGCCAGGTAGAGAGACCTAAATGGTTGCGTTCAGCCCCTGAGCTTGAGATGTGGATACTGGCAATGAGAGGAATCTTGGATTCAGCTACAGTATATTGATTTCTAATTATACTGAATTATTTTAATTTGTGGTTATATTGACCTGAATATAAACTGAGATTTTAGAGTATTCTATTTAGTGAGCTATTTCAGAAATGTGGTAGCCCTTAATTCCAATAGCTGGTTTCAGTTACATGTAACAAATGCTCTGAGATCAGAGCCACTCCTAAAACATACTAGGCGCAATACAGACTAGCAGCAATCTTAAATTTTTATTTTTTTATTTTTCAGATGTTAGTTTTCCTTCAGAAGCTGATGTTAATGGATCTGGTAAGTATGCTTTGCCTTGCTACTGAAATCCCATTAGAATTAAAACTCATGGGATGAGAAGAATAGCATGTTGCAAGTCCTGATAAGCATTTATATTAGGGAATAAGACCCATTCAACCCAGTTGGATTTAGTTCAAAGTAAATTTGCATAGGACTGTGCTGTGCATACATTTCAGCTTGCATATGTAGGAATCACAAGCTTTAAATCCCCCCTTTTTTATCGCACAGCACCCTGAACACAGAAAAATAACATCAGAAGACTAGCTAAGGGGAAATTGGCAACACCAGTGTACATTTTCAGAGTACAGAGGAATGTTTTGCTATTTAGAGTGCTAAGCAAAATAGTAGCAACACATTATAATTACATCATGGTGGTTACTGACACCAAAATCTAAATATGGCATATGGAGTTGGATGGCTAAAAATGTCCCTCCATTTTTAGGAAAAATACACCTTTGGCATGGTGTATCTAGCCACAAAATTTGAGATGCGAAGTACATGCTCAACATCAGCCAAGTCACAGCTGTTTTGCAGTATGTAAGTGCAGCAAAACTTTTACACTAACCAAGAATGTGCTTGAAGCACTGGTTACTTCAGAGCCAATGCCCAGCCTTACAAATCTCACCTGCAAGGAAGTATTTGCATACATTGCTTTCATTACAAAAATCATGCTTTGCAGAAACTCACAAGAGAAAGCAAGACACACAAAAGGAAAATAGCATTCTTGGATACACTGAAACTCTCTAACCAGAAAGCACATCTCCACAATTAGCCTGAAGCCATGTCAAGGAGGCCTTTCCAGATTACAGTATTATTGGGGAGCAAACAATCTTCAACCATTACTCAGGTGTTGAAGGGCAGCCAAACACCTATCCCCAAAGTAGAGCAGTTGTTAACATAGAGCTTCTCCAGACATCCTTTTTATTGCATATCCATGATGATGAGCACTCTTGATGCTATGGGGATAGTCACATGCAATCCTGCCTTCAATGCTGTTTGTGCCTGGAAACGTTTTGAGGTGGTCACACTGTTTCATTTCCAATCAGTGCCTATCCCATAACTTCCTGCTGCTAAAAACCTAGAACTTTTTGTAGCACACGTTTTCATTTATTTCTGTTTGCTATAGCCTTTCTGGACAGCAATAATGTGGTGGCATCACAATAAAATTCTAGTCTGGAGGGGCTCTCAGCAATTGCACGGTTCTTTTCTCAAGCAAATAACTCCTCTTGCAGTTTGTTTGTTTGTCAAATTGTGGCGGGAAGAATTGTAGGTATAATGTCAGCCACTCACAGCTAGCAGTTTGCTGCTTATTTCAGTTGCTCCTGTTGATAGTGCCTCTGATTGGTAGCAGGTTTAGAAAGTAGATGAAAGACTACAGGTTTTTGTTTTGTTTTTTAAATAAAGCACATAAGTCTAAGGACTGCTGCCCTGCTCACTCTGCTTGCCAACTCCGCCTTTCCTCCAATCCTCCTTCCCCACCTGTCCAACCCACCTCTGTTTACATCTCACCCACCCCCTTTTCAGCCCCTCATAGCTTGCCCAAACCTCACATCATCTCCCCCCACAGCTCACCCCAACCCCCTTTTAAAGGAGGGGGAGGCATTTCAGAGACCAATTTTCTGAAGCCCCTCCATCTTTAATGGTGCGGGGGGGGGGCACTTCACAGAACACTTTGCCAAACTGCTCTGTGAATGCCTTCCCCTTTTGTTAAACAGCTTGCCTGGGTCGCCTGCCATCTGCGCTGCTTGCTTGCCTCCCTGCCTGCCATTCTGTCATGCTGCAGTTGGTGTGATGCCCTGTTGGTGGCCACATGAACTGCAGCATGACAACAGCATTACATTTTTATGTATATAGGAAGAGTGTCCTTTACTCTGATGCCCTGCTTGTGGGCTCTTGAAGGCTGCTGAGTACTTCAAACGGAATACTTCACAACAGTACAACTCCATATATAACACAACATTCCGTTCACACACTTTATAAAAATGCTAATAATATATTGGATGTTATAAAAAGCTTTGTCAGATTATCTGCTTTTGAGTTTGAATGATACTAACTGTTTGCAGCAAGATTCCGTGGATAATAGACTAGGGTAGTGTGGAGATTGCATGGATAAGCTCACAGGGACATGAATAAGTGAGCAAATGACTTCCCTGTTTTCTTCACTGAACCTGTCCTTCTCATCTTACAATTTCCTCCAGCAGCTGTGGGAAAACAAGTAGAATCAGCATCATGTGTCACACTTGCTCTTCTGAGGCCACCTGCAGTTGTTGTCACTTTTAATGGGAAGAACAACCCCAGAGAATGAGGAGGAGTGATATCATACACTGGCTAGGAACTAATGGAAGCAGTAAAAGGCAGGGTGGCAATGGGAGTGGAGCAAACAAAAACACTTTAAACATAATGTATGTGCCGGAAAAATACACGAGGTATTGTTGAGAGAGACATCCTGAAAAGGAGGGGGGAGAGAATAGAAGAGGACAATTCCCTTCCTTTCATGTATTTCATTCTCAGGATGCTGGATCTTACAAGCTGGTTCTACCCCTGGGAACAGGCTGAAGTAGCAAAAAGAGAAATATTTGAGCACTCTGAGTGGTCACTGTAAAACATTAGGAAATTTCAAACTGCCTGTGGGTGACATTAATCAACACTGCTCAGTTGTTAAAGCACGAAACACTGAATGAGAGATGGCTCTTCTTAAGAGCACAGAGACCTTATAACTAGTCTGACAGTCTAAATCAGGGGTCTGCAACCCGTGGCTCCGGAGCCGCATGTGGCTCTTTTACACCTTTGCCATGGCTCCGGGGCGGATACTAGCGAGGGGAGGAGGCGCATTGTGCGCCCCAACACCCCCCACTGTGGCGGGCGCTGTACTGGCTGTGACATCGCATGGGGGTGGTGCGTGCGTTAGTCATGCACCGTCCCAACGTCACCTTCCCGCCCGCCCGCTACATTGTAAGGAGCATGTACGCTGGTCACTGCATTGAAAGGGGGCATGTACGCTGGTCACTGTTTTGAAGGGGAGTGAAGAACACACACCAAAAAAAAGGTAACTTGTTAATTTAACGTTTATTTCTATGAGGAGGAGTAATTCTGAGGGGTCAAACAAAGAAATAATAAAAAAGTGACAAAAAAGTTATTTTTATAATGACGAGTTTTGCGGCTCCCAGTTTTTTTTTCTTCGGAAACGGGTCCAAGTGGCTCTTTTTGTCTTAAAGGTTGCAGACCCCTGGTCTAAATTATAAGGTCCATCGTTATCAGCTCAATTTCTCCATTGCTTGCTTCTTCTTCCAGGATTAATTTAAGCAAAGACTGACCTGCAGAGTGAGGCAACTTCCCCAGCTGGCAAATGCTTGGGAGGCAGCAGGCAGTGGAGGCAGCACCCCCAGCCAGTGGCAGTCTTTGGACTCAGATTTCAGCAGCACCCTGTGCAATGCTAAAATTTGGTGTGTGTGTCCCCCACCTCTTGAGCTACAACATTGTTGTGGTGCCCCCTGTGGCCGAACCACTCACACTACCCTGAAACCACCTCTGCCCCAGCTGTTTTTCCTGAGCCCCCTGACCAGAACCTTTTGTTGGAGAACAGAAAGTACCGTATATGTCATGTGGCATGTCCTGTACCCCCATAACTACCTTCAAGTGCAGCAGAGGACTCTATCCCATTGCCTGTATTGAAGTAAGTCAACCGTCACTCAGCCTTTGTACACTGATTTGGGGGTTGTGGCTGCCATCTTGTCCTTTGCTTCAGGCAGCAAATAGTCTTGAGAGGACCCTGCCAGGACCTAGCTCCAAAACTAGTTTTCAGGGCAAATATTCAATGCAACAATACATTTTTAAATCCCTGTAATTGAGAAGGTAGTGTTCAAGCATGTGAAACGCATCTTCCTGCCCTCAAAACTGAACCATACCTATCCTCCACATGGTCAGAATTGGAAGGGGGGTACCATAGATCAGAGCCAAAATCCCACCTCAACACCTCTTATTTTACAAATGGAGCCCATTCTGCCTTGTCCACCTCTTTCTCTCTCCTGTTTCTTTTGAGGAATCTCTTGAAGGTTGTGTGAACTACTTTGCTTCATATTACCAGGAGTGTGAGGTGGGGGGGGCAGTCCAGAATAGAAAAGAGGTGGTTGTTGGAATTATTCTTTTCATCCGCTGTGGTTCAGTGTGCAGCAACCGCCTGGAGCATGAGAGTTTATCACAGGAGCCAGGGCTGTATATTCCAATACGGTTGTGCAGGGTTTCAAAGCCATCTATCCACAAATTAAAAGACGCCTGCTTCTTGGGAGAACAGCAATGACAAACCTAGACAGCATCTTAAAAAGCAGAGACATCACCTTGCCAACAAAGGTCCGTATAGTTAAAGCTATGGTTTTCCCAGTAGTGATGTATGGAAGTGAGAGCTGGACCATAAAGAAGGTTGATCGCCAAAGAATTGATGCTTTTGAATTATGGTGCTGGAGGAGACTCTTGAGAGTCCCATGGACTGCAAGAAGATCAAACCTATCCATTCTGAAGGAAATCAGCCCTGAGTGCTCACTGGAAGGACAGATCCTGAAGTTGAGGCTCCAATACTTTGGCCACCTCATGAGAAGAGAAGACTCCCTGGAAAAGATCCTGATGTTGGGGAAGTTTGAGGGCACAAGGAGAAGGGGACGACAGAGGACGAGATGGATGGACAGTGTTCTCAAAGCTACCAGCATGAGTTTGACCAAACTGCGGCAGGCAGTGGAAGACAGGAGTGCATGGCATGCTCTGGTCCATGGGGTCACGAAGAGTCGGACACGACTAAACAACTAAACAACAACAAATCCACACTGCAATCTCTCAGATTTGATTGGCAGCACCCAGTACATTTTGGCAATATTCCTTGCTGGCTGTTGGAGAATGCCCTTTTATTTTCCACCTACCCCCAGACTAGTAAGGAAGTGGGATAGATACATGAATGTGCAATAGCAGGCGTCAACACTGTGCCTACAGGTGTACGTGTGCCAACAGAGGCCTTCCCCCTCCCCTGCTGAAATTAGGCTTGCTTTAAGAAAGCATAGTTTTATGATGTTAAGTGGGTGTCGGTCTGGATGAAACCCTGGGTCCCCTTTCCAAACCTTTGAACTTTTATCTGTGAAGTTAGAATGTGTTAAGAGGGAACGTAATGAACAGGTCAAACTAGTCCCTTTGTCAGGGTAATGACCTTGGCTGAGCAGCCAAGTACCCAACATATGCATCTAAAGAGAGTGAGCAAATGTGTGGGCCCCATCCCACTCACCTGGCTAGTAGGTAGAAGAACAATAGCCTGAGTTCTTAAGGGGAGGTGGGAGCTGAGAAATGCTGGAAGCTGATGACAGAGGCATACCTTGCTCTGTGCTGAGCAGAAGCTGGATTTGGGGTCTTATTTGGAAATCCAATGGAGAAGCGATATCTGTTGGGGTATTTACTGTGTAGAGCCCTCTATCCTATGCTCAGGCTGCATATATATGTAAATAAAACAATATATCCTAACCCTACGCCAAAGGATAAATGGACATAAATCTGATATCAGGAATCACAAGACAGAGAAACCAGTAGGAGGACACTTCAGTCTCCCAGGACATTCTATACAAGATCTCAAAGTATCTGTCTTATTACAAAAGAATTTCAGAAATAGAGTGGAAAGAGAAGTTGCTGAATTGCAACTTATTACCAAACTTAAAACCATGGAGAGACATGGTCTGAATAGATACATTGGATTATTATCTCAATATACATGATAAAGCTATTTTTAGCCATCTCACCCCTTGCTTTTTCCTGTAAGACCAATTGCAGTCGTTAACAGTCCTCAACAGGTTTACCACACCTATCAGCCAATCACCCATTCCCACCACCCTTCTGAGTAATACCCCTCCCCACCCTCTCACTATGTATAAGGGTCTGGTGACTGTTTCAGTGCATCTGAAGAAGTGTGTATGCACATGAAAGCTCATACCAATAACAAACTTAATGCTACTGGAAGGAATTTTTTAAATTTTGTTTCAGTATATCCTAAATACACCACAGTCTCCACTGACCTTCAGTCCAAGGAAACCAAAAAACAACTGGAAGCCCTGGGGTCTCTCACCACTTGGAGGTTGGGGTGGCAAATAACAATGGTGGTGGAGAACAATACTGTGAGATAACACAACTTGAATGTTCCTCGTTGTACTGTGTGTGTGGTGCCCAGAGCAGTTTGTGCAGAGGCCCAAAAAGGTTGGAGACCCCTGTGCTACAGAATCTCTTTGTGAAAAGCCCCTTCCTAATAATGATGATGATGATGATAATTTATACCCCGCCCATTTGGCAGGGTATAAATCAAACATTAAAAGCTTCCCTAAACAGAGCATATCCTTTATTCAGTGACACTGAGCTTTAAATCCTTATATCAGTGTTTTACTATGCTTCATCTCATTTGTCCTCCCCACCAACACAGCAATGAAGTTTATTATTAATATGTCCATATGGTCTATTATGATAATGAGTATTTCCATGAAAAACTTTGATATAAGTTTTATATAAATATAAACTTTGATATAAGTTTACAGTCAGAAATGTATGATGTTTCCCTGTGCCCTTGAAAGTGTTCTTTGAATTTCCCACTTCTGCAATTCAGAATGTCAAACCCACATTAGCAAGACTGTAAAAAACAACAAAACATTTTAATGACTTCTCCCATCCACTTTCTATCCCAGATACACAATATTCAGACACGAGCACAAATGGTGCCAGAGAGGCTTTGTAGTATAGTAGCATTGTGTGTGAAAACACCACCAGATTAACAGCCAAGGCTGACAGGTGGGCCAATGGTTAAGGTGGGAGATCTCATTTTAGCCATTACACAACATTTGACTCTGAAGCTGCAATATGATGTAGGGGAGTAAGTTCCATTGTAGTGAATGGGACTAACGTCTCTGTAAACATGCATAGGATCAGATTACATGGATAAAATGCTATGTTCTTGGTTAACATCTGGTGAACTCAGTGAAACTTAGAACCAAAGTGTATGCTATACTGAAATCCTGTGTTTGGCACTGCCAATGCAATTTTCTTTTTGTATAAGGAACTGCAAAGGGAGTGGGGGGAGAGTTTTTGGATAGGTGTGCAGTGCAGGGGAGGAAGGCCACATGGACCCAATCCAGATCTCCTTACTTCCAAGTGAGCATACATAGGATGATGGCCCAACAACCACTTATCAAATGATTTTGGGTCTTCTTTGCTTTTCTTTTGCCAGAGGAACACTTATCAGAGAGCTGATTTGTGTTTATGGCAATAAAAATTCCCCATTGCATTGTGAACACTGCAGCACAGGAAATTGTAGTATATAAAGTTATTTCCTTTAAGAGGGAAACTTCTTCCCCTTTCTCAGTGCCTGATCAGCTGCACTGAAGGAAAAGGATATGACAGAAACATTTGGAAGTATATTCACATTTCCCCAATCCTTCTTCCTCCGTTGGGAACAAATGGATTGTTGTTTGTGCTAATTCAAAAAGTCTGCTGTGGTAGATAATGGCAATACATTGAACCCTGAAGCATGACTGCCTCCTGCTAGGGGAAGGGAAAGAGTAAAGGAACAGGAGAAAGGAGTGGAACCTAGGTGTTTGGTGGGAAACAACAAAGTGTATTTTCTCTGTCTGTTAGTCTCAACTCTGCCTTCTACTGACTGGAAGCATGCAAAGTTGCTTATACCCAACAGCCCACACCCTCTCACTTGCTCTGCTTCACATCTTCCTTGAGTGTTGTTGCCTGGCTGGAATGTAATCCTTGAACTCTTGACAATGCCTCACTCTTGCCTGGAAGATGGGTAGAGAGGTGTGTGTGTGTGTGAATGTGTAGAAACTAGCCTTCTGTACAAAGGTACAATTTACATCCACTGCTCTTCCCACTTTTGCCTCTGGCCAAAATGAGGTGACTGCCTCAGATGGCAAGATCCACAGGGGCAGCAGATCCCAATGCAGATATTTCTTCCCTCCTTGTTCTTGATGCAGATCTTCATTCATGCTTTCTTCCCTGATGGGGAAGGGGACACAGTTTTTTTGTTTGCCTCAGGCACCAAAATGTTTTGGACTAGCCCTGTCTCTGGCCTCACCCACCACTGGCCTGTGGTCATAGGGCTGGGGAAAAAATCCCCACTCCTGGGACACAGCTCCCTGTGACCATGAGAATTTGAAAAGGTTTCTAGCCTATTGTTTATTGTGTATGAGCAGCATGCTAGTACAAAAAGCCTGACAGCTCTGGCTTCACTCGTCCCTGTTGCAAGTAGGAGAAATGAAAGAGGAAACAGATTCTATTCCTTGATTTTAGTATATGTTTGTAGGGGTTTTTTTTTGGGGGGGGGTAAGCTGCTTTTCTTGATTAATGATTAATAAATTTAATGATTACTACCACTACTACTACTACTACTACTACTACTACAACTAATCAGCCCTGGCTTCCCAGGGATTGTAGTTTGTTTCTCCCTAAAAAGCCATAATGAGTAAGCTGACAGCAAGCTGTGATTTGAGGTTGGCTAGCAAACCAGGCATGTTGGGGAGCCACAAACCATGACCCCTGGTTTGGATGTAGGGGAAGAGCAGCTTAACTGCAGCTTCCTGGCTTGTTTCCCGTCTTGTACCCAGAGCAGAGCAAAACCAGAGTGATCAGGCAGAGTACACTAGCACACCTGACTAACCTTGAGATGGAAATTTAGCCTGTGAACTACTCTGGCTAAAATCTTCATAGCTTTTTAAAAAAACCAGCACTTGGGTTTTTGACTTGGGTTCCAAAACTAAAGGGCAGCCAGAACACATCTTGAAGTTCTCAGTGTTTCTGAATACTCTTCAGAGGCATTCCCATGTAAAAAGTGTTGTAGTAGTCAAGCGTAGAGTTTGAAAAAGCATAGCTGATGATGGCTTAATCAATGTTCAGTGTGCCAAAGCAGTTACAACATTGGACTCAGACCTGAGAGATCAGGGTTCAAACCTCAACTCAGCCAAGAACATGGGTGACCTTGAACCAGTCTATGGCTCTCCGCCTAATCCAAGATACAGGGTTGCTGTGAGGATGAAATGGGCAGCGGGAGAATCACCTTGAACTCCTTGGATGAAAAGGAATAGGAATGGAATAATAAATACATAAATAATGTTCCTCAAGTAGACTCACAGCATACATAATAAGTGCTAGTGCTATCATCTATCTATCTATCTATCTATCTATCTATCTATCTATCTATCTATCCATCCATCTATTTAGAAATGTTCCTGGCTCTGGCTCCCCACTGGTAATTGAAAAGCAAGCCTGAATTCAGGAGAATGCCTAGGCAGTGTGGGCTTTACTTATTTACGTTTTGGAAATGGGATGAGATCCTCTAGGCTAACCGTTAACTGGTTTTCAGTAGAAGCCACTATTTTTTTCAGCCCAAACACACACTCATAGCTCCAGCTGAGTCCAAGGGAATTTTCACTTTTTCTCTATAATTAACTTCCACAGACTTATGGAACATAGGTAAAATGAATCTAGTTGAAACATCACTACTAGAGAACTGGTCACAAGTGAGATTAACTAAAGAAAGTATATTGTTGTCATGTTCACTGCTCCCCTCAGAATGGGCATCACCTTTAAATGATTATGCGTTCCAATAAATAAAAAAAATCCAAAAGCATTCTTACCTTATCCTCCATTTACTAGATGAGTCTCCTTTCATAAGGAACTGGCAGCAAGGAGCAATTAGGCACAAGAGGATCCTGGAAAAATCCCTTCAAGATTTCCTCCCTGGCAATTGGCTTAGCTGAAAAATGCCTTTGCAGATCAAACAGCTCTTGCTGCCTCGCTCTTAAGGGTCTGTGCATTAGATTCCAAAGTCACTCACTATTGCCATATCATTTAAACTGGAAATTATATAATTGATTTGAATGATTTGAATGATTCAGTTTATGAAAGAGTTAAAATCAGTTCCAGAAGAGTAGCCATATTAGCCTTCTGCAAGAAAAACAATGAAAGGTCTTGCGGCACCTTAAAGGCGACGAAAAGTATTATAAGCTTTCATGTAGTACTGAAGTCTGTTGAAGCTTACACCAAAATAAATTTGTTTGTTGTTATTATTTAATTTTATAATGTATATAAAACAGAGATAACCATTATAACAACAGGCCAACATTAAAAGTTGAAAAACAAAACTATAAAATAGGCACGTAGAAAGAGTAGTTGCACATGAGTTAACATAACAAAATCCAAGTAAAGACTATCAACTTTATCAGATCATCAAGTATATTTTTTTAAAAATAATATTTATTAATAATTACATAAAGAAGAAAAAGAGTTAAACAAAGCAAAACAATACAATACAATACATAAAAAGAAAAAAAGAAAAACACTGCTTATCTTAACAAAACAAACAAAGACAGAAACAATTAAAAACATCCAATATTTTCATATCTTGTCTTTCATTTACTGGTTTCGACGACCTCCTCACATCTCCCTTTTTTGTATTCTAGTTCAATTAGCTATTTCAGCAAATCCTTTCCATCTTTCCCAGTTTTTGTCCTATAGTTTATCTTAACACAATCTAACCTTATTTTTTTTCCCTTTGGCCCATTAACAGTCTATTTTTATTTAATTCTTTATAACATTTCTGCTAAAGCCATATAACTTCATTCCATCATCCTTCTAACATTCATTAATTTTACAGTGTTTCTGTAAATAGTCTTTAAATTTTTTCCAATCTTCTTCCACCGACTCTTCTCCCTGGTCTCGGATTCTGCCAGTCATTTCCGCCAGTTCCATGCAGTCCATCAACTTCATCTGCCATTCTTCCTGGGTGGGTAAATCTTGTGTCTTCCAATACTTTGCAATAAGTATTCTTGCTGCTGTTGTAGCATACATAAAGAAAGTTCTATCCTTCTTTGTCACCAATTGGCCGACCATGCCCAGGAGAAAGGCCTCTGGTTTCTTCAAGAAAATATATTTAAATACCTTTTTCATTTCATTGTAGATCATCTCCTAGAATGTCTTAATCCTTGGGCACGTCCTCCAAAGGTGAAAGAATGTACCTTCAGTCCAGATCATCAAGTATAGTTCCTTATTTGCCAGGCTTGTGACAAGGGTTATCTTGAAAATAATGATTCCACTGTATATGTCATAAAGGAATGCCAAATCATATAAAACATATCTGGAGCTTCTAGTCCTTGTCAAAGTCTCAAATTATGCATGATTTTCATTATAGTTATATTCCAGAGCGAGCAGTACCAAATGTCCAGTGCAAGATTTGGGGCTGTTTCCCATTGAGTTGCAATTATTTTTCCAGAGTTTTAACGAACAAACTACATGATGATTTTGTCACAACTTCCAAAAAATGGCCAAGATTGTAACGGTGATGCACCTACTAGGGAATAGTTGATTTAAAGTATTAGTATGAAGCCTGAAAAAATAATATTTGTGTGTTGAGAAAGAAAGAGGCGGAAATTGTATGTTAAATCTGAGGTGGGTTGTTGCCAACAAAAGCTCTTCTCGTGCTGTATTAAGGTTGCAGTACTGAACATACTGTACTTACCAAGGAGCAGTAAAGCCTATATGTTATGCACTTACTAAAATTCCCTCTTCCACACAACTGACCACACCTGCATAAACTTCCTCTTCCATACTCCAGTGTTAAAGGTACAGGAACTCGTCCTCTATTTGACCTGAACACTCTAGGAATAAAGTTCCCTGAATCTCTGTGGGACTTTCCCCCAACACAGGATGGCACCTGTGGCCTTTGAGCATTGTCTCAATACAGAGTTCAATATACAGGAAGTGTAAAAACACACAGAATACTTATTGCAATCAATTAAACATTAACAATACAGTCCCGTAAAGAGATGATAAGTCTCTTACTAATTATCTAATGGAAGGGAATTATCATCATAATGTGTCGCCACCTACCACTGTTAATTTGGGGCCAGGGGACACCCCGTGAAATATAGGCCTCCTTTATGTGGGTATTTTAGCAGGTACCACAACAGTGGTGAGTATATAAAGAATCCACTTAGGCACCAATATCACCGACAGTTTTCAACAATAGTTTTAACAACTGTCATCTCTATGAGTTTATTTGCAGGACTAGAGGTCAGTTCTCGGATGCATCAAAAGTATTAAGGAAAACATCACCTACAGTCAGCCACTCTGTCAATTTCTAGAAAGGAGTACAGTGGTACCTCAGGTTAAGTACTTAATTCGTTCTGGAGGTCTGTACTTAACCTGAAACTGTTCTTAACCTGAAGCACCACTTTAGCTAATGGGGCCTCCTGCTGCTGCCGCGCCGCCGGAGCACGATTTCTGTTCTCATCCTGAAGCAAAGTTCTTAACCTGAGGTAATATTTCTGGGTTAGCAGAGTCTGTAACCTGAAGCGTATGTAACCCGAGGTACCACTGTATTTACACAGTTCAGTCATGCATTTCTAAAACAACAGGTGCAGGGGATTTAGGATCATATGAAGCTGTGTTGACTGACTTCAAAAGCCTCCCCCCTAAATCCAGATATGCATTAGCTTATTGCGTTAACTTAGTAGTGAGTTATGAGCAACACACTCTTCCTTTTTCAGTGTTATTTCTGGTTAAGGAGAAGGGCTCAGCTTCTAAAGCCATCATCACTCAAATAAAGTTCTGATCACTCATTGTGTAGTTTTACTAGGGCACCAGGTGATGTCACCGTAAAATGAGGGAGACCTCTGAGCATATCCAGAGTTGTTTGTTTTTTTAACCGCTGAATTTACCCCACGTTATGTATCTAAAATAGGGGTTAAAGCATACAGGTCGGGCGGCGTGAATTCCAGGCCGTGCTGAGCCCCGGCACCTTTTGTTTTGAAATAAGTGAGCCTTCGAAAGGCGTCTGCTTCCTATTGTACCGTGTTTGGGGGGGGGGGGAATAGACCCTTGAATTGCCAGACGGAGTTGCGGGGATCAGTGGAAGGGCTCACAACAAGGCAGAGGGCGGGAACGAAGCCGATCCGGGTTTTAAAAAGCCCCCAAGAGGTGGGGCAGGAGGCAACGCGACGGGCGGGAAGGAGGAGGAGGAGGTCTGCAGGGGCTTCGCCCCGCCCCGGCTGGAGCTCGGCGCCCACATAAAAACCCTCCGCAGGCGCCTCCACGTTGCATTTCAGGAGCTGCTTCGGAGGGAGTCGGGGGCTCGCCGCGCGATTAGACATGGGCACGGCACTTGCTACGCGGCTCGGCTTGGGGCTTTTGCTCCTGGCGCTGCTTTTACCCACTCAGGTGAGCGTCGGCAGCGATTTTGGCGTGGCATCGTCCTCATGACCCCATACTCTAAAGGGTCGAGGGATCCTGTTTTTCCCTTCTGTTTTTCCTCCCCGCCCCCATCCCTATTCTAGGTTACTGTTGGGTTCTCGACCCGACCCGACCCCCACTCTTTGCGCTTTCCATTAATTCCTTTTGGCTGTGCATGTGTGAAAGGGATGGATGAAATCTCATCCCGAAGACTCGGTCGCCCCCGGACAAAGTCGCCTTGGGGATCCCGGACCTGGTCCCGTCCGAGTTTAGAGCAATCCACTGCCTTCTCCTACAATGCGCGCATAATTGTGGCATCCCCAAGCCAGGGCGGATTCTACAGTGGATTCTTCCCACAGAAGGTCCTAAAGTTGTGCGATGTTTCAGGGCGCTGTGGTCGAGCCCTAAATATTCACGCTTTTCTCCCTGTCCTTTCCAGATCTCAATTTTTTGGGTAGGCTTGTCTCTCGAGACAGACGGATGCCAACAATGTTAACTCTGCCATTGCCTACCACCTGTTCTTTTGCCAACTAGGGTGGATTGACTTGACTAGTTTTCTTTTGAAATCCGTGTTAAATGGCACTTCTCTCTCTTATGTCTGCTACGTAGAGTGGCTGGGGCAACCAAGTCAGCTTGGCGGAGTACAAATAATAAAAGTATTATTATTATTATTACCTCCTCCTATTCTTCTGGATATGAGATCCTGTTAGGAGGCTTGGGGCACTAGGCTTGCAATATTCTGCCACACCTCAAACAAAATACAAATGGGTGCCACCCATATCAGTGAGGGTTCAAAACACCCTCCCTTGGGTAGCTTTCAATGTAAATCCTCAGTGCTACATTGTTGAGCTGTTTAATGTAGAATCTGCACTGTGTAGACAATGGGGGAAGGTAGGACATCTTGTTGGAATATGAACCTCATTTAGATTATCCAAGGATGGATATAGAAAGATCTTAAATTGTGGCAAATGTAAGAAAATGGGTCTTTTGCATGATGGGTTTCCACAGGAGGAGGCAACCATAATTCCCAGTTTTCTTGTTTTATGTAAGTTTTTAGAGTCTAGGATATGAGGCAGACTGTACAGATATGACTCGTATTGTTTCGTGTGCGAGATGCTAGCCTGCTTCCCTTTTCAGTGTTTTACTCTACCCCTCCCTGGGAAAATTCCTGCAGACACCCAGTATTGATTTCTCTCCTCTTCATTTACCTAGCTTCTGTCTGCTTTTCTTCAGTTAGGTACAGACAAGTGACTGTTTAAAATACTCTCCGTGTAATCCTAGGCACGTCTACTCATAAGTAAGTGTTACTATGTTCAGTGCAACCTACCCTTAGTAAGCGTGTTAGGTTGCAGACCCATTAGTATCCCTATTTGCAATTTAGTAATCTGCCTCTAGCCACTGCTTTGGAACCATAAAGGCACCTTTCTTCTGTCTTTGTTTAGTAATCAAATACCTAAAATATAAAGGAGCCTAGGGATGTAAATGGAGACTTTTTTTAAAAAAAGAAGATGTCAAATATGCCACAGCTAGAATAAAAGAAAGCTGTGTACACACTATACATTTAAAGCACAGCTCTTCCCCCACACCCACTCTCTCGCCAGTGCTGGGAACTGTAGTTATTAAAGGTGCTGAGAATTGTAGCTTTGTGAAAGACAAACTACAGTTCCAGAATTGGTGGGTAGGGATTGTGCTTTAAATATATGGTGTGTACTCAGCCTGTGTTTCAGGGCAGGCTGTTTCTGTAATAAAGGATATCGGCACACAGTTTTACCACTTAAGGAATTTGGAATGTCTGTTGGCTTTCAGTGTTAGTTTCGTTCCACATTCTGCTCCAGAGTTTTTTTGCTGGAGGTGAAACAGTTGGCTGCTGGCTATAAAATGACAAAAGCTGCAGTGAGTTAGTACTTCATGCAGCCAGCTACAGAATGAAGGATGAGTCATCCTTTTCCCTAGCTCCGTCATTTGCCCCAAACAAACAAAAAATTGAAGGGGTAGGACAGAGCTTGAAGCAACTTTGGCCAGGAGAGATGGGTTAGCTGGTATAAGGCAGCAAAGATAGTAGGCAAGGCTTGACTGCCATCCAAGAAACAACTTTTGGAACTGTATTTGAGAAGCTTTAAAAGATCCGTTGTGAGACTAGATCTGCTTTTTGAAGCTGCTTTTAGAAAGCAAACAAAATTTGCAGGTAGGTGTGCTGCTATGTTAGGAAAACACTAGGAACTAGCAGCAGCAGCAGCAGCAGCCAAATACTGAGCATCTCAGCTCTTTGAGGTTTCTCCCGTAAAAGAACTCCTGAAAGCAATGTTTGATATGAAGGGGTGTAGCAAAATGCTGGTCTCCTAAGTACAGTACTCTCCACTTATGCCCCATAGACTGTCTGCCAGCATAGACCCTCTGGGGATGAAAGTCAAATGCTAACAGATGCCATGCATTCTTGTTGCATTCTAATGATAAAATTCTATACAGTAAGCAACATATAAGTTAACATTGCTACAGATCTCTGCTGCAAGCTGCTTAAAGCACATTGAATTTTAAAGACAAAACAGCCTGACTGTAGGACTGCAGCCTTGATTCCCCCCCCCATAGAATTGTAGAGTTGGAAGGGATCCCAAGGGTCATCTGGTCCAACCCCCTGCAATGCAGGAATCTCTGCTAAAGCATCCATGCTAGTTTGTGTTACACGGACTCCTTTGCAGCCATACAGCAAGTCCACCTTGCTATCTCTTTTGAAACTTTGTGATCTACATGCTTGCTTGGTGGAGCTTGCTTGAAAGTAACTGATATCCAAAACAGATTGGCAGAGTTACATTGACTTGAACTTGTATTAGTAAGCGTGGCTTAAGAGGCACATTTCAAATCGTAATGCCTGCAACAGCAATCTGTTACTGCTTATTATAGTGGAAAACCTCAATTTTCCTGTATCTTGCGATCCAAAGCTATTTGATACATCTTCCCAGCTTTCAGACATACGAAACACTCCTCTTGTAACTGCTGGAGACTGACACTTTCATTCTGGAATATAAACAGTATCAATAGTGCCACACTGAAACCCTTAGCACAAAATTACCAGCTAAGCAGTGCAAAATACTACATGAAAGACTTGGAACTTGACTAGAAAGACAGTTATTTCTGTGTGTTCCTTCTGTCTCTTTGTGACTTGAAAGCTATTAAGCTAGAGAAAGAAAGAAGATGGCTGTTCAGAGATAGGATAGTAGTCGTGTGTGCATTCATCTCACTTGAACTATTGGCAAAACTAGTCTTTATGATTTTGCTATATCCTTTTTTTTAAAGCTGTGTGACAAATAGTGACCAAAACAAAAGAAACCTGTGTGTTCCACAGAAAGCAAAGTGATTTTCAAGCCCTTAAAATTGCTTAGTATTGTCCCTAGTCTTAAGAGCTGACACCTCATTCAGTCAGCCTTGCTTCCAATTGCATGGCACCTTGTTAGTCCTGCTTTAGGCTCTAATTTATTCATTAAAATAAATAAATCTGTATTACCATTTGCACAAAATGTCCAAGGAAGCTAACATCAGGACTTGCTTCTGAGCAGGCAAACAATTATATTAGAGATGGATCTTCTTGGACAGGCGTTGTCGCTCTTCTCATCACACCCATTTAAAGGTAGTAGTTTTCCTGAACTTGACAGATGAAAATACATGCGGATATGCCCTTGAAGGCAAAATGCAAGTTGGAAAAGGTATTAATTGTGGCTTTACAGTCTTTTCTTTCTTCATATTTAGACGAGTGGCGGTAATGGAACAACTCCATCGGCTGCAAACAATAATTCAAGTCCAACGTCCGCACCACTTAGCACACTGAACAATACCACCACCAAGGGACATGGAAGCTCTCTTCAATCAACTACAGGCCTCTTCATTCTCACAATCTCTCTTCTATACGTTTGTTAAGAAACCCTGGCTGGGAAACTTCCACCATTTCCTACCCAGTGCCCTGAACCATCTGAGATAGCTAGACCTTCCTATCCCAGCATGAAAAAGAACCACAGAATACCTGCATCAAGTCAGTGCAGTTTACGCTACAGTTCAGTTACTGGTACCAATTGGACTGAGAGTCTTATAAGAGCACCTGATGATCCAAAGCCATTTCCCCTGAAAATCAACCCTATGACCATTCAAGATTTGGAAGGCAGTGGGGTGGGCTCCAGTCTTCAACAGCTGGAATTGGAAATACAAGACAAAGAAGTACAACTTGACTGGCCGTGGATAATGACTACCATGAAAAACATAGGAGAAAGATAATGAAGATATGCAAAATAAGGACTCTTTAATTTGAATGAAAATGAAGCTTCGAAAACCACTAGAAAATACAAATGGCGCTGGTTCAGTTCACTCAGTTTCGTATGTAAGGATGTATCCAGCAGACACAGAGTTCCATCCAACATTTTGCTTTGGAATTTCCAGCTTCAGTTGGGCAGATCTTATTTTAAGCCTCAGTTAATGTGTGGCTGTTCTAACTAAGCCTGTGTAGTTTTAAAATATATTGGAAAATTACTTTTACTGTGGTATTTCAGGTTTTTCCCCATTTTACTAAAGCTATAAGTGAACCATATGTGCCAGCAAAACAAGTTATTTGGCAAAGCAGTGGCAAAAACCGCTTGAATAAAACTGAACAAGGGATCAAATCTCCACTGCTAAACTTGAAATTCTATTAATTTTTCATTATCATAGTAGTCGCCTTCTAAAATAAAGCCTCTAGAGTCATTTCCAGATGTCCGTTTTGATTTGGTGCAATTTGTATTTTACTCTATTTTATGCTTGAAATGTAATGTTGGGGCAGAAGAATTGAGAGTAGCTTTTTCAAACAAAAGTGGGAAGGGATGAAGTCTTCAATCATCAAGAATTTTAGAAAATGTCTCAATGATTGAAACCAAATAACACTTGCACAGACACATTTTAGGTAAGTGTACTAGATAACAAATAATTTGAACTAAAGCTGGCACTAAGATGCAAGCTGAACTAAGTGCTTGGATTTTCAGAAATATGGAGAGGCTTGTTGACAGTACTATGTCCATGTAGAGTCTTGTCCTGTTCTCCTGTGGAATCATAGCTTTTAAAGAGAACCCATCCTTTGACTTGGACAGTTTACCCAAAATCTAACAGTTTGCATTGTTGAATAACCATGTGGTAAACTCCATAAAATACTATGGTAGGGTATATGTGCACTTCTTCCTTTTTGTATCAAGTACACTGTTTTGATTTTGTGACTATGTGATTATGCTTTAAATTTAATTGGGCAAATTGTAAATAAAAAAACCCCTGATCTAAGATTTGTGTATTCTAGCATTTCTTCAGCACTTTACCATAACTACGTTAGAGCAAACAGATGCAGAAGAAGGAAGGCTTTTTGCATTCCAGCAGAAAATGTTGATACCTCTTTCTGGCCCTCTTGTATGTTGGTGACATCACACATGGGAGAAGCTGCCCATTTTCTTTAGGATGTTTTGAAAGGTATAGTCATGAAGGCCCTGCAGTATGTAATGTTGCAACTGGTCAATTAAAAGCCAGGCAAATGGAAGATGACTCATTGGCCGGCTGATAGATTGCTAGCTGCTAACGTCAGCATTATTCTGTTAGGGGCTTCTGTACCTCTGACCACTTACATAAATGGCTAGAAACTCCACAAAGGCTGCTTAGATTCCTGAATCCACCTCCCGGAATTCCCCTTGCCCCTCTCAAAGATTGTCAATGGCACAGGAATACTGTCAGGTTGTCTATGTAGGTAGCTCCCCTACACAATCATAAATAAAACTTGGTTGTATGACACATGACTTGCACTAAATAAATAGTCCAGTAGTGCCTTGGAGACCAACTAAGTTTGTTCTGGGTATAAGCTTTTGTTTGCACACACACTTCTTCAGACATGACTTGCAGTATTTCTGCACTCTTGCATGCAGCCTTCTCATCTCAGGGACATGGTTCTGGAGAAGCACACTTAATGCATACATTTTAGATTCAAGCAGTTGCATGAATTGCATGGTATACATGCTGGTGATACTTTATAGCTTGCTCTTCCAGAGGAAGGATGCTTTAAAATAAATAAATAAATCCTGATTTAAATTAGGGTGATCAGATGTAAACGGTTAAGACCCCAGTGCCTTGACAATGTAGCGAATGCTGGGTTTCTTTTAGAGACAGCTAGACTCCTACATGTGACAGAGCATCACCCAGAGCATCTCTGGAGTCGTCTTAGTACATGGAAGAACAAGCACTTACTCAAATATCTGCATGTGTAGCCCCTTCCCCTTACAGAAAAATTGCCAGGGTGGGGAAGAAGCAGGGAAGACTTAGCAGGGGTTCTTGTTCCACTTTCTAAGGAATGAAACTAGCAGGATGTCAGACAGAAATGGCTGAAGCTAGGAGGAACAGAGATTATTTTAACATAGTGTTGGGTTTGATATGATGCTCCGGTGGTAGAAAGGGAGTGCTCACTTTCACTGCTCTTCTGAGTACATGGCCTAGCTCTCTGGGATCAAAGTGTCTGCCACATCTTTGAAAAGAGTTGTGTGGCACTGAAAGGTCAGTTTTTCTGTGTCATGGAGCTAGGTTCGTTCATATTTCTGTTTGACTAATCTACTGGAACACCGCAAGATGACATCCACCTAGATACAGTAGCTTGGGTTACTGCTAGGCATCTCTTTCTGTTCATAGGATGAACCAAGATCCAGCAGAAGAACCTGCTGGCAGAAGACAGTTTCCTGATCTCTCTGCCCAACCAACCATTCAGAGCAGCTTCTTAGGGTGCAAGGAGACTGGTGAAAATTGTTTTTTTCCTGCTGGCAGGGACATTCTGATTGACAAACTCAGTTGGCTGCACACTCCCACTGGCAGAAGCCTAAGCATGACCCAAACAAGGGCTTTCTTCTTCTTTTCTTTTAAATGAAGCAGAGAAAGGGCTGACATACATCCTGATTTTCCAGGACGTGTCCTGAAATTCACCTCCAAAAATGGTGTCCTGGCATATATTTCGGAAATTGGGCAAATGTCCTGGAAAACCAGCAACAGTTAAATTGTGCTGAAAGTGCCAAAAAAAATCCCAAACTCAAAAATTCTTGTAGCTTTTACTAAAAAAAAGTCAACAATTTGGGGGTCTTCCTAAAAAAAAAGAAAAAAAGAAGCTGAACAACTTTTGGGGTGTATCTTACTTTTTGAAATATGGCAATCCTAAGTTATACTGGATATAAGTCAATCAAATTTTCTTAGTTACATGTCCAGGGTCTGAAAATCAATGCAGTATAAACATGAAGAGTTGGAAAAGAGACTGCTTCAGGAATCTGGAGCATAGCAGAGTACTGCTTGTCATCTTCTTGGTCTTTCTAGCCATATTAAAACTCAATGGGTTCTATCTAACCTGATCACTGATTTGGGAAACTAATAATCATAATCATAATCATAATCATAATCATAATAATAATCAGGTCACCTAAGAAAGACTGCTAGTATAATTTAGTCACAGGACAATGAAATCATTGAGGAAGCAGTAAAGCATGCCAGCGAGAACAATATGTCTTTATTAAGCTAGAGGGGAAGTGGCAGGGCCAACTTTTAATATCCACATCTATGTTTAATCAGAGCACTGGAGAACACAGCAGCACCCACTATATTCTGGATTTTATGGAGTTAATCTGGATAATATACTGTAAATTGAAGAGCTTGTCTTTAAAGATCCTGCTTCTTTTCAGTGGCAGTCAAAGTTTATTTACTACAGCATTGCAAACAGATAATACAATTTAAGGTCACTATCAACTCGTATTTGGAAACTGTAGACAACATTTTAGTGATCCTTCCTTGGACAAAAGAATGGTGAAGTGAATAGAATTCTGTTGTTTTTCCCCACTTCAGTTTTTAGGTTTGTGTAGCTAAAAAATAACTGTAAATACATTGAATGCGCCATAAGCTGCTGAAATAGTACCGTAATAATCGTGACAGGAAGATTGAGGGTATAATCTATGGGCTGGGTGGGAACAGTCAACATTAATATATTTCCCCAGTCTTAAACATACGTATTTATTTTTGCTGGCATGGACATATCCCAAGCAATCAAGCAAGGAGTTCTACAATACAATCCTATGCATGCCTACTTAGAGGTAAGTCCCACTGGGTAATCTCTGCCATAAGTCAACCACTGCGTCTATCACATATGACTAGCATTGGACATCCCACATGGATTGCAATGGGACTTGCTCCCAGATAAAGGGGCATACAGTAGCTCTGTAGCCTTAAATGTCTTGTGTGTTTTACATTTTCTCCATCTTTGGACTGTGAGCAGGCCCTAAAAGTGACCAGCAATGATACAAATTGAACGTGCTATTAAAAATCAGTAATTAAAGAGTGTAGCATGATCAGCTGTAGCATAAATTGACCAACTGCCTTAGCAACTGCTGAACAGCATTCTGTAACAAGAGTGCTAGGGTACGATACTGCACTGAACTTACTCTCCCAGCCCCAATTTTAGGTTTTCTGAACCTAGATGGAATGCTTCTGGTGTAAAAGTACATTTTAGTAATCTGAACAGACTTCCCCAGTCTTCATACTCTCCCTCACCCCTAGGCCTGGCATTTTCTCATGAGAGTTGATTTGACTCTTGCTTATAAGCCCATTGATTGAGGTTCTTTATTTGTCATGCATTTATCAAAGTCACCTCATTCCTCAGTTCAGGTTACATCAGCTCCCCTAGTAAACCTTACAATGGAACGTTTGTGTCCAAGAACTTCTGCGCATATTCAAACATGCATACCTTTAAAGTCATTTCTGCCACCATCTGCTCTTTGCTTCCTTTCAGACATCTGAATGTTCAAATTTCCACATATGGCTGAAATGGTTACTGCAATAGACGCCATTCAGTTACTATATTGTGATAGGAACAATTGCCAACATTTTGCGCTCTCTTTTCTTTTGTACGATAAAAGGTAGATTTGAAATCGGATCCCCACTTGTATGTGCATAATGTTTTTTATGGTACTGTAGCCTTTAACACAATTATATTGGCCTGCTATGTTTTGATATTATATAGATGGTAGTTACTGAATGCAATAATTTAAAGAGCAGCATTAAACACTTAGAAGTTTTCGTGTTTAAAGACTTACTGGTTACATTATTATGCTGAGGCCCTGAAAAGTAACTGGATCTTGCATTCAGTTATCAGCTTCTGATTAGCCAAGTGAAACTCTGAGCTTCCTGCTCATGAATGCATAATTGGTCTGCTTTAGTCTAATGAGTGACCCAAGGCTGCAGAGGGAATGGGATTAATTCTATACCGTTTGGCCAATTTTCTGTTTTCCCTATCCAGAAATGACCATTTATGTCCTACAGAGACTCATAACTCTACTGTAACATTCATGCTGCATATAGATGAATGCATTATTTTTTCATCCTCCTAGTTATCCTCTTGCTTTCTTTGCATTAGGTATACATTGATTCAATAATTAAAAAACAAACAAGGCAGCAATATTTTGCCTTAAATTGAATTTTAAACTGTATCAAAATTCCCTTCCATAATCTAACAGGGAATGTTTATTAACCAATGAATACAAGTCATTGAAATATTTTAGTTAACATACTTCCTAAGCCACTAATAGTCTGGCTCCACAGCATCTGCCTGAAAGGCGCTCAGAGATGTAACTTCTGTTTCCTGAGAGAACCCACCTAAGCCCCATTTATTTGCAAAGTTTCCTCCCTCCTTTGTCTCCTTCTAAATAATAAATAAAATATAAAAATATAAAATATAAAATAAATTTATATATCCCTTGTCATGAAATAATTAAACAATGTAAAATAAAAATCGCCTAGCAAATAAAACAAATTTATTTTAGTCATAAACCATCTCATATGGCAGCAATAAAATGACACTAAAGCAAATAGTTTAGGAACCATTGTGTAAACAAGCAATGCTTTACTGCTTGTGCAACTTTTTCTGACTGCTGTATGGAAAAGTACATGAATCTGACCTTTGAAGAGTTTTTCAAAGGCTTTCTGAAAAATGTATGCATTCAGCCACTTCCAAAAAGACCAGCAGGAAAAGGGTTAGCAAACATGTCTCAAAAGAGAGTTATAGAACACTGGGGCTTCCTCAGAGAAGGCCTCGTTCTTTGTAGAGAGTAGCCTAGTCTCTCTATATTGGAATATGGAGCTGGACCAGTTCAGAAGATCTAAAATGCTGTCAGTGGTGGTGGTCTTTATATGGGAGATGGCATTCTCTCAGGTATTTGAGAACCAAGGCATTTGGTCTTGAAATACAAGCCTCATATAATCAGCATACTTGAGTCTAATTAATCCATATGGCCTTAATACCAAAGACACAAACTGTCTTTCCAGGCATAGCCTATGTCACTTCCCCTTATCTTGGGAGGAAATGAGCAACCTAGCCATTTGTTCTATCCAGTTTACATGTGAATTTGGTATGTGAGGAGCTCTGAGCCACTCCCTCCAGCAGCATGGCTTTAACTTGCCTCTTTTGTTCCAGACAATAATGGAGTCTGTAGGTACTGTTTTTCCTATACAAATAGTTGAGGAACCATTTTGTAAACAAGCAACATTTTACTGCTTGTGCAACTTTTTCTGACTGCTGTATGGAAAAGTACATGAATCTGACCTTTGAAGAGTTTTGTAAATAAACCATTTTGTAACTTACTAACTGGTCTATCTTTGTGCTAGGGAAATGGGAAAGAGCTTTTGAAAGGGGGGCATTTTGGAACTCACCAAAGGGGCACATTTAAAAGGTTTTACACCCTATATTTTTACACTTTCCTTTGCTGCATGCTTTGCCATGTGAAATCTCTGCCGGGGTTCTCTCACCAAAGCGTACTTGCCCCAAACTTGGGTCTTGGCTTCCAGGAATTCCAACACAACCAGCACTTTGAATTGGACATGGGGAGATATCAGGGGCCAGCGAACATGCCTTAAATAGGTGATACACGAGAATGCCAACCAGCACCCGCCAACAGGAGCAAAACATATGCATTCTGGCCTGGCCGAAGTTTCTGAGTTACTTTCAAACACGTTATGGTAGTAGTCTAATCTGCAAGTCACCCAAATGCGAATGATAGGGCTAGTAGCACATTGATAAAGCTGATAAAAGCTGGTTTTCAACAATGTGTTTGAGCCTCCGTGGTTAGAAAAGGAGGAGGTGTGGCAAATGTGCTTGTTCCCCATTCCCCACCCCAGTGGTCACTTTGCCTGATTATGAACACTTGAATCTCCCACTATTCTCAAGTCTGTATTTGGGTTGAGTTAAAGTTGCTGCCCTGAGCTGGATGGATTGAAATTGCTATGCCCCATCGTTGTGCATTGTTATAGGGTGAGCAGTCTTATAATAGCACATATTATCAGAAGTTAACAGGATATTATGTTCTCATTCCCCTTTCTACTCTATCACTTCTTCCTTCCTTCCCGTACAGCTGTGTCTATGCCTGGATATTAGATGGCTCTCAGTAGGGTCTCCTGAAATGCAGGGGATATTTATCAAGAGAGGAATGTGTGTGAAAACTAGCCTACTGTGCAAAAATAAAGTTCACACATATTGCTTTGCCCACTTTGCTTCTAGTTCCACACACCACAGTCATATGACCCCCAGGAGGTTGTCCAGAAGGAAAGGTGGCTCTTGGGATTAAAAAGTTTATCCACCCCAGTTCTATGAGAATTATGAGCTGATGTAGGAGCCTGGCCAATTTTGATGTTGACTAGTTTGTGTCTTTGGCTCTGCTACCCCTGATTCTGTCTAACTGCAAACATCTCTGAGCTAGGGCAAATAGCTTGAGAGTAGTATTCTCTCATCTTGTTTTTGTTGTTCTCCTCTGACAGTTATTGCAGTTAATTACAGTGGTACCTCAGGTTACATACGCTTAAGGTTACATAGGTTTCAGGTTACATAGCTTCAGGTTAAAGACTCCGCTAACCCAGAAATAGTGCTTCAGGTTAAGAACTTTGCTTCAGGATGAGAACAGAAATCGTGCTCTGGCGGCGCGGCAGCAGCAGGAGGCCCCATTAGCTAAAATGGTGCTTCAGGTTAAGAACAGTTTCAGGTTAAGTACGGACCTCTGGAATGAATTAAGTACTTAACCTGAGGTACCACTGTATTATGGACTGAACAGACTGATGCATTGTTAAGTGTCTTAATATGAATTTTGGTTTTTGGCTTGTTTTGTATGTTGATATATATTATCGACATTTTGTATTAATTCCCATACCCTCTCCTACTGGTTTAATTGTTAGCTGCTCCTTCCATTGGGAAGGAAAAGCAAGATATAAGCAATGGATGACTGAAATGAAATGCAAATAATAGAAAGTTACTGTAATGTGGGAATGAATCTGGCCTTCTGGCTTCTAACTCCTTGCACCAATTAATCTGGGATGTAATGCTTCTGAGAAGGACTGTGGTTTGGCTTCTCAACTTTCCACAGGTGCTCAGGTTACCTGCCCAGTGAATAGTCTTGGGCAAGTTATTCTGCTCTGTTCAGAATTAGCCTGTAACTGAAGAGGGATGCTGATGTCCCGAGACACTGAGAACTCCCTGCTAGCAAGGTGCTTCTTCTCTGCATTACATAGTTGGCTTAATGTGCTTCATTGCTCACTAGCAGTATAACCAAAGAGTCGTT
Organism: Podarcis liolepis; assembly: GCF_965112155.1. Taxonomy (NCBI): domain Eukaryota; kingdom Metazoa; phylum Chordata; class Lepidosauria; order Squamata; family Lacertidae; genus Podarcis; species Podarcis liolepis. The sequence goes on along the minus strand of NC_139557.1, from coordinate 51,653,914 downwards.
GGGCATTTGTCCAAATGTTTTGTTGACTCCTAAGCTCAAACTTCTCTTTCTTCTTTGCTTGTGCTTTCCAGCCCCCTCAAATCTTCCAAGTTCTTCTTTCTTCTTGGCCTATGCCTAATTTTTCTTGATCTTCACATTCTTATTTTACTCATCTATTGAAATGACACCAACCAAGGTCTCACCATATCTAAGGGCATTTCTCAATCTATTCCTCCTCGATTGCTATGCTGTCTCCCTGTGACAACTGCATCTGCTCCTGGGGCCACACGCATGACTTGAGAGGAGTGCTATATGGCTACTGTCAACTATAACATCCTCAGCAGTTCCCTTAATTACTGCTTCTATGATACTTCCCGCTTCTGGTTCCTTTCCTTCATCTTTTGCTGTTCTTTCTATGCTTCCTCTGAAGATTCCCCACCCCTCCATCTGACCTACATGCCATTGCAGCCTGTGCAAAAATGTCACCTGCTGATTTCTGCAGCCAAACTATTGTGACAGGCACAACAGGCCACTTTTACCCTGGTCAGTAGGGAAACTCAGTAAGAGGAAGGAAAGCATCAAACATCCACAACTCTGGTCTTGGTTTCCAATGCAGCAGAATGAATGAATACATTCTAAGTCAGGCATAGGCAAACTCGGCCCTCTAGATGTTTTGGGATTACAACTCCCATCATCCCTAGCTAACAGGACCAGTGGTCAGGGATGATGAGAGTTGTAGTCCCAAAACATCTGGAGGGCCAAGTTTGCCTATGCCTGTTCTATGCTGTGGAGCTACCCCAATGTAAACAGAAGCAATATGAAGACTATGACCTGATTGGGGAAAGCAACTTGTACTTAAGGCGTATTGAAATCAGAACTTGACAATTCAATCCTATACTTATCTTCTCAGATGTAAGGCTGTAATCCTAACTTCACTTACAGGTACTTGGGAGCAAGCCCCATTGAACTGAATTCAATAGGAGTTGCTTCTCAGTAGTCATGGCCTGGTTTGTGTTGTAAGTCATGCTGTGTTCAGTGGTTCTTACCACCTAGTAAATGTGTTAGGAATTGCAGCCTTAATTATGGCTCAGACCGTAGTTTCAATCCTATATTTAGCCAGAACTGGTGGTCTCACCAGGATGATAATAAGGTCATTATGGCTATCCAATTATCAGGAGCAGCACCTGAATCTCATTTCCTTCACAGCATATAATATTAAAAAACTAAAAGGAAAAACAGAGCAAGGAATCAGTGTCATTTGGCCTTTCTTCTTCTTTCTCTTAACATGCAACTTCAAGAGTAAGCCTCACAAGTGGGGCTTCCTGGCACTTAGAAAACTAGCAGAACCTGCCTAAGCAGAAACATTGGTAGTCCCCCCCCCCTTGTTAATCTCCATAGAGGCCCCAGAATTTAAGCAGCTGTTGTGTGGATTTAATCTAGTTTCGTCTCTGATCCACCCACATGCTACCAGTCTCAGCAAAGTTGATTTTCAGCTTCTCAAATTTCCTGATTGGTTTTAGCTTTGTGTACCTGGAACACTTGGAAAGAGAATTCTACTTGTATGCTGAGGTGACTTTATAGGCATAGCTGTCAACTTTTCCCTTTTCTTGCGAGGAATCCTATTCAGATAAGGGAATTTCCCTTAAAAAAAGGGAAACGTTGACAGCTATGTTTATAGGAGGAAGTCACACAAACTGTAATCAGGACAATGTCAGAAGATATCAAACAAGCTTTTGATGTAATAAACAGAAAAATACCAGACCAGCACTTACCGGCTCCATCTTATGAAACTATTTCTATTTTAATAATAAGAATAAGAATAATTTATTATTTATACCCAGCCCATCTGGCTGGGTTTCCCCAACCACTCTGGGCGGCTTCCAACAGAATATTAAAAAACAATAGTCCTTCAAACATTAAAAGCTTCCCTAAACATTTGAAATATTTGAAGCCCACCCTAATCACATAACACAAATGAGAGCAATGGTTGTGTTGCATTTGCATGTGCAATATGCCTTAAATATATGTGCTGCTATCGATATATATGAAATAAGTAGGGTGTTTTTGTTTTCACTGAACAATGTATTGGGGAGAGGGAACTGTGTCTAATAGTATCTCATATCCCACAATCTATACTATTACATTTTAATATTCCTCAATATTTATTTGATGATATTCCCAACACCAACTATTATAGCATTTCCCAATGTTTAGTGTATTTTTCTGGCATTTCCAGCGTCTGTTTGGATCTTTCCAAACCAATATGTAGCTTAGAGCTTTCCAAACCGTGTGTCGTGACACATTAGTGTGTTGGCTGCAGTGTGTGGGTGTGTCGCACAAACGCTCCTTGCACTCCTCTCAGGGCTGGAAAGCGTTACAGCTGCCATATTTCAAAAGGTAGAAACCAGGACCCCCCCCCCCCTTCATATGTTGTTGAGCGATTTCTCAGTTTACTTCTGAAGATCCAGGACATTTTCCCAAGGACCAAAATGCAACCTGGGCTTAGGACAATGCAATTTCCCCACAGTAGAGAAGAAGAAAAGTTGCCTTGTAGTAGGTAACAGCTTTTCACACTTTTCATGTTGGTGACACACTTTTTAGACAGACATGATTTTGCAACACAGTAATTTAGTTTTACTGTACCAGCTAACTGGAGGTTAAACTAACCTAGGGCTACCATATATCCGGACATTACTGGGATTTTGAAAGGCAGAAATGATGTCCAGGGGGAATTTTTCAGAAGATGGCTGTTTGTCCTGGATCTTCAGAAGTAAACTGAGAAATCGCTCAACAAAAGTCAGTCTAATTGCTACTGTGATAACTGCTTTGAGTTTGATTGTGGGAGTCACAGAGCTTTATCTGGATATTTTGTATTATGTCATTGTATAGCTGGATTTGAATATAGAATGCTTAAGCCCAAGCAGTACTGAGGAAGAAACAAAGTGAGGAATATAAAGCATTTAAGAAGCTGTGTGAAAAAGCCATGATTGAGTTGGACTAGGACGGGGATCCAGGACTACAGTTCCCATCATCCTGAACTATTTTCCAAGCTGGTTGGGGTTGATGGGAGTTGGAGTCCTACAATATCATGGCATGACATTGACATGGGAAAGACAGATGAAGCTTCAGGCCAGTCTAGGGCAAAGCACTAACTAATCTAACCTGCCTCAGTGAATCACTGAAAAAGTTAAAACACAGCTTGGAGCTGGTTGGAGGAAGCGTGGGAAACATTATAATTAAAGCAAAATATCCCTTTAGTGGATAATAATCATCACCTCATACGGCGAAGCATTATTATCCTAAAATGTGCAGATAATTCAGTTCGCCTCCCACTTTCCATCAATTGATGATTTTGGTAAAGGCAAGAATAAAGCAGAAACCGACTCAGCAGGAAGTGTCATTAGTGGGGAATCTGAAATGAAACTCTTTCATTTTGTTGACAGTAATGTCCTTTGGTCACAAAACTAGGTTCTAGTTGAATGAAGAATTAGGAGAAAAAAGCCTGAGATTTTTCACTAACCACATGATGGTATGTGAACTCTTCCAATGAACCATCTGTTGTGAGAGTTTTGATATCTACTCCCAAAGTGAAGTGTGCTTTTGAAAAGGAAATATGGAATATGGAAATGCAACCCTTACTCCACAGCACACATATCATACCAAAGCAAATTTCTTTGCAATCTTGTTGACAGCTCTGGCTCTAATCAGATCAGCCTCCATGGCAAATAATTTTCTTTTGCAAAATAGCACATATTCTTTTGACTGATAAGCAGGTGTTGTCCTGGCAGAAAAATGATGGTAAGAGAGATAATCTTTATTCTTTAAGGAGGCTCATCCACTTCTAAATTAAGGAACTGATCATAAAGGAATTGTGCCATTATCATAAACATCAGCAGAAGCACTTTTGCCTACAGTACCTAGAATCTGGAAATATTTTTCCCCCTTCATATTGCTCCATCATAACCTATTTCTTGCATGACAATATTCATAAGACCTTACAAAATCAGAGTCAAGACTTCACTCCTGTATAGAAGCTATAGGCATTTTTATGATGAATGTTAAACCTGATACTTGAACTTTGGCCGATCCATGTATCGTCCCCCACAACATGATGCCATTTGTTCATGCTGGGGGCCACATAGCAGATTTACCACCCTGCTTCCTATATATGAAAATCCATATAGGATATCACTGCACATGGAGATGGTGGGGGGAAGAATCCTATGTGGATTTTTTTAAAAATTATGTACAAACGTTATTCGTGTGATAAGCAGAGCCATATATGCTGCTTCTTTTTTAAATATATACATATACATATACATATACATATACATATACATATACATATACATATACATATACATATACATATACATATACATATACATGGACTGCAAGAAGATCAAACCTATCCATTCTGAAGGAATTCAGCCCTGAGTGCTCACTGGAAGGACAGATCCTGAAGCTGAGGCTCCAATACTTTGGTCACCTCATGAGAAGAGAAGACTCCCTGGAAAAGACCCTGATGTTGGGAAAGATTGAGGGCACAAGCAGAAGGGGATGACAGAGGACGAGATAGTTGGACAGTGTTCTTGAAGCTACCAGCATGAATTTGACCAAACTGCGGGAGGCAGTGGAAGACAGGAGTGCCTGGCATGCTCTGGTCCATGGGGTCACGAAGAGTCGGACACGACTAAATGACTAAACAACAACAACATACATATACACATATACAATATATACATATAAAAATTACTTACAGATTAACAATAAAAGCGTCACAGCACCAGCCCTTTCCTTAAAAGTGGCCCTAATAAAGAAGAATGTTCCAAAGTTCTGATTGCAGCAAGCTGCTGATTCTGTAGGTTCACCCTATTTGTACTTAGAAGCAGTCATAAAAATTGGAAAAAAGAAAATTACAGTATAATAAAATAATAATAATAGAAAGCTTAAAAAGAATGAATGGTGTAAAATTTATCCCCTAGTGGAATACAAGGGTCATATTTCTACCAAACATAACAAATAACTACAGAGTTCTGACGGTATATTAATGGTGAAAAAGATGAGAAATCCCCATTTTTTCATTTGGCTTGGAAACATGCTACATATTTTTGACATTGCTTTCTGGAAATTAATATCACATGTGTCAGTATGAATTGTGTAAAAGAAGTCACAAAGCTGTGAAATTGTCACAAGTGGACCATAGAAAGAGAAGCAAAATTTGCACTGTATTATTTGACATTGCTGGGAAATGCAAATTAAATAGTTAGGGGTGATTTTCTCCATCCAAAACCAATTCAACTTTGTTTTGCTATGGCTCTGACTCTTCACGCTATGGAAATCTCAAATACTGAAGTACTTGAGAACCCTTAATGTCAGAAACTCAGTAAGCTGAAATCCCTGGAGTATCTGAATGTTTGATTGGTTGAGAGCTGGCCGTCACCCACGCACTGAATCCCACAAGACTCAGCAGAACCCTGTTTTCCTTGTCGCCTAAAGCAAGCACACATTCCAGAATGCTTGAATATTCTACGTGTGTGTGTAAAAAATATGCCACTCCTTTCTTTAAAAGGGTAAGGGAGCTACTATATTTATTTATATTATTGAAAGGTTATTAACTAAATTTCATTGTACTGGAATCATTGCTTTGATCTTGTACATCTCATTGTTTCATCTCTTTAATGTAGGCTGCCTAAATAAAGATCAGTTAACTTCCTTATGTACTGCATGTATAGTGCTGCTTATGTAGGTAACGGTAAAGGTAAAGAACCCTGGAAGGTTAAGTCCAGTCAAAGGTGACTATGGGGTGCAGCGCTCATGTCATTTCAGGCCGAGGGAGCCAGCGTTTGTCCACATACAGCTTTCCGGGTCATGTGACCTGCATGACTAAACTGCTTCTGGTGCAGCGGGACACCGTGACGAGTGCTGGAGCACATGGAAATTCTGTTTATTTTCCCGCCGCAGCGGTACCTATTGATCTACTTGTGCTGGTATGCTTTCAGACTGCTAGGTTGGCAGAAGCTGGGGCAGAGCAACAGGAGCTCACCCTGTCACGCGGATTCAAACTACTGACCTTCTGATCAGAAAGCCGAAGAGGCTCAGTGGTTTAGAACACAGCACCACCCGTACCCTATAATAAGTACTGTTTATGTATTGCATGAAGAACAGTGAAATTATGTATTGCATGAAGAACAGTTAATTCTTCCTGAAAATTCTTCCTTGTAAACATTTCCCTCTAAATGAGTGCATCTAATGAGAATGTTGATATTAAATGTGCATATATTTATGCACACTTCCTGAAAAGGGAACACTCCTACTCTCTATGAAGTACAGATAACTAAGTCCAACACAAATGTTTTGCCCTGGTTTGAAACTTCTACAACAAAAAACAGATACATCAAGCTGTGAGTGTCCTTTCGTCACTGAAAATCCCTTATTCCTCCTTATCAAATATGGGTAAAAGAAAACATCTGAGGAAAGAGAAGGGCATAAATGAGATGGGCATAAAAGTGGGGATTTGAGTCTTCCCGATCTTGTCTCAGCACTCTTGCCATTAGACCACACTGCGTGTGTGTAGCCACAAGCTAGGGGTTTCATGACTGAAAGGGTTTTGCAGGCAAGTTTTTTTCAAATTGAAGCTCTGTGTCTGAACGTTTTTTGTTTTTTTGCCCTAGAGTTTTCCCTGTGCAGACCCTCTTTTTAGAGCTCAATCAGAGCAAACGTTATTCTCTGGAAAACATGAACTGACGTTTGCTCCGATTGAGTGGTAAAGAGCGGGTTTTCACTGGGAAAGCTCTGCGGCAAAAGATAATAATCGCTCAGACACAGAGCTTTAAACCTGTGCCAGGAAAGAGCAGGGCAAAAGGTAAGTGTGGATAAGCCCTCATATGTAGTCAATAGACTGGTTTCCTAAGTGCTTCACTTCAGGGTAGTTTGTACAATCATGAGTGTGTTGTTGCCCAGCTGGGCTACCTTCCTTAGGAATAGACTGCAGGTAAAGTCAGAGTTGAACAGCTTCATTCAAGTACAGTACAGTGGTACCTCATTCCGGAGGTCCGTACTTAACCTGAAACTGTTCTTAACCTGAAGCACCACTTTAGCTAATGGGGCCTCCTGCTGCCGCCAGAGCACAATTTCTGTTCTCATCCTGAAGCAAAGTTCTTAACCTGAGGTAATATTTTTGGGTGAGCGGAGTCTGTAACCTGAAGCGTATGTAACCCGAGGTACAACTGTACAGCAAACAAGGAGCCCAGCTTACTCCTTGGCTTTCAGGTCCACATTGACTTCCTGTCCTCTCCTCTCCTCTACAGGATGTTCCCTCTTCAAGTACTTCCCCTTGACCCAGGGGCAAACCAGGGCAAAACTAAACTATCTACGCAGTGAGGACTTGAACAGCCTTTCCATTGTGGTCCATAAGTCGGTAAGCTCACAATTATATGGCTATAATGTGCTGTAAGTGGGCCTCTCCTCAGGCCTGGTTTGGAAACACGAGCTGGTGCAAAAGGCAGTTGCTAGGGGGACACCTGGCTTTACCCATGTTACACTGGTGTTGAAAATCTGCTCGGGCTGCTTATTAGCAACTGAACTAAGTCCAGGGTTTTGTTGCAGGCATTGAAAGCCTCAAAACAACCAGGATTCCTAGCAAACTGCCTTCCCCACCATGCAGGTCCAGCTGTTCTTTAATGTCTTCAGAAAAGACTCTTCTGTTCCTTCCACAACCAGCAGATTATCACTTGGTGACAACACACAAGTGGCCCTTCTTGGTGATTAGGACCTGCCCTTTGGAATGCCCTCACTTGAATAACTTGTAGTGACCTTCAAATGCTTCTTTAAAAAAATTATGCTTACCTGAACCTTCCTCTCTTAATTTTTAATTTTCCGTTTTGCACACTGCTCTATTTTCTTCAGTTTTGCTTTGTTCTTATATTGCTTTGATCTAGTTGCTAGGAATTTTTACTTAATGCTATCACTGAAATTTTATTGTTTTTATGTAAATGGATTATTATTATTATTACATTAGGCAGCATAAATTCTTTACAAATAAAGGGTTACATAAAACTTTAACCAAGATGCTTGTGAAAGGCAGGGCAACAAGAAGTAACTGGTGGAATGTATTCCCATCCCTAGTTTTTATTGCTGCGAAGACAGTTAAGAAGGCAAAATGTTTCACCTTACATTATTCTGTTGCTTCCTTTCGCATTATAAAGCCATTCATATTTGTTCTCAGGGTGTAAATTACTGTGTGAGACTAGGGGTTAACATCAGAAGCATCTTTTATTATCGCCTCATTTCCCTTTCTACATCCAAATAGTTACAATGTTTAACGCTGTTTAATAGCTGTTATGAGTTTGGGGTGGAGGAAGTAGACTGTTCTCTGGATCCGTCTAACCCCTGGATCCAGCAAATGTTAAAATATAAGCCAGTTTAGCTTCCTGTGTTAAGATAATTGCCTGGGTGGTGATGGGCCATTAAGAGAACAAAGGAAAAGGGGCTCTGTGTCAGACAGAAAATGGGTGGGGGCCCTCCCTCAACAGAGATAGAAGGACAAATCCTGAGTTGAGAGAGTAAGAGAAATGTTTTATTTCTGTTTGAATCCAAGGCTGTGACTATGGGAGAATCAAGATCCTTTTGGGGTGTTAATGCTGTGAACTCCTCCATTATAGGCTCTGGTTGTATATATGTGTAAATGAACCATCTATCACAAAGGCACTGCCTTATTCCAAAAGAAAACACAAACCCCTGGAATCTCACACCGCTCCGAGATTGGGGTGGCGTGCAACATGGCTTTTTTGGAAGAACATCTGTGGGGTGGAAGTTCTGCTTCTACTAATGATCCTATGCTGATAAACACCAGAGTTTTGTGCACATCACTTTGACTAATGGTTATTTTAGCCTAAGCTTTTTAGTACCCAGCAGATTTGTTTTCCTTTTTTCTTATATGGAATTATCATTTTCCTTTGGCAATGAGAGCAGTCAGCTGGCTGCCTTTTGGAGATAGATGTTTGGAAGCAACTGTCAGTCAGTGTTTCTGTTGTGAAAGTCACAGCTGTTCCAGAGCCACCTGACTACCTTGTCCAGATGATCTTGGACAAATTATTGTCTCCCACTTGGCTCTGATCAGCAGTAGGATCACAATTAAGCACTTATTTACAGAAGCACATGTGAAAAAGTAAATGGACATAAATACATTAGAAATGGCAATACGTACAAAAAAAACACACCACCCCAAAACACCCAACCCCACATTGAGGGAACATTTCAGCTTCCCAGGACATTTTGTAATTGACTTTAAAGTGGCCAAACTGGAACAAAGGAACTTCAAAGGGAGAGTTCAATGTGCAATGATTGCATCACAATATAATACATCATGAGGTTAAGTGCTGTCACTTCTGAAGTGATTCGGTACAATGGATTTTTATCACGCTACCTATACACACTGGCCAGCCAATGCCAGGGTAGTCTGTGTCATCAATACAGCAGGGGGTTTTGTGTGTGCGTGAGCATAGCCACTGACAAATACGTAATTATAATTGTTTGTACTTTTCATTTGACTCATTGGATCAGGCATGTAATGAAGTGGACCTTAGCCAACAAAAGCTTGCTTGCTTGCTTATTTATTTATTTCATACCATTTATATACTGCTTGATGGGGGGGGGGGACTCTGATAATATGTACATTTCTTGGGCTTTAAGGTGCCTGAATGCACACTGTTTTCCTTTTTATGTCCCCCCCCCCTTCTCCATCAGTATATAGCAGGGTATGTTAAACTTGTTTGTACTGCTGGGCCTTATATGTTGTTGTTCTCATCCAAGTGGCAGCTCACACTCCCCATCCCCAATTAATTTGGTTTTCTTGATGTGCAGATAATGTGGTAAGAGAAAAAAAATCTACATGAAATTGCATGTTACCCAACTGAAGAACATTATGTGATTGAGGTTGTTTTGGGTTTTTTTTTAGTGTGGTGTTATTTTGCCCTCTATCACCACACCCCCTATATGCACTCCTCAGTGAGCTGCTGTTGGCACATACATTATTATTTTTTAAAGCAACTATTGTGCGTATCTGGTGTACTGGAAAACTTGTATTTCAATTTTTTAAAAAATGCCTGATAAGCTCTTCATCTTTCTTTCTTTCTGCACATTTATTAATTTATACCTCCATTTTACACTTTACTGAAAACAACAGTACCCAGATATTTTAAAAACAATCAGAGTGCTCTAGGAATTGGGGGGAGGAGAGTTGGTGATGTTACACATGTTAGCCAACAGGTACCCTCAGTAGTCAGTTTTTTGCTCATTCAAACTGGAGACTTCAAAACTAGTTTCGCCTGAGACAAACAGAAACGGTTAGATTTGTACTGAGCATGGGGAGGACACTTTCAAATGCCCCCACTACATCATTGTGTCATCCAGCCAGTGTGGTGTAGTGGTTAAGAGCGGTAGTCTGGGGAACCGGGTTCGCGTCTCCGCTCCTCCACATGCAGCTGCTGGGTGACCTTGGGCCAGTCACACTTCTTTGAAGTCTCTCAGCCCCACTCACCTCACAGAGTGTTTGTTGTGGGGGAGGAAGGGAAAGGAGAATGTTAGCCGCTTTGAGACTCCTTCGGGTAGTGATAAAGCAGGATATCAAATCCAAACTCTTCTTCTTCTTCTTCTTCATCCCTCAAAGTTATATGGACTTCAGCTTTTATTTCCTTTGGTACATGTTTTCCATCCATGAAAGCCCTTTTGGTATTCTCACCATTGAAACTACAAGAGGGAGAAACAACCCAACACTTGCTTTGAACAATCTATGATAACCATCAAATTTGCTGTAACGAGTTTCTGTGAAACCTTTTCATTTATCTGAGAGTACAACTGTTTCCTTCCTTGTTTGAGACTGAAGGCAATGACTGTAATAGCAGTGGAAGTGCCGAATCACAGGCGTTTAGACAAAAGGACTTTGTAATCTGCGTCTTGGCATAGTAAATCAGCTTTTCAGCAGAAGCCGTGCACTCCACCTATTCTAATTTTTAAAAAGGTTTTGAAGAACAAAACATTTGCATTAGAAACTCTCTGACTTCTGTGATGGAACTGGGCTGAAATTCAGTGGCAACAGAGCCACTAACAGTGCAATCTTTTCCACATCTCCTCAGAAGTTTTCAATTGGACTTACTCCCCAGAAAGCATGTATTGCCAGTCTCACTTTGGACACCACGGCTGCCTTGGAATGGGTTGCCCAAAGCAACTTCAATGCTTGGGTGCTGACATGGATGCTCCTTTGTTAAATTATTCCACCTGCTGCACCATTGGTTCTTTGATATCATGCAAACAGAAGAAACTAAGTCCATTTGAAACAGGAGTGTTGCAAGTAAGAAGTAGCACTTTCAGGACACTTAAAACTAGTGGGAAGGGGACTTCCCAAGCCTCTATAAACAAATGTGATATTTCTAGTTAATAAATACCACATTTAATTATGTGTTTGCTTGTGCCATGGAAATAGAAAACTTTGGTTGCAGATTATCGCAGGCAGTCACTGGTTTCCTTTTTTTCCTTTCTCTTTTAGCAAACATCCTACTACATTACCACCTGACAGACCTACAGCATCACACTGATAAGTTCTCATATTCATTCTGTTGCTTACAACCACCACCAGCACAATTGTGCTACCTTGTTTTGCCAACTCCTCCTTCTGCACTCTCATTTAGATAGTCTTGCTTTCTTAGGCAGTAACCTCATGTTAGATAGTCTTGCTGCTATCGCGGTCTAAAAGACACGGTACACAAGGAAAAGGGGATGGGGAGGAGAGAGAAAAAAGCAACTTCATGAACCAGTTCTTCTTCTTGTAATTAGCAGTTGGGATGGAAACAGGTTCAAGTAGGCTCATGAAGGAGCTGCCAGTGGGTGACAGTTGGAGAGAGTCAAAGGAAGCTGGTCCTCTCAACAGAGGTGATGAAACAGCCCTGTTTCCCCTTCCCCTTCCTCGCTCTGATCAGTGGCCTGATGGAAGGTTGCCGTTAGGTGACAGAAGGTACCAGAGTCAAAAGGCTTAAATCAGCAATAGTCTGATTAACATCTTGGCATGCTAATCAACTGCAGCACAGGGAAATATACAAAATGGAAGCATCTTCTGACACAAGAGTGAGCCTGGCATGACTCTGCATCTTTTGGACCAGTTCCTGAAAAGACTTGGCAGCATACACAACTCTCATTTCACTTTAGTGCCCAACCCAGTTACTCAGCACCTTTTTGAATTTTGAAGAGTCATAATTTGAGAACTCTAAGCGAAAGCTGTGAAACTCGGGTCTTCTACCACGCCAAGTATTTATGCAAGTCCAGGCACTCCTGCTCTTCAACAGATTTCCTTTGTAGACTAAAAGACATATTACTTTTGAGAGGCACAGCTCCACAATGGATAAGCTGCAAGCAGGTTCAGGCAGAATGTGGTATGCACCTCATGCGGCAGATTACATCTCCCCATATGTCAGCCATGAGGCTGCCTTGTGACACTGGCATCATAATGTGGCTTACCTGCACCACCCACCTGCTTGCCTTGTGTATCCATGATGCCACCACATACCAGCCCACCTGCAAGAAATGGAGGGGTGTGCCACTGCTGTGATGGAAGCAACCAGGGGTGATCCATCAGAGCTGTTCGCTTTTAGTTAAACCAAGTTGCACTCTAGCATTTTGAAACAGACAGAAAAACATAGGAATATGCATTGTGCCAAATCAGACCATTTGTACATCTTGTGTTGCCTACACCAGGGGTGGGGAATTGGATCTGGCTTGCAGGGTGCCCATTTGTATATCCAGACAAAGCAAAACGAAAAGCAGACCCAGCTTGTAAAAATGAAACAACCTCTAAAACAAAGGAATAAATAAAGCAGCACTTATTTCTAAGGCTCAAGGTGTAGCCTAGGGAAAATCTTTAAAATAATATCAAAATTACACACACACACACACACACACACAGAGAGAGAGAGAGAGAGAGAGAGAGAGAGAGAGAGAGACTATTTTAAGTAGCAACCTAAACCTCACAGATACATAAACCACTACAGTAACTCATATGCAAGCCTCACTAGTCAGGTTTTATATATATATAATATATATAATATCCCATTGGCAGCAACTGACTGCAGAGGTAATTGGATTCAACTTATATAAAAGTTTTCACTCTGGATACTTCCTTGCAAATGAGTCACTATAGCAGTTTATGTATTTGGTGAGAATTGCTACTTAAAACACGGACACAGCATTTCCTGTAGGAATGAAGGCACTTGGGTGGGGAAGAATGCTGAGACAAGGCAATATCCTTTTCCCAGCAGAAGACCTACAATGTGATACGACGTGGATAGTACTGTGCAGTATGCAAACTACCTTCAGAAGCTCTTAGGTGACACATGTTCCTTGAATGCAGCCTGGGACGATGGCTTCTCTGTGTTGAAAGCACCTGTCACAGATGAAGCAGAGATGAGCTTGCATCCCATTTGACTTGATTTGAAACACACCATTTTTTACTGGAGGCAGTTAATAGATTGGATTGCAAGTTGTTCAGTGATAGAGACATTGAGGGGGGAACATGCATGTGTGGAACAGTCCTTAGGTCAAGTTAAAAAGTGACCCATGTCCTGGGTCTGCAAAAAGCAACTTTGGCTAGGATATACATTCAATTTATAAATGATTCAATTCTGCTTTCTACCATGCATTAACAACTTTCATAAGTGTTGCATTCCAGACTATGATGAAGCATTCTTAGCATCCTTTTGAAAATACTCTTGGTGAGATGTCAGCAGATGTCACACCAAGATGTCACACCAAGCTCTGATGATTACCCAGATCTGTTGTTTTTGATCTGTTGTGAAGACACTTGCAGCACAATCCTGTGTATATTTACTCAGAAATAAGCTCAACCGTGTGCAATGGAGTTTACTTCCAAGTACTTCCAATGAGTATGCAATCCTAAAGATGTTCAGAAGTGAGTTCTGTGTTCAATGGGACTTACCCCCATGTAAGTTTATTTAGGGTTACAGTCTTACAGAACAATCCTATTCATGTTGATTCAAAAGTAAGTCTCAATGTAAGCCTGTCACATGAGTGCACATATCATTCCAAGCTTAGGCTGCAGAATGATGCTCACTTCTATGGATGGAGGAAGAACCTTTGACCATGGCTATACTTACTCCCATATCAATGTGCTTTGGATGGGTCTGTTAACCATGAATTCACAAATCCTATGCTTGTCTGCTCAGAAGTACGACACATTGATTTTAGTGGGACTTTCTCCAAGTAAGTGTGCATGGGAAGACAGGACTGCACTGCAGCCTATCTGAGCATTCATCAAGTAGGGGTGGTAATGGTTGGAAGTAACATGTCAGAGGAAGCACCTCTTATAAGCCTTGTGAGCCCACTAAGGCCAGGGAGAATGGGACTAGTAGTGCTGGTGCCTCTTTGCCCTTTTCTTCCTCCCACCGACTCTCACTGAACTCCTGATCTAGCTCCGGGCCCATTTTGGGGGGCATGTTGGGGGGGGGAAGAGTGGACTTGAAATCCCAGGGATCTATGGTCTCTTCTGGTACCACTGATGGCACTCTAGCAGTGGTGGAGCTTCACTTTGCTGGTGGAAAATCTCCAGCCTCTAGAGCCCCCTCAAATGCCCCCCAGGGAGATCCCAGGATGGCTCCCTTAATAAGGAAATTCTCACCTAATGTTTTGTGGTTTATTACAGTGGTACCCCGCAAGACGAACGCCTCGCAAGACGGAAAACCCGCTAGACGAAAGGGTTTTCCGTTTTGGAGGCGCTTCGCAAAACGAATTTCCCTATGGGCTTGCTTCGCAAGACGAAAGCCCATAGGGAAATCTCTGGGACAGCGGGGAAGCGCAGCGCATTTAGAAGCGCTCGGGAAAGCAGCGCACTTCGCTGCTTTGCCCAGAGTGCTTTTAAATGCGGGCGGCTGGGAGGGAATCCCTTGGCCCCCCGCTGGACTTCCCGAAGCTCTTTTGAAGTCCAGCGGGGGTCCAAGGGATTCCCTCCCAGCCGCCCGCATTTAAAAGCACTCCGGGCAAAGCAGCGAAGTGCGCTGCTTTCCCCGGAGTGCTTTTAAACGTGGGCGGCTGGGAAGGAATCCCTTGGACCCCCGCCGGACTTCAAAAGAGCTTCGGGAAGTCCAGCGGGGGGCCAAGGGATTCCCTCCCAGCCGCCCGCCTTTAGAAGCGCTCGGGGGAACACCTGCCACCGCCGCCCCACTTCGGAAAGCTGTTCCGAAGTGGGGCGGGGGGGGGCGGGGACACCTGGCCCCGCCGCCCCACTTCGGAAAGCTGTTCCGAAGTGGGGCGGGGGGTGGGGACACCCGGCCCCATCCGCCCCACTTCGGAAAGCTGTTCCGAAGTGGGGCGGGGGGGGCGGGGACACCTGCCCCATCCGCCCCACTTCGGAAAGCTGTTCCGAAGTGGGGCGGGGGGCGGGGACACCTGGCCCCGCCGCCCCACTTCGGAAAGCTGTTCCAAAGTGGGGCGGGGGGGCGGGGACACCCAGCCCCGCCGCCCCACTTCGGAAAGCTGTTCCGAAGTGGGGCGGGGGGCGGGGACACCCGGCCCCATCCGCCCCACTTCGGAAAGCTGTTCCGAAGTGGGGCGGGGGGCGGGGACACCCGGCCCCGCCGCCCCACTTCGGAAAGCTGTTCCGAAGTGGGGCGGGGGGGCGGGGACACCCGGCCCCGCCGCCCCACTTCGGAAAGCTGTTCCGAAGTGGGGCGGGGGGGCGGGGACACCTGCCCCATCCGCCCCACTTCGGAAAGCTGTTCCGAAGTGGGGCGGGGGGCGGGAACACCTTCTGAAGGCGGGCAGGGGGCGAAAGTCTTTGTCCCCCCTGCCTGCCTTCCCAGGGGCTTTTAAATCGCCCCGGACAGCGGAGAAGTCCTCCGCTGTCCCAGGGTTTTTTAAAATGCTGGGGGTGGGAAGAAAAGCCCTTGTCCCCCCCCCCAGCCTTCAGAAGAGGTCCGGGGACAGACTGTCCCCGGACCTGGTCTGAAGGCGGTTTCCCTAGGAACGCATTAATTGATTTTCAATGCATTCCTATGGGAAACCGTGCATCGCAAGACGAAAAAACCGCAAGACGAAGAGAATTGCGGAACGAATTAATTTTGTCTTGCGAGGCACCACTGTATAGGGAAGGGGGAAAAGATATGTAACACATTTGTTGTGATGAACCAAATGTTTAACTATGAAGATGTAACTTAATTTCTCCCCTTTGGGCACTCACTCACACCTTAAATGCCAAATGTAAGGTAGCATGACTGCATTTCTGAAATGCCAGAACCCCTTCCCTTTTAAAAGACAGATGAAGGTAGACAAACCACAGGGTATTTATCACTTCATAATAACAGTAAATGGATCGTACTGTCAGCAAGTGTTCACTCCTAATTTCTTCATTGGTGATAATTGACTTAATGGAAACAAAGTGTTACCTTGAATAATTGAGAGCAGAATTATGCTAGAGATGGATGCTTACATTGCATTTTGTCTAGACCATGCAGTATTTAAATAAAAAGGGCAATTCATTTTTGTAGGCTTTCTATCCTAGGGCTTAGGACCTAAGCAATCTATTGTCTGTTACTGCTCCCTTGAGAGTAATTTACAGGTAATATATTTTGCTGTCATTAAATTAAACATCTTCCAGTACATGTCATTAAGTGTCTTGTCTACAGTTTCATCTCTATTAAACTATGCTAAATTAGTCTTCTTCTTTACTATTTATATTTGCAATTATTTGGAAAACATTGCCCCATGATGTCCAAATGTTCACTTTTAGCTTTAAATGTGCATAATGTATCAAAGGGTGCTTCTTAGAATCTAGGCAATCACTACATTTGAGTGGGAGGAATTCAACCGCACACCAGCAAATTCAGGTTCACGGTTCAACTTTAACCGTGTTCCTGCACAACTTGTCTCACCACCACTATTTATGATAATGAAATAAGACTATTTATGATAATGAACATGACAAGTGAATGTGCTGGAAATAGTGAGCTAATACACTTGAGACAACATCATATAGCCTCCTTGCAAACAAATTAGAATGAGTGTTCCGATAAATAGCTGACATCATCTAACTTTCCTGCAAGCTTTGTGTAGACAAATAAGGATGAATGCTCAGTAAACAGGTCGTCTGGAAACATCCTTAATTATGTCAGTCTTTCCAGTTCTACATCCTGTTCTGAACAAAGCGATATTGGTACCAACACATGACTTAAGAAAGGTAACGCACCGTTTCCAGAGACACTGAAATAAAATAGTTCAGCCTGGCTAATTCTTCTCATTCAAAATTCTTTCCAGTGATTCAAGATCCTTTTGGCATTAAATGGGCACAGTAGCTGTAACATTCAGCAAGAATGCAATTTGAGTTACCATTGGTGCTTTGTTTGCTGTTGTTCATGCTGTAATAGTAGAAGGCCCAAGGGATGCGAGTGGCGCTGTGGTTTAAACCACTGAGCCTCTTGGGCTTGCCGATCAGAAGGTTGGCAGTTCGAATCCGCACAACGGAGTGAGCTCCTGTTGCTCTGTCCCAGCTCCTGCCTACCTAGCAGTTCAAAAGCACACCAGTGCGAGTAGATAAATAGGTACCGCTGTGGCGGGAAGGTAAACGGCGTTTCCATGCACTCTGGTTTCCATCATGGTGTTCTATTGCACCAGAAGTGGTTTAGTCATGCTGGCCACATGACCTGGAAAGCTGTCTGTGGGGCTCCCTTGGCCTGAAAGTGAGATGAGCGCTGCAACTCCATAGTCGCCTTTGACTGGACGTAACCCTCCAGGGGTCCTTTACCTTTACCTTTTAGTAGAAGGGCCATTGATCTATTAAAGGGTGTTAGGCTGTAATCTGCATACTTACTGGGGTAAATCCCCTTGAACTCAATTGAGTCTTACTTTCAAGCAATGCATAGGATCGAAGCTGTTATTTGCTTAACTACTTGACATTTTAAATTGGTTTGGTCAGTCAGTTGATATAAATATGACTCTTTGTTTACTGGAGGTGGCAGATTATATTATAAAAATATCCATTCATTTTAGTACTATATACAATCAATTTACTAACTGCAATAGGTTTATTTTCCACTTTTCCACCATTAAAATCTTCAAGGCAGCTTCCAAACATGTTTGAGTAAATTGCTTCTTGTCTCAGTATAATGGGCTGAGATCTTCCACTCTAGAACAAAATATACACTCCTGTCCCTCACCCTGCAAATGGAGATGCTGAATCACTAACCAATAAATAACTGCTTATACCCCAGCTTTCGCTTTCAGATAAATTAGCAGAACCAGTGATTGTTCTGCATCATCTGGCATACTTTATGTTCTCTTGGCTTCCTGGATCCTTGCTTTTGACCCCAGTATGGCTTGTGACTTTGCTTTTGGATTTGGCCAATGGGCTTTGCCTAGGGAAAATTGTATAGAGTCCATTTGGCAGAGGTCCGACTGCTGCAACTACATGTATTTCTGGGATCACTCTCAAACGCTTCAACTTATTCCTGGCAGGTGACCCCAAGGGATGATGGTTAGTGATGACTGAAGCCAAGTGAGCAATCTGAAGTGAAGTTTAGAACATATTTGGAAATGTTCTAAAACAGACCCAGTAGGATGGAATTTCTCTTTTTCATCCAGTCAGGACTATTTGGCCAGTGTCAAGTTATCTGCTCAGTCCAATATCCCTATGGTCAATTCTGAAAAGACATTTTCCCTCCATTACAATACATAACATTTCCCAAGTATTTTCCTCCCTCAGTATAATTTGAAAGCACCCTGCTTCTTGTGCTCCAGCTCAAGAAGGAGATGGATTAAAGAGTGCTTTGGAGTGATTCCTTTGGAGGCAAAGGTGTTCGTTCCTCCAGGGGCATTAGACTATGCATATTTTGTGAAATGTCAGTGGGTCTGTGTTAACTGCTGGACCCAGCTGGTAAGGAAACACTAAGCTTTCCTGGGCTGGTAGTTGATAGAACACCCATGGATGGCAATAAAACTATAATTTGTTACTTAATAGCAGCCTCATAACCAGTGTTGCTTGGGAATTCTAAGAGACCCCAAAATTTGTGTAGTACTGTGCAGTTGTGACTTCTGGGACTAGTCCTACTGATTTCAAAACAGTGCCTTAAAATTCCCAAAATTATTCACTCCAGCCATATCCAAGATGCTTCTACCCAGTTTTCGATGCATGCACACACAAGGCCAAAACTGGTTTGATTCCACATCAGCAAATAGGTATGACTCACACAAAGGCAAGTGTGGTAATCGGTGGCCACGTTGTTGTTGTTGTTGTTGTTGTTGTTGTTGTTGTTTCAATTTATATAACATCCTTTATCAAAAGATCCCAGGGTGGTGTTCAACATTAAAAACACATTACAGAGCATCAATGATAAAACATAATAAAAACATAATAAAAGCATACTAACAGAAGTCCTGTCCCCCACACTTTCACATCAAGCTATACCTATCTAGGCAGGGAAAATAATAAGATTCTCTCTCAACCTGGTTTTGTATATGCATCATATTATTTTCTTCTCCACTCCCTCTTCAGATCATTTCCTCTATGTTGTTCTTATTATTCTGGTGGGGGTGGGGAATACCTGTGAGAAGTATTGTAAAGCTTTCTTTGTTTTTAACTCTCTGGTGACTCGTTCAGCCAACATACTGTCTGGGCTTAACTAACTCTTAATGGATTTCATGTTAATAATTAAGAGTGCTAAAATGTGTTATCACACACTGGGAGCAATGTGATTCTTTTGCTTCCCACAACAGAGAACTTCCTCCATCTAAAAGATCAAAAGCACTTCAATATATATGGAAATGAAAGCTATGGAATTATTATCTATAATTAATTTCCTTTTGTAATATGTCACTAAGTCAAGCCCTTTGCTCTGCTCCTATAAATTGCAGTTATCCACCATGCTAGGAATTAATGTAAAATATAGATCACTTACACATCTGGCTGGAAAGATAGATTGTTCCAGATGGCTTCAAATTTAAAGTTAGTTCTGCTGTATTATCAGCAGAGCTTAGCTTAGTTGAAGGGGGGGAGGTACAGTGGTACCTCAGGTTAAGAACTTAATTCATTCTGGAGGTCCGTTCTTAACCTGAAACTGTTCTTAACCTGAGGTACCACTTTAGCTAATGGGGCCTCCTGCTGCCGCCGCGCCGCCGGAGCACGATTTCTGTTCTCATCCTGAAGCAAAGTTCTTAACCCGAGGTACAATTTCTGGGTTAGCCGAGTCTGTAACCTGAAGCGTCTGTAACCTGAAGCGTATGTAACCCGATGTACCACTGTATTAGGAGACTGACAGTGGAATAAATACTATACGTGTCTTCCCAGTTGTATGTCCCATTGTGTTCAATAGTTCCACACAGTGCAGGCTACTCTGCTGGGGTTGGTAGTGGCTGGTAACATTTTGACTTGGCAGGGCTGCAATTTTTAACCTTGCTGCTTTCATCCCAATAGGACTTATACAGCACTTATTTAGGAAAGTGTGCAATTACACAACTTCAGTATATCCACCCACTGTTTAAATAGAACTCATTCAAAGCGTCCCTCCTTCTGCATCATATAATTTTTCATGTTTTCCTTCATTGAATTAGTTTTTAAATTGGGTACCAGTGGCATATATTTCCAGATTTCAAACTGCACTAAAAGCTGTTTTGTTACAAGCCCATTCTGGGATATTTTAATTATTGACCTGTTAAGTGAATAATTGATAGTGCACAAAGGTATCAGTGTAACAACTTTGGAAAGAGTTACACCTGTTTGCTCAGGACATGACGGGGTCAGGGTTTCTCTTGAGAATACATTGTTATGGTTGCCCCCCCCCCTTGTCTTGAATACTGTTGGGGTTTGGAACTTTCTGACCCGCATATTAGACAATTCCTGTCTTGAAACAAAGAAACACACACTTCTTCCTTTGCCACCCACATCAAACCAAACGTCAATCACCATCAACATCAACCCAAAGGAGAGGCTGCTCCGAATATTACAACTTCCTGCATGGAGATACAAAAGCAAACCAACCAAGCATGGATAGCTTGTAATGTCTGGAGAATGAAACGGCTGTTTTCCAGCTTCTGGTTAATGTAATGGGTTGCTCTTATGCATATCAGCTTCTGATCAGTGAATTTGTAGCAGGCAAATCTTGCTTGCATTGCACTGAAGATAGAGCATACAGGCGTACTATTACAAGAAGATTAATCTTTGGAAACATGCAAGCAGTTTTATTTATGTACTGAAAATGGTGGGGAGCAATGTATATTCTTGCCAATGGAACCTCAATGGAACCTCCTCTAATTGCATAGGAATATATCTGATCAGGAGAGACTGAGGGCCAGAGATGATGGAGTCACATCGCCTGCTTTCTTTTAACTTTTGCAAATAACATGCGGAGGTGGAGGTAGTGATGCCACAAGGCAATTTTAGACCCTGGATGCAATGCTTGACATGGCTCCCCCTTTAGATAGCTAGATGTATTCCTTCCTAGCTGATGTTGTCTTGTGTTATGAAGGATGTAATTACCATTTCTTTCGATGCCATTTCATGCTCCTACATTCCTGGTGTGTTGGGAGCAAATGAACAAGCAGTTTGCTAACCCTGTTGTTTTTTTTTAAAAAAAATATGATATTCTGAGTATGTGCAATTTGTCATTTTAAACTCACTTAACTCATAGCACCATTGTGAGTACAGGAATAAAATGGAATTTGCTTCTGCTAAGTACATTTACTTTGGAATATGCAGCATGTTTGTTGTTGGAAGTAAAAATAATAAAATGAGCACCTGTAAACATGTGCATACCTGGCTGCTTCCCCTGTGGCGAGAGTTTTTTTTAAAATGAGTGGGAAAAAGATGCTGTAGTGATGAATGTCAGCCTCAGTGGTCCCTTGCATGACCAGGTCAGTCAGTGCACAGAATGTGGGGGCCTGCTTGCTGCTTTCCCAATAAGCTGCCACTCTCTGGGTACTCATCTGAAGAGGAGCCTTGGTTTGGGACTCTGGACTTGGCCCTAAGGTCAAGATCTTGCCCTAGCTAGGTGGAAGAGTAATCCAGATCAGAAAAATGGTTGGGTGAGGGACAAATTTGCACACCTATTTTTTCCAACTTTTCATTGAGAAAATGGCACAGAGAAAAAAGAACTAAACTGTTGGGGCGCAGTCCTGATCTGAACCCTCCTCCACTGGCTGTTACTAGCAACACTTTTAAAGGAGTGGAGGTGCATTCACACATCTCCACTATCACCTTTGTTTGGGCCTTGAACAATACATGATCTCACTAGTTCAGGGTGGAGAGTAAGCTGCACACATTTCAGCTGGAACAAACTGGGGGAAGGGAAAGAGAGGTGCAAGTGAACAGTTCGTTATGCTAATGCTAGTTGCTAAGTGACCTTGATGAATTGTCACACAATGGAAAATAATTGTTTAGGTTAATGCAGCAAAGGCCAGATTCAAGCCCAGTGCCTTGCCATGCATTTATTCTAGTCAGGGAGCTGCTTATGTTATAGCTTTTCTGTTTTGTATTTACAATCATGTCTCTGTTGCCTGATATTGATCAGGTAATTGAACAAAGTTCATATCTTTTGCTTGGTGTGCAAAGAAAGTGTCAGGAATCTAAAAGCTGCTTGAAAGTTTGTACAGTGTACCCAGGGGCGCCGACTTATAAAAAATATTGGGGGGGCCCATACCGGGGTCCTGCCGCTGGTTCACTCGGGTAGCCGGGAGAACGCAGTTCGAGGTGGCGGTGTTGGGGAGAGACCCTCGCTCAGGGCGCCACTAGACTTGGCGGCCGGCGGCCTATCTGGGGGGTTTTGGAGCGTATTTCGGCGGAGCGATTGGGGAGGAGGGGGCTTGTTGCCGGATTCTTCAGCTGGGCCGGAGATCCGCTGCTGGGGGGTCCCTGGGCCGAGTTGTGAGCACGGCCTGCTGAAGGGAGATCCAGCCGATTGCGCGACGGGGACGGCCGGGGCTCTCCGGCTAGGGCGCGCGGCTGGCTGGCTGGCGAGGGAGCAGGTGGGGAGGAGGCGGGGGTCCTCACTCTCTTAGGAAACGCACCCGCGCGCCCGATTGCCACGAAGTCCAAAGGGTGCGTGTGTGGAATTAAAAAGCAAAAACGAGATACGGGCAGGGCAGGCAAAGAGTTTTCTGCAAGAGGATGGAGGGCAGGTTGAAGAGAAAATCACTCAGGATGAGACAGTCAAATCAGCCATGATAAAATGGGCTCAGGATATTGGGTATAACATCATGTTTGAGGACTGGGAAAGGTTATGGACCACCGGAATGAAATTCACGGCATGTAATGCCTTGAAGGAAAATATTATGAAAATGATTTATAGGTGGTACATGACCCCAGTCAAGCTTGCAAAAATATATCACCTGTCTGATAATAAATGTTGGAAATGTAAGGAGGCTGAAGGGACATTCTTTCACCTCTGGTGGACTTGTCCAAAAGTGAAGGCCTTCTGGGAAATGATCTATAATGAGTTAAAAAAGGTATTTAAGTATACCTTTCCCAAGAAACCAGAGGCCTTCCTCTTGGGCATTGTTGGCCAGAAAGTGTTAAAGAAGGATAGAACTTTCTTTATGTATGCAACTACAGCAGCAAGAATACTTATCGCAAAATATTGGAAGACACAAGATTTGCCCACACTGGAAGAGTGGCAGACGCAATTGATGGACTACATGGAACTGGCTGAAATGACTGGCAGAATCCGAGATTTGGGAGAAGAAACAACGGAAGAGGACTGGAAAAAATTTAAGGACTATTTACAAAAACAATATAAGTTGTATGAATGTTAAAAATTTACACGATTCGGAAACTATAGCTTCAGCAATTAGATTTGGGAAACAGGAAATTATATTTTAAGTAAGAAAAGGTCAAAATCTAAGGTAATACTATGTTTAATTTAAGATATAAGTAACTGATGAAAAGTATGTTAAATTTAGAGGTATAGTATTTGAAAAGTACAAAATAAGGTACGAAACAAGGTAATAATTTGCTGATATCTTTATTATAAAGAATGCAGGGTAAGGGAGATGCGAGGAAGTCCAGTTAGTTATATAAAAAATGTGTTGAATGGTTGGTTTTCTTTTCTTCTTTTTCTTTTTTTCTTTTTCTTGTTCTTTTACTTTTTTCTTCAGTGTATGTTTCTAACTTTGTATTTGAAAACTTAATAAAATATTTATAAAAAAAGAAGAAGAGAAAATCCTTTCGCTTTTCTGGGGCTCAGGGAAGTCTCAGAGCCGGAGGTTGGGGAAGGGACCCCCTTTGCTCTGCCCTCTTCTCCCATCTTAGATTTGCATGGGGGTCCCCGCCCGAGCTTGCCTGGCCACCGGGCCACACAAGGGCCGCGCTCTATGCGGCGCACCTTGCTAGCCGCGCAGCTGTCCTCCGCGGCTGCGGAGCGGCCCTGCGCCGGTGCCCAGCCCCTCTGGGCGCCCGCTGCGCTGCCAATGACAAGCGGGCGACGTCGCGGGCGGGGAAGGCGTCGCTTTCTTTCCCGATCCTGCATCCTCCCAGTCTTCCAGCCCTTTTTTGGGTTGGAAGCTCTTCTCGTTCGCCCTTCTCCTTTCTTCACCCTGCGCGCAATTTTCCTCCCTCGTCTCCCTCCCCATTTCTCCTTCCTTCCTGACTGACTGACTGACTGGCTGACGGGCTTGGGCTCGGGCTCAGGCTCGGGCTCGGGCTCCGGGTCGGGCTCGGGCTCCGGGTCGGGCTCAGGCTCGGGGTCGGGCTCCGGGTCGGGCTCAGGCTCAGGCTCGGGCTCGGGCAGCCACAGCGTCGGCGGTGTTGGCGATCGGCGGCGCGGGGGGATGGCCCTCCCGGGGGAGCCGGCGCTGCTCAATGGGGTTGCCAAGGAGACAGGCCGGCCGCCCCCCTCCCCTGGCCCGGCGTCCCCCGCCGCGCCGGTGCCCGTTATCGAGCTGGTGCGCGCCGGGCGCCCTATAAAAGCCGCGGACGCGCCCACCGCCGCCCGAGATTATTGGGGGGGCTGAGCCCCCCCAAACGAATTTTTGAGGGGGCTCGGGCCCCCTCAAGCCCCATGGAGTCGGCGCCTATGAGTGTACCAAAGCTTTGTAGAGTGATGATGGCAGATTTTGCACTGAGGCACCTGGAGAGAGAGAGAGAGAGAGAGGTGGATCTCGCAGGAACTTTGGAATTGCTTCTGGTCAGACAGCAATGCTTCTTTAGTGCATTTATTTACATCTGTTGAATGCAAAAACAGTTCTCCCATGTTTGGTGTATTGTAAATGCATACGATCTACGCATACACTGGGTTATTCTGGGCCACTGGGACTTGACTTTTGCGTGGTACATACAGTTGCTTTTTCATTTCGGATAATCTCTGATGGGAACGACACACGTAGGAACATAGGAAGCTGCCTTACTCTGAGTCAGACTATTTGTCCATCTATATCACTATTGTCTGCACTGACTGGCAGCAGCTCTCCAGGATTCCAAACTGGGTACATTGTACTCAGCCAGAATTAAATGGTAATAAGAGAAAAAGTTGTGTGTTTATTGCAAGATCTACATAAAAGCTTCACAATCTAAGTGCTTAGTTTCAGTGAGTGTTCTGTTCTTTTCATATGTTCTTAAGGATGGTAAGCTAAAACAGCAAAATATTATTTTTTTGTGACCGGTAGTATTGTGCTGTGCCTGTATCCATTCCCATATGTGATCAGTGCAAATGCTATATGTCAGAGATGGGTGACCTCCAGATGTTGCTAGACTGCAACTCCTACCCTCTATGACCATTGATCATGTGGGCTGGGGCTGATGGAGCCAACCAGCATCCTGGTGGGCCACAAGTCTCCCATCTCTGAGGTAGACTGTGGCTGCTTCCAGATGACCTGTTTGTTGAGCATTTACTCCGCTTTAACTGTGGGTGAGGTTAGAGAACATTGTGTCAAGCCACACTTTCCTGTCACTTTCATAATGGCAAAAGGCCTTAATCCAGGCATGGCCAAACTCGGCCATCCAGATGTTTTGGGACTACAATTCCCATCACCCCTGACCACTGGTCCTGTTAGCTATAAGAGTTGTAGTCCCAAAACATCTGGAGGGCCGAGTTTGGCCATGCCTAAAATCTTGTCACATTCTTGCATCCATGCAGACTATAACCTTCTTAAGGTAGGTACCTGAGAAGATAATAACATTAATTTTAAATAATTTTGCAGAAGTGCATTATTTTTAAGCTAAATCTGTTTACACTTTTACACCATATAAATGCTTCTCCCCTGTTCCCAGATCAACTGCATTCCTTTGGCCGCTGCCAAGTACTAATAGGCAAAACAGAAACAGTTAACATACTTGGACTGAAAGCTGTGATGCTCCTGGAGCTTCAGTAATATTCCAATTTCATTCCCCACCACCCGAAAATAACCGAGACTCATTTGAATGGTCCATTACTTCCAGAAAAAAAATATATGTGAAAGTCAACTCAAAGTTCAGTCACAGGTGCCTTTTGCAATCAAAACACAGAAGCAGCTGGACGTTTGTTTCCCTAATATTTTTAATGGCTGCTTTATAGTCATATGTTGCTTGACATTCAGATTGTGTACACATTACCATTCCAATGCGCTCCCACTGCTGGTGTCTGAAACCGAATACATGTGGTGTTACCCACAATCCATAAGTATCCTGTAGCTTCTTGAGAAATACTCCTGTTGGATGTTCTTTCCCTTGTACCAGCTTCCATTTGATTCAGATATGTAGGCCGTGGTTTTGTTGAGGCATGCATGTTTGAGACAGCCATTGCGCATGCACAGATGACAGCTTCAGCAGGGGAAGGGGGAACAAACCAGGTACTGAGCATAGAGTGAAGGCACCTCTGCCCCCTCTCTGTTGTGAACAGCAACGTTTATAGCCTGTTAGTGATGCGATGCTTTAGTTACAACTGCACATTGCATTAAATGTGGCTTTACAACCGGAACAAGAACATGGCATACCAGTTGTAGTCAGACTGTTTTTAGTCCTGTTAGGTGACTAACTGTGTTCAGCAAACTATAAGGGCCTTTTTCACTTGAGTCAAAAAGTATTCTGCCATGGAGGCTGAGGAGCTGGTTAGACAGCTTTCCCTTAATCTGTTCTACATATGTATTGACAATTCAACCCCAGGGAGTTATGAATAATCTGGAAAGGCACTTCTTCATAACAGGGGCCCATCAACAATAGTAAACAAGGCTGTTAATTTCCTGAGTTCCCTCCCAATTAATTCAGGAGGAGTGGGGCTGGCTGTTCGAAGTGATATCATCGTGCTTTAAACGTATAGTGTGAATGTGGACTAAGTAATACAGTACCCAGAGTAGACCCATTGAGATCCTTACATTACAAGTCAATTTATTTCATTGGGTCTACTCTAGGTATGACTTTGTAGGATATCACCTACAAAATTTATACTGTCATATTTCCATTGGGATATTTCAAATGATTTGTGCCTATTACATCTTCTGCATATATTGTGAAAGATACGTTTTTACTGTTTCTTCAAACATAATTGCATAAGCATCATGCACACACATGTGGTCCAATCCTATGCAGACATAGGTGTGTCTGTTGATTTCAATAGCTATTGGTGTTCTCAACTCTGTGTAGAATTAAGATATTGGTGTATATTTGTAACAAGTGAAGCAGCCCCAAGACTTTTGGTGAAACATCCCACCCATTTCTTCGAGTTGGCAGTCCTGCCTGAAGATCACAAATGATTTCAATCTGGTGATTGCTGAGAATACTTAGCTTCACCTGCCTGTGAGCTGGCTTTGCAAAGCTTGTTATGTTCCTCATTCCTGTCAGGTGTTTTTCCAGTTTCACTTGGGAGGTCTTGGCAGAGTTATTGCCTCTTGCTTTTCCCTGGTTCCTGCAACTCAAGTGTGACAGGGGAAGGGAAGCCAGATTGGTTCACTCTTCCATGGGGGTGAGCTGTAGCAATAGCAACACCTGATAACAAAGCTATTAACTGGACCTGTAAAAAGAGAAGATTTTTGAATCTGAAACTTTGCCAAAATAACTTAGGTAACTGTTTTGTCAAGCCATGCTAAACTTAACATGTTTTGCTACATACAGGTACAAAATAAGTGTATTTTGATAATGTTAGAAAAAGTACTATAATTGCATTTGCATTCCATTCTTTATCCAAGCAGCTTACTGTGAGATAACCTGCCTCATATAACCAACATACTTAAGTCTAATTAATGCATGAAGGGGTTAATACCATAGAGTAAGCTGTCCTGCCAAGCTTAGCTAAATCCACTTCCTCTCACCTTGGGAGGAACTAGGTTTGAGCTGGTTGTTCAACATGGCTCTCACCAGCCATCAAAGCCACTGGCAAGGGGCTGAGGCACTGTGGGCTCCTAGATCTTTTTTTTTTTTGGAACGGGCTGGGCCCCCTCAATGTTCAGAGGGCCCCCTGCACATGGCGTCAGGATGTGTTGTCATGTGTGGGCTCCCTCAATACTCCACAGAAGCTGGTGGCTTTGTTAGCAATTCTTGCTATACCAAAACTTTGGACACTGTAAGTCAGCTAAGTTTTACTGTCCATGCAACTTCTCTGAAACACAGGAATCTGACCTTCAAAGAGTTTGTAAGTAAACCATTTTTTAACTTACCAAATTGTTGTATTTTCCTATGCTGGGGAAGAGGGAAACTTTGGAAAGAAACCTTTTAAGGGAACGTTTTGGAACTCCCTTTAAATGGCATATTTTAAATATCTAATAGCCTATATTTCCATACTTTGTTGCATGTTTTGTGATTTGAAATCTCTGCTGGGGTTCTCTCACCAAAGAGTAATTCTCCCTATTCCCCCATCCAATAATTTTGGAAATTATAGTTCACAGAGCAACCTTAACAATTTTTTCCAGGATTCTTGGGGGGAGGGATATGTTTTCCATGTACTTCAAATGTATGGTGTGTACACGGTCCTAATGAGCTTCATAGGTGAACACTATGCAATCATAGGTGAACACTATGCAAAACGCATTGCTATAAATTTGTTAGTTTAGACAGGAGAGGGTTAATGGAGTCAGATGGGCTGCTGGAGAGACTTCCTTAATAATCAGCATTAAAGTTGCCAGGTGCCCCTTTTGTTAGGAGAATTACAGGTAAAAGGTTCACACAGGCTAGAAAACACCTGGAGACACCTCTGGATAGTGAGGGCCATTTTGACACAAACAAAAAAGCCCCCCCCCCCCTGCCAACCAGATTCCCAGCTGATGTTATCCAGGTCTCCATGTGTGCCTCTAAAGCATGGGTAGGCAAACTAAGGCCCGGGGCCAGATCCGGCCCAATCACCTTCTAAATCTGGCCCGTGGACGGTCCGGGAATCAGCGTGTTTTTACATGAGTAGAATGTGTGCTTTTATTTAAAATGCATCTCTGGGTTATTTGTGGGGCATAGGAATTCATTCACTTTTATTTTTTCCCCCAAAATAGTCCGGCCCCCCCCACAAGGTCTGAGGGACAGTGGACCGGCCCCCTGCTGAAAAAGTTTGCTGACCCCCTGCTCTAAAGGGAAGCCAAGGAAACAAGGTAAGAGTTGTGGGAGAGAGAGAATAACAGGAAGGGACAGAAGGTTTACTTTTAGCTCTGGAAAATGGCTTCAAGGGGGCAACCTATATCTGAAGATCTGATATGAATCAAGGGATTCTGCTCTTGGAGTTCTTAAACCAGTGCTGAGGAAACTGGCCCTCCAAATGTTGTGAAACTTCACCTCCCATCAGCTCCAGCCAGCATGGCCGCTGGTCACCACAATGGAAGTTTTAGTCCCACAACATCCAGAGGGACATAGGTTTCCCCATCACTGCTTTAAGCTGTTTGTCTTCACCTATGCTCAACACAGAATCATAGAATCTTAGAGTTGGAAAGGGACCCAAGGGCCACCTAGTTCAACCCCCTGCAATGCAGGAATTTCTATATTTAGGATTACAAAACTGAGTAAGTCTCCTGTGACTTTGAAAAGAAACCAAGCGTGGGGCCCCTGGAAGTTCCTCCCACTCATAGAAACAGGGCGAGTGTAACAGTACCTTACAAAATAAACATGATGGTTTAGGTGGCTATAAGGCTAAGCTGTGCATCGGGAAGGTCATGGTTCAGGAGGCATCCTTCCCGCTGCCTGCCATGACGTCACTAGCAATGCAAACAAACTTAGAAAAGAAGTGGAGTGGTTTTGGGAAGCTTGCTCACCATGGTCTTGTCAATCAAGCATGCCTAATGCACATCTTGAATGGTTCCGTTCTGTCTGGAGCATGTTGCCCAGGCATTCCGGTATTTTCTGCTTTACAGTCAGTTCCCCGCCCCTTTCTGTAGGCTCCGGTACACGCTCACAGCTGCACTGCTTTTCATGGTATTTTCAGGGCATCTCAGGGTTTCAAGAATCTGGCTGCATTCAGCAGCTTCTGATGCCGTTGTTGGCAGAGCTGAGAAAGCTCGGTCTTTTCCAAGTGCTTTGTTGCACGTTTAGGCAAACCAGTATCTCTCATCCGCAAGCCTTCTCCTGCTTCCCCAGTATGGGAATAAATACTGTATTTCTTTGCAGGTGTATTGCAGCACTGTGGAAACTTCTCTGCTAAGTATTATCATGATAGCTTGAGATCAGACTGCTGATCTTTTTGAAGCGTCTTTAAAATCCAAGCTGTTGGACTGAGCATAATTGCAAATTTGACTGTCAGTAGAGGAATATTGTGAATTTGTTCCCGGAACAGTTGCCAGTGTTGTACTAGATGCATTTCCTTATCCTGGGTGAAGCAAAAGACGTTCAACAGACAAAGACGGTTATGTGCAGGGAGGGGGTGTAATTTGGTAGCGTTCCAAGCAGACCTGAGTAATGTCAAAGGCATCTCATTAAACCGGATCTCAGAGGCAGGTTTGGCATCTCATTTCCATTCTTTTGGGTAAAATATTCTGCTCCAGGATCAAAGGATGTGCTTGTTTCTCTAACATATCTGTCTTTGGACAGTTGAGGTATAAGAGCTTCTGAAAAGAGGCTTATTGAGCCCCTTAAGCATGAAAAACCTGTTCACACTCCCAGGAAAGGAGAGTCTCCCTTGAGCAACAGTCTGCTATAAAGTGCTCTGGTGGCTGCCACTCAAAAAGGAAAAATGGGCTTCTACAACCCATCCTGGGTCAAAGCTGCTTGTGACGTTGACTTCTGGTGGCTCAGATTTTATCTTAGAATAAGCAAAATGAAGCAATAGAGGCGAGTGTTACAGGAAAACGAAATAAACATCAGAAACTCAAGTGCTTACCTGGACTGGTGTTTTATGGGTTTTTGGAACTGTTGTGGACAGTTGTTTTATCTTCCATATTTAAAAACTGCTTTTCCTCCAGGGAAGCATGCAAGGAATTGGTAGTGGATTGTGCCCAGACTTTTGAAACCACTTAGGTAACAGTCATGATAAAAGGATACTCTGGGAATGTAATATAAGGTGTAATAGTACAGCCCCTTAAGCAACAGAGTGAGCATACAGGGGCCCGTGTGGTGTAGTGGTTAGAGTGTCATACTAGCACCTGGGAGACCAGGGTTCTGTTCCCGACTTGATCATGAAGCTCACTGGGTGACCTTGGGCCAGTTGCTGCCTCTCAGCCTGACCTACCTCAAAGGGTTGTTGAGGATAAAGTGGAGTGAAGAGAACGAAGTATGCTACCTTGAGCTCCTTGGAGAAAAGGTGGAATGTAAATGTAAAAAACAAACTAATTAGTAAGTAAATGAATAACAGCTGCAGTATATGGTCAGTTATCTAAGATAATTAAGAACAGAAAGCCCAAGGGCCTTAGTGCATATTTTGTGCAAATATTTGAAATTTGGCCTTGGTGCCATTAAAAAAAATCAGCTTGAAAAAAAAATTAAAGGAGATAAACTATTAGGTAGAGTGAAGTTGCTATATCAGGTAGGAGATTTGGGAGGACATGAGGTGCTGGAGGACATAGCTATGGGTGCCACATGCTCTGCTCTGTGCCCCCTGCAGCCCTCAGGTCCAGTGGAGTTCTGTTCTGTCACCAGTGTTGTAATAAGATCCTACTGTCAATCTAATCCCCAGACATGGGAACCCAAGTGGCTGCTCTGCAAAGGATCGCTGGCATCCACCCACAATGTAATGTTCCTTGGTAAAATGCAACACTCCAGCCATCATTTCCTGTCTGTCCCGTTAGCCTCCCAATATCAGCCTAGGAAACTCCTTATCTAACTCCATTATTCTCATAATACAAGTAGCAATGGGGAAGATTGGGGGTGTGTGTGTCAGCAGCATTGGGACCGGTAGGGTAGAAAGCAGGGAGGCCAACAGTAGCTGGAGCCGGAGACAGTGAGGGGGGAAGCCAGGTAATTTAGTTTTGTCCCCATCTTCCCTGCTACAAGAGCAACACTGAGACTAAGAAGGAGAAAGCTGACAACCAGATACAGTAAATAAGCCATTGGGGGCTGGCAGAGGTGAGGCAGAGGTTGGTGGGACCATGGGAGAGCATTTAACACCTTGGTGTCTCATTCTCATCCTCACATTCCGCTGAAATGTCAGTGGAGCCTGGTGGAACCTAGACCTTGTGGGGCACCTGGGAAGTCCCGCTGCCGACACCGAGGCAGTCTCAGTCCTCTGCTCACTTCTCAATTACAGTGGTGCCTCGCAAGACGAAATTAATCCGTTCCGCGAGTCTCTTTGTCTTGTGGTTTTTTCGTCTTGCGAAGCACGGCTATTAGCGGCTTAGCGGCTATTAGCGGCTTAGCGGCTTTAAGAAAAAGGAAACAAACTCGCAAGAACTCGCAAGACGTTTCGTCTTGCGAAGCAAGCCCATAGGGAAATTCGTCTTGCGGAACGACTCAAAAAACGGAAAACTCTTTCGTCTTGCGCATTTTTCGTCTTGCGAGGCATTCGTCTTGCGAGGTACCACTGTATCGTATTTTTCGCTCTATAGGATGCACCCGACCATAGGACACACCTTGTTTTAGAGGGGGAGAACAAGAAAAAAATTTCTCCCCCTCTCTGCTCAGCGCCCCTTCAGCAAAGCGGCAGAAGAAACGGAGCCCCTACCATTTTTCCTCCCGCTTGGCTGAAGGGGCACTGCGCAGCTTTCCGTCTCTGCTGAAGCTAGGAGAGTCTTGCTCTCCCGGCTTCAGCAAAAGGAACCTGAAGCCTCCAGAGCGCAGCAGGACCTCCCGCTGTGTTCCGGAGGCTTCAGGCGGCTATCCCTGAAGCCTGGAGAGCGAGAGGGGTCGGTGCGCACTGACCCCTCTCGCTCTCCAGGCTTCAGCGAAAGCAACGCGAAGCCTCTGGAGTGTGGAGGGAGTGCTCCCTCTGCACTTCGGAGGCTTTGTGTTGCTATCGCTGAAGCCAAGGAGCCTGCATTCGCTCCATAGGACGCACACACATTTCCCCTTAATTTTTGGAGGGGGAAAAGTGCGTCCTATAGAGCGAAAAATACGGTAAATGCATAGCACTGTGTTTGTAGCACCACTTATGGCATACCTTGTTCAGTGGTGCTCTCTCAAGTCTGTAAAATAACAAAGGAATACTGCCAACTACTATGAGATTGGTTTGTAATAAAGATTCCTTCTGAACATAGCAATTACTATTATTTATTTAGATTGCATTCTATCTATTGACTAATAGAGACTGTCCAGTCTGATACCTGTACATAGATTTAAGAAGTCTGTAAGCACACAGGAGCTTACCTAGGAGTTGGTTAGGTTGGCCTCCACCAAGAGCACAGGCCTCGGGGTGGGGCAAAAATCATGCCTCTCCACACCGATACATCTCCTTGCCAACGGTGCAAGGGACAGGGAGGGGGCAGCGCTGGTACAGCTCCTTGCCAAGGGCGCCCAGGTACGCTTCTGTAAGCACACAATGAAGTACATGTGGTACCCATGAGTAAACAGTCAAGGGCCAGTTTGAGCTGGACTATGTGCTGCTATGGTTCTTGGAAATGTTGTTTTTAAGAGAACTGGAACTTAACTAAAATTGTCCAGCTGGTTAACTTTGAGGAAACAGTCTCTGAAGCCTTAATAGTAGATAAGATGTGGGAGATCAGTGAATTGATCTTGTGACATTCTCTTAAAACACAAACCAACCAGGTGTGTTTTCATGTGTGTGTGTGTGTTCTGGAAAACAGGTTCAGGACTTTAACTTTCCCCCCATTTACCATTTCACCAACCTAAATCAAGTCCCTAAGTTCTTGGGGAAATATCACCTCATTACTAAAATTATGTTGGTGGCTCCTTTTAGAATGTTGTTAGCTATTCACTGAAACTCCCTCCCACCACTCTAGCCCAGAGCTTTCTCAACTGTGCGTTGTGACACAATAGTGTGTTGGCTGCAGTGTGTAGGTGTGTCACGCAGACACTCCCCGTGCTCCTGCTTGCTTTGCTATGTAACTGCAGTTCAACAGAAGCAGACATTTTATATGATTGAAAGTCAAGACAATTATTTCCACTCTCCAGCAAACAGAAAATAAAAAATAGTTGCCCCTGACAAAGGGCCCCAGTATTGCTTCATGAATGGCTTCCTACTGTGCGCTGATGAAGTCCTTTCTTGTTCTGGTTTGATAATAATTACCGTAAGTCCTACCTGGCTGGCCACTGTAGGAGAGAGTGTATGGGACAGCAAGGCAAAGTACGTCCTTTTATTTTCCTTAATTATATTTTTATTTCCATTCATAGAAAAACAGGATATACAACAGTAATACCAGGAAGAACAGGCAGGCAGGCAGGCAGGAAGAAGGCAGCAAGGAAGTGTGTGACCCATACAGTTTCTTTCAGGTCAAGGTTGGAATATGTTCTCCTGCTCTACGCATCCCGTACTTTGTTTATGGCTAAATATTATTATTATTATAATCCATCAGATTTCACTAAGCACTAAGTGTTCCTACAAATGGCAATCCATTAATGGAATTTCTAAGGTCAAACGAGCAAGGGTGGAGCTTTTAAAAAAAGTGGTATTCAACAGTTTCGCTCAGAGTAGACCCATTGAAATTAATAGACCTACCTTGGTAAAGCCCTTATTCAGTGTGTCTGAGTAAAACTAAGTTGCATACCACCCAGTATCTGTAGTTTAATGATAGTCATACCTCGGGTTACAGCCGCTTCAGGTTGCGTTTTTTTGGGTTGCAGACCGCCGAAACCCGGAAGTACCGGAACGGGTTACTTCCAGGTTTCGGCGGTCGTGCATGCGCAGAAGCACTAAATCACGCTTTGCGCATGCACAGAAGCACCGAATC
Source organism: Podarcis liolepis (assembly GCF_965112155.1). NCBI lineage: Eukaryota > Metazoa > Chordata > Lepidosauria > Squamata > Lacertidae > Podarcis > Podarcis liolepis. Next base: position 51,618,739 of record NC_139557.1, on the reverse strand, counting down.
GCAACCCGCACATTTGCAGATGTGGGTTGCGAACACTGTGGGTTGCGAATGTGCATCCCGCACAGATCACGTTTGCAACCCGAGCATCCACTGTACTTTGCTTTTCTTTTTAAATAAAAAAAATGATGAGAAACTTAAGCTGTAACTGGAAGCAGAATATAAATGGGAGAGAGAAAGAGGGGCTTTATATAAAAGGTTGCTGGGAGGTAGATCTCTGGGTGATTTGAAAGGAATAATTAGGGAAGGGGGTCGACAACCAGGAGTGGATGTTTTTGTGGAAGGACAATTCACACCCCGGCCAGCACCTCTTTAATCTTCTACCCTCGGGCAGGAAATATAGAAGTATAATCAGTCGTACCAACAGGCTAAAAAACAGTTTCTATCCGTGGGCTGTTAGGCTGCTGAACGGAAAATAATATAGTGCAACTGACTTTTGGGGTTGGTGACTTGTGCGACAAGCACACAGAGTGCAATGGGATTGAGTGTTTGTGTGTGGGGGAGGGAAGGTTGTACATGGACAATAAAAGTATGATGATGATGATGAACTTGAATCTGGAATCAGTCCCAAATCCTGGGCTGCACATGTGCTCAGAGGCACCATGTTTCTCAGTTCTGAGTGTATGCTTGCCTACCTGATCCCAGTGGTGGACCTTGGGTCTCAAATTTCACCAGTGCCCTTTGCGATGCCAAAATTCCATGCCCCCCCCCGCCTCTCTTGCTCCTTTCTGAATCATAGTTGCAGTGTCCCCTGTGGCATCCTTGAGTCTTCATAACCACTGTGACAGAACTGGTTGGTTGCGCTCCCCTAAATCCACCTCTGCTGATCCATTCTATGATTCTTTTTCACCTGGCTCTTGTTGATGGATCTCAGGAGTAGTAGATACTACAGGTCTGAAATCTGCCCACCCCCATTTTATATCCCTTTCTCCTCATGCCATTCCCCTCCCTCATGACTGAAAGTGCCTCTAACAAGCTTCTTTAAGACACAGATGGGGAAACTGTGGTCCTTAAGGTGTTGCTGGCTCTCATCTGCCACCTGGTCCAGCCAGCATCGCCAATAGGACATGAATGATTGGAGTTGTAGTCCGGCAGCATAGAGAACCATCAGTCCCTTGGCCTTGGCCCTGGGGTAAATGTGTGGGTACCTTTTGAAGCACGGCTGGTTGCTTAGTAAAAGAGTGGCAATTGTTTTGATCCCTATCCAAGGTTTCCCAGAGATTTGTCTTCTCAATTAATATTTTCTAGTAGCCACTATCTTGGGGGAGAGATTTGTCAAAGGCTGCTAAGCAACTATGGAACCTCTGTGACAAAAGGTAGCACACCAGGGGCTAAGTGCAAACATTAAGCAAGGCCAACTCTGTTCAAGTGTTCCTAAAGGACTTCCATCCAGCTGAATGCACTAGGACGGGTCAGCAAACTTTTTCAGCAGGGGGCCAGTCCACTGTCCCTCAGACCTTGTGGGGGGCCGGACTATATTTTTTTTGCGGGGGAAATGAACAAATTCCTATGCCCCACAAATAAACCAGAGATGCATATTAAATAAAATGACACATTCTACTCATGTAAAAACATGCTGATTCCTGGACCGTCCTCGGGCCAGATTTAGAAGGTGATTGGGCTGGATCCGGCCCCCAGGCCTGTTTGCCTACCCATGCACTAGGAGATAAGAGAGAACTGTAGATCTGTGGTCGGATCATTCTTACTAACTTCTCTGTTCATGGCCTATTTATCCATCTCTTCTAAGCCCTCTAAATAAATGCTAAACGGCAGCAGTGGCAGTACATGGAAATAAAAAACATTGGTATGTTTGGGGTTTGGTAACTGGTGCTGCTGTAAGTAGAACAACTGTGCTACTTTGGTGGTTGTGGAGTGTAGGCTGATGAGTATTAATTAAGAGACCAGCAATGTGCAACTTTGTATTGCTACTAGCCATGATAGCTATGCTTTGCCTCGAGCCGGCAGCAGTATGCTTCTGAATACCAGTTGCTGGAAACCACAGGAGGGGTGACGGCTTGGGTCCTGCTAGCAGGTCCCCCCCCCACCCCGGCATCCAGGTGGCCAATGTGAGAACAGGAGGCTGGATTAGGTGGGTTATTGTCTGTGGTCAGGGCTGTGGACAGGGACTTGGGCTCTTTATTCATGCACAGAGTCTACTTCACACCGATAAATTAAAGGGGGGGAGGGAGAGGAAAACACAAATGCTTACATGGAAGAGGCCATGGGAATTGTTTTCAAAATACTATATGAAAATAAAAGGCTCTAAATTGTTTGGCTACCTGCCAGGCTGTCTTGGCAACTGAAAATTATATTGCCGAGAACCTAGCAAAGAATCACTATGCCAGAATAACAACAAAACAGATTGTCTGGGTCATTATGAAAGTAAGCAAAAGAGCCCCACTACTTTATTGTAATGTTAATTTATCCAGAAATGGTTAACAACATTGGCCTGTGCCATGATGAGAAATAGTGTTTGAAGGGCAATCTCCCCCATGCTTTTGTAAAACGAAATTGAAATATGTAGAGTATTTCATTAGCACATCTACTCTGAAAAGTGCTGGGCTGCATGGAAATGTGACATTTGCTTAATAAGTTTGCTCAGTGAAACCCACAGGTGACGGTTTAATGAACTGTGGGAGAATGGCAGGAAAAAGGGAATTCTGCACACCTCTGTGAGATAAGCTTGTAGATTGCTATGGTTACAGACGTCTAAATCTCCATTCCCTGACAGCAGCATATCCGTTTACAGCAGCCAGAGCCATTTTTCTTCCTGTTTCTGAAAGGCATCTAAAGTATTCATGGCCTATTGGTGAATCTTGCCTCTGAAAAACAGGTTTGCTCATTTAGGGCAGGAAATAAAATGAAAAGGTGGGGGAGGAGTGGGAGGAGGAAGGAAAACACTCCATTTTTATAGTGACAAAATAGAAAAGTACTAGATCAAATGCAGCTTTCCTGTTTTGATATTCTCACTTGGCTAAACGAAAATATTCATCCTTCTTCACAGAATGCAAACTGAACAATTGCTTATCTCAAAATGTCTGCTTGAAAGGCTTGCCTTAAAATAAAATTTTAAAACCCATGCTCCAAAGACTTTGGAACTTCATAGTACTCTTTCGAATTTCCAAGGACCTCCATAGAATTGCAAAATGTTACACTTGGATGCAGCTCCTTGATATTTTTTTATGTCTTAGGATATTTTATTCCTAAAGTCCAGACTTTCTGACAGATGTTAATGTTGCACCTTTTATTTGTTATATTTTGTGTGCCTTTATTGTTGTATTCTTTGCATATGAATACATTTTTATTGGGTGGCATTTACATTCTGGCAAGCCATCCTGAATGTTGCATGGATGGAATAATTTCTGTGATTGTATGATTAACTACAGCTGACCCATGGTTAGTGAACCTTCGCAAAATTACAGGGTGGTATTCACTAAGTCCTACTCAGAGTAGACTCTTCAGTGAATTAGGCACTTGATGGTCCTTATCTAATTCTTCTGTGTCCTTAACCTTGTTAAATACTTTAGGCAGAGAGGCTAGTAAAGGCATAACACAATGTTGACATTTACCTAGAGTTAAGGAAGTGGCCCATACTACTTCCTCTCCCAATTTAACCTCCGTTGTTGTAGAGCAATTCCTCCTATTTTCTCCATGGTGGTATGGAATTACGGTTGAATGACTGCAACCCCACTCAACACAAACTGGGAGACTTTCTGAACTTGACTTTGGAAACCATAGTTCCCAGGTTTCAAAAATTGTTCAGAGTGCCTTTGTGTGGGTGTTAACAAGGTTTGTGCTAATATTGATCAGATTCAGAAGGGACAAATGGCTACATTAACGTATAGGAAGTCAGTTGGAAGATATAGTTCTGGGAGCAGCTTCCTTACCTGCTGAGTGTATTATGCTATGACCAGATTAGCCCATCTTCTCAAGAGCACCATACTAGTGAATTTCATGGTGGGCTGATCCGCTCATATTCAACCAAATCTCTTTTTGGAATAATACAAGCAAATAGCATTTAGGAGACTGCATATCATACGTTGTGCTTAGGAAGCAACTACTGTGAACAAAATGTAATACAATGCTATCTTACAAAGCATGCATGTGTAAATCATATCCTTTTCATATCGGTAATCCAGTTGCCAGTCAACCACTTGTGTATATTTTGTGGGTGAACACCCTAATTTACATGTTAGACAATTAATAAATTATTCCTGCCCTGTGCTTGAAAATTGGTTTTTCATTACAAAATGAAATACCTGAAAAGGCCCTCTGAGTTTATCTGTTTCCAGAGTTGAACTGACAACTAGTACAAAATGGGATGCTGTCTTTATGAAGACTGCTAGCTCAATAGGTAGATACGATAAAGGGTTCATCATAATCTTTTATTCATGAACCAACCCAATAAACTCTGTGTCTTGAGTTGGTTCACCTGCAGTTACTACATACAGCAGCAGCCTCCATACTTTCTGCAATAATCTTTCCCATCAACCATTCCCCCCCCCCCAAAAAATATTGGGAGCCCACTCTTTGACTTTCATGCCAATCTGGAAGACATAAACTTTGCATGCAGTGATGCAGTGCTAGCTGGTTAGAAAGTTCTTGCACAGAATTGAATAGGGAGCATGTGGTTCTCTTTCCTTCCAGGAGTTTTGCTGGTTTACAACAACAGTTTCAAAGAAAGGGGCAACTGTCTCTGCTGCAGTTGCATCCCTGCCATAAAACTAAGTCAGATGGAAGAGACAAAACTGATTCCATAAACAATTAACAGGATTCCTTATCAGGTATCAGGATTCCTATATCAGACTGGATAGCTGCACATACTTCGTAAGAAAATTTCAGCCTGATCCTAATAATTTATACTTTGAAATAAATTTAACAGAAATCAATGGGATGTGCATCCACAGTGCTTTAGAGACTTGCGGCACAGAGAGATTGCTTTGTTCCATTTTTATTTGCTGAACTTCATAATTGGTGTTAACTCCTCTTCAGTAAGATGAAATTATGAAGACCTAAAGTTTTCCTTATTAATGGCTGGGCTTTGTATACACAGTTCTTACACATGTGACAGTACTACTCAGGGCGATTCATTTTCAGATGGGAAGCAAACACCATTTTATCACACTGTAATAACTTGTTTTGCCTTGAGTTTGATCAAGATTCCTAGAAGAAGAAACAAATTTTTCAACATGCTAGTAATTTTATCACATTATTTTTGGCCAGAACTGAGCTTGGGCTAAATCAAATGGCAATTGGAAGCCGATTATAAACCAGGTCTGTATTAAAAGCTTCTTCACAATCTTTTTTCCCACTGCAAAGTTGAACCCATCATGAAAAAAATGCTGACTTCTCCTGGTGAGAGACAGTGTCAAGATGATTCATCATCCCTTGTAGCTCTAAGACAGGGAACTGCACTTGCTTTTCAAACCATTTGGCAACTGTGAGAAGCTGTTCTTCGTGGAATGCGCGGCCAATAAACTGCAGCCCAATTGGTAAGCCTGTCTCTGAAAGTGCAGAAGGAACATTTACAGCCGGTAGCCCTGAAAGACAAAATAGATAATTATTTACATCGTTTGATCGAATCACACACTAAGTAAAGGGTAAAGGGACCCCTGACCAGTCATGACCGACTCTGGGGTTGCGGCGCTCATCTCGCTTTATTGGCCAAGGGAGCCGGCGTACAGCTTCCGGGTCATGTGGCCAGCATGATGAAGCCGCTTCTGGTGAACCAGAGCAGCGCACGGAAACACCGTTTATCTTCCTGCCGGAGCGGTACCTATTTATCTACTTGCACTTTGACGTGCTTTTGAACTGCTAGGTTGGCAGGAGCAGGGACCGAGCAACAGGAGCTCACCCCATCTGGTAAAACAAAAACCAATACACAAGGCATTAATTTGGCATTATTGCTTCTCCTAGCAGCAATATTGCCAGAGGCAGTGGAAGACAGGAGTGCCTGGCGTGCTCTGGTCCATGGGGTCACGAAGAGTCGGAAACGACTAAACAAGCAGCAATATGCTAAACATATTTCTTTCTCATCCACCCTCAATGGGGAGAATGCACAGCTATAAGAGGAGAAAGCACATTTTCACTGTCCCATTCTGTAACTAAGGACAAGGCATACACATCTTCCATTTCTAATAGGCTCTTTTTTCCAGACTACCTCCAAAAGCATCCAAGATAGACTCGGCCACATGGATTGGGCTTCTTGAGCAGTTATCCAGGCAGCAAGATTAATGAACCTTTTCGCCTCCACTTTAGGAGTGCAGTAGAATCATAGAATTGTAGAGTTGGAAGGGACCCCAAGGCTCATCTAGTCTGACCCCCCTGCAATGCAGGAATCTCAACACCCATGGCATATACCTACCCAACCTCTGCTTAAAAGCCTCCAATGAGTAGAATTGCCTCCCCTTTGTTTGCTTTTTTTTTTTATTGGGGCATCCACACAATGCTGTCATTCAGTCATTGTCTTTTCCCTGTAGTCCTTCTGCCTTTTCCCAAACAATATAGTCTGACTTTTTTTTCAGAGCAGCACAATCTACACCTATGTAGGTAGCCTTAGAGCTATTCTTCTTTTAAGAGAGTGGTTTTGTTATATGCAGTGACATACCAGGGCAGGTCAATCCATCATAGCTCGGCACACATTTACCTTAGCCTTTCTAACAGGTGCTTTTATTGACCTATATATTATTTTAAATAATTAGTGCAGAGACACTTTTCTTGCTATTTTTTTAAAATTAAAATAGTGAAATGCCACGAAAGCACATTATTATGCTGTAACATTATAATGCTATTTTTTATTTTATTTAAAAATGATATGGGGGGAGAAACCTTTCCTATAATAGTGGTGATCAGTACAGGTTTCCCCCCAATCATTTTTGCATACTGCTGGGAAGCCTTCAGGAATGCTGCACAAAGATGATGTCTTTCTGGGAATGGCAAATTCAAGAAGCAAAAACTAAGATTAGAATAAGTATTTGAACCACTCAGATGTTCTCACCAGCCATGTTGGCAGCCTGAGTAAAAATATCATCCTGGGTGCTGCGGGTTCTGTTATCCTCTTTGATGAATTCCACATATGGTACAGTGTGGCTCATAGTTGTTGGAGTGAGCAAAATATCAACACCAGAATGGAAGACTTTTGCAAAATCAGTGGCAATGAGTCTTCTCACTTTCTGGGCTTTGATGAAGTAATTCTCATAGTTCCTAGAGGGGAAAACACATTTTGTGAGAACTAGCAACAGGACATTGAGTCTTTTAGCCAATTGCAGCATTTGGATGTGTGTGCAAAAATTGCAAACAAGATGTTATCTTTTCTCCCTGAGTCTACAGTTAAGAAAACCAATTAAGTCAAAGCATTGTGACACTTGCCTCAGTTGTTCAGATAAGAGGACTATCTGACTTCAGTGCTTAGCTACTCTTAGAAATGAAGAGGACAGCTGTACCTTGGTTAACGAACAACTTGCGAGTCAAATGTTTTGGCTCCCAAACGCCACAAACCCGGAAGTGAGTGTTCCGATTTGCGAATGTTCTTTGGAACCTGAATGTCTGGTGCAGCTTCCGATTGGCTGCAGGAACTTCCTACAGCCAATCGGAAGCCACGCCTTAGTTTCCGAACATTTTGGAAGTCGAACGGACTTCCGGAACGGATTCCATTTGACTTCTGAGGTACGATTGTATTGCTAATGTTTAAAATCTTGACAAATGAGAAAAGGGTAATTTAACCAAACAAACGGCTGCATAGTAACAGTTTAGTGAACGTGGGGTAGTGCAATACTGGACCTCAAATTCAAGTACTGGGTGTCTCTCAGCTGTCTTTTCAAATGTGCTATGCAGCTACTGCTTGTGGCTTTTTTCTCCCTCACCTTCTGGATTATCAGAAGGTTGGATTAAAGCCATCTGCCTCAACATACCTATCTTTACATAGCTAGAGAGAGCCATTCATGTTGCTGATCCTAGTCTTATAGTAGGCCTTTTAGAATGCTTTTCTGCCCTCTTGCATTTCAATGAGACTAGGGTGGAAATGATGATCACAGTTATTAAGCAAGAGAGTACATCCGATTTTACTGACATATATATATGTAAAGGACCCCTGGACAATTAAGTCCAGTCAAAGGCGACTATGGGGTTGTGGCGCTCATCTTGCTTTCAGGCCGAGGAGCCAGCATTTGTCCACAGACAGCTTTCCGGGTCATGTGGCCAGCATGACTAAACCGCTTCTGGCTCAACGAAACACCATGATGGATATCATGGGCTAAAGAGTTGCATAATTACAGTCTTAAGACATGTGAGACATGTTAACTCTCAGTCCATCAGGACTTGCTTCTAAGTATGCCTGCATATTTAGGAACACAGCATCATTCATTTAGATCGGCGGCTCACACGATCCTAAACTGCATAATCTTAAGCACCTATCATTAACTCCAGCGTGTATGGCAGTAACAGTTGCCGAAGTGTTGTGATATTATACAGTAATAGCAGGTGGTGCACTCTAAGAGCAAGACACAAAAGGATGGAAGAGTTGAACTAGGGTTAAAATATTTGGCAAAATGCCCTTCTTTACTGCAAAGCAGTTTGGCAACAGGCTATCCAGAAAATTTGTAATTTCTTTTTTTCTTGAAGGTTTTCAAAACAAGATTGGTATGGTATGATGAGCTGACATGGGCCCCAATCTGAATAGCTTTAGCTATTGCTTTGAGTTTCTTCCTTCCGTCTAAGCACACATTGGGCATCTTAACTCAAATTGGGATTTCTCTTTGGTCATTCCTTCCACCTAACTCACACCTGCCTTTAATTCCACCTGGTTGCTCAGAGCTTGCACATTTTATTGTCACCACCAATCTCCTCCGAACATGTGCATAGGGTCATCTCACTTTATTCTTGTAAATGTCCTGTGGAGTAAGCTAAGCTGACAGACAGCCACTAGCCCAAAGCCATCCAGGGACCATCATGGCTGAACTGGAATCTGACCAGGTCTTGCCAATCTATCCAGTGCATCACACTAGCACAGGGTAGCACAAATTGTGCTTATAAGGCCTGCTTTGCAAATGCCCCATGATCTTAAGAAACATCTAGAACATTTAACCATCTGAAGGTATTAGACTTGACACTGTTTCCTCCTCTGGGCTTCTGGCTGCCCACTGTTCACATCTGCTTCTTTGGTCAGCTCTTTTACCTCAGTTGGCCAGGATACTGTTTTATAGTAAGAACAAAATAGCTTTCTTGGGAATTTAACTCAACTGTCTGGGTTGCTTCCATGAAGTCATTCAAATGGACCTGCAAGAGGGTGAGTCATCTATGATAGTTCCCGCCTTTGCTGACATTTGTACCCAGGTTTCTCTAATCCAAATAAAACACGAGACCAAGGGGAAAAAGGCTTTATAGTTAACATGTGCACAAAAAGTTGAAGTTTTCACTTCTGATTATTTAAAATAAGCTCCTGGTTAAGAGGGTACATAGGAGAGAATAGAAAACAAGAAAACGCTTAGTAGATTGCACATAATTTTAGGAAATAGTGTTTTGCTGTATATTACAGCTATAGCAGCATCAGCAATAATAATATTGTCTTAACTGCATGGAAAAATCTGTCCACATGAGTAATTTCACCCTTAACTGAACCACAAATAAAATGCTAGTTTTGTAAATTTGAGCTTTCAAATGTGCTGAACTTACTGTTTTAGCAAGAAGTAGTTTCCTGATAGAATTCTTCCCCTTACAACATCATTAAAGCCTTCCCGGCGCGTGGCTGCATACAAGGCTTCGGTGGACTTGTCAGTGCTGCTGCGGTGCCCTAAAATTAAAAGTCATCAGTGATTTGGAAATGCATCTTAAACCATTCAAAGTCACCTCATGAATAAACAATAGAAATCACTGTGCTGTACAAATATATCCGAGGTTTATTTGCTGCTGTTGCACACAGCTAAATGTCAGGTGCTGTTTATTCATGGGCCAGGAAGCTAAACAAATCACATGGGTTTCAGCAGCAACAGCCACCACAAGTAGCTATTTGACTTGGGACAAGTTGAATGGTCTTGGTTAAACATTTTTAGCATGAAGAGGGATAACTGGGAGGCCTTAAATGCTGCCTCACCCCCCAAAAAAACTTCCAGAATTTTACATTGTTTGTACCAATTTTCTTGCTGCTCACTGCCCCTCGGAGCAGCTGCTTTAGTGCCAGGTTTTTGTTCACTCCTCCCCGCAACTTTCCTTCCTCACACGTTCCCTGAATATCAGGGATCATGTTGCGAACACGGCAGCATTATGCCACAAAACAGCCAGTTAGATTTGGCACTGTCTCATTAGATCCTCTGAGGGCCAATAAAGCCAATTTGGAATGAAAGCAAACTTTCCTTTATAAAATTGTCCTCATTCTGGAAGGGCGTGTGCAATGGGGCTGCGCTTGAGCACATGGCAGGAAAGCAAAGGGCGTGGAGCTGCTATTGCAGCCACCGCTTGCCCATCGCCTAAGTCAGGAATGTGGACCTTGAGGACTGCCAGATGTTGCTGGACTACAATTCCCATCATCCCTGCTCAGCAGTCATGCTAGCTTTGGCTGATAGGAACTGGAGTTCTACAACTTGGAAGGTTCTCCTTTCCTGACCTGGACCATACAGGTGCTTCTTTTCCTGCAGCTTCACCCTTAGAGCTCCTACTATTGTTAATCTGAGCGAGCAGTTTACTCCCTCTTTGGAACCTCCTTCAAAACTTCTGAAAGTGGAAGCCTCTTTTCAGATTGGTGAATGGGACTGTGAAGTTCTGTTTCAACCCAGCCCTAAGGCAGACATTTTCAATCTAGCAAGAATAATACAGAGTACGTCAAGGGTACTTATGCCCTGTCAGGGGGTTCATCTGATAATATCCAATAATTCATATTGATTTAGAATATATTATCTAAGATTTGGAAAGGACACAATGAAGTGGCTGCAGATTTCAGCAGGCTTATATGTTTCACAATATATTTTGACACAAACGTTTTGAAAAAGGGCCAGGACTTGTTCAGCTTTGTTATTCTTTTCCTGATAAAAATGCTGGGAACAGGCATTTGAGAGTCAATGTGTTGAAGTACAATATTTCAACTGACTTGGCACTTAAAAAGTACACTGGAAAGTACAGGGAGCGTGATACCGAACAGGAGCCATTGTCTTAGAGCAGGAAGTGCGGAGGTATTTCAATAACATTGTATTCCCTCATCAGTTGACCCTGAGTGCAGAAGAACAATTGAGCTGAACAATGCATGTACTTTGTCCTGCAGAGCACTCTTCCAAGGACACAGCTGAGACAACACTTCTGTCATAATAAAAACATGCTCACAGAAATACCGGTAATACAGAAAGTTTGGCCACCAGCAGACCTCACTGCAACTAATAAGAGACTTTCCTCAGTGCTAAAAAGGCTTTGGCAGAGACATAATCTTTCTGTAATTAAAAATCACATCAGATATGCTGGTTCATATTGTGGCAGGTTGCACATTTCTCTAACATAATTAATGGATCTGCATTTAATCAACTAGGGACATGCTGTGAATTGAGACTCACAAGCAGGTGTACGTAAGCAGACAAATGCCTTAAAGATAATTTTTGTTTCAAGTTACTGTACTTGGCTCTGGCTTTTAATGCAGGACAGTCTGCCTTGCAGCTTACTGTGGCTGAAACTTGTTGGGGGCAGGTTAGCAGGACTCAACCAACTTCCTTTCAGATCATCACTCTTTGAACTGCTTCCCAGTTACAAATAAATTATCCCTGTGTTTACGCTGGAACAGGGCATTCGGTCCAAAAGCAGGTCGCCTCTGAGAACTGATCTGTTGCTTCCTTCCCTAACCTTGTTCTGTGGAGACATTGTTTGCCTGCCAAATCTAGAGACTAGTGATTTTCATATACTTTGCCACTCCGCAAACCAAATAATCAGCAAGCCTACAATCAGCTCCAGGGTTTGTGTATCAGTCCTCCTGCTGCTGTGCTTGCCTTTCTCCCAGAAGTAGCACACCATTCACGCACATCCACAGTAATCAGTCCACTTTTTAATTATTATTTTTGTTGGTATCTCAAACTTCAGGAGGAGGTATACTACGGTTGATGCTTGGTTGGGTGGAACATGCGCTATAGGCAGCTGCCTGACCTTGCTGGGTGTGTGAGCCCAACCATGAGTCAGCCAACCCCTACCTTCAAAGGTGGAAGTTTCACTACTCTGTTTGGACAGAATGGACACAGAGAGGAGAGGAAGGCATTGGGGAAAGCAGAGGAAAGCATACGTGATTGTCCTAGGTAATGTTTTTGCAGAAAAAACCACTCTGATTTTGAAAGGTGTGATTTTAACCACAGAAACACATTCCCATTCGAAATGCATTCGGATTGAACTTATTTTTAGTTTAGATTTATTAAATCAATGTGTAGTCATTAGTGGGTTATGGAAAATGTATAAAGTGGACCGGCATTGTTCAGTCATACTGTGGGGAGGACTATTCCCACCCCCTCATCTCTCTCTCTCTCACACAGACAAAACACCTCTCCACCACATTAAGAACTCCCACCTGATTCGCACACTGGATGTTTGTAGTAGCTGCTAGTGTTCCAGTTCTGTGCACCGTGCAATGATTCTACAAATGATGTAGATCATATAGAAAGATGCAGGCCAGCGCTGTGAAGGCTTGCAGCCACAGTAAGCAACAGAGAAAGGTGCAGGAGCAATAATGATTCGAAGAAGCGGACTAGAAACAGATCTGACAGCAGGTCTTGCACAGCTCATAGGCTGCCCATTAAAGAACAGGAATAATTTATAATATTATACCCTAATTGTTCTCGTTAGTAAGGCCTTTTTTGGCATAAGCTCTTGAGGGCAATGAATTTATCTAATTTACATGACACTTGTTGGAAAAAAGCCTTACCGTACTCCAGGCCATCAAATCGGGCCATGTTCGATGCTACTTCTGCCGCACACAGCACATGGTAGCAGACAATGGAGTAACAGGTGTGCGGGAGTCTGACCTCAATCACTTTGGCGCCAGCTTTCTCAAAGAGGTCGGCTGCCTTGGACCACACGGCCAGAGTTTGACTAGACAATCCTGGTACGTTGTATTCCTAGAAAAGGGAGAGGGTGAAAAGCATAACCCTCTGCACCAACAACTTTATATGCATATTCTCAGTTCTCAGCTGAGCCAGAATTATCAAGTGGTTTGTAACATGTTAAACTCCCAAGTGAAAATTTGTCCTTTTCAAAAAAATTATTATTGAATAATTCCTTTGGCAGGCAGCTAGGATGGCATGTGTTTGGTTTTAGTTATAGATTCAGTGCCAAACTGCAGCTTGCTTCAGAGGCCAGCCTGTCTTTCTAAGGTAATTGGGAATGGCTGGAATGAGCTGAGTCATAAAGCCCAGGGAACCAAAATGATGAGCTAGGATAGAATGACTGACGGGGAGCTCATTGGCAAAAGGAGAACCAAAACCTGACAGGATTTTCCATAAGCCCCAATGCAGATTGAGGACTTTAGGCTAATATAAATAATAGAGGTAGATTTTGAAACAACATGACATATTAAACTAAATGGTGGGCAATGATTGCAAATAAGGCCCAGTTCCGCATTCAGGGATGACCTGGTTCCAGCAGTTTCCATTAATGGCTATTGTGAAAATGTTCCTGCAGATCAGAACAAAATTCTTAGTGTTGTAACCATTTTAAATAACTGTGAAAAACATTAATACTAATTAACAGCTGGTATATAGCTTTCCCCCTTGATTTAGCCAAGCACCTTTTTCAACAGAAGGAGCTGTAAGTTTTCACTATTTCCTGGTAATGAGTTAACAAGCAGGCTGCACCATGGTGATTAAGGCTGCAGTCTTAACCCCCGTTACCTGAGAGGAAGCCTCTTTGAATTTTGCAGAACCTATTTCTGAGCAGATATGGCAAAGATCACATTGTAATTCAACACTTCTTTCTTTCACAGTGTGCATAGTTCTTTCTCTCTTATTTTTAGTGCAGTCTTTTGCAGTAAGTCAGAATGGTCAACTATGAGTTTTGGCCTGGATGTTATGAATTTAGTTCTCTAAAAAAACCAATGGGTTTTCAATATCATTGTCCATCTCACTGGGGGGGGGGGGGTCAAAATATATCCACAAAAGGAAGGGTGGGGAATCATGTGTATAACCCAAAATGAGGAACATGTGTAAATAACTTCAGAAGGCAAAAATCCCTCTTCACATTAATATTATTTTAAAGGTGGATACATAATTGCCTTGGGAGTGATGAGCTGCAATGGTGTGTCATTCCCTCCCTATTCCCAAGGGAGGCTGCCCCCATAAGAGCAGCTGCCTTTTAAGAAAACATAATCTTTCTGAAGGGGGTGGCATGTCAACTCCTATCATTGCTTTCAGGGGCACTTGCATATCCATTTACAACAAGTGTGGCAGGAGCCATGCTTTCTAGCTGTTCCTGGTTGTCTGTGCCTATTTTTCCAACACTCGGCCTGCCCCATGGAACTGGGTGTCGATTCTGATGTTCCAGTCTTTACACCAGTCCTGGAGGGGCAGCTCAGGGGAGTCCACTTTTGGAATTCACATCCTCCGAATTCCTGAAGCATCCCGAAATGCGAGTGCACATGTCAACTTAGAAGAACACCTTGAAGACTTTGGTTGAATAATTAAATATAATGATTCTTTCAAAGTGTATGTGTGACAGGCATTCAGTGAGTACTTCTTGTTCCTGACAGTTCTGAGGAAGCCCAAACAGAGCGTTTCCTAAAGCATATATTCATTCTGATTAATGAATGTCAAATAAGTACCATTGTTCTTCAACACTGATTGTGTTCTGCAGATTGACTTCTTATTATTATTTAAATTTTTATACTGCCTTTCATCTGAAAATCGCTGGGCGGTTCACAACATAAAAATAAAAAATGAGAACACAAAATACACAATGAAAACATTATGCTTCCCCCCTTTTCTCTTTTTGGTTTTGTTTTATATATTTAATTAGATTAGTTCCAATTAAAAAATGATGCAAAAACAAGAACAAGATCCAAAACAAACCAGTAACCAACCCCGCTCCCACAAACACATTTAAGCGGAAAAAGAATGTTAACCAGCCAAAGGCCTGGTTAAAGAGAAATGTTTTAATGACCTATGTCAGTCATAGGCAATAGGAATTCACTAACATTTAATTTTGGTGTTCATTTCCCCCCTCCAAGTGACTATTTACATACCAGTTACCTTTGGTATGCCTATGCAAAGATCCTTCACATCTGTCAAATTGGGCAGCTGAAATGGGTGGACGGGGTCCTGCACTGTGGTTGAGTCTTTTGGATCATGGCCACTGAGTGCCCCTGAAACAAAGCAGAAAGACTCATGAGCTACAGGAAAGAAAAGAGAATCCTTGAACCAAACTAGCTTTGAGAGAATTCCCTAGGGAGACAGTTGTAATCATTATACCCAACACGGTGGCTGCATCGTCCACACATCTGGCAAAGATGCCCGGCACATCCATAGAGTTCACCAGCGGAATAAGACCATGACGGGAAACCAGGCCATACGTTGGCTTCAAGCCAACCACTCCACAATGAGAGGCTGGGTTTCTGGTGGATCCTCCTGTATCAGATCCCAGAGCCCTATGGTTGAAAAAAGTAATAATAATGACGGCAGTCAGGACATCACATCCCAATTTGCTCTGCAAGAACGTAAGAGCCTGGTTGGATCAGACCAAATGCCCATCCAGTCTACCATCCTGTTCTCACAGGGGCCTATGGGAATCCGGGAAGCCATTGCATGCCTTCCCCAGGCTGTCTTTGCTTTTTACAGAAACAAGGCATCATGACCAACCAATCACTTCTAACACTTTTCCAATGAAGAAAGGCACATGCAATTGACCACAATACGTAAACTGCTTGGTCTAAGAGCAACATACAGATTACTATTACTGCTGTCAGCCTGTGAAGTGCCTAGTCTGAAAGGGTTCTGTTTTATCTGGAATATATGCTTGCCAGGAAGAAATTCAAAGGGTGCAGTTTTTGCATTGTGTTCCTTCATGGAGATTCAGCGGACTTTCCTCTCTCGTGCAGTTTAAGAACAGAGACCATTTCCAGATCAGGAGCAGACCAAAGTCATCTGAAGGTACATTATATGGCTCAAGGGCATTTAGTTCTCAGAAGCACCTTGATGGGAGATCACTTGGGAGTCTTATGGTGCTGACTTCCTTGGGAGAAGAGTGAACTATAGATATACAGCAGTGGTTCCCAACTTTTTTTTGGCCATGCCCCACCTAAGCATCTCTAAAATCCTGATGCCAACCCACCCCCCATGACATATAATTCTTATTATTCAAAAGTGAACTCCTAATCACTATTAATAACTCATTCTCAAATTGCCCCCCTTAAAAATCAAATTGCCCCAACGTGGGGCATGTGCCCCATGTTGGGAACTATGGATATATAGCAACAAGCCTTAGAAAGATGTTTTCCTGGCTAAAAAGTATATTGTTGCATAAATTTCTGAATTGAATATTAAAATATTATTATTCAAATAAACACTCTACCTTTTAGAATAAACACACAGTGGCTCTATTCAGCTAAAAATAAGCAATCTGAAAAACTATTCTTTCACCCTAAGGGATAGCTTAGTCAGTAGAGCATGAGATTCTTGATCTCAGGGTCGTGGGTTTGAGCCCCACATTGGGAGAAAGATCCCTGCATTGCAGGGGGATGGACTAGATGATCTCATGGTCCCTTCAAAACTCTTCTATGCTTCTATGAAAATTGGAGAGTTAAAAATGCACTTAGATTTTTCTCATGAAGACAAATAGGACTTCAAAGCTGACTTGCGTTTTAAACTTTTTCAAAACTATATTTCTTCACAAAAGAGAAAGAAACATAAAGCACTAGTATCAGCACAACTATGAAATGTAGAATAAACCGAGGATCTGAAGAATGTTAGTCTGAAAATCCCACTCTATCTGAATTATAAGCCCACAGTGATGTCAACACAAAAGCCTGGGATGAAAAGGTGTTTTATTGTCAGGGATGAGATGCTGTAGATTTCATTGAATCGAAATTCCTTCTCCTTTTTTTGTGTGCCTGAGTTGCTGGAAAGATCCCACAATGCTTGTCAAAGAGAGGAGGTTCAGAGGATATTGGCAACATCCTTCCTTCTTTATTGCCACAATAAATCCTTTCCAAGCAATACGAAATGCCCACACGGAGAGGATGGAAATTTGTTTAGAATGACATGGCTTAAGTCAACCTTTTGGACATAAAAGGGGGCTTTACACTGTCCTCAGTACTCCTCTACCAAGTCCTGCCTTATCTATATAGAATAGACAGTAAGGGATCTAATCAGGGACCATGTTGCTCCTAGGCCCTAGAGAATGAATAGCACTTAGGCCCTTGTTGGCACTCAGCAAATATTATGAAGTTGCATTATGATGCTTTTAATTAAACTGTTCTAAAAAAGCCTCTTACGTGAAGCATGTGAAAGATGATACGGCAGCAGCACTACCTCCAGAGCTTCCTCCTGTTATCAACCAGCTGGTGTCTTCATTTTGAGCACTGGGTTTCTGCACACACTTTTCTCTGTACTGTCGTGAGTAACTCCAGGGGTTTCTAACTGGTCCAAATGCCCCATCTGTACTTCCAGAGCTAAGATGAGAAAATCATGGAGAAAGAATACATTTTGGGTAGTATTCAAGAGAAAGAGGAACATTGGGATGATCTTGGAGACAAAATAAGGCAGTCCAATGGGCCATTTCCTTAACTAGGTAAAGGTCATATTGTATTATGCCAGGCATAGGCAACTTCGGCCCTCCAGACATTTTGGGACTACAACTCCCATCATACCTAGCTAACAGGACCAACGGTTAGGGATGATGGAAGTTGTAGTCCCAAAACATCTGGAGGGCCGAGTTTGCCTATGCCTGTATTATGCCTTCACTGGCTTCTCAGGCTAAATTACTAGTCAAGGTTAAGGACACAGAAAATTTAGATAAGGTCCATCAAGTGCTTAATTCACAGGAAAAGTGCTATGGAAATAATAATGGCTTTTGTTTACAAATAGACACTGCGATGAGTAGTCTACTAAGTTTTAGTGAAAGTAGACTCACTGAAATTAATGAACATCATTATTATTATTTATTGAATTTATATACAGCTCTATACCTGGGGGTCTCAGGGCGGTTCACAGAATAAAATCAAGATATAAAATCACAAAATACATAATAAAAATAAAAACAACAACCCAATACCCCCCGAAAAGCCATTATTTTAATGGCTCTACTCTGAGTAAAACTTAGTTGAATGCCCCCTGAAGCTTATCAATTCAGCTACAGATTTAACAACTTTTTTGTCTCTCTTTCCAAGTACATATGAAATCCTTTGCTCTGAAACAGAACAAAAAAATAAATCAGTTGACATTCCTAAATTTGATTGGTTCACACAGTCAAGGGTGAGCAACCTGAAGCTCTCCTATAGACTCTGGAAAGTTTCACCCCATTGGGAAATCTCTGTTTGAAAAGTTGGAGAGCTGCTGCCTGTCAGTATAGGCCAACCTTCTCCAGTCTGCTACCCACCAGAGGTTTTGGAACATCATCTCCCATCAGCCTCAGCCAGCATGACCAATGATCAGGAATGATGGGAGCTGTAGTCCAAAAAATCTAGAGGGTGCCTGTTAAGGGAAGACTGGTGCGAAAATATTGAGTTAGATGAACCAATGGTCTGACCTGGTATAAGGCAATTTTCCATGTTCCTATGTATTTGCAGTGTGTAAGAAATTTCATTCCTGCGGCATGTGACCCAATTTGTATGGTTGCAAAGATAGGCTTGAAACCATGTGGCCAATGTCTGCTAAAATCTCAGAAGCTGGAGGAAAACTGAGCAGCCAGAGCTTTAGCACCACATGATGTTCCCAGCCCAGCATCAAGATAGGCAGTCTTGCATCTGTAGTTAAGCAGAAGTGAAGCAACACATCAGGCATCCAACAGCATAAAAATATTTAACTTGGCTTACCCCATGGCAAATTCATCTAGGTTTGTTTTTCCAAGAAGCACAGCTCCTTGATCCAGCAATTTTTGAACTACAGTTGCATTGTAAGGGGGGATATAACCTGAAAAACAAAGACTGGATTGGCTGAATTGTTTTATATTAGTGAGGTGTTTTTTTTTAAATGAGTATGCCATGTATATTACCATTAGTCCCAGTTTACATGGATTTCTACTGAAAATATGACTACCACAGGTATTTCATTGTTTTGTATTATGGGGTGCAATTTTAACTTGTTTCAGGAAACTACCTCAATAAGATTAGATGTTTGCTATCATAGCTGCCTGAGAGAAGATTCTCTTCTCAAAGCTGCAGTGCGTCTTGGCAACCTTGACATCTCCCCTCTCTTTATTACTTGTTCCACAAATACTGAGTTCAGCTGCCCAACTAATAATACAGCAGGTTTCTAGTACCCCTTTCAAAGCCTATACAATGATGTGCTCTACTAATAGTAGAAGAGTATAGGGTTTCATACTTATTGGCAGTAATCCAGAAAGATGACCAGCAGGTAATAAGACATGTACTGTACCAGCATTTTTCTGCCCATTTTCAATTCATCATACCTCTTTACTAAACTGCAAACTGTTATTGAGGCTACCCCAAGTTTCAAAGTGAAGACGGGGAAGTACGAAGGCTCTAAAAATATTCAAGTGAATCAATGAAATCTGTGGAACTAGTCAGTGCCTGTGGACTTGAAGATTAGAGTCTTTGTTTTGGTGTCTGTTCAACATTGGTATCTAAAGAGGTTTACCTGGTGGCTCAGAGACCAGGGGCAGTGGCGGCTGCTGCCTGGAGGACTCCCAAGGACAGGGGGGAGGAGAGGAGCCTGAGGGAACTCTCCACAAG
Source organism: Podarcis liolepis (assembly GCF_965112155.1). NCBI lineage: Eukaryota > Metazoa > Chordata > Lepidosauria > Squamata > Lacertidae > Podarcis > Podarcis liolepis. The sequence continues at coordinate 51,598,890 of NC_139557.1, read as the reverse complement.
GGAGGGTGTTTGAAAAGGGGCGAGAGGCTGCCAGCTCTGCAGGTAAAGAGTGACATAACTGGGCTTCTGAGCCCCACAGGGGTGCCGCAGAAAGAATGTCGTTGGTCCAGGGAACTGTGGACTCAAAAAGGTTGAAAACCTCTGATCCAATACATCTACTCATCAACATAGTTCTCTACAAAAGAATGAATCCATTTAAGACAGAACCACAGTACACCTATCTATATCCTTAACAGATTGAGGAGCAGAGCTCAAAGTTGTCAGCTTATCTTAAAAATGCTACTTTACCTTTTAGCATCTTGGATGCACATGTTGTTTCGATTCCAGTTGTGCTGAAGTTGTCTTTCACTGCAAAAGGAATTCCATCCAAATCCCCCAGTATCTGACCTATATTACGGATGACAGTGTGAAGATTATTTCAATCAGTGCATCATGCACACAGCCTTATTTAAACATTGAGGTTGTTCTAAATAATTTTTCACATGTTGTCTGAACTGCTAAGCCTGCTGTGCCAGCAGATTTGGAAAAGGTGTGAAAAAAACAACACAGTTGTCTCTCAATCTCCTAAACCTTTTGTTCTTGCTACCCCTTTCCCCCTAGCACAACTGTGGGTAGTGCTAGGTCAGTAGTGCTGCAGCTATGGTGTAGCACTTAGGAATGTGAGCAGCTTGGCCACAGAGCACAGAAGCAGCAGTGGGGCTGTCCTCACATGCCAATGCATTAGTGCCAATACCAGAGCAAAATAACATGCATTATGGGTCTTGTTTTCAGAAAAGTGAACTGCTGCTATGGTCAATAGAGTGTAGGATTGGGTGCATCAATTCTCACTTTTTGGTTTACCATTAGAAATTTCCCTCAGTTCTAATTTGCTCTACAACGCTTTCAGCAACCCTCCTGTCACAACGAGAAAGGCATTTTGCAAATGAGGTAAGTTATGAGCTACTTTCTTTAACCATAATGGCTAGACTTTTTTCTTTTTAACAACAGAGGATTCAGAAATTTAAATGCTGTACTAGGTTTCAGATTCATAGGACCTACCAACATCATTTTTTCTGCTTGGGGCACTTTTAATAAAATGCCTGCTATTGTTTTGCCTACAAGTCTAAGTAGGTCTGTGGCCTGAGTAGTGCTTTAATGGGCATTCCAAGGACAGGTAGCGGGTGAGATTGAGCTGGCCCAAGAGCTGCTAGATCCAAACCTGATCTGAAACAGTGCAAGCAGGGCTGGCCCAATACACTCTGGCACCTGACCACCGCCGTCTCCATCTGGGAAGAAGGGGTAAGTGGAAATCTTTATCAGGAACAAGGGGGAAATAAAGATCTATATCAGGGTCTACTCCCCCTGTGGTTCCAGCCACCCGAGGTGGTCACCTCACTTTGCCTTATGGGTGGGGCGGCCCTGAGTGCTTGTTCATAATAAACCATAGTTTATTTTAACTATAGTTTAATGTAATGTGCGAATAAGGCCTATCTAATATCACAGAAATACAGTGAAGTTAGCTGTACTCCCTCCCGCCCCAATATGAGTAAACAAATATTCTGGGCAGAAAGTGTAAGGATCACAGCCAACATACTTTAAGGAAGAGCAATTGTTCAGCAGAAATTACCTTGCCTGTATCTCTTCTCCGATGCCTCAGCCTGTTTTAATGCTGTGTCTTCTGCTACAGTGATATAAGCATTAAGAAATCTAGTAGCTTTTATTAAGGAGAGGCATTTCTGACACAGCTCTGTTGGACTCACTTGGCCTTCCTTTAGTGCTACAGATATCTGAAACATCAAAATTTTATATTTTTAGCAGAATTTCAAGAGTAAGCATTAAAGAACTATGTCTACTTGGTTTTCAAAGCAACTTCTCTACTTTGTCTGTACTTACACTACCTTTGATTGAACAAGCAACATCATGAGAATATTATGTGAAATATAACTATTAAAATGTGCAATTGTATAAAATGGCCTCAAGATGTGAACTGACTAACTCCAATATTAACTAAATGTGGAGTAATATTGGAGTTAGTTTACCAAACAGGTGAATAATGAGGTCACAAATTATTTCTCAATACTATTATCTGTAGATGCTTTGTTAGGTAATCACTTCATATTTTACATTATAGCCACCCCAGCAGTTAGTCTACTTTATTTTTAATTTTCTTTTTGCCATCACCAAAATTGGTCCCAGATCTTGGGGGCCCAAAACAATTGCTTGCAAGGGGCAAATCAGATGCCTGAACAAAGGGTTAGTCACCCTGCCCAATAGTGGGCCTACATCTACCACAGCACCCCCAGCTATGCCCATGGAAAGATCTACCACTGGTTGTATTTCCTCTGGCAGTGATTCCAAATGATTTCTGTTCCTTTGCAAGTCCCCAAGTTCAGGCTCATCACCTATACCAGCCTGGAGGTGTCATGCATAATCTCCTCAATTAGGGTTCTTCCACATTGTCAGCAGTTTTGGGTGGGATTCAATTACAGACAGGCAAATTCTGGTTTTGTGATTACAGTTGATTAGAAGGTCTTGCATGGCAACCCACACAGCAGCCAAAGAGGCTTAGCATATGGGGTATCTTGTTGTTACTAGTTACCTCTATATTTGCTGTGGATGGTGCACTATCAATACAGTGATGGTTAGTTCACTAATTAAAAAAAGAAAGAAAGAAATTATGTATACTTGAACAGTGCAATCCTATGCATGTTTACTGAGAAGTGTCCTACTGTGTGGCCTTATTTCTTCTAAGCATGCATCAGATTGCACTGATCGTAAATAGGTAACCAATGTGTGCTGTTACTGTTTTTGACATGCTTGGAATTTAAAATATATAATTGTATTTTTAAAAAACAATTATGAACATGTATGTTTACCAGCAGCTAGAAATAAAATTAAAGAAAGGGGAAAGATGCTTAATAGACTGTACAGTCAGTAAATAAAAGTTCTTTATTGTCAAATTAAGATTTTTGAAAGCTTGAAATGCAAATGACTGAGTTTTGTTGGGCAGAAAATTCATGCTCTCTGTAGAGATTTCTCAGAGAAATTTTGCTAGAGTGCCCCTGCCCCATCGCTGCCGTAGGACTGGAGGTGGTAGAATGTAGGATTCACTTATGGAAAGCTGGAGAAAACAGCTCTCTTTTAGCAGGCATTATTAACTGTTTCAGGGCTGGAAATATCTGTCACTTGAATTTCCACCTGCGAACTAACCTTGGTATATAAACAAAATCACATTCATGATTGCCTTGCTTTTAATCACGTTTTGCTGATGTTTCATGTACGCAGCAGGCAGAACTCCGACAGGTGAAGCTTTCCATAGCATAAAAATGCAATAAATGGAAGCGCTTCGTGGGTTGACTGTCTTTCCTGCAGCTGTTAACAGGAACTGAATTGCTGTCGGAAAGCAAGCAATGCCCACCCGCTAAGAGGGAACTCTGTCTGCCTAAAGAGGGAACCCAGGAGGAAGATGAAGCCTGGGAAGAGAGGGGCGAATAGCTTGCTCCGTCCACGGCAGCGGTGCGGGGGGTGGGGGGAAGCAGCCAATCCCAGAGTCGCCTCACCTCTCGGAGCGAAGCTCGCAGCATTTTCTCTACCGATACGGAATAAAAATAAACTAGTGACCTCGCGAAACTTCACCCGTATTAGTAGTCCCTGTTACCGGTAGTTTGCGAACGAGTTCATGGGCGCTGCCATCTTGAATAACGCGTTCTAACATCGGCGCCTCTGATTGGCTCAGGCTTTCGGGGTTGAAATGATGTTGTGTTCCTATTGGTTGGGGGACGGTCAGGCCGCGGGAAGCTGTGTCAATTGGGTGACCGGGAACACAGGGCGCCCGCCTGAAGGAGACGCTGGGCAGGCAGGGCTGCCTTGTTTTGCTCACGGGGCCAGGTCTTCCTGGAGGAAAGGCGAGAGAGGCCGGTGGGAGGGAGAGAACTTTTGGAAGTTAGGACATTAAGGACTGCTTATATCTAGGGGGAAGGGGTCGCCAGCCTCAGGACTTGGTAGTCTCACTAGGGGCTGGCGCATAATTGATATTTCCAAACGAAAAAACCCTGCTGTGTTTTACTTCTTGTATACCTCAGATTCTTGCGAAACCCAGTGAGGAATGAAGATGTAACAGGAAAAGTGAGGTTTTTCCACTCTCTCTGTCTCTCCCTGTCTTTTCTTTTTGGGAAGAAAAGAGAAACATCAAAATTGTCTTTAAAAAAAGAAAAAGAAAATACAAAGTTTATAAATGTGCATTTCAGATCAGAATTGACTGGCCTGCTTTGTAACAAAGTGTGTGTTCGAGGGATATCCATTAAAGAGCACAGCATTTAAGCCATATATATATTGCTTTTGCAGTCATGTTGCTAAAAGTACACACGTTTAGTAGGAAAGTGTTCAGTAGCTTGTTGCACTGCCCTGGCTTGGGTGTTACCTGCCTTGGGATGGGAAAAAGTTTAATCCAGCAGCTTCCGTGTAGAAACTTCCACGTCTCCTGCCAAAGATGTACGACGATGCCATCCTGGGTGATTGACCGTTACGGAAAGAATGATGTGCTGCGATTCACAAATAACATGATGTTCCCTTTAATCAACTTCCCTAATGAAGTGATTATTAAAGTCCATGCTGCAAGCTTAAATCCCATAGATGTTAACATGCGAAGTAAGTGCCTATATACATTGCATGTCAATACCATTAATATTTACCTACTCCGCAGGTTGGTAGTAAGGATTAATGATTTGGTTTAAATTGTAAACTGATTTGAACTCATGAAATGAGCTGTATGAATATTATGTATAATTACTTATATTTTCATACCTTGGTGTTTCATGAGTGTGATGTTAAATACTATATGGTCTTTGTAAAGTCTGCATTAGTTGTGTGAAATACTGCATTTCACATTCAGTGCTCCTAATAGCCTTTTTAGCCTTATGCAGTTTGATTTCATTGGCCCTATTCTGGTGGGGTATGACTGTCTTGTAGAAAAAACAGGCCCCAAAAAACAAAACAAAAACCACCCAAATAAAGAGAGGGAGATGGCCTATAGGAAGGAAGTTGAGCAGTTGGGGGAGTGGTGCAGGAAAAACAACTTACTGCCTAACTTAAAGAAAACAAGAGATCATTGTGGACTTTAGGAAATGTAAATTGAATATTCAGCCACTTATTATTGAGGGGAAGTGCATGGAACAGGTCTCAGTGTTTCAATTTCTGGGAATGGAGTTGAGAGACGATCTAACCTGGGGAGAGAACAGCAAAGACCTGGTGAAGAGAGCACAGCAGAGGTTATATTTTCTGAGAATCCTCCGGAAAAACAATCTCTCAAAGGACCTGTTGATGGCATTCTACCATTGCACTGTAGAGAGCGTACTAACTTATGGTCTGTGCGTGTGGTTTGGGAGCTGCACGGCCAGGGAAAAAACAATGCTATCCAGGGTTGTAAAGACTGCAGAGAGAATTATTGGGTGCACTCTTCCCACCTTAGATCAAATCTATGCTGCCAGGTGCCATAAGAAAGCGGCAGAGATAGCACATGATAGTACGCACCCCGGAAATGAACTCTTTCAGCTTCTGCCTTCTGGAAGAAGGTATAGGGTTATAAAGGCCAGGACTAGCCGCCTGAAAAACAGTTTCTACGCTAATGCAATTCTGGTTCTAAACGCAGCATAAGGGGTTTCTGTAGTATAGTGTGTTTTAAAATGGGGTTTTAGAGTTTTGGGGGGGTTTTGAATGTTTTATGTAGTTTTGTAGTAGTTTTATGTAGCTTTTATGTAGTTTTCAATTTCATTGTTCCGTAAGGGAAATGACAATAAAGATATCGTATCGTATCGTAAATCTAATTACCATAAATGGCACCATAAAGATTAACGCATATATTGAGGCATGATTTCTTTTAGGCCTACAAATGTTTCTACCATATGCAGAAGTAATAGTGCCTAAATCCACTGAAATCAGTGGGCTTAGATGTGTCTTACTCTGGGCTGTATCCACCTAAGCTTTACTCAGAGCAGCCCCATTGAAATTACGGGGCATAGATTAGTCCTGCTCATTAATGTCAATGGGTCTTCTGTGAGTTTGACTACCATTGGATAAAATGCTTTGTATTCAATCATGTTTCAATTTGTTACTCTGCTGCAACAAAAGTGAAGACTGACATAGCAATCCAACACTTCTCTCCCTTGAATGCTGGGCTGGAGGGAGAGGGTTGGATTAGGTTAAGGAGTCCCTGTATCAAGCTCACCTGGCTGAACTGGCCTCCCAGCAGGAAGGCAGGAGGGCCGCTAGTGAGTAGCCAGCAGGAAGGCTGCAAAATGGGGTGTTCAGACCCTACCTTTCCTCCAAGGAGCTTAAGGTGGTTACGCTGTTCTCCCCCCTCCACCTTTTCCTCACAAAAACCCTGTGAGGTAGGTTAGGCCAAGAGATAGCAACCGGCCCAATGTCATCCATTGAACTTCCTGACCGAGTGGGAATTTGAACTCTGGTCTCCTAAGTCCTAGTCCAACACTGCTGTTTATTGCAGAGAAGGCTTCTTTGAGCATAGGAAATTGAGCTTTGTGTAAACCAGCGACAACTGTTCTCTGTTTGCCTGGCAGGTGGTTATGGAGCTGCTGCTATAAGGATGAAGCGGGATCCGTTGCACATCACAAGCACAGGCAGCGAATTCCCTCTCACACTTGGTCGGGATGTTTCTGGAGTTGTGATGGAGTGTGGACTAGACGTGAAATATTTCAGACCTGGAGATGAGGTAAGGATGAGCAAGGAAGGAATGGGAATTACTCTAAGTGGATTTATAAATCCTCGGTCTCAGTAGAAACAGATTACCTCAGTGTGCATTTTCTGCTTCAGTTGTGCACTGCCAAACCAGAAGTTACAAATGGTGCCTCTTTCTTTGACTCCTTGTTTTGCTTCTTCTGCAGTTCTAAGGGTTATGAGAGCCAGCCCAAAAGGAGGTGTTGGGAGTTCCAGTAAGGGAAAAGTTGGATAATCCTGTACATAAGCTGCATACAGAGGTGCCAACTTGAGCAATACCATGTTGGAAGTTACGTTGCAATTCCACTGTTTTGCTGGCATCCATCTTTCTCAGGAGGCAATGGAGTGCGCCTCTGGGGGTGAAGCCAAACCTCTGGAGAATCACAGCAGCTGCGGTGGTGGCTGCAGGGACCAGTAACTTATAACTGCTGCCTCCTGTGTTAGCAGCACTTAAGTGACCTCCCTGCGGTTCCAGCCTGGGCAATGTGTATGGAGGTCCTGGGCTGCCCAGATGAAAAAAACCCCTCTCAGCCTCACCAATGTGGTCCAAAGGAAAGCAGAGCAATAGGTTTGGCACCAGCTTGGCTGCAGGAGTTGTTGGAAAGAGGCCATCCAGCCATTTTAGGGACTTCATTCCAGATTTGTGTATGGTTTAGTCCTTAGCCTTTTATTCTCCCAACATGTCCTGCAAGGTATCATGCCTCTGAATACATGTTGCTTGGGTTTACAGGTGTGATTGTACTTTGGCCTTCTTTCAGGCTTCCCATAGACATCTGGTTGGCCACTGTGAGAACAGGAAGCTGGACTAGATGGGCAATTTTCCTGTCCAGCAGGCTCTTATTATGTTCTTAATTTGATACATAATATATTTAAGGATTAGAAATTCTGCTAAACCATGAAAAGCTTTGGACTATGTTTGAGTTTTGGACTTCTTTTTTTTACAGGTATGGGCAGCAGTTCCTCCCTGGAAACAAGGCACTTTGTCAGAGTTTGTTCTGGCAAGTGGAAATGAGGTAATGAAGCAAAGTATTTAATTTGAGATGAAATGTTTCTGTGCAGCTTCTAAAACGGGTGGGGTTGTTTTTGCATTTGGTCTTAGAATATTTTTTTTACTGTTAAAGGAAGAGTCAGAAATTTCCACTGTGATCTGAACTATGCTGTAGCAGATCTCTGTCTCTTCCCTAAATTTAACACTGAACGGGAGGTAAGGTGACAGGGAGGAAGGCAGATGAGTGATGGCTACAATTGCACAGTGCTTTATTTCCCCTGCTTGCAAAACAAAGCACTGAACCATAATCTCAACCCTTTGCCAGTGGGTGGGAGGGCCGTGAGCTTGAATTTACAGCTGCTGTATGGCAGCAATGAGTTTTCAGGATCCGATTTCTGAATATATAGTGCAGTGTGTTGCTGCAATGTGAAGACAGAAAGGGCCCATTGTGTGTGGGTAATGCTTACTTGCTACAGTCAACCAGGTGACCTCTTATTCAAAAGGCTGGAGCTACCCTGCCTGAATAGTATTCCGGTCTTTATGAATTTTGATTATCCATATGCAAAAGCAACACGTGAGATATGGCATGTTTTTCACATGTGTACACATCTGTAGGGGGAAAAGGATGCATGGTACTGTGTGTGAAAAATGTGTGATTGCCTGTTTTTCCCAGCATTTCAGCTACCAGCCATGTGCATGTGGCAAAATAAGACACATGTATACAGTTCTGTTTTGTTTGTTCTTTAAATTATACAAGTATTTCCTTTTCTTACATTTTTATATGTTTATGTAGGGGCAAATGATGTGTTTGGAGCAACCCGAAACTGTCCCTCAGCACCTGAAATTTGTATTGAATTAATGCTGCTGCTGCTGCTACTACTACTACTACTACTACTACTACTACTACTACTACTAATAATAATAATAATAATCTGGGCTGCAGAAATTGGCAATCTTTTCTTTTTTACAATGTTAAATAGCAAAATCTTTCCGGTTCTTGGATACATGTCTGTTTTCCTCCCTTTCTGCAGATCTCTAGAAAGCCCAGATGTCTCAGCCACACTCAAGCAGCTTCCTTACCTTATGCTGGTCTAACAGCATGGTCTGCCATTCGCCACGCTGGGGGGCTAAATCAGGATAATTGCAGCAATAAGAGGTAAGTTACCAGTTGTTCTGTAAGCAGGAGTTTCATGTAGAGCAAAGGTGGGAAGCCAGTGGCTCTTCAAATGCTGTTGGACTCCCAGCTCCAGCAGCCCCAGCCCTCAGGACCAATGGGCAGGGCTTATGTGTTGTCCAACAACAGTGTGAGGGCCACAGTCACTTAATGAGTGAGATAGGTTTCTACATTATATAAACTACTGCAAGCAGTTCCTTGATTATCGTGCATGTTGAAGTGTGTTGGACTTAACACGTTGTGGTTTGGGTGAAGGAGCTCTTGGGCTGGGGTTTTGCCCAGAGTGGGAAGAGGCAAGGAGCCAGTAGGCACTTTGGCGGAAGGTCTGGGGTTGGTAACATCACTAGTGAGTTTAGAGGAGAGTGACAGCAGAACTGGTGTAGATCTTATGATAAGAGAACACATCTGAAAGTAAGGTGTCTTCAGGTAGTCTCAGAAGTTAAGGGGTTCTAAAGAGCCTTGGGACCAAGAGGGAAGGGGAAAATCCCATTATGTCATATACAAGAAAATGTCATAGTTAAATGAAAAGTTTCTCCTTGGCTTTAGTATGATTTTTTAAAACTAGTTTAGGAGCTATTTATTATCTTTCACCCTCCAGTTTACCTTTCTTTTCCTTTGACTTTGCCCTATATAGACAGAACTATTTAGAAATAAATTTTCACAACAAAGACCATCAATTTAACACCTTTGAATTGCTGGGGTATAGAAATGCCTCCTTACCTGGAATTCTTTTCGCTTCACAGAGTATTGATCTTTGGTGCAGCAGGTGGAGTAGGTACCTTTGCTATACAGGTAAATATGTTACAACTAACTACCTTGGCTGATATTTTGGGAAAGCTTAGACTCAAATCCTCTGCAATGAGTGACTAAGAACATCATCCCCCACCCCCACCCCTCATAATCTTGGAATGGTGAGATAACAGTACTGATTAGTTGAGTTCTTTTTGCCTATCTAGAATGTGTTTTTGAACTGTGACAATACATCTTGCTTGCTTAGATGAAGGATAGAGATGGATTTGTGAGTAAATTAGCATTTGTTGCTGCACCCATTTTTGCTCCTGGTCCATCACTTGCATGTGTAAAAAAGTTACAGATGTTTCATTATTAAGAAAGAAAGAAGAATCAAATGTTAAAGGTACCAAGAGAAGAAATCTCCCAGGACCTATTTGCAGGCTCAATGTACTCTTGTTGGATACTATGCCTAAAAGACCCATCCATTTCTCTCAAAATAGGGAAAAAATATTGTCATGTTTAATTTCCCAAGAGTGAATGGAAGAGGAAACAAAACCCTTGCTCTGTCTCAGCTGGAGTTGGCAAGGCTGATGGTTTCATGAAGCACCAAATTGGGATCTGAACTTAATTTTGTGACTGACGCACACCCAAGATAAAACAGATCAGACCTAGTTAAAAGGCCCTAGAAAGTGGAAATGCCATGATGACACTGGGGTACAGTTAGAGTGCTTCCACTCAGAAGGCTACCTGCCATCTCTTGGATGGTTGAGGAAGCCAGATAAGGACCTCTGATGAAATTTTTACTGTATCACAGGCACATATAGGGACAGGCAGCCCTGTTCCCAAACGACCAAGGTTTTGAATTCAGCTTGAAATCTGTTGTATATATTGGTCCTTTCTAGTTCTAGTTCTAGTTCTAGTTCAAGATCCCTTGAAAGTCCAGTGGTAGATTTTGCCCTTTGCCGATCTACTCCGTGTTGTCTTGGAGGGACCCCATTCCACTCTTTGGAAATCACAGAAAAGCAGGCTTTTATGCAATATTGAATGACATGTAATTAAAATATCAAATAGAATCTCTTTCTAGAGCTGACACTTTTAAAAATGTGATTAAAAAATATCCAGGTATAAAATATGAGTACCATCTGTCTGTGTATTGTAATGAAACTAAATTCGGAAAGTCAAACTGAGCTTTTTATTTGGGCAAGAAAAATGAGGGTCTGGGGGACAGTAACCCTCCAGAGGAAATTTGGTGAGTACTCCGGGAGTTCCATTGTGCAAGTGGGACGCATTTGTTGGATACCAGCCCTAGTTCTTAAGAACAAACTGGGGAGGGCAGTTACTGTTACAACCTGCTTTGTGGTCTTTTGTCAGAAACATTTAAACTTAGATGGATTTGGTGGTCTGATCCAAGAAAGCTCTTTCTTTGTTCTTAATGTAAAAACGCCACAGGTGAAACCAGGTGAGCCTTGTCACTTGAAAGGCATCATGCGGTTATGGACCCAGCTCCCTCAGGACAGGATCTGACAGCTCCTGACTCTCAAGTTTGGCCATCTTACTACCAGATGGAAGTACAGTGGTACCTCTGGTGAAGAACTTAATTCGTTCCGGAGGTCTGCTCTGAACCTGAAACTGTTCTTAACCTGAGGTACCACTTTAGCTAATGGGGTTTCCCGCTGCCGCCGTGCAATTTCTGTTCTCATCCTGAGGTAAAGTTCTTAACCCCAGGTACTACTTCCAGGTTAGCGGAGTCTGTAACCCGAAGTGTTTGCAACCTGAGGTGTTTGTAATCCGAGGTACCACTGTAACCGGATTCAGGGGTGGGGTGGGGGGGCAGGCAGAGGGCACAAGATAGTCCCAGCAGTGCCTGGTTGGGTGTCTTTTTCCTAGAATTGTAGAGTTGGAAGTGATCCCAAGGGTCACCTAGTCCCACCCCCTGCAGTGCTGGAATCTCATCTAAAGTATCCCAATCAGAGAGCCATTCAACCTGTGCTTAAAAACCTCCAATGAAGGAGAGTTTAACACCTCCTGAGGGAGTCTGCTCCACTCTCAGATAGATCTTACTGTCAGAAAGTTCCTCCTTTCTTGCACAGAACAGCTTGCCATTGATAAGCAGCGCCAGATTTAGGGGTGTGTAGGCAGTTCTCCTCCATGGGGTGCTGAGTGGGGGGCGGCGATGCAAATGATGATGGTGGTGATAACAACAACAATAACAAAACAACAACAACAACAATAATATAATTCATAGGGGGTTGGACTAGATGACCCTTGGGATCTCCTTCCAACTTTACAATTCTATGATTCTATTATGATTAATAACACTAATAATACTAATCATCTTATAATTTATATAGGTACCTACTGAGAAGATCCATACAAACCCAGCTGTACCAAAATGAATTACTGTGAAAATAAATATAAGGGGTGGGGGAATTTTGCCCTTGCTTAAGGTGCCGTAAGTCTGGCCCTGTTGAGAAGAAATACAAATTTGAGTTAGAGAAGGGCGGTAGTTGTGTGTCATCTGCTGAAAACAAGTCTAGTCAGCTGCTGTGTTCTTTTTGCACTGTGTCTTCTCATTCAGCTAATGAAAGCCTGGGGTGCTCATGTGACAGCAGTTTGTTCCCAAGATGCCAGTGAACTCGTGAAACGTCTCGGAGCAGATGATGTGATCGACTACAAATCTGGAAGTGTGGAAGAACAGCTGAAAATGTTACCGCTGTATGTATGGGCTAAATCATGAGTGTGCATGGTGAATGTGCACAACCCCAAGTTGGCTGCTACATTTTTGGGTGGGTTTGAGCAGGTCGCCTGCACCTGAGTCTTCTGTGCTGGTAACTTAGTGAGCAATCCGTACAGGGATCACCTGGGTCGAATCCAGAGGTGGAGCCATCACTGTATCTGAAGCCTTGCTGCTCACAGCAGCCAGGACAGAAGGTGGTATTTGCTTTGCCGGGTCAGGATTCGGTCCCTCTCTGACTGCTGGACTCACTTAGGATCCAGTGGCTCCGTGACCAACATTATTATTATTATTAATTAAATTTGTATATTGCCCTTCATCCGAAGATCACAGATCAGTTCACAACATAAAAATACAACATAAGAACACAAAGTACGTAATGAAAAAAAGAACCAAAACAAACCAATAATTCCCCTCCCGCAAACACATAGCTCTGCCCTCTCCTATTCCACCCTGTTTGGGGATTTTCCACCAGCAGGAAGATCACCAGCAGGAGCCTGTCAGAAATCCACACTGTGAGCACAGCAGGATCTTATGGTGGGAGACCTGCAGGAGGAGACATACAGGGACCCCACCACATCCTAACACTGGGGGCTCGAATTGCCCTGCCCAGACTATTAATGACTTACATATAAAGACATGTGTATGTAATGTAAAGCATTTGCACATGAAAGCTTTTGAACTTCTTTCTGAGTAAGCATGCTTAGATAGCTTTCCTCAAGTTGTTATGTAATTGATTGATACCATCATGGCCGGGACATGGTGTGTTCTTTGGGAGAGAAAGGAAATGGTTCCAATTCATTTTCTTCCTGTTTTATCTCCCTAGGTTTGATTTTATCTTAGATAATGTTGGTGGATCCACTGAAAAATGGGCTCCTGATTTCCTCAAAAAATGGTCAGGAGCCACCTATGTCTCCTTGATAACCCCCTTCTTGGTCAACATGGACAGGCTTGGTGTAGCGGATGGCATGTTACGGACTGGAATGACGTTCGGTTCAAAAACTTTCAAGGTCTGTTAACTAAATCAAATGCTTTAGCTTCCTACCCATTTGCTGTATGTGAGCAATTGCTTTCCAGTGTGCTGTTTTTTCACCTGCTCTTTAATGTCAGTCATGCTCTAAACTTGTGCTTGCTGTCTGTTACAGCATCTTTGTAAAGGGGTTCATTACCGGTGGGCATTTTTTGCACCAAGCGGCCCTTATCTGGACGAAATAGCTGATCTCGTTGATGCAGGAAAGGTATGTCTGAATTGCTAGTTTTACTTCCCATTATCTGCTATAAACCATGCGCCGTTTGGGTTCAAATGCTTCGTTTGTAACTAAGGAAGAAAAATTTAGCAACTTCAAGGACTTACTTGGCTGTGGTGCTGCCATGTTGAGAGTCCTAATAGGGGCTTCTCTGTTGTTGTTTAATTATCTATATAGCGTATCAGCTTACACAAAAAAAGTGTGCCTGGAGGTTAGGACTGCCTTCCAATCTGCTGGAGCATAATCATTTAAATATGTGAAGATAGATGCTTACAATACATGCAGCACATAACATGCTGTAGCCTTAACTGTCTAGGCAACTGGCTGGTGCACCTGGACATTGCAAAAAAGATTGAACTCTCTCCCCGCCCCCCATCAGCTTATGACCTGAAAGTTCAATCCTCCTTGGGCAGCATCTCCTCCGTCCCCTTTGAGCAGGGCAACACACTTGTCAATCATCTACATCATTATGACCTCAGATGATTGATGGTTTGGCAGTCCTGTTGGCCTTCCTCACCTGTGGACCAGGTGAATATCCTAGTCTTTTAACTATCACGTTATCTTCCATTGTTCGAGCTTTTTGAGTCAGCGCTGCTTAATGGTGATAATTATGCTTGAAATTTGTATAGGTGTTCAAATGTTCCAAGCACTTCACATGCATTATATGCAACAACCCTCTAAGGGAGGTGTGGGGGGGGCAACACAAGAAGGAGCCTTCTCAGTGGTGGCTCCCCATCGATGGAACGCTCTCTCCAGGGAGGCATGCCTGGCGCCATCACTATCTTTAGGCACCAGGCAGAAACACCCCTGCTCTCCTAGGCTTTTGGATCTTAGTTTTCTTTTAGTAGGGTGTGGATCTGATTTTACATATATATTACTGCCATGTCTTAGGTTGTTCTATTGTTTTTACGCATGCTTTTATTAGAAAGCTGCTTTGAGTTCTCTTTTCTGAAAAAAAAGATGAGACTAATTTGTAAGAACCACCCCCCCCTGTAGGCATCCTTCTTCAGCTTGGGGCCTCCAGTGTTGTTTGATTGCAGATACCATTAGCGACCGCAGGTTGGGGAAGGCTGCTGTAAGGTAATCTGGCATCATTATCCCTTGTATTATGGAAGGGAGGCTGAGAGATAGTGGCTGGCCTAATTGTTCCTAGTGAGTACATGGCAGAGACAAAATTTGAACCAGGGACTTCTTAAGCTCAGTTTCTTAGCTACTGGGCTACCCCAGCTTACAGCATTATGCATATTGACTCAGTTTTGTTTGCTGCATACATGGAGTAAATGTGACCTTTTTGCTCTGTTCATATCACTTGCTCTTTCACATTCCAGCCTTCTCTACTGCAGCAAATAGAAAAAAGCTGGCACAGGGATACTTCTCATAATAGCAAGATTCAGTGGCCTCTTTCAGGTGGCGATAGCAAAGACGTCTTTGGCCTAGACATAACCGACAAGCACTGCTACGTAGCCACATGATGTATTGGGGATGCCCCATTCCTCCTGGGTCACCCCTTGCTTCATGCTTGGGAAGAACTCTGCGTATGGAGGAGAGGAAGGGCGTAGCACTAAGTTGTCTGCATAAGTCTCTGAGCAGGTGAAGGCTAATGCTATTGAAAATGCCCATTGTGTGTTTGTGGATGGCTTGGAGCTTCTTTTGTCATAAGGTTTACAAAGAAGGAGAAATGTTTGCTTACCCTCTCATTCTCTCTGTTCAGAGAGAAATCCTTAATGCCATAGTTTTCCTTCTCAGGGCTTTTATGCTTTCCTCATTTGCTTTAGCTTCCTGTAGATCCCTGTAAACAATGCTGAGCCGATATTTTTGATGTACATACATTTATTCCATTTGTTTTGGTTTTGTCTGTATACATCGGTAAAGCTGTACTTACAGGAATCTGTGAACTTAATAGGGCAGGGCGAAGAATGAGATAAGCAAAGCATTCTCCAAATTCTAACTTACAAGCTTACTGGCAATTGCTTGCAAAAGCTTGTGGTAAGCATTACTTCTGGGTTTCACATTCTGTTTAAAAACCTGCCCAGTGGAGTCAGTGGAGGTAAATTGGCAGATTATTAAAGCATGTAAGGCATCTAGAACAAGACTGATTAAAACTGGGGTTCTGTCTGTTACCTTCTCACAAAAGTTCAGAGAACGTTTCCAAATGTTGCATTGTGAATAATGATTTCTTTCTGGAATTGGGGCATCTCTTGTTGTGCATTCTTATGAATGCACACTTTCATAAGCTGTGGTTTTATTTAGTGGTGGAAACAGATGTACGCTTAGTATGTTTTCTGCCATAGTCAGCTTGTCCCAACAACAGCTCAGTGAGAATTTGGTGCTGACTTTAGGGATCTGGGAAAGGGGCAGACATTGCATTTTGCATCCCAGAGGAGTAATAATTATGAAGTAGATAAAGTGAGGCAGGAAGGGATGTCCTGCATAAAAAGCAAGATTCTTCTGGAGTAGTGAAGGCAGAAAAATGAGATACATCTGAGAGGTCTGCTCTCACATTTCGTTCATCTCTAAGGCAAAAGTGGGGAGTCCTTTTATAACGGTATCCTTTTGCACACTGGCAGTGGGTGGGGCTGGAGCACCCCCTTTTATCTCTCCCTCTGCCAGCCCCTTTCTCCCTTCTTGTTACTCACATAAAATTAGGCTGAGGACTGCATGTGGCTCACCATTGATCTAAATCTGGTCAAATACAGCTAATGAAGCAAATGGTGAAGAGCCTGGAAAATATCTCCACTGCCTTCCTGCTTCCCTGGAAAGTAGGCCTTTCCCATTGGGAGGGGCAAGATGCCAGTCTGAATGCCTTTCCATGCCATGGAAAAAATACTGGGAGTGGTGGTGTATTAGAAAGAATAGACTTCTGCTTCTTGGGTTGCTCATTGACTTCAGAAAGTAGTGATTTAACCTGTGAATGAGGTATTTGCCTGGATGGGTAGGAATATAGGCGTATTTTTTAAACACCAGGATAAAATAGATGCCACTGAGTTGCATTTAACTAAGTCCTGCTTGGAGCAGTTGCCTTGTAATTAATGAACCTATGTTAGTTCTGGCCATTATCTTCTTCTGAGTAAGACTAGCATTGAATGCCACTGCTTGTATCCAACCTCATAAAGATTTTCTGGGCCATGCTTGTGTCATCTGATCCATTGCGTTATTGAGTTGCAGCTCCTGCCAGCTTCTCACAGCATACTTGCCAATGTTGAGCTACATCTTTCTTTCAGCAGGCCTCGGGGCCTGCCTTCGCAAGCACAAGAGAGCTTTGAAAACGCCCACCTTGCTTGCTGTAGAGCCTTGGTGCATTTCTGCCCCCTTTCCTACCACACTTGGATGGGGTTGCCTCCTTTGACAAGCGTTAATTTAAAGTCAGTAGTCTGGGCAGGCTCCCATGCTAATAATAATAATAATAAAATCAATGAATATGTAGCCTTGTTCTGTTCTGAGGACACTTGGGCCTTCACGTTGCCAACTGTGAGTCATCTTGCTTTTATGCCTCTTGTCATCGTGTGAAATCTGGGGGTAGATCTCTACTGCAGCTTACCTTACTGAATAGCTAGGGGTATCACCTGCAAAGTCTGTGGTTGAACTATACCCTCAGGCATGAACTCAGTAGGTGGCCATAGACAAGCGCTCTCTATAACCCTACATGCACCCCTTAGCCCCACTGGTTTGGATTAAGGGCCTTATTCGGTTTCTGATTTACGTTGCAAATCTATGAAACTGCAACACTTTTCTGGCAAAGAAGGGGAAGTGGGCTCTCTCACTGATCTTTACCCAACATAGGTATTGAAGAGGGAAGCCTCTTCCTCTGCAGAAACATCCTAGCTAGCTCTTGGTTTAGTTTTGCTTGCAGCTTAGTTTCTTTTGTGGGGTTATTTCCAAGACTTGAGAACTGCCTTTCCCCACTTCCGTTTTCTGAATCCTCCATTGGATCCAAGCCATCTTCTGCTAATGGAATGACTCCTTTGGCTCTTTCCCTTGGTAGTGTTGTAGTCCTAGCTAGTTGAGTTAAATTTCAGGGAGCTGGCCAGCCAGCTATGCCCCTTCTGAGGAGACTCCAATCCATTTCCCCTCTCCAACAACCAGTCACCATTCCATGCCCACCGAGTATGGACAGTCCTCACTATTTGGATTTCTTGTTTGGATTTCTTTCCTACCCACACCTCTTCCCCTCATGTTTTGTATTCAGATTTGTCTTTTGGCCTTCTGCAAAGCTTTGGGGTCCTGCAAAGCCTGCCATTTCCCTCTCTCTTGTGCACGAATGGTACCATGTTAGCTGTATAAAGATTCACACTCTGCAGATCGAGTGCACTGTTAGTACATGGGAGAATACTTCACAGGTCACTGTTATCATGAATGGACAACCAAAAGATACGTGTAACTGGAACTCCGGCTCAATAATTTCACTTCTTTTTTTCAGGCTGGCAGTTCTGTATTGGTGTATGTAATCCCTTCCCTCCCCAGACTTCATGATTTTAATCTCTCTCCTTTGAACAAACAAGTGTTCTGTGGCCAGGGGGCTGATGCGTACTTGTAAACAGATAGTGTTTTCATTGCCTAGTTAATCTCCACTTACTATCACGTCATCACTTGCTGAATGCATTTGTCTGACTTGCCCGCCTGTGCACAGGAAGAAATATTTGTCTTAGTCAGGTTGATTGCAGTAAACACTGAATGACATATTGTGCTGGGTACATGGTCAGCCCTTTTCAGGTTTATTGAAACAATGGGTCGGGATCAGCTGGCCAGATAAAGTGTTTAATGCGCCAGATTGCTGTGATCATCAATTGTAGTGTTCATGTCGCTTTTTTGCATTGCTGAGGGTCAACAAGCCCGTCAGACCAGATGTCTGCAACAATGTAGTGTATGAGTTTTCAGCCTTTTGCAGCAGCCTTCAAAAATGATCTTAGTTTAAATTCAAGGGTCTTTCCAACTACACTACTTCACTTGCCTTGTTTTTAAAGAGTGCTGTAGACTTCATGGAATAGTAAGATTGTGCCCCCTAGAGATTAGTCCTGTGAACCACAAGCTATTTTTCCAAAGTGGTGTGTGTGATAGATATTTATTCATAGACCTGCAGAGTTGGAAGAGACCACAGGGCCATCAAGCCCAGTCCCCTACAATGCAGAAATATTTTGCCCGATGTGGGACATTAACCCACAACCCTGAGATTGAGAGTCTTATGTTCTACCGATTTGAGCAATTGTGTGTGGAATTACTGTATGTTCCTCATTATCCTATTTCACTTTTTTTCTGAGCTGCGAGGCTTGTTTTAATGGAAGAACTCATTAGCTTCAATTGTGAAGATCACTTGCAGATTTGATTTGTTTGTAGTCAGCATTAAGGCAGTGGCAGCTGGGAGACTGAAGACTTGCAGTGGGTTTTGTATTGCTAATCCTGAGCATTCATGGCAGCCACCCATTTGGTAAAGAGTGTGATGGAGCCCTCTATGTGCACCAGCTTACATGTTTAGAGCTTCTCCACATGAGGGAGAATCCTGACTAGCTCATGTGCCTGTTGGGCTCATCCACTCTGCCACTGAATCTGTGGGTGCCAGAGTCAGTTGTGTTCAGTGCACATTTTATTGCCTTCCGGTGGTGGTGCAGTTCATTAGGACATTTATTTGAAACGCTCCCCCCAAAATATACTCTTAAAGTATTTTTTTAAAGTGTCAATGCTTATTAAAAGTCCACCTATAGAAGGGAAGGGTTGTAGCTCGTTGTGGAGCATCTGCTGTGTCTGCAGAAGAATCCACTCATTTCCCAGCATCTCTAGGTAGGGCTAGGGAAACTTGTTTCTGAACTCCAGGAGAGCTGATGCTAGCCACTGTGGACAATACTGAGCTAGACAGACCAATGGTATGACTCTGTATAAAGGTCATATAGTCCACCTGTAGGAGAGAAATGAACTACTGGGGTGCTGACACAAAAGTTTTCTGTTGTTTTTAAAGCCTTGTAGTTATGTGTATAATTAGATGGTGCCAGGATGTGCTTTTCAACCAAACAGAGATAATACACTTATGGGGGGGTGGGATTAATGTTCTAAATGTTGGGTCCTTCCTTCTTGCTCCCCTCCCATTTTCTTCTTCCAAAATATTGGAAGAAAGAGCAGATAAACCTGGAATCAAAGGGCTGTTTATATTGTGCATGTGTTTTACAAAGTGTTTGGCTTCATCTACTCCAGATAAATAACTGCTTGAAGTGTGTGGGGCATCACTAAAAATATCTGCAGCTTTTGTTTTTCATTTAGTTAAAAATGATACACCTGATCATGTGTTTTGCCCTTTTCTAGATCTTCACGATCTTCTCCTATAATTGATTGCTTTTGTACCAATAAGGGTACAATATTGAAAGGAAAACCTGCATTCTCTTTCTTGAGAAATGCTTTATTTCTGCAGAGGTATAATATTTAGTCCTCTTGAGATGCATAGCTACAGTGATGCACAATCTGTAGGGGAAGCAGGCTAGTTTCAAGCAAACTGAAAATGTTTGCTACTATCTTTTAATGCTATATGCTAATATTTTTGTTGTGGGTTTGTGCTGTTGTGCTGTATACAAACTATTAGAATAACAATGTATTTCCACCCCCCCTGCAGATACATCCAGTTATTGATCAAGTTTTCTCCTTTTCTGATGTTCCCAAGGCCTTCCAGAAGATGGAAGAAGGGCATGCACGTGGAAAAACGGTGATTAATGTAACAGATAAATAAATATTTTCTGTCTAGGTACTCTGATTTCTGTGAAATTTCTTTAGTTCCTATAGTTCCTATGTGAGTTTTCTTACATGGGACTTTGGTAAGCTACTAATATCTAGAGGTTAATGCTCTGTTACTGCAGCAGCAATAGAATTCTTATTTTGAAATGATTTTTTGTTATGACACCATGAAACATGGTCATTAAATGCACAGTCTTTAGGAAGCAAAAATGTAACGTTTTCATAAAACTTATTGAAGACAGGCTGGAAAACCCTTAAGGTGTATGGAAAGGGATATTTAAAAAGCTTTTTGTTTTGGCTAAGGATTCACATTAATGCTTTGCTTCTGTAGATACCCTTGGCATCAACAGTGTATGAACTGTCAATCACTTGTGTATGTGCAGAATCACTGTGAGAAAAGTGTAATAGGTCTATCCTCTTTCCCCCCACACTGGAGGCAAGTCTTTTCAGTTTTTATAGCCATATCTCATGAAGCTAATACCGACTGCTTCTGAAAGACTTTTGCTAATCCTGCACCCATAATTATCCCTCTATGCTCCATTTTGTGCCACGCTCAGACTCAGAATAACTTATTGGCCCTGTAGAGAACGGCTGTAATATGCTATTTTTATCAGCAGTCTGTTGTTCCTGCTCTTCATCTATGCTCCCTGCAACTTTTGCCAGAACTTGGAGCTGTTTGTAAACATACACAATAGAATTCATCAGAATAATATTTATTTGTAAAATATGTTTATACAATAGTTTGGGGCACAGAAAAATGTTTATTTTTAAGTAACACACCTTAAAACCAAGTTTCAAAGAAATAAGCAGCAGGTTCTTATCAAGAACACTAGAAATATTTTAACCAAAAGCAATAATTTGTACAGCAGATTGAAGTGGAAGTGTGCTAATTTCCTAATAAACAAATTAACAAAATAGTGTTGTCTAACCAAGTCAGTGCAGAATTGGAAAATCCTAACAGCTTTTCAGGACACTTGACAGAGCATCCCAGGTGTGCAAGTAGCAATAGTATTAAGTGGTTTGCATCAGAACATTCAAGATCAAAGTAATAGAAATAACAGAATAATCTTCACACTAGGAAAGAGTAGTAACAGAAATAACAGAATAATCTTCACACTAGGAAAAAGTAGTACTTTAAGAGCTATCTTAAGTTTCTATATATAAAACCTATTTCTGTTTTCTCTTGGAAAATTGCTTTGGTTTGCTAGAGATGCCTAGGTACCAAGCATCTATTATATTTGTCAGGAGAATGCAAGCTTCTCCATGACTGCCTCTAACATGCGAGTTTTCCTGTAGTTGAATACTCAAGGAATTCAAAATGTTCCCACCTTAGCATATAGGTAGTCAATTTGCTGGGACTACTTTATAGAATGGCTGCAACTCCTCTAGACTGTTTTTCACCTGAACAGTAAGGTGTTAGTGTTTTTCAGGGGACAATTTGGATTATTGTGGAATTCAGATAAAATTTTTACTTAATCACACAAGCTATTGCTGTGGGTTTTCAAATGCAGCAATGTCTGCCCACTACATGCTAAGATGGGAAACAAACAGGATGGGTTGTAAAGCAGGGTACAGAAGAGCTTAACACTGAAATAACTCTGAATACATTATCAGTAGTATAAAACTAACATGAAAATTTAGGCAACAATTTTCATCCAAGAAATTTTAGGGCACAGAAGTTGGGAAGCAAACAGTTGTTGGTGGTGCAGCTGCTTGAAAAGAGAGAATTACTATGCTAGCAAAGCCAGATTTTATGGAATAGTATTTCCTCTTGCATTTCAAAAGTGGTACATTTTGACCTTTAACAAAGAGTTACTAAGGGCTCATTCACACTTCTGCTTGTCCCATACTTTGATG
This sequence comes from Podarcis liolepis, assembly GCF_965112155.1. Lineage (NCBI taxonomy): Eukaryota > Metazoa > Chordata > Lepidosauria > Squamata > Lacertidae > Podarcis > Podarcis liolepis. The sequence goes on along the minus strand of NC_139557.1, from coordinate 51,576,736 downwards.
GGTTATCTGTTTCTCCACGGCCCTCCCTGGGAAAACCCACACTTTAGCACTGAATCAGAAAATATGAGTGACATTTACTCCAATTCAGTGCTAAATTATTGGCTATGGGAAAGTGGTGAGACAAGCAGAAGTCTGGATGAGTCCCACGTTGTATAAAGTAAGGCAGACATGCAGATTTTTAAGGAACTGAGCAGCTTATTTGGCAACCTATTCTATCTGGCAGCAAATGTTTATGGAATATGCATTTGTCTTTGATACAAAAGTACAACCACAGGCTTAAGAGTGTACTTTAATACATTTGACTGTAATGCTGTAACTCCATTTTAAAAATTGCCTGATTTGATTGGGTTCATTTTATGAGTAAACGGTTCATTATATTTGGTCCAAACAGAATAGCTGCAGGCAAATTTTCAGTAAAAAAAATTCCAGTGCAAAAATGTAAATTCTGTTTCAGCATGAAGCCAAGGAGAATAAAACAAGTCTTTGTAAATAATTTAAAATACCAGATTAAAATGTATTCTGAATAACTTATCAATGATGTATAATAACTGCTTGCAATATGTTTTAACCTTTGAATAACAAATAGGAAAGGGGGTAGGTCTCTCGGTCTTAATCCAAGGGTACAAACAGCATTCACTCACTCACTCAAATTCTGTTAATTGTTTTTAAAAATTACTGTGAAGACTGCTCCAATGTCCTGTTTTCTGCCAGTCTTCATAAAGTTGATGGAACTGATTCTTAGCCTGTGCCATTTATACAACCAGCGGTTCCCAGCACTGTGTTGGCCTGTCTTCGCTGGCTGAACTGAGAACGAGGTGGTTTTGATCATAGTGCTTCCCACCTAAAATTAAACAATAGTTTCAGTATAGCATTTGTGAGCGAAAACAAATCTTTGATGCATCACTGAATCCCCCCAATTCCTCTACTTGCTGTCTTCCTGCAGGATGGCATTCTTGTTTCTGTGCAGTCTCCTCTCAAGACAACATTTGCTTCCCTGCACCCTAGCTGCCATGCAAATTTATCTTGCAACCTGCAAGTATACATGACTTACTGGTTATCAGAAATTCTAATCCTCAGTCTAAGATGTGCCCAATCTATGAAGTATAATGCTATGTGTTTACTTATCTAGCAGATATTCCCTACTGTAAGAGGCTTACACATAAATCAATTTCTTTAATAACCAGGAACTATGAGCTTAGTCTGAGATAGCTATGATCAAAGTCCTAACTTGTTGCATAGAAGGTGAGTCATGACTTTGGTTTGACTGGGTCCACTGGGGTAAATCTCAAGGAATTCAACGTCACACTTTGATGGATGTTGCATCTGTGAAAACATTTCAACATGCCAGATGGAATGATCCCCCCCTCCTCTCCGTTCCGGGGGTTTTCCCAACCCCACTGAGCCAGTTTGAGGGGGCAGCAGAGAGGGGGGAAACCCTATTGTTCAAGGCTTCCATTGATGGTGCTTTTAAGTGGATCCTGCTGTTTTTTTAAAAAAAGCATTCTTGCTCTATTATTCCACAGAAAAAGGTTTTATGGGGAAATGTAGGGTGGTTGTTTTTTGCTACATTTACATCCTACCTGTCTTCCAAGATAGAACTTCAAGGTGGCATAGACAGGCTTTTCAGGCCATTCCCCATGGTTTTCAACCAAACCATACCTATTGTCATTATTTATTAAATTTATATACTGCCTTTCATCCAAAGTTCACAGGGCAGCTTACAACATAAAACACAATAAACACAAAAAATGCGTAACAACCAAAAAAATCCCAGGCACATTTAAAAGGCCATAGATTGTTCTATCAGCCAAAGACTGAATATTTTCACTTGGTGCCTAAAGATTTGTAATGAAGGTGCTGGGCAAGCCTCCCTGAGGAGAGCATTCTGCAAAGGGGGAGCCACTGCAGAAAAGGTAAAATGTTGCATCTATTTAGAATGTTGCATTGCGTTAACGTGAGACCATGCCCTGAAAACGTGGCTGATCATACTAGAGTTTAGACTGTGTATACAGTGGTGCCTCGCAAGACGAAATTAATTCATTCTGCGAGTTTTGTCGTCTTGCGATTTTTTTCGTCTTGCGAAGCACAGTGTCGGAAAAGTTTTGGAAAAGCTTCAAAAATCACCAAAGTCTTCAAAAACCTCAAAAAAGCCTACCACACCGCGTGCTATGAGTTGCTCCTCGAAGTCAAGTCGCAACTGTATTAACGGTGTTAAGAAAAAGGAAACAAATTTGCAAGACGTTTCCGTCTTGCGAAGCATGCCCATAGGGAAAATCGTCTTGCGAGGCAACTCAAAAAACCAAAAACCCTTTCGTCTAGTGAGTTTTCCGTCTTGCGATGCACCACTGTATATCATATGATAATTTGTGTTATTAAATTTTAAACAGGCATTTGCCTATGTTGATAATCATTAATGCTTGTATATCTTTTGAGTATCTACTCTGATATCCTTGCATCTCACCTCTATGGACTCAAAATTATATATCATGTTCACAACTGATCAAGGGGACTTTTATGAGAGGATGCTTACTACTCAAAGTGACTAGCTCTGTTACGCGCAAAGGAATGCTATTTAACTAACAAAATGTAAATTGGCATTCTCAAAGTAGACTGCAGGACATCATCCGACTCTTCGTGACCCCATGGACACGACTAAACGACAACAAATTTGGCATTTAATTTACACATCAATAATAAAAACAATACTGCTTTCTCCAAATGTTGTATTGTAGATTTCCATTGGCAAGAAACTTGTCTGGAAAAGTATGAGCCGTGGAACATCATGTGGTAGAAACTATGGGAACAGTTTTGGTTATTTTATAAATTACTCAAGATGGTTTTTTGCAGTAGCTAGTAGTGAACAAGTGGATCAAGTTTTGTTTGTTACAGAAAAAGTCCATCTATCTTTTAGTGTCAGTTCTAACTGCAGCCTCAAGAGGGCAACATAACACACACTTAGAAAGTACAAGCTTAGTATCAGCTCACAAACTAGAATAAGGCATCAATATACAGTGGAGCCCCACAAGACGAATGCCTCGCAAGACGAAAAACTCGCTAGACGAAAGGGTTTTTCGGTTTTGCGTTGCTTCGCTAGACGAATTTCCCTATGGGCTTGCTTCACAAGACAAAAATGTCTTGCGTTTTTTTAAAAAAGCCGCTTGAAGAGGCGCAGTTGCAATGGACCGTGCTTCGCAAGACGAAAAACATCGCAAGATGAAGAGACTCGCGGAACGAATTATTTTCGTCTTGCGAGGCACCACTGTACTGACAAATGCTACTCTTTTCCTCTTTGAGTTGCCACTGGCCCCCTTGTTTTTCTATTAAACTAAAGATCCTGACATTAGTATAACTGGAACTCAGTAAATATTAACTTTACTAACCGAGTATTAACACTAAACTGCTCTGATGCAAATAACAAAGCTTGCCGAACTTATTTGGGGCAATACGTCTGTGCAGAATGATTTTGTAATTTGATATTAAGCCTATGCAGTTTTTCAGAGAAAAAGCAGATTTACTACATGGCTTATGATAAAACAGTAAATCCTCAACTCTCTACAAAAATTGACACTATACCTATGCCATCTACAGATTAAACTGCTCAGGTGTTCAGAAAAGACAATAATCTGAATCCAGTTATTAAAACTAATAATAAAAACTTTATTATTAAACTGAAGTCTATATAGATTCTTTGAAAAGCATCACAAATCGATGCAAGGTGGTTTGGTTTTCAGCAGTTGTTTAATGCAAACAGTGCTCTTGACTCTTTACAGTAACTGGCCCAGGCAAAAGTGTGATTTCTGTCTACCAATTCACATTAGCTAAAAGGGCTCAAAAGGTGTGTCCTTCCAACCCCAACCCAGTATGGAAAGCATGCCTTTAAAAAATATTGCTCTGCATTAACCAGATCATAAGGATTTCCGAAGATAATGGGCTATTGCTGAAAAACGTGGAATTTAAATTGCACACTCAATACAATCCACTTATCTTACCGAAATTCATTTTCACTAAATACCAATTCAGAGTTGTTTATAACTTACAGCTGGGAAGTTCTTACCTTTAATATCTAATACTAAGTTTGGTTTCATCTTTCTGTAAATCCTCCCATCTGGATTAATACTCCATTTTTGTTTTTCATCATTCTGCTGAAGCGCCAGGCCCAGTTTGGCACCAGGTGTAATCAGGTTACCCACAATTGTCAAGCAAAGTTCTTCTGCCAGCTGTGCAGTTAAATAGAAAGTATGAGTCAAAAAATCTTGGTCTTACTTCCAAAACTAGTATATTTGTGCATATGCATGGATAGGATTGTGGATATTTTCATGTCTCTCTTGATACTTTCCTCTGAACAAACTGATTTTCAGTATTCAGAGATTCTAGTAGTATTCCCACAATATAGCGGCTGTTACTGCAACATTATTTAACATTTGTTCATTCATTCTCTAAAAAAGACTATCTTACATATTATTAGAGGTGCATTAACTGTTTAGTTGCAGTTTTGTCGTGGCTTACTTTTTGCCATACAGAATATGAAGTAGTAGCAGAATGCCATATTTTTTGAGATGAAAAATAAAAGCCTACTAATTATTTGGCATTCAAGGTACCTTGAACAACAGCTTTATTATTTGTACCCCACCTATCAGACTGGGTTGCCCCAGCTACTCTGGGTGGCTTCCAACAAAATATTAAAAATACAAAACCACAGTGAAACATTAAGAGCATAAAAAACTTCCCAATACAGGGCGGCCTTCAGGTGTCGTGTAATTATTTATTTTCTTGACATCTGATGGGAGAGTGTTCCACAGGGTAGGCACCACTACTAGAAGGCCCTCTGCCTGTGAACTATTTATTTGTTACGTTTTTATGGAAAAGCAGGATTTAAAAATGCCCAAGGTGGCTGGCAATTAAGTCTCAATGTATTATAATTAAGCAGTATCACAAATATCACAACAAATATCACAACTCATTGTCATTGTATACGTTCACCAAAGCAGCTTGCTAATAACACTCTACTTCCACATAAACTTGTCTGAATTAAAGATAATTTATCCCTGCTATGTTGAATGGATGACTGATGCCATGAGAGACAGAACAAGCTAGATGTAATGCAATTCCCAGCTGGAGACCATACAAAGTGTATATTACTGAGCAATGGCTAAGTAATAGTTCTACTGTTCTAGGTTGTTAGGCTGCTGAACGGAAAATAATATAGTGCAACTGACTTTTGGGGTTGGTGTGTTGTGTGACAAGCACACGGAGTGCAATGAGATTGAGTGTTTGGGGGGGAGAGGCTCAGTTAATTTCACTGTATACAGGTTGTACGTTGACAAAAACGGTATTATTCTTATCTACTTCAGACTGGGTTGCAAGAATTCAACTGAGTGCTGAAATGAAGACATATGAAAAGTAATGGTTTAATATCACTTTAATGTTTCCAATGTGTTAAGATGAGGCATTAAACTCAACCCGTTCAGTGTTGCAGCCTGTTGTAAGTGCACAGCTTCTATTTGCTCCATGTTGAGACATGCTCTTGGTTTATTGCAAGAAAGAAACCCATTCCACTGTGAGTTGAGAAATCTATTCCTTTGGCAGAATGTTTTAGGTCAAGTTATACAACTTAAAAAAAAAAGACACATGGCTTGTCACTCAAGCTCTGTTCACTTTGTTTTGATGTTACGGCCTGATTTATTTTTTTTACTTTGATCATCAAAGTATGTAACGCAGCAGGATTTACTTCCAAGCAATTTTTTTTAGGTCTAGCTGCTAGGCTAGTGTTGGCAGGCACCACTGTTGCAAGCCTTGATGTAGACGTTCACAATTTGATTTTGAAACAACACATATTTCCACTATAAAGCAGGAACCAAACAGCAATAGAATTATTAATAAATTGTCTAAAAGACTGCTTTCAAAACTCAACATTTCCTTCTATATTTGTCAAGGTTCCAGGTCAGTAATAATAATTATATAGACTCATTGCTTTCAAAGGGCTCAAAAAAGTCAGCAAGAGAGACTATAAAAACCCTGAAAAATCCAGTATCTTCCTCCTGTAAAGCAGCTATTATTTTAGCACTTTCATGTCTTTAGTAATCTTGTTATTTTTTTAATATAAAGAAGCATTTAAAAAAGTTGCATTGAACACAAGGTACAGCTACTTAGTGCAGCAAATAATAAGGGGGGGGGGGCCAAGAGGAATATAGCCTCTGGTCAAAGTCCTTTTTGCTTTCCCCTTAAGAATCACTGTGGGGCTGCACTCATAGGAAATCCAACATGGGCAGCTGTTGGGGCTCAGTGCATCCTGGCAGTCTCACCAGGGCTGACATCAGAGCCTCCCCACCAAGGTGCTTCTTTTAACTGTTACTCTCCTTATATGTTTTACCCAGTGGGCAACCTTTTGGATGGGAGCCATGTCATCCCCAATCCTTCATGAGTGTGCTCCATTTCCCAGGCTTCAATGCTGCTTCGACCACGTAAATACATCCGAGGGGGAGTTAAATGACTGGCAGTAGTAGCAATGTCAGGGGGCAGCAACAGAGCCAGGCAGCAGTGGCAGATGGGGAAAGCCACTGGTGTTAAAAAGCCAAGGACCCGCTAAGCCTGGCACCAGCCCTTTTACGAAGCTGCCGACGCAAAATAAAACCATGCTTTTCATCAAACTGCTGAAGAGCTCATGTTCCCATTTCAGTTACTATTCACTTATCACAGTATAGAAAAGTTATTTCCTATTTTTCCTATAGGATGGGTGCTGTTAGCAAGTAATTATTAAGGCAGAACCTTACCCTACATTTGATGAATCCATCTTGATAAATCCAGACTTGTTCATCAGATTTAGCATCTTCCACAACCTGTATCCTAAGAAGATTCAAGTCATCTCCATTTCCATCAGTTGACATGAACTTCTTTGTTACTTTGTTTCTCAGTCTGAAATATGCTTTTTTCTGTAAATAAATAAATCATGGCTTTTAACACTACAGTACCGGCAAACATTATGAGCCCTGTCTGGCTAACCTTGACCTAATAATGTAATTAATATTACGAACAGCACTTCAAGATGCTTCCCCCTTTTTACAGACAATAGTATCGCAACCCTGGATTAGGGAAATACATAAAATATGACGTTATTAACATGGTACTCTTGTGCAATACTAGGATAAAGGGATTGAATCGGAGGAGAGCTGATCAGTGTCATAGTACTAGTAAAAAGATAGAAGATTCACAGGCGCTTCTGACATCCCACAGTAAATTGTAGTGTCTTACCTGTAGTAAAGGCCGTAGAGAACCTATTTTGTGGTAGCCACTTGACTCATACCAGTTTGGTATTTTCTGAGGTGATAATAAAATCTGACGACCTTTATAGTTACTGTATTCATAAATAATCCATCTGAAACAAACAATATTTTACTAACTAGGTACATTAAAAAGTGCTGAGGAGAAACAACCTTTTGAAAATATTTACTGCGGTAGTATGGCATACTAGTGTCTCTTCTCACCCTGCTCACCACTTCTGCCAGCCCATTGTTGGCCCTCCGTTTTACACTTCACCAACCCCCCTTCCCCTTTTTTTACACCCTGTTGCCAGCTGTGGGGAGGAAACCAAAGGAGAAAGTCCTTTCCCCCTTTGTTGTCATCCTCTCTGCTGCTGTGAGGAGTATGCTATGTGAATAGGAGAGAAAATGTTAGAAAGCAGACTTCCTTCTTCCTCTTGCATGGAATGTGGGGTGGGGATGAAAGCTGCTTTCTCCTTCTCTCCAGAGGAATAAGCAGGACAGGCCCGAGCCTCCTGCTCTCCTGCCATCTCTCCCCGCGCCCCCCAATCTTGGCCTCCTACCTAGCTGACACTGAAACAGCATCGTTGATTTGAGGTGTACAGCAACAGCAGAGCAATACAGTTGCTGGGAAGCTGTTCTGGTCTGACCTGGCTATTCTCCTGTGGCTCATCTTGGCCTCCCAACCCCCATGCATATTGCCAGGGCTGCCTGCTCATTTGCCTGCCTATTCTGTTGTCACACTGCACTTTGCATGGCTGCCCAACACAGCATGGTGACATTTTTACAATTACATACAACAGTATATATATATCTTGCTTAAGCAGCAGATCTACTATTATTATGCCTCATGAAAACCAGTGAGAGTTGCCTCTAAGTGAATACGTTTAGGTGGGTGGCTTTATGACTATATTGCATAGAACAGTGGTGTATGTTTGAGCACAATAAAACCATCATAACAGCCAATATCTTTTAAAAGGCCTAATAAAAAGCAGGAAATGTCACTGTGAAAGCTGAGATGGGTTCAGGTCTGTCCTTTGCTCAAGCCACCCGAAGCTTGTAAAGTAACTAACAAACTGATCCACAGACATTAATTTACGGGGGGGGGGGGTTAATCAAAAAATTATGCAGTAACACTTGACTAATCCATGATTAATGATCCAATGCTAACTGGGATATGAAGCCAGGGTATGAAGTGGGCTTAAAATTCACAGTATGTAGTAAGAATTATATCTGAACTGAGCACCCTATCCCACCCCTTTCCCCATTTTTCTAGCCTCTGCTTGCAAGGTAGACAGCAGACCTTGCCAACATCTCCCTACCCTACAGTCTTGGAGTAGGCCTTAGCTTGGAAAGGAAAACCACGGAAACTTGGCTTTGTTTCATGGTTTGGGATCTTTACAAATTATGGATAAACATTATGTCACCACTAGGCCCAAGGCAACTAACCATTTTTTTAAAAAAAATGCGAGGACATGCAGATACCTGAATTTTCACCTTGAATGAGTTTTCTGGCAATTCTGTTAAACATGGTGTATTTAGATAATGTCCTGCTACATAAACCACTACTGAGTAGTGATTGACAGAGTAACAAGCCTGAGTTCATCCTCGCGTCAGTTAAGACAGCCTAAAATACCCAGGTTCAAATTCTTACAGCAGGGGTGAGGACAGTGTTCAAAACTTCCATTGTTCTAGGCACATTTTGCAATTGAGAAATCTATAAGTGTGAGCAATTTCTGAGCTCTGGGCGCAGTACTGCGCCTAAGATTTCAGATTAAAGCTGCAGAGTGGAAGGAAAGGAGGACTTTTTTCTGCCTCCCCACTTCCAGCTACTCTGAGAAGAATGGATAAGAGACCCTTTAAAAAATATTAGGGGGTGGGCAGGGGAAGGACTAGATCATGTAAAAAAATGAACATAGAATTTTAGCTGCGGTTCATTCATTTTCAGCTTTGTATTCTTGTTATAAAAAAGCGTGCCTAGACATTCTGTTGTTGCGCCCATAACCTCGGTTTCAGGTGCCATTTAGCTCCTAGCCATCATATCTCAGTTTCTAACACTGGGTGAGGAACCTCAGGCCCAGAGGTGAACCCCAGGCCTTTCTGTCTGGTCCTTGGTATTCTTCAGAGGCCACACCTCTCACTAGCCACGCTTTGCACTGTCCTTGTGTTTTTGTCTGGCTGGAATGCATCCTTGAACTGTATGATGTCTCTTGATTGCACAAAGAGTGCACCAACGCCCGACTTTGGTGTGTAGCCCAGTATAGAAAGGTAAGAGTCAGAGTCATTGCTCTTCTTACTTATGCCTTTGATCCCCTTGCTGCTGAGATCTGGTCTCTGGAAGGTTCCATAGAAGGGAATGTGGTCCTTGGACTGAAAAATAGTCCCTATCCCTGCCTTAGAGACAGGAACATCTTTTTAAAAGACAGTGTATCTACAAAATTCCACTTAACAGTGCAACCCTGTACATGTAAGTAAGCCTCACTTAGTTCATTCTACAAATAACAAATCCCTCACTTCAGAAAGTGAACTTACATGCCACCATGGACATCTACTGAAGCCACATGACGGTTGTAGCCAAGGAACTGGAGGTTTAAGACCTCAGTAGTAAATTCCATTTTCTTTCCGTTGAAGTCTTCCTTTTCAAAAAGGGCTATGGTTGGCTCAGAAAGTTCCTGTTTTAAAAGAGAAGGTTGTTTATTTCTTGCACATCTGATGTTTACTAATGTGCTGGACAGTTGCGAGATGTTCATCAAGCACTATACACCACTTAAATCTGGGTCATCCCCGACCTCAGTGCTGCATTACATTGCTATTACCTTAGCTAAAACTGTAATGTTACAGCAACTTGCCTTTGAACAATTCTCCAACATAGGAATGGTTGGGGAGGTTAGTTCAGTAATACTGTACTGTAAACCATGGTATCTGGAAAGGCTTCAAGTCCTCAGTTCAAGCTAAATAACTTATCTAATACAGCTATCTTTTCAGAGAAATGAAAAACAAGTCCTCTGGTCTGGAACTGACTAGGTGGCAAGTCTGTATAAAAGGCATTACTCATGAAAAAGTTATTTCAAGTGTGGGATGAAAACTGGAAAGAGAAGCAAGGTGATGACTTACAGCCACACCTTCCATTCTTGGCTGGCATTTTCATGAGTCAGCAACAGCTAAAATTGCAGAACTTTTCCTACAGCTATATGGACAAACAGATGTGCTGCAAATCTGTAATTCTTTACAAAGTAAGAACTCTAAACTCTGCTACTCTGGATTTTATACATAACATTTATTTTATGCACTTATTCCATGCACAAGAGTTACTAATTTATAATTCTAGACAAGGTATAGATAAAGTCAAGGTGTCTTAAAGGTAAAGGGACCCCTGACCATTAGGTCCAGTCGTGACTGACTCTGGGGTTGCGGCGCTCATCTCATTTTATTGGCCAAGGGAACCGGCGTACAGCTTCCGGGTCATGTGGCCAGGATGACTAAGCCGCTTCTGGCGAAGCAGAGCAGCACACGGAAATGCCGTTTATCTTCCCGCTGGAGCGGTACCTATTTATCTACTTGCACATTACATGCTTTCGAACTGCTAGGTTGGCAGGAGCAGGGACCGAGCAACAGGAGCTCACTGTCATACAAAATGTTTCAAACGTGCTCATGGCATTTCTGCTAAGGCTTAGATTGGTGAGGACCATATAGTTTGTAGGGAAGGATTTGGAGTTGGCACAGAAATCCTTTTGCAGCATTAAAATCATTGAATGAGAGAAATAATACTGTATTTACTCGAATGTAATGCACATCTTTTTTGGCCAAATTACTTCGCAAAAATTAGGGTATACATGGTTTTGAAAATTGAGGTAGGCATTAGATTCAATGGCACATTAGATTCAAATAAATACGGTATATGCTTTAAGAAAAAATTATAGTGAAATGACAGGGGTGTGACAAAAATACTTAAATAGTCTCAAACTGAGTAGGAGAACTTGGGCACCAATTCTTAGAATTACAATTCTTATATAAACCAGCTGAGATAGAACAATTCAGCTGGCCTGATGAAGAGGCCTTCGGCAGCTGACATATGAGAAAAAGGAAGAGCCAAAGGCAGTTGATTTCTTAGCAGAGCCGATGAAATGGTCCTGCTTTCCTTCTGTGTCTCTGGTGCAGCTTGATGAAATGGGCGCTCCTAGGTGACAGTTGAGGAAAAGCCAAAGGCAGCTGGCTTCTCAGCAGAGCCCATGAACATCTGAGTAAAACAGCCTTCCAAGTCTGTGGAATTATCTTGTTTATATATAAGCAAGATATAAATTAGATTCCAGGCATGCTGTTTAGTGATACTTCTTTAGTATGTTAGCACAACCTGCAAATCTTCAAGGTGTTTATTGATGTGAAAAGGCAGGTGCCTTGCCATTTGTTTGTTTTGTTAACAGAACTTTCAAAGAAAACATTTACTTAGCACCAACAGCTTCTTTCAGTGCAAATTAACAACTACCAAATTGCTAAATACAAAGCTTTGCTTTGCGGTTGAATCTGTTGTGCCTAAAATTGACGACTACTACTAGACAAATGTAGAGCAGGTAATTTATGGGCTTTGGGCCTTCGTGGTCAATTAAATGAATACTGTGTATTTATTAAGAAGTAAGCACTTCTACTACATTTTTTTCTAGTGCTGCTATGAATTTTTATCTTGAGAAAAACAAGCGTGGAGTATGAAATACTCATTGAAACTTTCCCAAATACTTTGTCTTCTTCATTTCATGGCACTTTACACCTACTCCTTGTGTGATTCTAGCCAATCAGGGATTATAAATTAACAATATGACATCATGGTATTATGTAGCCAATCAGATTTGATTATGTACCATTAGCAATAAGGGCAAATAAGGCAGCATTGACCACCCTGGGAAGCTGGGACAATTGAGCATTCCTGTCTTCTTGTGGTGCATAGTACAGCAAGAAAGCAGGAATCAGCCAATTCAATTGGCAATATAGGAATATCTTTTGTCCTACTGCATCCTCCGTGAACATTTTGCTCACTCATTTCCTCCTTCAAGAAACTCATCCTCTACTTTATATCAACAGATGTATGTGAAGGGGAGGGGCCGGCAAGACAGCTGACCTGATTGTAAATGTAGGCAGGCTGAAAGGGAAATGTTGAGAGGGGAGGTTGAGGAAGACATTCTGGTGTACAATGGCTGTATAAAAGGCAGCCATCAGAAGCAAAAAAGCATTAATGCTGGCTGGAAGTGAGAAAGGACTAAGGATTTAAGGACAGATAAAAGGAGTGCAAGTATAAAGGAAGGTGGGAGGGAATATACTTTAGAGAATATTAAAGAATTGAAAGAAGGTCAGAGGAAACAGAAAGGACTCAAGTTATACAAAGGGGAGGAAGGCTGGGCACAAAATGCTCTATGTTGCTTAGGATTAATTTGGATGCTTTTAAAATAGCCAGCAAGAGAAACTTTGTGATAGGTAGAATCCTGATATCTCTTGAAATTGAGGGATTTACCATGTACCAACTGAAGCAAGAATATGTTCTGGGAATTTAAGGGTTCTCATTTTAAGGGAAAACTTTACAAGGTAAATAAAATTTTAAGCAGAGGTTGGATGGCATCTCTCATGTATGATTTAGCTGAGATTTCTTCATTGCAAGGGTTGGACTAGATGACCCTTGGGGACCCCTCCAACTCTACTATTCTATAGCTGTATGATTCTATGAAATACATGTAGCTGCCCTGTCATATTTACTCTGGCCCTCAATTAATGGTGGGAATTTTTGCTTTAGTTGATTAATCTTCTAATTGAATTAATTCATGTTTGCAGCCTGATCTTCCTGAAGTCACAGAATCAACCCTGAGAAATAGTTTAGCAAAGATTTAACTGCTGGATTATTCTTTGAATTGCTTTTTTACTAATCATGAGCTACCCTAGGAATATGTACTGAAGGGTGGGATACAAAATTTGTTACATAAACCAACAATTAATGGTAGGATTTTGCAACATCTAAAAATACAGATAGCCATGCAGGTTGTTCCATGCTAATTTGCTGTCAGCTCCATAGAGCTACAATATATGCTTCCTCTCCCCCAAATAAACTATTTAGAAGCACATTTTGAGGTCACTTTTGTTTCTATAACTTAGTCATAAAAACTTAGCTCAGTAATGAGGCAATTTCAGCTTGCAATGGCTATCCAACTCTTTGTAAAACTTACAATATTTACAACTTTGAAGGACTTCAAGCATGTTTTGGGTAGACAACCCATTGCAGACAGATTAGGATAGGCTCCTTCTTCTAACACATACTGATTTCCAGAGAAATTTTCTTCATCATATGCAATCCAACTGCAAAAAAGAAGAAAATGGCAATGTTAAATTCTTGCTTTGTTGTTAATTGCCAGTTTTCTTAATTGTTAGTTTTGTTAATTGCCATTTCAACCCAAGCTCTGTATAGCTTGAAAGCCTGCTACCCGGGTGCTCAGTCAGATGTAGCATTATTCTTCATCAATAAAGAATAAGAATATTCCATTAATGGGCTTTTAAAAATACATGTTTCCTTACTGATATGTTTAAGAGACTTAGCATCATGCAATGCAGTATCAACATGTTCTTGTGCGAAGTTATTCAGAATGAGCAGAGACATGCATTCTAAAGGGTGGGGAAATAATCATTATCAAGCCAAGAAGTGTGCATTCAAATCCCTTCCACTACACTTTTGAATACACAAAATGCTTGTCATTATCCTTAGTTGCTCCCTTACATTTTTAGACAGATTTTACTATTAAGAACAAAAACCTTGATTCCACTAATCCCAAATGGGAAGATGCATCCACCCTGAGCCCATTCAGCGTTACCCAGATGGTTTGTATCTGTTGCACACTCAGAAGCTTGCTTGCTTGGGAGTTCAATGATGCAATTTCGTACTCACCTGCCAGATAATACTTTTGAAGACATAGCAAGGAATGTCTCCTCGATCTCTGAAGTATCTTTCTCAAATATTTGACAGTTACCCTGGAACTCTGGTTCCGAAAATAGCTGGACCTTTAAAGACAAAGCAGGTCACGTTAAACACTAAACATTGTGCTCAGGACAATTCCAACATAGTGAGTGTCAGAAAAGACCTGCAGAAATAAATGAATTTAACTAATGCACTTAGTTGGGTATCACCCCATGTTGTTAAACAAATAATTCTGATATCATTTTAATTATCTCTGAATACAAGCAAAACATTTTTTTAAACTAAACTAAAAATGTATGTAATGTACATTTATGTAAGAAGTATTTCCAAACTATTTTACAAAGATGACTTTGTAGTAGAATTTGACAGTCAATTCTTGATTTCATTTGCTGACCTGGAAGTGAAACTTTATTCTAAGATAGACAAACTGTCTTTTCCCTTATTGTTAGGGCTCCACTGGCAACAGTATCTTTTGATCTGATGTGTTCTTGTCACAGTGAAGAATGAAAAACAGGCTAGAGCTTGAACAGACTGAATGTTGGTTCAACTTGAAAGCAGTGAGATTTTTCAATCTTGATGAGATCCCATTCCTGAGCTTGGTACTTCAGACAAAGGTGGGAACTCACACCTATAGTCATATTGAGCTTCTGAAGCAGAGCGCTCCTATGCTTCCAAATGCCTTGGAACTCAGCCAACATCAGGCAAGATCCCTCTCAAGAGTCAGGGGATGAGCAGGGCTGATGGTGACTGCACATTTTGGCCAGTAGCTAAGGCTAACCAAAATTTGTGGGTGCTTCCCCACTGCCAAAACCAGTATTATCCTTCCATGTGTTGGCCATGTCTACATGATACCATGTAGAGAAGCACCCTGGGAAGATTGAAAAGTCCTTTCGCAAAAGCCTGAGTATTTTAGGAAACCCTGAGCATCACCTGCAAATACATTTGTTCTTGCATTAAAAGAACCATGACATTTGCATTAGATACACATTTTCTCTCAAGCATCTGGCAAAACTTGACAAGGACTCAGTCTGCCTCCTCCCAGGGTACTGATTCCACTTTGTGAATCTCTCTGCCTACAGCCTCTCTACTCGTCTTTTTTTATGTTATCTCAATTCAGCTTGCTATATTTGCTATGTAAAAGCTTGGATGTTTTACCTTAAATTTCCCCGTATGATCACTCATGTTGTCCTAAAATAAATGGAGGGAAAAAGAGACAAATATGACTCCAGAAATATACATTATACAGAAAGAATATTGATTAATGAAATACGGAGCAAGCTAACTTGGTAGGAAATAAAATAAAACCCAGCAGAACGAACAAACAAACCTTACCAAAATTATGGGTTGAACTGAAGAGATCTTACAACTTTTAGCTCCCCATGTACCATAGTTGGGATACAGTCCTTTATCAAGGATATACTGCTCTCCTGTGAAGTCAGGATTTTCATATGCCACCCACCTGTGGGGGGAAAAAATCATGATTTATGCTCTAATTAATTGATGCATTGTATTTTTAAAAAATAATTAAATAAAACATTTAATTATGAATATCGTAGGAAATGACTGATATTAAGTAAGCTGTACTCAATGTACTTAGCTTCATATAAAAATAATATATTTGCAAACACAGCAAGGATTTTATAAAGTCATCATAATGAAATGTTATATTGTTTGCCTCTAATATTACAGCTCAAAACACCCAAAATACATTAAGCAACATTATGATGGGGAAGGTAAAAATGGTAAAGCATGACATCATTACTCTGAAAGTAAGGTAATTTTCTTAAGTCCGGTTCAGCATAGCCCAATGAATAAATATAGTTCACTAACAACTTAGAGATCTATGTACCATTGTCTAATTTCACATTGGGCTAGTAATGTGAGCAAGCAAGTGTGCTGGTTCATGCTGCCCAAATGGGGCCTGCCTACTTCTCCCTTTCTAAAGCCAGGAGGAAACAAAGCAGAGACTGGCTTAGCATTATGAGTGAACCACTATTCATAGTTCTAGTTGCAGGTAGGTAGCTGTGTTGGTCTGCTGTAGTCGAAACAAAATAAAAAAAATTCCTTCCAGTAGCATCTTAGAGAACAACTAAGTTTGTTATTGGTATGAGCTTTCGTGTGCATGCACACTTCTTCAGATACACTGAAAGAGAAGTCAAGGGTGGTGGGAATGGGTGGTTGGCTGATAGGTGTGGTAAACCTGTTGATGACCATTAATGACTGCAATTGGTCTTTTTCCTGTTAACAGTCGTCAACAGGTTTACCACACCTATCAGCTAATCACCCATTTCAACCACCCTTCTGAGTAATACCCCTCCCCACCCTCTCACTATGTATAAGGGTCTGGTAACTTCTGTTTCAGTGTATCTGAAGAAGTGTGCATGCATACAATTTTTTAAAATTCACTATTCATAGTTTGTTTCTGTCCGAAGAAGCAAGATTTTAGGTTTCTTAGTTCAAGACATGGCTGGATAATAAACTCTAGTAAAGCAAAGTTGCATTTCAGTAAAATTATACCAGGCATATGAAGCATGCCTAGCATGAAAGTACTGTATGTTTTGCCCATTGAAGTGTCACATTTTAAAAGTTTACCATTTTCTTTTATTCTGACTCATGTTTAACAGATCCATCAACACACTGTTGATTAATCATTTGAGGCATATGCCTTAAACACACACCCAACATGCTCTGTAAACTGCTTAGTCAAAGTGACGGAGGGATGAACAGTATGTTAACCATGAAGATCAAACTCAAATGGGACATGTTTATACTTGAACATCACATGCAATAGAAATTTTGAAAATAAAGCAGGCTTGGCCAGTCTCTTGGACAAATAAATGTATCAGGCTTCTAGTGCTGCAAACACTAAGGCTATGCTGCAAATGTTCAGCTGGTATGTGAAAGGATGGGTGTCACGCACCCTCAACTTCATAAACCATGGCTTGCCAAGGCTGTCTTGAACTAGTACACCCTCAATGCATGTTCTGATGAAAATATCTGTTTAGTAGTACTCAATTACTTCTAGGAGCAACAGACACACGACCATAGGTGCTGGATGAAGATTGCTATGTTGCTCTCATTTCATACACCTAATCTAGAAGACTAATCGGCATGGTAGGAACAGTACAGATTATCCTTTCTGCAACACAACACTATTAACAGCTATAACAACAGGAAACACATACAAAGACAACAAAGAAGTAATACCGAGTTACTGATTCAGGCCTCTTTTCCTTGTACTTATGTCTTTACAGCAAATTAACCATTTGAAATGAAAATGAAGCTACACATCTGACTTACACTCCACTTAACACATTTATGGATTGAGTCCTTAGTCCGTAGCCAGTATCCTTTAAATGGGAAACAATTCCTGAAACGCTTATATTGGAACTTTTAGTCCCAAAGTCTTTTTCAGCATACATTATCATGTGAGGTTGCATAAAACTCTGTGGAAAGAAAGAAAACAACAGAAAGCCATCAAGGCAAAAGAAATACAGTCTCTGTGATAGAAGAATATAACTCTAAGCAGGTGTTTTGGGTGCAGATGTTGGGTGCATTAAGGTTTCCCACCCCTGCCCTACACTGTAAAAGACATACTTCCTCTGAAGTCCACTCCAAAACTCAAAAGATTTATTTAAATTGGAAGGAGAAAAGATGCCTTGCATAGTTAAAACAATATGCGGTGGCAGGGGAAAGAAGTGGCCTTGCAGAATTGGTGCTCCACATCTTTAAATTGCAAGGGCAGACGCCGGCTTAAACTTTAAAGCACTTTAAATATGGGTATACACTGAAGTGTGTATCAAAACGCTGATGCAGTTTCTTGTAAGCATTGCACTGCTTCTGTCTTTAACCTGCTGGTTCCATCTAGCAACAGACAACACTATGCTGGAACTGTTGTCCTGTGTTCAGAGTTATGTTGATGAATACAGGCCAGCTTTAATGTGAGAACAGAAATAAAGGAAGTCCAAATGAAAGCACTCTGTACTGGTCAAGCTGGGCCAAGCAAGGCCACAAATAACCATGCCTCTCTTTCCCAGATTCCTTCCTGGCCTTCAGATTAGAGGCTGACTTGCTCTTGTTTCTCCCCTTAGCCACCAGGATGGGTGCCTGCCTACTTTTCTCCTCCTCCAGAGAAAACAAGAGAGGTTGAAATCCCTGGCACTCCTCCGTCTTCTCTGATCCACCCTGTCTTCCTCTTTTCTCTGGCATCTGCTGCTGTAGCTATATAGCTGATTTCTGGCATTGGGCAGGCTGACAATGTTTGCCCAAACTTGCACATTATCAGGCAGCAGCCCCAGGAAAGCTTCTGTCTACTATACAGTCTAGTCAAGCAGCAGTTCTTTCAATGGAATACATACTCAAAAACACATTCAAACCAACATCTCCTTTGTATGCATGCCTGTACATTCCATATTTGGATGCACGTCCAAATTAGGCCTGCTGTTTGTGATCCACCAGGTTTCTGTTTCCCTCCCTCTTTTGCACTCACCCACCCACCCCACATACTGGATATGGGGGAGCATGGGGGGGGGGATTGAATGGAATTTTATGAGAAGGGCAAAACGTCTTCCCACTCTCAATCCCCCCCTCCATGCAAACAAAGACAGTGGGATGAAGCAAAACAGAGCGAACCACAAACGTTATTATGTGTTTTCCTCAGTCTACACTTGTTTTCATCATTTTTAAACTTACCCCTAGAACAGGCCTCAGCGACTGCACCTGCTCATCATAACCACCCCAGTCCATCCATTCCTGGTATTCTCCTTCTTCCAGCAAATACTGATGCCCTGCAAACTCTGGCTTCTCATAAGCAACCCAACTAAAAAGGGTAAACAAAATTTTTGAAAAAGTAGTAGTTTAACGTGTGAACAAAAGAATGTATGTACAAAACATGTGATCTTATTGCATTAACGGCAAAAAATAAAATAACGAGATGAACAGCAAAAATGGTAATTAAAATAAATTGTTATAAAAACTGCAAATGAAATAAGGGACAGGACCCACAATTTCAATGGGAGATCTTTAAACACATGACCAACTTAGCCACATTTAATCCAATTTAATACCTCACATTTTGGGAAAGAACTATGTGGACCAACAGTGCAATCTTATACATGCCTATTCAGAAATAAGCCATTTTGTGTTAAGGGGGCTTACTCCCAGGATAAGCAGGTTTGCTGTTACAGCAGTAACAAACTAAAGCCAGATACATCTTCCAGAAGTCAAGCAACATCTCTAAAATTAAGCATCATGTGGCATTTATATTTATATCCTTACCTACTGATCTCAGAAGGATTGCATTATACATCACAGCATCAACACAGCATTAAAAAGGTTTGCTAGCTAATGTTTCAACACTTTTCAAGAGTAAATTAATGGGGACAAAGGAACATCTTATCACAAACATGCATATCACACAAGTATTATGGCTGCTTCATACACTCTGGAAATTAGCAGGTATCATATATGAAGTGACCATTGTGTTTCCTGTAATGTAATAGAACCACATCCCTCGTTCCTCTGTCTGTCTGTCTGTCTGTCTGTCTCATTGTGCATACATGCTGCAGGACCCTAGACTCATTCATTATGATCCTTCATAGGAGGCATATGCTGTGGACATGGACAGTCTAGTCAACTTCTTGTTACACAATACAGTCTCTACACTATAGTAGCTGCCTGCTGAAAAGTCACCTGCTCCAGGCAATACTTACATTCCTCCCTTCACTTTTATGGATCCTATTGATGTGAGTGTTCCTGTTTCCAGCTCTGCTGATTCTTCTTTTTCATTTCCTTCCACAGCAAGAGCTACTAATTCTGAATCAAGCTCTACATGTTTTCCTTCAAAGAATGGCTTTTCGTATATAATGACCTTTAGCAAAAGGAGGGAGATGGTAAATAATATTTAATATTGTGCCTTTTCCAAGACCTCAGTATGCTTTCACATCTATTATCTAACATCACAATCCTAATCATTGCCTATTCAGTTAGCCTTACTGAATACAACAAGGCTTACCTCTAAGTAAGTAGGATTTCAGCCTTAGTATTCTTTATACATTATTTAAATTGGGGCTTAAAAAACCCCCAATACCATTGCTACATAAGATAGAAATTTCTCACAACCCACTCTTAGGCTCAGGTGAATCCCTTTCCCCAAGAGATTCAACTGATAACCCCATTACTTGCCTTTAAGCAGCAGTCAGATCCAGACTTAGGATGCAACACAAACCCCCTTATGCTGGGCTGTGGGGGTTTGTACTGAGCAGAAGTGTCATTTGACCTGTGCCTGCTGGCTGCCAAATATGCAGTAGAACGCTCACAGGTTTCCTTCAGATGGGAGGAGGCAGAGCTGAGAGGATTGGGATCTGCTGGAATCTGAGCCAGTCTCATAGATGGCAACATTGGGTCCAGCCTAGAACTGGCACTGGGATCAGGCCTGGTGCCTGACCACCACCGCCACCTTCCACTATTGACATGAGTGACCAGGATGTGGTGGAGGCTTCATTGCTCCACAGCATCCTGGCAGCAACTAAGGAGTTGGACTGACCTGCCAAGTCATGTGTACAAGAGAGAAAACCAACTGAAATCAATCTGACCAAAGTTACTTGTGACTTAAGTCCCATTGATTTTAATAAATGTACTCTAAACATGACTGAATCCAGAAAGCTTTAAGGGGAGAATGACTGATAAAGCAGTAAGCTTGTTACTTACACCAGAAAGAGAGTACAACAACATTAGTATACAGTGGTACCTCGTTTTGAGTCAGCCTCGTCGAGCGTCCATTTCGTTGAACGTCCGCAGCAAATCCAGAAGTACCAGAACAGGTTACTTCCGGGTTTGCCACTCACGCATGCGCAGAAGTGCAAACTGCTCTGCTTGTGTGTGCAGAGCGGCACTTTGTCATGCGTCCTTTTCATCTAGAGTCTGGGGCTCCAGAACGGATCCCGGTCGCAAAACAAGGTACAACTGTATATAGCTCAAGGGATACACTTTTATTATTACACTTTATTATATAGGAAATTCATATTACAATATTTTTACCTTTGGGCTTTCAGGAAATTCAACTTTGCGTCCACCCTGCAAATATTGAAGGGGCAGGGAAGAAAGGTAATTGAAATGTCATTGAATTTTAATTTTGTTAAAGAAGTTAAAAGCATGATTCAACAGCTATTATTCACTTTCTAAAGTCTGAAAGTTAAATGTGCCATCTGTTGGAATAAAAATAAAAATGCTCCTTTTAAATTCAGCCAAATTAGATTTAAAAACAACAAAAAAACCATTAAATACGAGGCAGCTATTAAAAGATTTCAATTACTAGAAACAGTTCAAGATGGAAATAGCCTGCCTTGCTCACAGGCTTCCTATAGGCATCTAGTTGGCCACTATGACCACAAAATGCTGGGCTAGATGGGCCATTGGCCTGATGCAGCAGGCCGCCTCTTACACTCTGAAGTATGCAAAAATGTAACAAAGGTTTCTTTCCTCCAATGGAAGAAGCCCTTTTATGGGACACTATAAAGTTACAGCTGTTCTACCATCCCTGTAGTCTTCATATCATTATCTTACCATTTTCAAGGGCCTCATGGACCTAACATATGCTTCTTTCTTATCCCAAAAGGATAGATTAGGATATTCTCCAGGTTCCAGCATTAAAGGGATTCCCTGGAAACCAGGTTCTTCATAAAGTAGCCATCTACAAATTGAAAACGACAAGGGAAAAAAGGTCCAGACAATGCTGCGATAAAACATGATGCTATTACATTATTAAAGCTAAAGACACCTCATCCTAGCTATTTCCCAGAAGGGAGATGACAAAGAGCCCCTTTTAAACCACTGTTAAGACAACAGGGTAGAATAAACAGTAAAATAAAATATTTTTTGTATTACTGATCAGGGTAAAATATAACTGAAGGGTAAATATATAGTGGTTATAAGCATTCACTAAATTTCAGGTATTCACTGTGGCATATACATACATACATAGCCAACTTTTAACTTCTGTTCACCATCATTTACATTCTGCAGCAATTAATCATCATTACTGAAAGATAGCATTGACTTCAAAGCTCATAAATAATCTCCTAAAATGACTGTAGTGTACTTATTTTTCTTAATACATACTTCTAATTCAGACATGTTGACAGATGTATAACAGTGTATGCCACTACAGCTGACAATGCTTGTGATTCATTCTCAGTGTTTATAATGACGCTATGATACAACACTTAATGAAATCAGTACTGGTGACTCCATTAATTATCAAGATAAAGCCACTTACACAGTTGTATGACACTTACAAACCAACTCCCAAGGTTCACTATTACAGTCTACCAGAATGCCACATGGTAGGGTGGGGGTAAATAATCAAACTATAACAGATACTGATTCTCAATTGAAATCCTTTCATTTAATCCCCCCTTCTTTTAGTATGACTTTTGTATCACTCTCACCCATTCTGAAAAGTACCTTGGCAGTTTCATCACTGACATTTAGTCAGCACCTATATCTCAGTTTAACGATTTAATACAATCCTGGGATATGTACTAATGATTTATTTTGAATCACCAATGCACTTAACAGACAGCAATCTTTTCCATTATTCAACAAAAATGAGTAAAAATAATTTAGAAGACAGTCATATTTGTTGCAGCCCAGAATCCCTGGTTTAATTGAATGTCTTCCTGCTCTCAGGTAGAACTAATGATGCATTACAAGATGACAAGGGTATAAATATGTAGATATGTTAAGTATTTGTATATTAATTTTTATATTATATTTGCTTCACTAAATGTTTATCAGTGAATCATACCTTTTATCAGAGGTTTCCAACCTTTTTGAGTCCATGAGTCCCTTGACCAACTACATTCTTTCTATGGCACCCCTGTGGGGCTCAGGAGCCCAGTTATATCACACCTTGCCTGCAGAGCTGGTAGCCTCTCACCCTTTTTCAAATGCCCTCCCTTGGGAAGTGTTCTGTCAGCCTCCTCTCCTCTCCTCACCTCACCCCCTTGGGAGTTCTCCGGGCAGCTGCTGCCACCAGCCCTGATCCCTGAGTTGCCCCACCCCACCCCAAAGAGAGGTTCCTCCTCACACTGCCCCACAGGGGCCTGGGAAGCACCCCCTGGCCAGGCCCAGAGGCACCATTCGACTAGGGAGCTTGTAGCCAGGGCTGCTGCAACAAACGGCTGTGCAAGCCTCTGGAAGGCAGAGATGCAAGAGGGCATCAGAGGAGGGAGGAAAGGAAAGAGGGACAGAGGCCAGTGTTGCCCACAGCACCCCTGACTCATTCAAGGCACCTCAAGGTGCTATGGCACACTGGTTGAAAACCAATGCCTTATATGATCATCACTCACTACACAACAGAACAAAAAAATATATGTATAACCTCATGCATAAATGTATCATTTCCAAATCTGGGCATTTGATATCTACTATAAACTAGTACCTTTTTTTAAGGATGCATATCTATATACTTACATGCCCCGATGCACTTTGATAGAACATGTTTTCTGTGCAGAACCAAATCGAGTTTCTTCCGTGTCGTCAAAGTATGAATTTACAAGACCCAGCCCTTCTGGTTCTGTAAACAGGTCAATTCGGCAAATGCTATAATCCTGGCAAAATTATGAAGAGAGAATGATAAATTATAAAATTAGGACTGAGTCTATTCTGTGCAGCAAAGGGAAAGACAAAACATACTTGTGGTGCCCCTTTAGCATTTACAGGAGAGCACCCTTGTAGCAAGTTGCTAATCTATACTGCTGCCATGTTGAAACTGGGAGGGGCCAATCATAGAGGCATCCTGACTGCTTGGAATGGGCCTATGCAATTGGCACCACCCAAAAGAACCAGGAAGGAGTAAAGTGGCTGCAAGCTCCTCTCCTCTCCCGGAGCCCACATATTTGTACAGACTTGGTAAGCCATAGTTTGGTCTACCATGTCAGACAAATCACCCATAGTCTACAAAGTTTAAGCCGTAATCTATAGTCTACTCATATCCATACTTGCCTTTACTACATGCCTCATTGAACCAATCACTGCAGGCTCGGGACATTTGCATTCATCTTTGTTATCGAGTGGTTCTTCACCCCAAAGGTTTGTAAATTCAATTTCTCCTTCCTCCAGAGGAATAGAGGGCCCTTCAAAGTTTGGCTTCTCATATAGAATCCAACTATAAATTAAAACACCAAATCAAACATTGAATCATTCATTTTCTTTCATGCAAATCAGTTTATTTACAAATTTATTTTGAGTTAAAGCATTTAGTTTACCATTACTCTCACATTAACAAAAACTGTAAAGAGAATGGTTTAAGGTCAATATAAACTGGGGTACTCATAGTAGAGCATTTAGAGGTGACAAATACAAGTACAGTGGTACCTCGGGTTAAGTACTTAATTCATTCTGGAGGTCTGTTCTTAACCTGAAACTGTTCTTAACTTGAAGCACCATTTAGCTAATGGGGCCTCCTGCTGCCGCTGCGCTGCCGGAGCATGATTTCTGTTTTCATCCACACAAAGTTCTTAACCCGAGGTAATATTTCTGGGTTAGCGGAGTCTGTAACCTGAAGCATATGTAACCTGAAACGTATGTAACCTGAGGTACCACTGTAATGGATTGGCCATACTGAGAAATGCCAGTATATAATGTTATCACAGTAGGGGTTTAACTATACAACTATATAGCGGAAAACTAGATGCAATAAATAGCAATGTCTTACTTATAATCAAGAATGTTAGTGCAACACAGAAAGATGATTAACATGCAATGAAAGAAATAACCATAGGGAAAGAGCAATGCCTTCAAATACTAGGGCAGCAATGGTGAAATAATGGTCTGTTGTAACAAGCCATCTACTTTCCTGTGAGCAAGATGAGTGAGAAGATCAGAAGAAAGAACACAGAGTTATATAACCCAGTATTTCCAAAATAAGAATATGAACATACTTCACCTGGAGCACCTGTCACTAAGTGGAGAGATGTTGTCAAGACTTTGGAGAGGGTGGTGTCTACCTCAAAAGATCAAAGTCAGAATGGACATCAAGAAAATAGCCAAGTGGGAAACCAGGAAACAGAGATCCAAAGATAATTTAGCATAGAGCTAGAAGTCAGACCAAACCAGATATCAGGTGTTGAAAGTACAGAGCTTCAGCCAAATCCAAACGGCAGGTCAAAACAGTGGAGTCAAGACTCGAAGCTATTTCAAAAGCTGAACAGCTAATAAAGAAAGTCAAAGACAGGAAACATTGAGGAGGTGAAAGAAAGTAAGGAGCTGGAAAGAATTACAAGTCAAGGAGGAGGATGAAGAAAGGCAGGAACTTTAAAAGGCATGAGAAAAGAAGACATTGATTCATATTTAATGTTAGGCTCTCCCATACAACACCTAAGCGTGCATGGTAATCCCATAAAAAGCATGAGAATGATGTGTGCTGGGACTCTGGAAAGAAATGGACATTTGGATAACGGTATGTGTGAAGCCTCTGCATGTAGGATAGAGGAAAGTGTGTGCCATGTAACTGTATTAAGATGACTAAGACATACCAACAATTTGCAATTAACATCAATTTAAGTTGGAAATCTGAACAACATAAAATTAATTCTGGTTTTGCAAGTTTCGCATTGGATGAATCAAACAAAATGGCTGAACAAAGCAGATGAAGCAGCCTACCACAATGGAACAAAGCAAGTAACTAAACAGTGCAGGACTATCAAACTAATTGATTAATACTAGGGTGTTGAGTCACATGCTCTATGCCACAACTCTCCACAAACCAAATCACAACAAATAAATAAAATACAAGCTTTTCAGACAGCTAAACTGAAACATAATTATTTTTATTTTGACATTTCCATCTTGTTATATATCTGCTTGGGCATATTGTGAAAAAATGGCATATAATAAATGTATTTTTTAAAACAATTGTAGATATAGCTAATGGGCACAAAGAACTATGTTTCTTTTATTGCATAGAGCGTGGTATTTGTTTGCTGTTTGGTAAAAGACTAGTATTAAACGACAACTAGATAATTACAGACATGCGTTCCTGCATTGAAACCAACCTCTTTTGCTTTGACTAGCAAACTCTGATGACCCCATGAAATCCCTAAACTTTATCAGTTTCATTCTGTATGCCTTTGGTTTCAGCAGCACACTGGAAGCTGCAGGAATTCTGCCAAGTGAAACAGTTTATCACTTGATAATCCAGCAATGTAAATTTGTTTGATGTTTTTAAATCAAAGCTTCAGGAAGTGTTTTTAAAAGATCCCTAACAGTAATCTTTCAAGAGAATTAAGGCAACGTAGTATAACATTAGAAGTTACTTAAGGTCACAGGAAAAGCTTTTTAGAACATCAAAGAAGGAAAATAGGAACACATGAGCAAATTTAACAATAAGCTTCTACATGCATCAGATCAAAAATCAGACACGCTGGAACAGTTCAAAACATGCCTCAACACACATGAGAATAAACTAGTGAAAACTAGTTTACTCAAGCTAGGCTAAGGAAAAAGGCATGAGACCAAACTGAGTTTAGAAGCATACAGTCAAGGAGTGAATAAAGTATGTTAAAGCAGAATGGGAACATGCAGACTGAATTTAGAACTAGCTGTAGGGCGAGCATTTTATTCTTACCATCCTCTGACGACTTTAACTAGAATTGCAGGTGACAGTACCCAAGCGGTGCAGTCCTCCATATCATGAAAAACTTCAATAGCATTTTCGAAAGGGTCTGATTTACTGCAGATAACGACCTGTATTTATAGGGGAAAAACTTCAGGTTTTTTTTAATCCAACAAGGAAAAATAAAGGAAAACAGTAATCAATGGGGTGGGGATCACCTCACCTTTCCAGGTCTAGGATTAATTTTATTTTGGTTGTTTCCTGAAAATGCCTGTTAAAGCAGAGGGAACAAACAATAAGAAATTAATTTGTAAAAGAGATATATCTTACCTAATCTTGGGAAATGCTGAAATACATTTAGTGTATTTAGCTTCAAAAAATACATCCATTAAAACAGTTTACAAGTCACACTTTAGTATTATGAAAATGGGGTCAGGTTAAGGCTATACAGCCTGCAAGTGCTTGGCATGCTTTCAAATCTTACTGACACATTACCACACATTCAAGTTGTCCATGCAAACCATTAAGCCACTTAAAGCTGCCCCTTAGGTTTGCATAGATATATTATGCAGAACATGCTGAAGTTGCAACCACAAATCACTGTCATTTTACAGCACACTAAAACGAACAGGGGCTTTGTATGGAAGGAGTGCCTGTTGAACTACACCTTTAGCCAATAAAGGCATGAGTATGCATTTTATTACTGTAGCCCAGCCCTGCAAATAGCTCATACCACCCAATGCACCATGTGGTACAGCCAATTATTCTGAAGAAGTTATATATCTTTATAGCTGGTAGGAAGAAACTTTCTGAATCAAGTCTGATTTGTTTTGTAAATCATCAAGATGATTGCTTTCTAGGAGTTTTCAGTCAATATTGCTGCCCCTATTCCATTGTTGCACTGTTAATTTTAGCATAAAACTTGGTCTATGAAAAATGTATGTCAGAAGTATATTTCAAAAGCATAACAATTTCCTGCCTCTCATTATATACAGCAGGGGCCACCATTTTTTTTGCACCCATGAACACAGTTGCAAACCAGAAAAACTGTCATGGGATGACACATATACCGCAACCAGGCTCACCCCAACAACAGAATGGTTTTGAAGACTAATTTCGGGGACGGACGGACCAGAAATTGTATCTGTGCAACCATGTGCCCACTCACACACACGTAACCTGCAATATATATGAATCCATAGATTCCCAATATGCCTTTTATTATTCAGAATAGAATTTCTAAAGGAACATACAGTAAGCCTGCAACTTACACGGGCGTTACATTGACCTAAAGCCAAAATCATGTTGTGTTCAATGGCAGGTGTGATCGCCAGTGTTTTCCCCCAGAACACTGTTCCCTTTCATTTTGTTTAATTTTTTGCCATGCACGTAAAGCTGGCTGAATGCACGCAAGTTAAATGGGATGTGGGAACACAGTCTAAAATTGTTTTGATGAGTCGGTTTGTCAAATGATTGCTGAATCTATTACTATTACATTTCATTTTTGTCTAGTAAATCTTAAACCTATCTTAAATGACCATTCTTAACAGCTGCAGACAGTGATTCTAGAAGGCTTTTCAACCAACACGTATGCTGGTTCAGCACAACTGACTGCTGAACAATCTGTAGATGTGAGGACTGGTGGGGTCAGCAGCAGAATCCAAACAACAACTGACATACTGCAGTATGACTGTATATTTTTTCTTCTACTGTTTCTTGCCTTTATGCTAAATTGGGCAATCAGTAGTGCCTAGATGCAGCCATGATCTTCTCATTCCAGATTCATTTTGACCATTTGGTTAGAGAAATGCAGCATGCTAATGAAATCTCACTTTATTGAAAAGATAATCTTTTTTCTGGAAAATAGTCACTTCCAATTCAAGCTATTATTTGTTCTAACAACAATATGTATGTATGTATGTATGTATGTATGTATGTATGTAAATCAAACCAATATCAAACAAAAGAAATAAAAGCAAAAATCAATTTGACTTTCTAGTTAAACAAAGCATGCAGATAGACTTCTAAAAGTAGGTAAACAACATTAAACACACCTCAATGTCTGGTAAGAAGCTATTTGGTTCATACTGCCCAGGTTTCAACCAGCTTGAAAAACTGGTGTCAGGGTTTCCAAAGTTAGACATCTGTAAAATTCTCTCTTTTTTTGGATCTTCACTTTGCAAATATTTCTCCATAAATTGTGGATTTTTGAAATCTGAAAGAGACTGAAAGCACAATAAAATATAAGAGTGGTTGTTTACTGCTAAGGTATAATACAACATACATAGCATGTGAGTTTATATATAGTTATATGATGTTTGTCCTATTACCTCAGATTTCTGAGCCACATCAAATATTAGAGGAGGGACTCCTGGGCAATTAACACTCTTCTGAGATGCAAAAGTTGTTGTGATAGTGTTTATAGATGTTACAGATGGAGTAAACACATTTTCTTTAGTTGCAGGTAATAGAAGGCTTGAGAATATGGCACTCTTTTCAAGTCGAGATCTCTTAATGTCGCCATCGGTACCATCCTTGCTCTCTTTCCCACTTACTTCCTGGGTAAGTGCAAGGTCTGGTCTGTTGGATAATTTCAGAGATTGGAGAAGAAGGCTGTTCTCAGCTGAGGCACGTTTGGGTCTGACTCTAGCCTCTGTTTCTAGACTATGCAATTTCAGCTGCAGGGATGGGGCTAAATCTCGTGGTTTGTCTCTCTTGATCCCTAAACCAACTGTAAATATATTGGGGTCAAATATTTTCTCTAAATTGTCCTCATGAATTGGAGGCATAGCAAAGGGAGGTGCTGGAGATTTTGGAACTTTGGGTTTTTTCTTTTTTTGAGGTACACAAATAGAGCTGTCTAGATTTTTAATAGTTTCAGTAAACTTCGTCATGTCTGGGGAATCACAAATGGTATCCTCATTGCCAGCTTTAGGGACATTACAATCACTGTTTGAATCAGGTTGTCCACTGAAATTCTGCTCGAATATCTGTTTGTTTTCCAAAAACGTATTTGTCATCTTTGTGTCTTCATTTTCAGTCTGAGAAGTCATGTTGTGTTCTACTTTGGGGGGCACTGGGTCAGGCTGCAGGAGACACTGGTCTTCTTTACTTAGAGAATGCATGTCTGTTTTCAAGAAAAGTTCCTCTCCACTTTCAGGAGATATGGATCTGACATTTGTATTCCTGCTATCATTTTGGATTGCTTCAATTTCTTCAGTTTGTAGTACAGATGGCGTTTTAGGCAAACAATTATCGTTGGCTAATTCTGTATCCACTTTTTTAGAAATAAAAACACTCACATGGTTATCATCTACTTTTCCATTCTGACTAAACTGAGATTCAGCAGCATTTCCAATTTCTTCATTAGTTATAATATTTGACTGAATCCCTTCTTCAGACTTGCTTTTTATATCTAAAGATACATCCTTCACCTTTGCACCATTTTGCAATGCTTTCTGTCGATTGTTTGGCTTATTTGTTGTTCTTTTGGTCTGCTCACTTTCAGGGTGCTGTTTCCCAAATTTCAGCTTTGCTCTGCCAACAAATGTATTTGATACAGAACCTTTTTTTAAAGAAGAGATCTCAGCAGATTGGTTCTGATTAGTTTGTTTGCTTTCAAACATGGATATTTTATTGGCAATACTGAAGTTAATTTTAACAGCTTTGTCCATAGAATCTTGTTCAGTTTGCACATCTTCTAGAGTTCTGGACGCCTTAAGGTTTAATTCTACATTCTTTGGTTTAGCTGGACTGTAAAAACAAAATATTACAACAATTACTTTACAGTCCTTGTCAACAATACTTTAAAGATGTATTTTATTTCTAGCACAATCCTATGTGCATGCCTCCTTAAAATAAGGCTGCAATTCTAAATACACCTGCTAGGGAGTAAGCCACATTCAATATAAGGGGACTTACTGCTATTAATTATCATTATTACTATTACATTTAGTCACTTTTTCCAAAAAATATAAATTCAGAGTGACATAACCATTAAAAACTAGAGTAAAAGTAACCTAAAAGACAATAATATGCATAAAAGAGCAAATCCAACCCAACCCCACTCAACTAAAAATATTCAGAGTTACGCTTTGAAGGGCTGGCTAAAGAAAAATGTTTTTACCTGGTGCCTAAAATAGATAGTGATGGCACTAAGAGTGCCCCCCTGTAAATATGTATAAGTTTGTGCTGTATGTCTCATTGACTTCCATGAGACTTACTCCCAGGAAAGTGTTATATGAGTATAGTTATTATTCTCTAAGTGCAAATGCACTCAGGTTCTGCTTGTGGACTTTACATGGACATCTAGTTGACCACTCTGAGGACAGAGTGTTGAAATAAACAGGACTTTGTCTGATCCAGCACAGTTCTTCTTATGTACTAATTAAATATGCATGGGTGGTTCCAGACTTGTCAAACTGCTGACAGAAGGCCTCCTTCCATTCATGGAACACACTCCAATCTGCCAATTCCCCCTTCTTTTGCATCCCCACATACATACACACAAACACACACACACACACTGATCTAGAGGGGCTCCCAACTCTCAGAAGCAGATTTTGTGGAGGTGAAAATTGACACACACCTCTTCAATCAGTGGAATGATTTTTCACTCAGGGTAAATCTGAATTGAATCCACAACATTCTAGCAAAATTTCTGCTAAAGAAACATCCTTATAGGTCTAACTCAGAGGTTTTCAACATCTTTGAGTCCACAGCTCCCTTGACCAACTACATTCTTTCTGTGGCACCCCTGTGGGGCTCAGAAGCCCAGTTATGTCACCCCTTGCTTGCAGAGCTAGCCACCTCTCACCCTTTTACGAACCCCCTCCCTTGTGGAGTGTTCCCTCAGCTTCCTTTTCTCTCCCCTCTCCTTGGGAGTCCTCCAGGCATCCGCTGATGCTGCTCCCCCTGATCTGAGCTTCCTCCACTGCCCCAGAGAGACGTGCCTCATCACATTGCCCCCCAGGGGCCTGGGAAGAAGATGCCCCCAGCCTCGGTGGAACAACCGAGACTGGCCAAAGGTGAATGTGAGGCCAGCACTGCCGGGCCTGCATGGTGGAAAGGCTCCCCTTCAGCACACAGCAAGCACAAGAAAGGCCAGTTCAGCGCCTGCCTGCCTGGCCTCCCACTTGTCTGTCCATTCCCAACAGTAAGGGCTGGTGGACTGGCTGGCTGGGCTCCCTCACTGGCTTGCTTGCTTACTCCGAGGCTGTCTCAGTTCCTGGCAAACAGCACTCCCTGGCCAGCCCCAGACGCACCATTCATCTGGGGAGCTCATAGGCAGGGCTGCTGCAACAAACAGCTGTGGAAGCCTTTGGGAGGCAGAGAAATGAGAAGGCATCCAAGGAAGGATGGAAGGAAAGAGGGACAGCATCCAGTGTTACCCGTGGCACCCCTGACCATCATTCAAGGCACCCCAGGGTGCCAAGGCACACTGGTTGAAAACCACTGGTCTAACTTGGCATAAAAAAGACAAATGAATTTTATAATGCTGCGTAAAGTCTGCGGTCCTAAGAAAACGTATTTAGAGTTAGTTTCCTTGAAATGAAATAAATATATATATGGTTAGGACAGTGGGTTGTGTGGGGTTTTTTAAGAATAGCCTTACCGAAAACCTAACAGAAAACATATCATTCCTTGGAATGTGGGTTTATTGAAAATACATTAATACAATTATTTCCTTTTACCTTTGTTAAGTTGCAAGTTAACTTAAAGTGTTTCTTACAATCTATTTTATTATGTGAACCATCCTGAGACCCCCCAGGCATAGGGTGGTATATAAATTCAACAAACAACATATCAGAAAGATTTATAAGCATTATTTACTCTCACAAGAGCTCACTTTATTTCTTTCAGAAATTATAGACTGCAAATCACTTGCAATTCTCTCTCTCACACACACAAACGCTATTCACACTTCCTATTTACTCAAACGTACACCATGGATGCATTCCATTAACATACTTTCATATGTAATTAAAGGTTGATTGCTGCTGTGATGTATTATGCCATCTTTTTAGCATCAACAGTTCACAGTCCTGTAGACACATGCAGACACTGACTTTACCTGTTTAGCAAGAAAAATGTTCATATGTGCTCATGAAGACTGAGCCAATAGAATGGGAGGATCTAAGATGCCGGACTATTGCTTGAAGGCAGGAATGGAGTGGAGGCAGTATTATTATTATTTATTCAATATCTATCCTGTCCTTCATCCAAAGATCACAGGGCGGTTTACAATTTAAAACAGTAATGGAATGGTGAATATTTCTAACCCAGCCTGTTCCAGATGGGTTTTACTCTCCCTAAAGAAACTTGCATAATTTGGGGAAACTCTTTGATTCGGCACTGTAATTTGAAGCCCAGATGGTTTCAGTTGTGTGGAGTACTTTTGCTCAGTTCCAGCTGGTTCATCAACGATGGCCATTCCTGGATGAAGATGGCCTGACCACAGGGATGCATGCTTTGGTAACTTCCTGACTGGATAAATGTGCTCTATGTGGATCTTCCCTTGAAGAGGCTACAGTTTGTGCTGAATATTGTGCTGAAAATTTGACTGTTAATGGACAGAATTAGCTGGAATCATGTACTCAGTACCAGTCAGCAGAGCAATCCTGCTTACCTGGCTTTCCAACATTGAACATTGCTGCCAGTTACCAAGAAGGACAGGTGTAAGGGGGAGGGGAGCTTAGTGTGGGGGCAGCAGTGGGAGTGTTGGGTTGGCTCTGCTGCTGCATCTGTACTGTTTCAAGCTCCTCTCCTGTCATAGTAGCCAGTAACAATGTTTGGGGTTGGGAAGTCCGAGCAATGCCACACCACCCATGCCAACAAACCAACTGCTACTGCATACAGCACTGATTCTGAAAAATTAAGTTCAGCTGTCTACATGCTTCTGGGTAGAATGCAAGGGGCTAGTGTCTCCATGACTCCCCATGTACAGTGGTACCTCGGGTTACATACGCTTCAGGTTACATACACTTCAGGTTACACACTCCGCTAACCCAGAAATAGTGCTTCAGGTTAAGAACTTTGCTTCAGGATAAGAACAGAAATCGGGCTCCGGTGGCACGGTGGCAGGAGGCCCCATTAGCTAAAGTGGTGCTTCAGGTTAAGAACAGTTTCAGGTTAAGTACGGACCTCCGGAACGAATTAAGTACTTAACCTGAGGTACCACTGTACTTGTAAACTTAACACTGAAGAAGACTGCCTGAAGAGGGCCATCATACTTTCATTAAAAAAATTGTAAAAGCTGAAGTAAATATTTGAGTTATAGTCTAGTTGGATAATTGTAGTGTATGTTTCTGTTTCTCTTTTGAAGACTTGATGAGAATGAAAACTCAAATGGTTAAAGTTACAGATAGGTAGCCGTGTTGGTCTGCCATAGTCAAAATAAAAAAATTCCTTCCAGTAGCACCTTAAAGACTTATCTGAAGAAGTGTGCATGCACACAAAAGCTCATACCAAGAACTAACTTAGTTGGTCTTTAAGGTGCTACTGGAAGGAATTTTTTTATTTTGTCAAATGGTTAAGAAACAGATCTATATCTTCCTAAAAGACTGACCCAAACCCTTGACAGATGTTGAAGCTATGATCCATTCTATTAAAATGAAACAAGGGAAAACAACATCTACTTATAAATGATTTATAGTTCCCATAATACGCCTACAGTTATAAGTCATAGTCTCCACTGCAAACTATGCTAACAGATGTGTCAGGACAGGAAAAGCAATGTAAATCAAGGGAAGGTGCTAGTGAATTATTAATTTGAATATCATGGAAAATGACACCAACACCCTACTGCTAAGCAAATTTATCTGCAAGTATATTCTGTTTATTTCATTTGAATTTATTCAAAGAAAGGCTATAGTCTTGCAGCCCAATGCTTCCTCAGATATTAGTGGTTTTGATTTTAATGTATATGTACAACTGCAAGTATTTCCACCCAAGCAAATCTGTATTTCTGTGCATATTTACTTAGATGTTTGTCCCACTGTGTTCAAGGCTTAAATCTAGGTAAGCATGCATACAATTTTGGCTTTACAGAACAATCCTATTGCATATTTACCCAGAAGAAAGAACCACTGTATTATGAATCTTAGTTTGGATAAATTGTATTTAGGATTGAAGCTCAATATATTAAATTAAGGTTTCAGCCCTAAACACACATAAAATCAATTACAGAGTTGACAGGAACCTTGGAGGTCATCATGTCCAATACTGCTGCTCAGTGCAGAATCTGCAGTGCATAATGCAACTTCATCTCCCTAATAAATAGCCATTAAGCTTCTGTTTAAATAGCTCCAGCAAAGGAAAGAACACCACCTTCTGAGATGTATGTTTCACTGTCAAACAAAACTTACAGCTCTTTTTGGTAGGATGTTTCTCCTCATATTTACCCAAAATATTCTCCACTGAAATTTCCACCTCTGTTGCCCTCCAGAGAAAGAGATAATAAGTCTGTTCTATCTTCTGCATGTCAGTCCTTTAGACATTTGAAAACTGTTATGTCTGCCTCTCTCATCCTTTTATTTTTTTATTTTATACCTACATACAAGACTTTTCTGTTGAATTTAATTTTGTTGGTTTTAGCCAATGTCCCAGCTATTTAAAAACCATCCAACTCTACAATTCTACGATTTTGATATATTATACCGTGTTAGATATTCCTCCCAATTTTGGATCATCTGCAGATCAGATAAGCATCCCCTTCACACTCCGATCCAAGTCATTTATAAAAACAAGAAAAGGAATTGGCCTAGGGTATCTCTGTGGCTCTCTGTTCAATACTTCACTCTATGATGCAGATCCATTAATGAACAATTGTTGAATACAATTGTTCAAGCAGCTCTACTTAACACTAGTGTAATCCACCCCACATTTTATGATATTGTCAGTGAACTTAATTCTGTGTAAACAGACAAGCAGTGGCTCACAAAGCATCACTGTGAACCAACCTATCATAGTCAGATAATATATGAAAATCAATTAATAACAGTATACAATGTAAAGGCAGAGCAACTGAATTTTCATTTCTGAATAGACACAGATGCTCTGCTTTCTAAGTTTCTGTATAACATGCTGTTATATTACAACTTACACACAAAAAACTACTTAAATGAGTAACATGGTGAATGTGTCATCTTCTTGAGAACATAGTTTTATTCCCACCCATAATTATAAATGTTTGGCAGCTTAGGTCTCAACTAAGACTTCCACTGCTTTATTACCTTAAAGCTGTATCTTTTCTGTTGCATTTACAAATAAGATGCATGTAAAATCAAAGCTAAAAATTCAAAGTAAGTCTCACTGAATTCGGTGGGATTTATTTCTGAGCATATTTTTATAGGATTTGGCTGCAAGATGTTAGAGAGTTCAACAGGTACCGTATTTTAAAAGCCTCAGGAATCAGGAGTGGTTAATGACTCAGTTCCTTACAGGCATCATATAAAGTGAGTGAGAAACTGTTATTACCCTATAGTGGGAGAAAAGCTCAAGTTCTTGTTTAACTATTCAGCACCCTTAAAAAATACAGAATTGAAGAGTCCCCGTTCCCCCACCCGGTATTTAGACAATCAGACCCAAAGATTATATAAATCAGTCCAAATCACATAAATTAATGAGTGACAAGTTCATTCAAAAACTATTAAAAAAACCTGATTCAATGTCCAATATAAGCTTTATCAGTGCACAGCTGAAGAAAAGTACAAAGGATATTCAACTATCCCCACCCCAGGATCAAATTGCACAATATATTCTACTCCTCAGTGTCTTTAGTAGACGGGATCTAAATGAAATATAACTTTTGATTCCAAAATTTTGTTTGAAATGATTGTTTAATGATGAGGGTGCAGTGCTGTGTTATAATACACGCAATTATCTTACCAGGTTTTCTCATTAAGATAATTCAAGGTGTGGCAAGTCTCACATTTCTTGACACAGCTGTAAAAGTGCACTCATGCCTTTAAATAAGTGCTGAAGGCCACATATTTCAGTCTTCTTTAAAAATAATACTTTGCCCCACAGCACTACACATCAAGCCCCTAAATCACTTATTCTAGTGATTATGGCACAAAGAAGAGGTAAGAGCAACATATATAAAACTAAGATCCAATTCCTGTTCCTAAAAGTGCTGCAGGGTGGCATCTTGAAATACAGTTGGACACAGCTCTAAGAGGCAATGAATTGCCCCCCCCCCATACTTTGTGTTTCTTTTTGGAATAGTTAAACCTGCCATAACTGCAGAGGGAGCCGCTTGCCATAAACACCTTAACACATGGGTATGCCCTGCACGTCTATGAACTGGGCCCAGTGTTTGAGATATAAAAGCTGGGAGCCAAATGGCACCTTAAACCTAGTCTTCAGTTGCCACAACAGTATGTCTAGGGACATTTTTTTACACGATTACAAAGCAAATGAAGACAAGGTGGATGATTTAGCTGAAAATGGAATAAATGCTATGTGCAAAAGACAAGTTTTTTAAAACCAAAATACAGTGGTGCCTCGCAAGACAAAATTAATCCATTCCGCGAGTCTCTTCGTCTTGCGGTTTTTTTGTCTTGCAAAGCACGGCTATTAGCGGCTATTAACGGCTTAGCGGCTTCAATAAAAAGGAAACAAACTCGCAAGAACTTGCAATACATTTCATCTTGCGAAGCAAGCCCATAGGGAAATTCGTCTTGCGGAACGACTCAAAAAACGGAAAACTCTTTCGTCTAGCGAGTTTTTGTCTTGCAAGGCATTCGTCTTGCAGGGCACCACTGTAGCAATCAAGCAGAAAAGCAGCCTGTAAGAGACGTGGCTGCAGTTTCATTCTAGCAAAAGTAAAAACCAAACCTCTTTTACAGGCAAAAAGCGACTGCCGACCAGTTGATTTCAAATGCTGTCTGGGCCTATGATTCCACAACACAGATCCTTCTAAATTACTCAAGCAAGTAAACCAAGAAAAAAATCACAGCCACTGAGCTAGAGACAAATTTGTTCCTGTTCTTGAAAAGGCACTGATTTATCAACTATAGCTTAGGAACTATACAGCCATGCTCAACATAACAGCGACACTCAGTCCAACCCTAGCTAAAAGACCTTCAATAGCAGTACGAGGACAGTCTGAAACTAGAAAACTTCTGCCAGACAAGATGGTTACAAAGGCCAGTAGCGTTACTCAGTATAAGATCCAAACCGCATGCTACAGTTAAGTACTATGTAACCTTCCCCCAACATTGCAGTTCCTCTCTTAGTCATCATCATCCACAGGAACACCCATAGACTCAAAAGACTGAAGGGCTGGGGAAGGATCCCCTCCCCACCCCGACAGCTGTTTATTTCCTCTGGCAATCATCCTCAAGCTGCTTTCGCTTGGACCTCCCCCCCCCCCCACTGCATTGGATGGAAGAAAAGGCAGCTTGAGGGAGATAATTATGAGAAGACAAATAGCAGCAGTGAGAGGGTCATGTGGCTCTTCCTCACTTGGTCTTCCTCTACTTCTGACGGTAGCCTCTAGTCTAGAGGTCGTTTTCATTTTTTAATGAATCAAAAAACAACCACTGGGAGAAATTTATATGGAACCCTAGGTAACATTTATTTGGCCCTTAGCCAGATACTTATTACAATAAGCACAATGGAAGTCTTCTCCAAAGAATATATTATTGAGGACACATAGACAATGAATGCTATTTAATTTTTTTAAAAAAATATATTCCATAGCAAGACTTATAATTTTTCCCAAGTAAGGAAAACTAACAACGAGTGAGACAAAGGGTGGCAATACACAGCTTCATAATAGAAGCTAACAAGAAGAAAATATTCTATACCAACTTCAGTCACATAAATACTAAGTGGACTTTTGCTGTGGTAGAACATACTGGAGTTCCTGTGAAGTAGTCGAAATATTATACTGGCATGGAATCCATGCAATTAGGATACAGATTTAGCAATTATAATACATGTTATCAAGGGATTTAATGAACATCTTATTGCAACAAGCAATGTAATTTAAAATATGAAACTACTTACAGACTAACTTTTGTTGTGACAGTTCTGGAAACATCAAAGCATGGATTTCTCTCTTTTGCACCATCCAAACCAGAGGTAGTTTGCTTTCCATTTGTAGTTCCCAACTCGCCATTTCTTTGCTTGTCAGTGCGCAGCAAAGCACTGCCATCAGAATTGTTGACAATATCTGGTACCTTAGACTCTGTTCTTCTTTCAGAATGTGACACGGTGCTATTGTCTGTGATGCCTACAGAAGAAATTTTAAGAGTCTCTACAGTGCTTTCACCAGAAGACAGCTTCTCTGCTGAAGTACATTTTGATATTGGATTACTATCTGTTGCACCTTCAATCTGTCGTTTGGTGGATGAATCTTTCCCATGACTCTTCAAGCCTGTGGGTGAAAGAGGACTTGTGTCAGGT
Source organism: Podarcis liolepis (assembly GCF_965112155.1). Classification (NCBI taxonomy): domain Eukaryota; kingdom Metazoa; phylum Chordata; class Lepidosauria; order Squamata; family Lacertidae; genus Podarcis; species Podarcis liolepis. The sequence continues at coordinate 51,537,504 of NC_139557.1, read as the reverse complement.
TGATTCTTTTTTAAGGATTTCCTCCTGTATGGGGATGAAGTAGGGGTCTGCTGCTTGTTTTTCTCTAACTCTGTCTTAGTAAGTCCCTTGTGATTACTTCCAGTCCTTGTGTCATGGTTAGTTGTGGGAGAATTCATCTGTTGAGAAGTCTTAGCTTTTCTTTCAGGGGTGGTTATTTTTTCTGAAACCAAATCTGAAGCAATACCATCAAAAACAGGTTCTTCTTTTGCAGTATTCTCAGTTACATTTCTGTCCCCATTTGGCATGTCACTGGAGGACTGAGATTTTCTCCTCTTTCCAGATCTCCTTACTGCAGATTTTTTATCCATTGTGTTACTACAGTCGTCTAATACAACAGTCACTGGTTCATTGGAATATGGTTGTTCAGCTCTACGAAGAAAAATATCCAATGTCAACACTCTAGAAGTGTGGGCACGTTCACTGGACTCCAAAATAGATGGCTCCTCTGATGGTGCATATTCTGATTCTGAACATGAATGAACATCCACTAATTCCTTGTGGTTTAATATGTTATGTTCTAGGTCCTCACTGGATATATTGGTTAAACTTCTAAAGAAATCTGGAGTTGTAGTATTTTTTGTGTCAGTGACTAGATCATTCTCTGCTTCCAGTGTCTGAAGTGTAAGATTGCTATCAAATAATGTATTTTTTATTGTCTCACTACTGCTGCGCCAATCAGATGACAATTCACTGTCAGAATTAATTCCTTTAGTGTTCCATTCTGAAACAATATCATTATACAATCGTGTCAGATCCCTTTTGGAGAGATATTCTTCTGTGTCTTTAACAGTATTCCGTATCCTTTCCTGGTCCTGATTGCAAACCTGGTCAATAAGAGTTTCCTCACTTTTAGACAGATCTTTAAAGTCTTCAATATCTATTGATGCCAGTGGAGCGATACCCTTGTGAGGCGAACCCGAGCTTGCACTTTTAACACTTGATCTTAAAGAAGCTTCTAATGTGTTTTTGGGATTTTTTCTTCTCCCTGTAGTAAAAAAATTTCCAAACTTTCCCAAAACTGGCTTCTTTTTGTTTTCTTCCTTATAAGACTCTGCAGAGGATGTTTTGGACTGAAAAACAACAAGAAAGGGGAAAAAAGTTAGACTAAATGTTTCTTTCAAGACACATAATTCATTACTAAACATTTATATGTTGGGGAAAAAACCCCTGAAATTGAATTGTTCACTGAACCATAGAATTTTCTATGAAAAGGTTATCTTTACATGTAACATAATCATCATTTTTACTTAAATATAATGATTCACATTAACATAATTATTACGTTAAAGACTTATAATGCAAACATTCATAAACTTCCTCATATCTTTAGTCAAATGAATGAAGCATGTAAACACTTACAGGAATTGCTTACATTTTATGTATGCACCTGCCTTAAGCAGGAATGTGTCTTTGATACTGAAGTAAAGGTAAATCAGAGGGCACCTTTAGCAGTAAACTTCTGCAGTAGTTTTGCTAAAATTTGTATGAAAGTTAAAAGTTGTATAAATGTTCCTTTTATCAGCCACAGTTTGTATCACCTTAAAATCTGTGGCATGGATAAAAACAAGCATTTTTTTAGTATTCAAGACAAAAATAAAACAAATTCTAGATTGCAATACATTTAGCCTGAACTATAATCGTTGTTAGGAGATACATTTAGCTTTCTTTTAAACAAAGCTATTTCCCCCATTCTTTCAGCGTACATCGATAATCCTGTGATATTTGGCAACAATCCAATAATTGTGTTGCGAAAGGACGGAAGCGTTTAAACTCTACAGCCCAGCAAGAAGCCATGCAACCAACTGCCTAGATAGGACGAAGATCCATCTCCAGTTCTTTCCGCGCGGTCACCTAAAAAAAGCATCTGGATGCCACGAGGGCGGCGGGGCCCTGGGCTCTCAATTGAGGCCCCTGCCAGCTTCAAGGGCTGCCGTGATTGAGCGAAAGCGGACTTCGGCCCCAGGTGCGCGGTTTCCAACCAGCTAGCTCTTGCTCCCTTCAGGTCTACGGCTAGGGCATCCTTGCCGCTCAATGAGAGGCAGGAAGCGTTTGTAGTCCCCCCCACCGCACCCTTCGGCAAGACTGGGGAGATAAGGCTCCTCTCTGGCCCGCAGGGATTTCGCGGCAACTTCTCCCGCGCGCCAACGACGTCCATTTCCCGCCCTTCTCCGGCCCACTGAGAAACCGCGCTGGGTTTGCTTTGTACTCACTAGCTAATGACCGCTCGCTCGCGCTCCTCCTTTGGCAGCCTCAGTCCGGAGCTTGCCGGCCACCTCAGAGGAGCTTCCCGTTTAGTCGGCGCGGGGATCTCTCGAGATGAGAGCGCCAAAGCCGGCTCCTGCGGAGGCGCCAACTGTCTGAATGCCAGAGCCTGCCTGCCTGCCTGCCACGCCCGGCCGCCCGAGCGAGCGGTGCCCGCCTCCGCCTGCAGCGCCAACAGCAGCTGCTCTCTCCCTGGCACGGGCGCCTCAGGTAGGACGGCGGAGTTCCGGTCACCGCCCATGGGGTCCGCGCCGAGGAGAGCGCGACGCTGAAGACGGCGCACGGAAGAAGGAGCCACGTGGGACCTCGGCGCCCGAGGAAGGAAGGGCGTCAAAGAGAGAGGTTTCCCTCGTGCCTCCTCCATCCAGGTCAGGCCTACAGCAGGTAGAGGAATCTGGGACGTGTATCAGAGCGCAAGTCTCATAGGACGCGGCTTCCAGGCACGTCTGAGCCCCAGCATCTTTTGGGAGTTAAAGAGAACCCCACACGCCCTCAGAAATCAACCTGAAGTGTAGTGGAAGACATTTGATCCCCTGGTCACTCAGCCCCGAAAAACCTGTTTCCAGCGCATCTCGTGTAATAAGAGAGTGCATGTCTCCTTTTAAAAATTAACCACTGGCAGCAGGAGGAAGGGCGCGCCATCATTTCATGAGGGCCTCTCCAGCCTAAGTAAAGGCAGAGGAAAGCGTAAAGGCGGGGAAGGCTGATTGCTCAGAGGTGCCAAGGAGACAGGCAGAATTTTCTAGAGGTGAAAAGGGAAGGGTGCCAACAAACACAGCAAATGCCCATGAAATGCAAAGATATTTCCACCCTGCTGATTGCCCTGCACAAGTCTGAGCAATATGAAGTGCTTTTCTGCCCAGCCTATTTCCATCTATTCAGGACAAAAAGCTGCCTCAAGCAAAACCGACAAACTTTGATGTGAAAAGCCAAGAGCTCTTGTTGGATTTAAAACAAACAAACAAAAAATCACTGCCAACATGCCATGTCTGAAGTTGCCTTATTTATAAAGCACCAATTTCAAAAAAGTCTGGTATGAATGTAGTGTTCTGATTGAACAAACTTTTCCACTTCCATTACCCTCACTCCGCCCCCAAAATTACTTACTTTATTGTTTCACTTATACACAGGGGGAGACAGAAGAGGCACTAGCAAATAAATTCTTTGTACATATTCATGAAATGTATATACCAGAAAGCTTTTAGCTTCATTTGTCTAAAATGCAAAATGAGCACTGCAAAACAAACTCAACAACACAGGAAGGCAGTGTTCTTATACCTGCTGAATTGCTTTTGCAACAAAATACAATTTCTGCTGCTTAATTGATCACAATGACAGTCAATGGTCATTGCTATTCAGTAGACTAAGATGTATAAATTCAGAAAGGTGGAGCCACTCCCACTAAATCAAAATAAGTGGGAAGCTCTACCAAGGGCACTTTTTTTCAAAAGTCTAAATTAAACAGCCTGCCTCTGACTGGTTAAAATAATTAGACAACCTCCACACAATCAGCTCAGAGAAAAGGAAGCCAAAACCCAACCTTGCCTTTGCAAGTAGTTGTAGGGCGGATTGTACCGTTACAGATGCTGGTTAACAGTACCCTTTAAGTCTGTTTTCATATTACACTGCATGGGTTTAGACTCTAGATCAGGGCTTTCCAAACTTTTAACGTTGGTGACACACTTTTTAGACATACATCATTTCATGACCCAGTAATTCAGTTTTACTAGCATACTGGAAGTTAAACTAACCCCTTTCCAGCCCCAAGAGGAGCATTCACATGACACACCTACAAACTGCAGCTGACACACTTAACATGTCATGACAGAGTTTGGAAAACTCTGCTCTAGATTATGTTCCCCTTGGACTGTCCCTTCAGTAAATGAAAGCTGTGGCCATCCAGATAATGTTGGACTCAGTCTCCCATCAACACCAGCCAGCATGGCTAGCAGCCAGGAATGATGGAAGTTCTAGTATCAAGGGCCACAGGTTCACTACTCTTATTACCCAGTGGGATTTCCTAAGCACATCTTTACTGACCAACAGTGCAAGACAAACTTCCAGTCATAGTTCACTTGACTCTGCTTCTTCTCTTCTCTTTCCTGTAACTTGCTATCTGCTATGGACTTTAAGCTTAAACAGAAATCTAAGTCTTTTGCAAGGAGGAGCTAAATTCTGTGACCTGTGTAGAGGCAGAGTGATTAGTTTGTTTATAATTCTACTGTTATAAGGAGAGGCAAGAAACTCCTTCCATTTCTCAGATTTCATTAGGCAAGTTCCATGTCCTTGTTTCTACAGCTTTAAAGACTATAAATTTGTTTTGAAAATTAAGGAGGAGATCCTTTTGAAGCTTTTACTCAGTACCAATTGGGGAACAAACATGGTTTATTAACTATGGGTACCCATCAATGAATTCTGCCCCAGCTCATCTCTTGACAGTGCTAATCGCCTTCACTTATGAATGACAAGTGAACTTATGTCAACCAGAGCCAGTTACAAGCCTTAAGGCCACAGCAAAATATGTCACTGAATATTTGCCATTGTTCCTGATATGTGATGAAATATAGCTTGGAGAGTCTGTCAGCTGCAGGGCAGGGCAGATTAATGTCATGAAAACAGACTCTTTAAAAACGACACAATCCAATCAAATTTAAACACTGATTTAAGTTGGTGACTGAAGTTAAAAATGATTAGCTTTTTAGACAGATTGTGTTATGTCACTTTCACATTCCTCAGCTTTGTTTCTAACATAATAATGTATAAAAAGCAGCTGTTAAAACATTGAGCAACAAAACTTTATGTGTTTCTGTTTTAGTCTGCACAGTGAAAGCAACAGAGTCCTAAAAGACTAAGTTTTAATCAGAATAGATCCACTGAAAAGTACATAACTAAGTTAGGTCCATTCATTTCAATAGATCTACTCTGAGTAGATCTATTCAGGGCAGGGGAAGAGCAGATGCCTCTGGCTAATATTAATCCTGACCTTTGTGTATTAATGTTTTATACATACATTATGTGCATCACACACTTCTAGTATGGGTATAAGAAATAAAGCTTTCTATAAGTCCAGAGTCCTCTTCTGCAGAAAAGATTACCTGTTGTACATCTACAAGATGTGCTGATCTGATCTTTATTTTTCTCTTTCCAGTCAGGCTCTGATGAGAGTGGGGGTGGATTTCGTGATGCTTTTGCATTGCATGTAATCAAATCATTTTATCATTCCTGATATAGACAAAGGAGTTACTCAAATGACTTTTGTCATGCAGTTTGTTCTTGCATAGCCTTTAAAAAAAATAAGGAAGTGGGGAGTCAGACCAGAACCTTGGGGTGGGATGAGGAGGCCTCTACCACAGTCACAGTTGTAATTGCCCATGCCTGCTATTCACTATGGGAGCTTTTCTCAGAAGATAAATGGTGAAGTAGGGATTCTGGTCCAAATCATAGCAGGGGCTAAGGGTTATCTTTATGAATCATTGTTCCAAATTTGGAAAATATCCAGATGAGTGATTCATTCAGAACCACAGGGCAACATGGTTATTTGCCTTCTGATAAGCCTAACTTTTACACAGTATCAGAAAGTAAATATTTCTAAACTAGGGGCTCTACCTTGCTTACTGTGCTCATCAATCTCACTGTGATTCTGCCCACATTAACTTACTAGAAAGCAGCCTTTCTAAACCTTGTACCCCCAGATGTTGTTGGGCTACAACTCCCATCATCCCTAGCTAGTGGGACCAGTGCTCAGGGATGATGGGAGCTATAGTCCAACAACATCTAGGGACCAAAGGTTGAGAAGGGCTGCCCTAAAGCTTCCCTTTCCCAACCCATGCAACGACTAAAGCTCACTTTGCCCCTTCCAAACCCCATTTCTGAAGCAATTTCTCTCTTCTATCCTTCAGCCCCTCTTTACGTGCATTTTCACCTGCACCCCAGGTCTATGGCTCCTCCTCCTCCTCTACTGCAACCCCACTTGCACAACCCCCATGGTAACCTGCATCTTTCTCCTCCCGCACTCTGCAACTTCTAAGCACCCTTTTCACCTACTGTCCAATTATGCAGCCACCACCTAAGCCTATACTTTAAACCCTTTCATGCCCCTGCTTTAATCTTCAACCTCATTCCCATGCCTCCTATTATTTTTTGCAACTTCATTTGCACCCTAATTATGATTGTCACTCCTTTTTCCTACCTCCTCCTTCCTCTTTTTTCAACTCTCTTGCACTCAGACCACCCCACATTTCCATGCCACAGTGCCTCTCCTATTCTGCAACCCCCTTTGCACATGAGCCGTATGTTGATAGTGTTAGTGTATCATTCAAATGATACAGTAAGAGCTTGTACTCACAACAATAGCAGATGTTTGAGTAAAGTGGAGTGGCACTGAGGTTAAAAAAAGTGGTTTTAAACAATGACAGAGATTTGAGTAAAGCAAGGATGGAGTGACAGAGTTGTTGTTTTTGTAAGACAAAGAAACCAGTTTTAATCAGGAGAAATGGTAGAAATGGTTACAACACAGAAGCTAACACAACAGAGCTATTCCCAAATCCCTTCTCACTCTATTCAAACCTTGTTTTAAACTGCCAGTTCCACCCCACTCAGTTTCTCCCCTGCTCACTCTACTCAAACCTCTGCCATTGTTTAAAATCACCAATTTTTCCTTCAGTCTTCCTTCATTCCTGCTTTATTCAAATCTCTGCTGTTGCTTAAAGCCGCAATTTTTCTTTCAGTATTTTACCCAAATACGCATTGTTTCCTTGTGCACGTTTGTGCCCCTTCAACCACACCTGAACACTTTTTATTTTATGCCTCCAAAATCTGTTTTGATATTTACAGGATAGTAGACAGAGCTTGATTGACTGATTATTTAATTTCTATACTACTTAATATATTTAAAATATCTCTAACAGTGTGCAAAAAAGAAGCAACACACAACATAAACAATATATTACAAAAATGCACAGTTATATATAAAAACATTACGTTAATGCAAAGTTACTAATATATATAATAATTCATTTTCCTTCTGAGACTGCTCCCTCTCAACCCCCAGAGTCTCATCCAAGGTCCAAACAAATTCTCAGCTCACACACAACATTCTCAGAATAAGAGCTCCTGGAAACAGTGGGCATCACCCTAGTCTCTCATTCTAGGCTTCCTTTTTATGGGCAGGTCCAGGGTGGATGGTACTTCCTCAGGCTGCCCACAGCTGAGTCCACTCTCCATACCCAGTTCCAGATGCAGCAGGTTTGTCAAATTTCCTAGGGAGTTCAAAGGATAGGGAAAGAGGCCTCCTTCCACTCACAGTTCTTTCTCTGTTCTCGCCTCTTATAATTTTCTTGGGCTCCACTTCAGTTGGGTTTTTCTACAATCTCCCTCATTGTTTGTGCAATACAATGTGTTTTTCTCCCCTTAATTAGTGCTTCCTCACCCACCATAAGTTCTGGAAACCAGGGGTCCCTTGTGGGCACGAGTATAGGTATACATTGGGTTTTTTTTTTTTAAATGTGCCAGTACAGAGCTAAACAGAATGTTTCCAATATTTCAGATTTGCTCAAAAACCAGTCAAAAATTTGTGTGTATTGCTGCAAGCAGGGCAATTTTTTAATACAGCTATTTTTTGAAATAGCCTTTCTCTGCAAAAAGAATGGTTTAAAAATAAAATCCAAAATTACCACAAACATGCCTTCAACAACAACTGGTTGCCCGGCAACATTCTTTGCTTTGGGCTGATGGAAACAAAATTAAAGTAGGGGGGTGGCAATAGATGGCACTCAGTTAAACCTCACCATGCGTGAAAGAAAGAAAGAAAGGCCCATATGGTTCAGTAACGTGCAACTTTATGTTGGATTTTCTTCCCTTATCATATTACTGTATCTGCTGATTGGCAAAATCAAATCTAGTTGAGGAAAAGCCACCTCACCAAAAAGCAAGAGAGATAAATCTCCATTAAACTTTGGTGTGCACAAGTGCTTTACAACTGCTCCAATAGAGAGGTGAATGGCTTTGTGATTGACACAAGTGCTGGACAATCAGTGCTGCACACACAGATGCAGTTGCTTCATTGATGACACAAGGACCAGCCAATCAGTACTGTGAGCACTCAGCTTCTCCTCTAAAGCAGAAAAACAGGATCTTCCTTAGCTAAATACAGGTGAAATGACAGTATGTGTTTCTGAAATGCATTGAGTTCACTTCCAAAGCAGGTTCAGTGCTCAAGCTGCCTTCTGCATACCTTGACTGGCAGATCTTAGGGTTCTAATGAAAAATGAAATAGCTCTAACAAGTCTAAGGTCCGCTCATCCCGGTTATATGGAGATTAAGAACAATGAGGAACTGCATTTAAAATGCAGAAAAGGCATTAACTTGGTTTCCAGAGCACAACTGTTGCCCACAGTTTTAGAAACTGCTTTATGGAATCATCTGTTGCAAAGAAGCTTACCAGTCATTATCACTTTTTTTAACAAAAGGAGTGTCACAGTCTTCTTCACTGTGTGCAATAATGCATTATCAGCTATAGGTTCATGCTTGAAAATTGCTACTTACCTAGTTACTTGTGATGAATAATAATAGCCTCCTAAGAGCAAGGCAGCAAATAATTACATAAGTGGGTTATTGTGTTTTCTTTTAGGATATAAATGGGAGGCAAGCTAATTTTTGTGTGTGAACTAGTACATTTTTGTACTTGTTTTCAAGGGTACACTGAATACAGAACATAAACAAGGCAACCAGAGTACCTGAAGAACCTGAGTGCTCAGCAAATTCTTTGAGTATGCTTCTATATGTTTCTTGCTCAGAAAGGGAGGATAGAGGGGATCAATATTTGAGGTCAGCAGAATGCTCTCTTCCCCTGGTGTGTGTATGTGTTGGTGAGGCAAAAGAGATAAAATAGGATCGCCAACAGGCTTTGTTTTGCTTTTGGGGGATCCTTTTGTCTGCACTACAACAAATATGTTGGATTGGGTCAAAGTCATATTTTTGCTTGTATTTGCATTGTAAACATGTTAACACAAGTATATTCTAATGAAGAGAAACATAAATAAGTTTGATTTTTCTTCCATAACATAGCCAACAAGAGAGAGAGAGAGAGAGAGAGAGAGAGAGAGAGAGAGAGAGAGGTGAAATGAAATAACTTAATAGAGCACAATGAATGACAGAATGACAAGATAGAGCTTAATTGGGGAAGAAGAGAGAAATCACAGAAACAAAAATGATTGGTCTTTATTTCTAAAAAAAACAACAACCCCAACTATGTTGCATAATGCACCATGGTATTTAAACTTTTTAAACAGCTACACTGATCTAGTTTGTGTTTGCACACTCAGGTTTTTCTTATAAAACACTTTCCCACAAAATCTCAGCTAAGAAAGTAAAATCTTGCATATGACCATTTCTTAGGCTTCTTTTAACAATATGGTTGTGTTTTGATTTTGCTTTAAACATGTACCTTGGTGTTAAGACTGGCTTTACCAAGGAATCAGGAGGAGGGACAACACTGAGCTCCAGAATGAAATTAGATGAGAATCCCAGTACTACTTGTTATTTCCTTCAGAAATCATAGCTTAACCACCATAAAACTGACCATATTCCTACATTTAGCCACAGTTCAAAGCTACAGTTCTCAGAGAATTTATCGGAAAAAGCAAAATAAATTAGGCATATTGTTTCATCAATAAAAAATATTCTAAATGACTAAGCCTTCCTCTATCAGAAGAAAGACAAATTTTGCTCTATGTGACTTACTTCCAAGATGAAGCCCAAGTTTATTTGTAAAGAGGAAGTTATGAATGAAAGTGAAATGAAATTCTTCATGTTTATTCAAGTGATTAGAAAACACTACAGAACACAGTACAGTAAGCAAGGTTGGGAAGACATGCCTGATCTCAGCTTCTACACGCACAACAGCAAAACATGTTCCCAAAGCAAATTCCTCATTCTACTTCTGTTGTAATTTCATAAAACACAACCAATGACAATTCCCCGCCGCCGCCCCAAATGTCACACAGGATAGGCTTTATGGCTAAACTCAGAAAAAGATAATATCAAGTCAAGAAACAATATAGACATTAAAAGTATTAGCTGTCTTACCATTGTGATGTTCAGTTTTGCTTTTTTCAGAACAGCAAGCAGAGAAGGATTTGAAAGTTGCAGTCATGTGTGCATTAATGCAATACATCTATTAACCCTGATCCTCCCACCGCTTAGCTGCCTTTTTGATTTCCTTCCAAGAGACTCTCATAAACAAAACACTGCCCAAGCTGACTGATATGTTCCATTCAGTACACAGACGCAGTTAGCATCCACTTAAGAACATGAGTCACAGATTGAGACACCTGAAAAATAATGGTGAAGGAAACAGGTATTTTTCTAAAAGCACCTCCCCAAAAGATAGAAACTTATTACAAAGAATTAGAGAGGGAGATTTCAATAGATACCTTAAGTCCTTAATTATCACAGCAGGTATTGCAAGCCCTTTTAAAATATGTAAACAAATATTTCACATAAATTAGTTCTCATTAGCATTCCAGGTGTACAATTAAAAGTAGGGTTGATGGACAGGGAGGCGCAAGTAGCCACATTTCCTACTGCCTTGTTTCAGTATAATGTTTGTATACTGATACAAGTTATCTAGCTGCTTCACAATATATACATAAAATACATTTGAAACCACAGCAAGTTTGCTCACCTCTCTTGGTGCAGCAGAATTGCTGGACAGAAGAAACTTCACTGGGGCCCCGACAGTGGAATTCAAACAGCAGTGCCCTCCTGATAGGTGGAGGGGGCATAAGCCCCTGCCGCCTATCAAGAGCTGGATCTTAGCCTGCACCCTGCTTTGGCGAATGGGGATGCAGGCTGGGAGGTGGGCTGTGCCAGGGGGCGGAGCAAATGGAGCCAACAGTGGGCTTCCCTCGGATCCGTCCCTTGCCCATTTAAGCAGCCCACACCTGGGGCACAGCCTGTTTGTTCCTGTGCTGGATATTTATATATGATACAAGTTATTTAACTGCTTCACAATATATACATAGGATACATTTGAAACCACAGCAAAATATAGTTAATTGAAATGAGAGTGCAGAAGACAATTTTCTCCCAATCACACTACACTCTCATAGGTACAAACAATATTTTAAAACTATACTGTGAGAATACTGATATTAACACAATGCTGTGTTGAAGTATTGCACACATTTTATCTGCATAGTCCACTAAAGATAATGGCTGCATCGACCATACAGATGGTTTGTGTATAAAGAAGGCATGAAATCACAGCAGTTGTAACATCAGAAAAACTGAAAGAAAACCTTTTTTGCTGAACAATCTTGACTAAAATCCCCTGTTTTCAAGACAGATTTTTTTAGTAAAATGCCTCACCCTATTCTGGATTCAAATCAAGATATATGTTCTTGGAAAAGCAGTCAATGTTGCCGACTGCTCTTTCTGCATTCCTATAGGTTTTGCAATTTTGCATTATCTTCGTACAATCTCTTCTCATAATTAAAAAAGGCGGCTGTGGTTGTAATTCAGAATTGGGATTGAACAATGTAATAGTTCTGTTACTGAGTTTTAAAAACCACTTTGCAGCCTATTAAAAATTATCAAACATATGAAGTTGTCAACCTAGCTCATGGAAGCCAAACTGCATTCCCCCATTAAAAACCCTGAATGGTCTAAATGTTAATAAGATGAAAACAATTGGCACAATGTTTCCAAAAATTATTATAGTATATATATGACAAATACAGTAAGATGGCCTAATTTAACACAGACGTGGTGAAAATAATCAAGTCTAATGATTATCACTGTTCCTTACCATAAAAACAGACTGTCTGCTTGTTTTCTTTCCCCTTCAAATGCATCCAAAATTTGTGTAGTTTGTCTTTCCCTATTTTTGTGAAAATCCATTGGATTTGCATTAAATGGTTAGGTTTTCAAAGTCCTAATTGTTTTAAATAGAAAGGTCACATCTTGCTGGCCATGCTCAGTACTATTTTTGCATTGCCCCACCCCACCACAGTCCTGTCACCCTCAAAAATTGCTCTGGGTGTTCAGGAAACCCTCCAGTACAGCATGGGGGTGATGTGGCAATTTAAATCATGATTTAAATCAATTTTATTTAAATCAAATCCACCCTGTCAACACGGGAATGATATTAATTGGTTTTGTTTGTCTCCTTTCACAGTGAAGCAAAACATAAAACAAAAAAACCCCACACAGAGAATCCAGACTTCCAGGTCTTGATGCAAAGCCATTGTTTTCCTCATTTTAGAAGAAGAAGAAGAGTTTGGATTTGATATCCCGCTTTATCACTACCTGAAGTAGTCTCAAAGCGGTTAACATTCTCCTTTCCCTTCCTCCCCCACAGCAAACACTCTGTGAGGTGAGGGGCTGAGAGACTTCAGAGAAGTGTGACTAGCCCAAGGTCACCCAGCAGCTGCATGTGGAGGAGCGGGGAAGCGAACCCAGTTCACCAGATTACAAGTCTACCACTCTTAACCACTACACCATACAGGCTCTGTCAAGCATCCTGTGTTTTTCAAAGCATGCATCTGTAATGCCGGATGGTGTGAGTAGTTAAGATTGTAGAAGAGTGAGGAAAGAAGTGCCAGTTTAAAATAAAAATTAGTCAGTTGGAGGCTGCCCCCTTAACAGTGAGGATTGTAACAGTGGGGATTGTATTAAGGATAAGAATGAGCCACCTACTTTTTCTTAGTTACATATATTGTGAAAAGTTATTTTCCCTAAGAATTCTATTTATAACTTACTATAAGCATAACATTTCCAAAGACGCCCCAACATCAGCTGGTTGCGTCCCTTTCCCATAACATGTTTTCAGTGCAATCATCAAAATGCACAAACAGGTCTTACAACATTCAGAACACTTGCAATATCACAATAAAAAGGAGCTTATTGCTAAAGAAGTCAGGGAGCAATTTTTCACAAAGTCAAAGGGTCTCAAATATCTTGCACTTGACTGCTAAATATAGAAGCCATTAACACAATTCATTAAAATTAACCTCATCAGCAAAATGAGATCCAATGATAGCATGCACATAAAGCAGCTCTGGAAACTATTTTCAGAGAAGTAGTTGTGTTAGTCCATAGTAGCAAAAACAACGAAGAGTACTGGGGAACCTCCTTAAAGACTAAGTGCTCATCCACACTTTTGCTCAACCCATATTTTAACTGTATTGTATCTGAGAGCTTTTCTTATCAGGGCCGTCTTTAGCATATGCACCGCCGGGGTGCAAAGATCCACACAGCGCCCCCAAATTTTGACACGACTAATCTCATGACTAACCATTTCCTGTGTTCCTGCCCGGGGAAAAGCAAGCACCAGGAGACCTCTGTGCGTGCCCTGGGAGAAAACTGTTGCGTGCGGGATGGAGCCATGGAAAAGCCACGTGGAGTGCAGCTCTGCGCACCAAGCTCTGCAGCCTAGACCAGCCCAGCCCGGGGCTGCGTGGCGGGGTTCCTTACGTTTCTCCTTCCTCTCTGGCTGCCCATTCGGAGCAGCAGGTTGAGGCAGGTCATGCTGGGGGTGGCGCGGGGTTTTCTCCTCCGGTGTGCACATGGATAGTGGTGGCAGCGCCCCAGTACCTGATTGGTTCTGCCAGGTGGGTGGGCATTGCAAAGGTGGAGTGAGGCGAATCACCTGAGCAGCCCATGGAAGGGGCCGGGGGAGGGAGTGGCCCTGTACTGCCTTTTCCGCCAGATCCGGCCATCGCAAATTCGGAGTGATGCCGGAGTCCAGCCACACAGCCACCAGGGCGCAGTCAGCGGCAGCCTGGTGCCCCCCAGAATTTGGTGTCTGGGTGCCCCACACCCCTTGCACCCCCGGGTAAAGACACCCTGTTTATTATAGTTTCCCGGCTGTGTCTTGCAAAAATCTGATCTTGTCTGCTGAATAAGGTCTTATCAGATATTTTTCTTAACTGAGCTTCAATTCAGAGGGGAAGATCACATTTTCACAAAGCACAGAAAGGTACAGATACCTGAGCAGGTCAGGTGGCATAAAAATAGCTTAAGCAGTCCTCCCCAAGCAGCATTTTTCAAATAAAAATAAGCATACCCAGTAGCTAAAATGTAGATATTTTAAAATTATTCTTTCTCCTGCTCTCTACCACTTCCATATCCACAAGAGGTCCCTTTCAGACTGAAAAGCTGACAGTGATATTTGTGAAAACACCATAAATTGAACTTTGGATTTTTATCACTTCATTCCCAAGCACAGATTGAAAAAATATCTCCCCATACCTCCTATAGAAGGTCCTAAGGTGCAAATAAAGTTTCAAGAAAAAGTTTCACCACCACAGTGACTAGTGAGGGAGTGGACACACACTTGTTTTTAGCTCTAATTAAAGAGGCAGTCCAGTTTTGCAAAACAGTAATTTTGTTACCAAGTAAATAAAACAAAAGGCATGACAGTGTTGTAGCTATAACAATTATTCACTCTATATATTCGGCATTCCTCCTTCCCAACCAGGCCAAAAATACTTTGGTTTTTTAATGCTATTGGGAGGAATTAAGAGATGTTCAACAACACTGACAGAATGTTGGCAAACTGGTTAACATTTTGATGAATTTAAGCAAGATAATAGGGGATTTTTGTAGATTGCACAATGCTCTAATTAGTGCTTTCCTCAAATCAGCCCCCCTTTGGTAGTGGTGAAAAAAATAGCTGTCGTAAAGGAGAGCATTAAAGTAGGCCTGAGACCATTATTATAGGCATGGCCAGTGTATATTTCCTACAGTAAATGACAATTGAGGCTGTTTTGGGATATGTATAAGCTATCCTTCAGTATATGTTCCCAAGATAAGTTATAGTAACCACCCCCCCAAAAAAAACTATATAGTATAGAATTAAAAAAATGACATAAAGCAAAGGAACTGTACCAAATAACAATAAAGCTAGGGTGAATCATAAAAATTTGAATTTTTTCCTGGACTCAAGTGGTATATAAATTCTATGAAATAAAAACAAAAAAAAAGTAAAATTGAAACAGAAATTAAGCAACTATTCAGTGTGCTGAAATGCCTGGGCAAATTAAAAGAAAAGTCTTTCCCAGATTCATCAAGACATCAGACTAGATGCCAGGTAAGCACATATAGAGAGACATACCCCAATCAAGAAAGAGACACTCTACAGTTACCACACTCCTAACCTCAGGTGTGTTGGTCAGCCAACCAATGACAAAGCAGGCGGATGACATGGTGGGCAATGCTAGCACTAGGGCATCATGTAGGCATTCCAGATATTGGACAGAAGGTGTGGTGTTGGGGAAGTAGGAAGAATCCTGGTTGGTTTGGTCATTTGTTTGGCTTCTTAACCAAACCATGGCTAACACAAACAATGAATTAGAGCAGGCATGGCCAAACTTGGCCCTCCAGCTGTTTTGGGACTACAACTCCCATCACCCCTAGCTAACAGGGCCAGTGGTCAGGGATGATGGGAACTGTAGTCCCAAAACAGCTGGAGGGCCAAGTTTGGCCATGCCTGGCTTAGAGTAAACTGCTCGGAGGTTCTATTTACAATCAAGCAGTAAATACATTTAAATAAATAAATAAATAAATAAATAAATGGTGTAGCGTTACAGGTGAGCCCATCCTATGTCTGCATGCTTAGTGGACAAATATAAAAGCTCCCATTGCATCTAAATGCCCTTCATGTATATTTTGTATTATACAGTGGAACCTTTACTTACGTTCACCTCCAGTTACGTATCCTTTGGGATATGTGCACGGCAAACCTGGAAGTATTTTTCCGGGTTTCACCACATGTGCAGAAGCGCTAAACTGCACCATGCGCAGAAGCGGCACCTCCGGATACGCACACCTTGGGATCCAACCGGAGCTCCAGAATGGATCCCATGCACAACCAGAGGTACCACTGTATTTCTGTAATGCTTTGGGCATACTCAGGGTTTTTTTCAGCCGGAACTCACTGGAACTCAGTTCCAGCACCTCTCAGGAGCCATTGTCATTATAAGAGAACAAGGGAGGCGTTTGTGGTGAGTTCTGGCACCTTTTTCTAGAAAAATAGCACTGGGCATACTGAGTCTTGTTCTTTCAGAGTATCCTCTGGTACACTATGCTCAGTTACAAAGATTTCTTCCAATTTCAGCTATATAACAGTGGAAAGTTTCTACTGCTTACAGGTGTTGTAATGGTACAGAAAGGTAAAGTGCAGAGACAGTCTATGTTCATCTAATTAGAAAATAATTAAATTGTCATATAAAGTGTTGTATTATATCATCCTGCTTTGTAGCTTCTGCAATACTTACACACACTTTAAAAATACATTTTAAGTAATATTAATGTCAAATTAATCAATGCCACTTTTTGGGTAGATTATCAGTTTAATCTTAGTAGCTCTCAATGAATTCAGAGGGACATATTCCTAGGTGTGTACAGGATTGCAGCCTAAATGGGTAGTTTGATTAATCAATTAACACTGCAGTGGTAAATAAAGTGTATTTTAAAGCAAGCTGTCACTTTAATTGTTATTCATCACAAAGCTATAAAGAAAACAGACCATTATGGAAACTGATCCCACATATAAATTACTGTGACTAAGTAAACAGAAAATAAAGGATGTCTGCATCAGGAACATCTGCAGTCCTAGGTTGAATTCTCAACAAAAAGGGGAGCATCTTACTAAATAAGGTGCAGCAATTTTTTTTAAAAAAGAGAAATCAAGTCTACCACCATAAATTTAACTGATCTCAGAAGCAATGGCAAATGGAGACCGGTGGATTTACTTTATAGAATAGCATCAAAGTGATGAGGAAGCTAGAGACTGTTTCATTTGAAAAATGTTTATGATAATACAAAATTTCCCAAACTCTCTCTGTCCCCCACAGACTTTATGAAAACTGCTGCGGGGATCCTGGTAATAATTATAATAATTGGTAATAATAATATTTTAAGCAACTGTAATGAACTGTGCTAGATGTTGCATGATTATAAATGATTTTTAGTGGTTCTTTTATTTCTTATATATTGTATTATGATTGGAAATCCATAGCAGTCAAATTGTAAGTGTTCTTCACAGACGTGCTGTGGAGCACTTGAATGAAGCCCAATCACAGTTTGGGAACCCCTGAGACAATGCATTACAGAGGAATTAGCCTGATATCAAAGGCTGGGAAACTACTGTTGAATCACTCTGAATCACAAATAGAGCCTTAGTGGTGAATTAGGCAGACTTTCACAAGAAGAGAAAAAACAATTAATTGATTCACTGGGTAATGAGAATGCCAGATGATGCTCGAGATAAGCAGCGGCCTGTTATGGCAACCCTTGGATTGATTTTGCAAAAGCATTTACTAAGCAGACTGGATTTTGCTGTCCTTGCCTGATAAGATGCCAAATGAAATTAAAACTGTATGTCATCAGCAAATCCAGGTGTGGGAGGAATGTTTATCAGTTCTTTCGAAGTTGAGGCAAGTGTCTTACCAGGAAGCTCACTGGCTTAGCTTATGTTTATTACTGCAGTGGACAGATGATAAAGGACAAAGGGACAAAGGGGAACTCCTATTATCATGATCTTGTAATATAGTCAGTATGGCCAGATGTGTAGCACTGGGAAAGAGAAACACGACCTCTGGGGACAGAAGGCACAATTCTTAGCAATCAAGCAAGAATAGGAACATACTGATTATGGATGTTATCATGGGCATCTTAAATAGAGGAGAAACTGAAGCTACAGTGTGAGCAAGAATCAGGCAAAATTAAATATAGTATCAGCTATATTTAAATGAAGTACAATATTGAATTAAGAGACAAAAGTTTGATTGATATAAAATTCTATGCTTCCTTACCTAGCTACGATATTTGCAAATTTTCAAACACAATTTTAAAAAGCGCTGCATAACTTTTTATTTTATTTTAAAGGGTGATCTCCATTGTTAGACATGCTCAGTGTACTCATTTCAGTGTTTTCAGTGGGTCTTCTCCAAGTATGACCTTGCTGCCTATCATCTAAAGTTTCTAATATAGTGTAATGCCATTGTAATTTTATTTATAAAGTTATGTTTATGTTGTTGCTTGCTGCCTTGAGAAAAGCAACCTATAAATATTTAAAACAAACAAACAAACAAAATTCACGAAGTTATCCTTTTATTTTATTTTTTTACATTCTTGTCTTTCAGCAGAAAAGCAAACTGGCCAGTTTTCATCAGCTTATAGCCTATGATTTACTATTGTTTATGAGAAAATTAGGCTATTCACCAAGCCAGACGCCTTTAAAGTAAGTTATGACAAGTAAGGTATTGCACAACCTTGTCTATAAGGTAATCACTTAAGCATAGTTCTCACACTACAACAGAAGTAATAAGCACCCTCCCTCTACGCTAAGTTGCTGGCATTATATAATACTAATATAAATAAGATGAATAACCTAAGTGGAGGAATTAAATGAATTTGTACAGTACATTCAAACCTCCTGCTAAGCCAAAGGACGCCAGTTTAAGCCAATTCAGTTCACTGGCTTCAGTGGGTCTAAACTGGAATAAGCATTGATATAGAATATTGATAATATTTCAGTTCCCTCATGTCAGCCTATCAAAAGCATTTACTTGTGGAGAAAATTGGGAACACAAGGAATTTATTTGTTTTTATAATTCCTATTGATCCCATCTATGGATAAATGCACGTGTAGCTCAATGTCATTATACTCTTATATAATTTATCTTTGTACTTTGTACATATTTCATGGACCCAAATGGAAAAAAGAGATCTAGCTTCATTGTTTGTCATCAAATTTCCCCCAGTAATTTTATACTTATTTTTTACCTTCCCTAAGAAATTTCTATGTATGGTATTTTTCAAAATTAACTTCTTAAAAAAAGTAAAAACAATGTCACTCTTCATACTTTTAGTTCCTCCTTACCTTTTTAAATGATGCTGGCAACGTAGATGTAGTTACTGAATCCATTGGAATACCATAAGCAAACTGTGTCTCTTTTGAGGGTAGTGGAGGCAGCTGATTGGCCTGAGCAGCAAATTGTGTATCTGGCATGTCAAAATCTCTGAAAAACACATAATATTTTTGCCCTTTAATTAAATTGACCAGAAACATTGTAGTAGGATGTTAAATGGAAGCTGTATTAAAGATAATTGTGATTAAAGTCTTTACATGTGACAAATATTGCGTGGCTGTATCCAAAAATGACATAAAAACAGCTTTGTACCTAACTTTTAAATTAATAATGATTGGATCTGGTTTATGAGTCTATCATCCTGACTTCCGGCCAAGAAGGCATCAAGAAAAGTCTCACATTTCTCTTTATTCTTAAATTACGGCTGTTTTGTTGAAGGTGAAATATGGCCAGTTTTGAAAGGCATTTTTCATTTTTGCCTAGATTTATTTTAGGCCTTGAATATTTATAGCTTTTGCTATTTGGGACATAGCAAAAACTATAAAGTGCTACAGCAGTTCAGGGGTGGTGCCAATTGCTCTCTCTTCCTTTGAATAACCATGCAATTATTCCCTCAGGAGCACCTGCATCTCTGATTATTAGGTCATAAAAACACAGTAGAAAGTTTTCAAAGATTATGAAACATAATACAGAAGAACAGCTCTCATCTATCAACACATGCTGGCCTGGCAATAGGAGATCAACATTATTATTATTAACATTTGTATACCACCCTTCATCCGTAGATCTCAGGGTGGTTCACAGCACAGAATACAAGGCAAAAAACACAAAAGACATAAGAAAAAGAAGAACAAGAACAAAGCAACAACCCCTTCCCCAATCCCTCCCATTAGAACACGCAGAGCACATGCTGTCCAAAAACCATTTATTAGCAGTAAAAATTAAGACAGATGAAAAAGGCTATTCTTCACATATAATTTTGTTAATGGAATTAACTGCGACAAGATGCCATGGTCATTTGTTTAGGTGATATAAAATGGGTTTCGTGGAAGATAGGTCTGTCGATGGATATTAGCTATGACTACTAAAGGTGACTTCCCTATTCAGAAGAAATATAAAACTGAATATCTGCTGTTAGGTGGCAACATAGAGAGAGTGCTATTGCCCTAAATTTCAACACCCAGCTCTATCTCTGAATGCCACTTGGAGCTGCCTGGAAGTATGTTTGGAACTCTTAACAGATCCAAAATGCAGCAGGCAAAATGCCCTAGCCAACAAATTTCCTAGAAGTGTTAAAAGATTTGTACTTACCAGTTGGATTCTACACACAATTAATAGTGCCACTTTTTAACTGGGTAACCTTAAAGTCTGGGAAAGAATACCTTTTTCTGTATGAGGCACTTTCTCAGTTTGCTCAAATTTCAAGTGAAGTTCTGCTCTGGATTCCATCATTTAGAAAGACCAGATTGGTAGCTACTGGCACAATATCCCTGCTTTATGTATGTTCCAGTTCACCAGGGTCCGGATCAGTCCATTCCAGGTCTTACACGAAAGCTCTAAAGACCAAGCCCTGAATCACCTGAGGACATAAGCTTTCTGGTGGGCATTTTCTAATGCCTAATGTAATATTTGTTTGTTATAAATAAAATATTCTTCCTTTGTGCCAAGACTACATCCTTCAATGAATGCAAGTTTTCTTACTGGTGGCATCTATGTTATGGAATTCCTCTTGTGGGGAGTTCCACCAGACCTTCTTACATTTAGAATACTAGGTTCAAAATTAATCCTACAATTAAATAAATCTTAGCTGTGCTTTTTTCCCTAAAAAAATGTTTAGGGGTACTCTCGTTTTCCTACTCATACAGTGGTACCCCGCAAGACGAACGCCTCGCAAGACGGAAAACCCGCTAGACGAAAGGGTTTTCCGTTTTGGAGGCGCTTCGCAAAACGAATTTCCCTATGGGCTTGCTTCGCAAGACGACAGCCCATAGGGAAATCTCAGGGACAGCGGGGAAGCGCAGCGCGTCTTCCCCACTGTCCTCGGACCTCCTCCCGCCGCCGGCTTCGGAACGAAGCTCCGATGCCCGGCGGCGGAGGGGGAAAGCGTCCTCCCGCCGCGCGGCATCGGGACGAAGCCCAGATGCCGGGCGGCGGAGGGGGAAAGCCTCCCGCCGCCGCGCGGCATCGGGACGAAGCCCCGGTGCCGGGCGGCGGAGGGGGAACGTCTCCCCCCCGCCGCGCGGCATCGGGAGGAAGCCCCGATGCTGGGTGGTGGAGGGGGAACTTCTCCCCCCGCCGCGCGGCATCGGGAGGAAGCCCCGATGCTGGGCGGCGGAGGGGGAACTTCTCCCCCCGCCGCGCGGCATCGGGACGAAGCTCCGATGCCGGGAGGGGGAGGGGGAAAGCCTTCTCCCGCCGCCCGGCATCGGATGGCTTTCCTGAAGACTTGGGGTGGGAGGAGGGTTTTCCTTCCCACCGCCAACATTCAGAATGCTGTTCTGAATGTTGGCGGTGGGGAGGAAAAACCCTCCTCCCACGCAAGCCCCGGGAACAGAGGGAAAGCGCTGCGCCCCTTCCCCTCTGTTCCCGTACCTGTGCTGAAGGCTTGCGGTGCGGAGAAAAGCCCTTCTCCGCACCGCCAGCCTGGCAAGCGGTTTCCCTAGGAACGCATTAATTGATTTTCAATGCATTCCTATGGGAAACCGTGCTTCGCAAGACGAAAAACCCGCAAGAAGAAAAAACTTGCGGAACGAATTAATTTCGTCTTGCGAGGCACCACTGTATTTAAATACTGCTCCTCAATGAGGCCAAACTTAGACTCACAAAATGTTTAGGGGTATGCGTACCCCTGCATCCCCCCAGAACAAAAGCACTGAATCTTAGTCAATTAACAAAACTAGTTTTAGTAGTACCTAAATTTGCAAGTGAGAAAAAATAATGCTTCTAAAGAAAAGAATAATTTAAAAAAAAGATTATGTACTGTAAAGCATACACACACCATGCTAAAATAAGTATCTCTCATTCCTTCTTACACAGTTCTCTTACATGCTCAGTTTTATACGTACTTGCATTACAAAAGGCATTTTTAATCAGACATTATCTTTATATAAATGAAAACAGACTAACAGTTCAATCCTATTACAAGTTCAACCCTACACATCTTTTCAGAGGTAAGTCTCATTGAGTTCAATAGCATGTACTTCCACAAAGGTATGTAACTGCACCTAAATGTTGTAGCCCCAGATAAAGGCTTTTGTCGCGTTTCCCAGGGACAGCAGGCATGGCAAGGAAGAGCCCTGGGCACCAGTTTTATTTGGAGTTGGCTTAGGCTGCCTTGATTCGAGGCAATAAAAGGTGTCATCTCATTCACGGTTGGCCTATGGGTGTAATATTCCTGGAGATGCTCACACTTGAGTGCCCTCTGGTGGAATGCCTGGTTTCCTACTTGTCTTCAGAAGTGAAGCAGCTGTTTCTCCAACCAGTTTAGAAGCTCCTGGCAGGTTTGTGTACATGGATTCTTGGGAACTGTCTCTGGCTCATGCATAACTCTGTCTGGGTGTCTTTTCTTAATCAACTCCAAGTTGCGCAGAATTGGCTGACACCTCCCTCCATTTTATCTGTGATTTATATCTGTTGTTTTAATCATACTGTTCTGATGTTACTGCTTTTTTGCTTTTAGCCATCTTGCTTTTGTTGATTATCTGTAAGCTGTTTTGAGGATTTTTATAATTAAATACTAAGAAAAACAAACTTTTTAGTCATATTTAATTGATTGAGAAGCTAATTAATTAATTGCCCATCAACCCAGGTAAATATCCGATACTGGGTAACAAAAGTGTTTGGCTTGACATGGGTTTTTTACATGGGTCTGAGAACATAGAAAAATGCAGAGCAACTTCTGACAGCAGAGGAGCACACTAGAAAGACTAACAAAAGATGTAAGGCAAAACTGATACATATTGTTTTGAATGTAACCACACAGTATAGTAAGGAGATATGTCGATAGATTTAGAGATATAGCAAAGTCAAGGTGTGGGCATCCCTCTCGTCTAAAAATTGTACCTCTCTAGGAAACCCTGGGGTCTGGGAGATGAATACTATTTGGAAACTGCCTTCCTACCCAACATATTGTCTGGATGAAGACAAAAGTTCTAAGAACTGGCTTTCTAATGCCAGCATGTAGTCAGCTGGATTGGCTGCATGGAGTAGTGGTGTCAGGATGCTGACTGTACGGCTCCCACTTAGCTAACACCATGTTGCTAGCAAGAACAACACAATGTCAGAGGCATTGAAGCAGCAGCCAATCAGGGCTGTGAACTGCCTCTGAAACAAGGATGAAAAAGGCATGCATGAGGAAGAGTATTTGGCTGCAGATCTATGAAGCCTGAAAACACCATTTTCATTGTGATATGAAATTTCAGGATAGTAATACATATAGAAACAAATAAGAGCAAGTAGGAAATATTACAACTTTGTATGAAACCCTGCCACCTAGTGGACTGATTATATTTATCAAGTTATTGTATGAATCAGTACTGCAGTATAAAAAGCTTTTGAAAAATGCTAAACTCGGTGCTATTTTTCTAGAAAAAGAAGTGCCAGAACTCACCATGAATGCCTCACTTCTCTTATAATGGCAATGGTGCCCACCTGAGAGGTGCCAGAACTGAGCTCTGGTGAGTTCCAGCTGAAAAAAAGTCCTGGCTAAACCAATATTCAAAATGCAGTACTGTATGTATATTTTTGAATCACACAAAACTCTACCTAAATTTGCATGTGCACATTTTGTAAAGGTAAAAGTGAGCTGGAGTATCTTATGTTGACTTGAGATAAGAGCAATAGAATTCAATCTCATTAGAGAAGCACATTTCATATTATTGGAGGTATATTAAAGAGCTACTTGCAACTACACTCACTCAATCTAAATTTGTCATTGAATAGTAGAGTTGGATTCCTGCAATGCAGGAATCTTTCATCCAATGTGGGGCTCATGACCCTGAGATTAAGAGTCCCATTCTCTACCGACTGAACTCTTCCTCGTGTCTAGTATTGTTTTGGTCATATTACTATGCTTTTTCACAAATAATATTTGGAACAGCAATTCTTTATTGGGTTATACCTTACCTATTTTATTATATTCCAGTGCTTCAAATAATATTTTCAGGGTGCTTTAATAATAATAATAATAAATACAGTGGAAAAATAAAACAAAACAGGAACATAAAACCACATCAATTGCAGGGTTGAACATATTAATGAAAAGGTCTTCCCCAAATAACAGGAAGATAGTAATAGAGTATTGGGATTCATATAACTGGAGTAATCAAAGATATCCTGGAGTTACCTACTTGAGCAGGAGTAGCCACAGGGTGGTGCCATAGAACTACACTACCAATAGCAGCATTGTTGCAATTACCTGGGAAATGAAGGGGCAGGGCCACATGGCAGTGAGCTCAGGGCTGTGTGGGTACACCAGCAGAGTCAATCTGGTGCTCCTGCTAGTGTCTTGATGCAGACTCTACACCAGCTGTTTCTTCACTCACCTTACCCCAGATAGGAATATTAGCAACTAGTCAATTTTTTTTTCATTCAGGTAGGGTTTTTCAGGGGCAGCCTTAAAACTGCCTACTTAAGGGCTGCCAGGACACAGCACTCCCAGCTAGTTCACTATTTTTTAAAAAGTGAAATGGGTTCTGGTTGAGGACTATATCATGGGAACACTAACCAGTAATATTGAACTCAAAAAGCCTCAAACACATGGTAAAGTTGTGTGGAGGAGCCCACTGCTTGCAGTATTTTTTAATGCCTTAATGCCTTGAGCACATTGTCTGTTCCTGCTTCAGCTCACAAAAGCCCTGAATTTATCCAAGATGGTCCCACTTCAGATCTTGATTTGGGATTCAGCTGAATATTTTGAATGTCACTAATAAAAATGACTATTCTGCATTATCTGTTTCTATGCAATGAAAGTACATTTGTATTTGTTGTGCACGGTCCTCATAGTTTAGTTCTTCTTTTAAAATTATAGTAACACAGAACTCAAATTGCAACATTTTTGTACACACATATTATAAACATCTATTCATTAAAGCCATACTCAGCCCCTGCAGCCCCTTCTGCACTCTCCAGTGCAATATTCTACCAATTTTTAAGAGATGATCAGACTGCAGCAGGCTCTTTAAAACTGAAGGTGCTATCATTGTTTCAGTGGCGTAGCGTGGGGGGTGCAGGGGGGCCGGCCGCACCGGGCGCAACATCTGGGGGTTAGGGTTAGGGGGCGCAAATCCACGGGTTAGGGGGCGCAAATTACTTGCCTTGCCCCGGGTGCTGACAACCCACGCTACGCCACTGCATTGTTTGATATGAAAACTTTATGAATTACGGTAATTTCAGGTGAAGGCGGCTGCCCAGAAAATAATAATCTAGATTTAGCTATGCCCGACATTGCAGGGGTTGGACTAGATGACCCTTGAAGGTACCTTACCAACTCTACAATTCTAGAGCCCTCTTGCCAGAGCCAGACCAAGCCATTTTAGCAACTGAGAAGAACCACAAAATGTCCCTGTCCCGTGCAACAAGGAGTAAAGATGAACATCAGGAACAAGAGGGGTAGGAGACCAGCAGTGGCTGCTATTTGCCAAAAAGCCACACCCCTGAGGTGGTATCATTGGGGGGGGGCACTGCTTAGAAAGAGGCAAATTTCGCCTCCAAGGAATGTGCTACAATGCCACTGCGGAGGCAACAGTAGGCGATGCATTTCTTGGAGGCGGGATCTGTAGATGTGCATTTTTTATTGCTTTTACACTCATTTTCCATTATTTTTGTAATTGTTTTTTAACTGTGTTTTAGCCACTTTTAATTTTATACATTGCCTTGGAACTTTTATGGAAGGCAATTTCAGCAGCAGCATTTTTAATTACTTGTTTGCATCATGAAATGGCCTCAAATTTCCTGTGTTTCTTTATTTCTGAAGATCCTTCAAGCTGCTTGATTATCCAGCTGTTTGAGACAAAGGTACCAAAATCTGCCAGAGCCAAAAGCACATTTGGGGGCAGATAACATTGAAAAATATTGTATTTTCCTTCAATAATGTGTAGACAAAGTTTGACCACTGGGTGGCAGAGCCATCTGTTTCCAAAGCAAAGTTGATGCTTATAATCACCACAAAGTGATAAAGGGCCTTGGCTGGCAATGAAAGCAAACATAAACAGCATGTTTTGTTCACTTGGTTAGAGATTCTGCTGCAGGGTTATCACAATTTCTTAAACCCTCAGATTTTTGTCTCTGGGGGGACAAAAGCAATTAATGTGAGAGTACTGAGTGCTGCAAAAAACATGGTTGTGCAATTGTAATGAGGGCTTCTTGTAGGCTTGCCATATTTCAATTGTTGAGCTTTTTTAGGAAGACCCCCCCCCCCAAATTGTTGAGCTGCTTTTTTAATGTATGGCAGCCCTCATTCTTATGTCTTGAGTTACACAATTTATTTGCCATTCCTGAATCATTTAATGAATATTTTGATAACTTAAAGACTAAGAAAATGTTAAAAAATTTCCTCAGAGGATTAGTGATTCTCTCACTGTACTAGTCTAGTGAAGGTGCACACATCTAATCCTTATCAGGAAGATAAGGATTCCATTAAAAAAAGGGGGGGATATACTACTATCTCCCCTTGCAATAAGGCTGATTCCTTACAGAATAATTCAATACTGTCATTAGATTTTCAGTATAACTAATCAGAGGTTTTTTATTGTCTGCTCCTGGAATAACTTGTATGTACAACAACAACAAATCCGTTTATTGTGAGGACCATGCCTGTACACAAACATCAACACGACAATAGTTAAAAATATTAAAATTCATTAGATACTATGCCAACAAAACCTTCATCCCACAAAATAGAAAGAGAGGGAAAACAAGCAACAAGTTAAACAGACGATGAAGGGGTCTTTACATTGTCATCCATAAATCTTTCCCTGGCTTTCATGGCCTTCATCACAAAAACCGCTACCACATGGGTAATACGTGGGTTTGCATCAACTAACAAAAATTTTACTCTATCTTCAGGATTGGTTATAGAGTTGGGTATAATTTGCAGCAATGCGTCTCTAAAGCCTGAGTAGATGGGGCAATAGAGGAGGTAATGTGTAAGATCCTCTTTAGTTTTCATAAGGCAAGGACATAAACGATGTTCTACTGGGGTTTTTGTGAATCTACCGGTCAGATATGCAGTTGGCAATGTTTGAAACCGTGCCATAGTGAAAGGGTGGGATCAGTGATCTCCACCAAGTAGTTGGCACAGATTTTGACCGCTTTTACTCGGGGAAACCAGTAGGAAAACCCAGAGTTTTTTATCTTTGTGGAGTCCAAAAAGGCGTCTTTTTCAAAGATCCATTCCCAAACTTTATCAGGGCTCCACAATTTGAGAGTATTAAACTCAGGTAGATTGTACCTGGATAGGATATCTAGTAGGTTTTTACGCCAAGTAGTATTATTTTGTAGTGATACAAAGGCTTGTTTAGCCAATAAGGTGTTCGGGGCATCTGTGAGATTGGTGAAAAAATGCAGGAATCTTAAGTGGGCCCTGGCAGACACAGAAGGTAATCCTACTTCCACTCTTAGGAGGGCTGCCGGAGTATGTATGTATGTATTTAGCCAGATATGATTCTGTTGACTGATTTATCTAAAGATCTTTTTACATCAAGACTATTCTTGCAAAGGTACCTTCTAGTAGAATGTTAGTAGAGCTTTTCACTATTTGATCTACTTCAACCATGTACAATATTAAGTTCATTAGCATTATTTAACATCTTGCCACAGTCTATAATTTATTGGGTCTTCCAATTATTTTCACAAATTGCATTTGGCCAGACAACTTTCAATGTTGATATAATATTAAAGACGTAAGTGGAGGAGTGGGGGAATGTTCTGAAAACAATGTAAGTATTCATGAGAGAAAATAGACAGATACTGTTAAAAAGTCACAGTTGCTGAGCAAGCTTCTGATATAAACTGACTGCAGACAAATCAGGATTTCGGGAATACGGATTGCTCTTCCCATAAATTTGTTTCCTGGAACAATGATTACCCAATAAGACAAATTACCGTATTTTTCTGTGTATAAGAAGCCCCCATGTATAAGACGACCTCTATTTTTTAACCCAAAATTAAGAAATTAAGTTGTTAAGCTTTTGTTGGGGGTGGGGGAGGTCACTTCCGCCAATAGTTCACCTGCCTGCCTGCCACTGCTGACCGCTTGCCACAGCCACTGCCGATCGCACACCTTGCCACAGCCGCCAATCGCCTGCGCGCCTTGCCACAGCCACCCATCAGCCGTCCAATTGCTGCTGCCAATCTCCTGCTTGCTGCTGCCTTAATTGTCCCCCTCTGCATTCACTATCCATGTATAAGACGACACCCAATTTTTGCCTATATTTTTAAAGCAAAAAGCATCCTCTTATACATGGAAAAATATAGTATACAGTGGTTTTGTAAGAAAGTCAAATGAATGGTTTGATACCAACCAACACATTCTCAATTCTAATTCCATAACCATAGTGAAAGTCAGCTTTGGCATGAAACCAGCCTTACCCAAAAGAAAACAGTAATGCAAAAGGATCAGAAACTTGTGAATTAATGAGTATCTGTGAATGGAAGGCGTATGCAACAATAACAATTGTACATCTTCCAAAAACATATAGCATATTACAAAATAAATGTTTAGTATAGTTAAAAACCCCCACTCCATTCATGCCAGAGAGTCAGACAGAAGCATTTGAAATGATCTTTGGAGTAGTCATGTAAATTACATTGCCAGGACAAGTTATGTTAGTACACACATAGTGCTTTTAACAAATATCTGCTGAAGGTATATATTAAGGTTAAAATGATACAAATAACTTTTTTTTTTACAATATTTGCTCTTCAAACCTTTCTTTGATCTCAAGAAAGGAAGTTACCATCAAATTATTCATTAATTTTATAGAAGTATAACCAAAGGAAAAAAGGCACAGTCAGAAGGATACAATTATATTAATATTTGACTATTATAACCCACTTTATACATTCCATAGGTTTTGAATCATTAAACATGGCTTGTCAGCATCCAATCTGCAGTTTGATCTTATCAACTATGAGAGCAATTAGATAACATTTTATAGTATTTTCCTTTTATTTTATTAAAATGTTTGGTTATTGCAGTTTCATAAATAATATAAAAGTGGTTTACAACAATTATGGTACAATAAAAACCATACAAAAATGAAAATATTTGTTACAGTTTATATATGTCATATTTCGTACACTATATTAAAATATTCAAATACGAAAGTTTTATAAATATTCTGAGTACATGATGTATTTTTCACAAAGCAAGCCTCATAAACTAATTTTTCTTAGCATTCATCCAATGTCACATTTGTTTGGCGACACTTTTTGTTATGCTCAACGACAAACTGCCACATCTTTCCCTACAAAAGTCAGACTGCAAAACTCCCAATGCAGAGAGAGCATGTGCATCTGACTAGGTAGAAAGATTCATAAATTACATCTCAAGACTACACAGAGGATGAGCAGCCAAATGTGGAAATTGTTAGGATAGATCGATGGCCCTTGTGGTCTCTTCCAACTCTATGATTCTATGATTCTATGATTTCCGTTCCACCTTAAAAGGGAGCAGGCTTTGTGAGTCACAGAGTCTGCGTATTTCCTGTTCACAGGAAGTTTATGTTTTGTCTTTGCTTTCGTTTCTCTCTGTGTGCCTGAGACACCGAAGCAGGCAGTCATGTTTTCTTTGTTCTGACCTACGCTGAATAACATTGTAAATAATGCTCTCCTGCATGCATCTTTCGCTGTGCATTATCTGCTGATAGAGCGTGCAAGAGCTCTGGAATGTGGGAAGCTATTTCTGGGGCTCGTGTCGCTAATTGAATTATACTGTGTGTCTACGGGAGATCGATGGATCGTCCGGAATCGACGTGGGGCCTTGCTGGATGATGTCTCCCTGGCAGTATCCCAACTAGTGGATTCAATTGATTTTGCTATTAAATATCACCCAAATGTACTCTTATACAGTGGTACCTCGGGTTTCATACACTTCAGGTTACAGACTCCGCTAACCCTGAAATAGTGCTTCAGGTTAAGAACTTTGCTTCAGGATGAGAACAGAAATCATGCTCCGGCGGCGCGGCAGCAGCAGGAGGCCCCATTAGCTAAAGTTGTGCTTCAGGTTAAGAACAGTTTCAGGTTAAGTACAGACCTCCAGAACGAATTAAGTACTTAACCTGAGGTACCACTGTAAATGTTTGCATTAGTTGGAAGCAAGATGGCACTGTTTCATCCATTCTAATCTGCAAAATTTAAGCATTTTTCTCATTTCTCACCCTAGTTATTTTTGCTTTTGTTGGTGTACATTGGGACATGTGATGGTGCCTTGTGCCCAGAAGATGCACTGGGCCAGATAGCATCCAACATCTTGTGGCTGACACTCTCCCATATGTGGGGTGCACAACTTATTGTAGCCCAAAACATATCTTGGGGGTAGGCACCTTTATGTTTTTCTACATATTTTGGCTATTTTGGTATGCATAGATGCACTTGGTGACTTGCACCTGGAGGAAGCTCTCGGCTGGGTAGGGAATCTCATACAAAAAGGGAATCTCCTACAAAACACTCTTCCAGATGTGGGGCTGTATGTGGTGGCCCAAAGCATATTTTGGGATGGTCAGGTCTTTATTATTTATTGTCTTTAGATGTCATCACATGTTTATGAGTGTTGCACAACCATGATACTTTTGAATAAAATTGTTGGCGTCAAAGGGGAGAGTCCTCCGGACATGCTAATATAGAGGTTCAGGGGAAAAGAAACTGTAGAGTTCAGGAACATATTGACTTTCCTTTGTGTAGTGAATCTTCAAGCAAATAAGGATCTGAGAATGAGTAACCAACTTCAGCAACATAACAATAAGGGAGAGAGAACACAGGAAGTGCTTTGTTTGATCGTCGGGATCTACCCAACCTTCTAGCTTTCAACTTGCAACAGCAGTGCCAGACAGATTCTCCCAGGCATGTATAAGCAAGACATGAAATTAATGTTCTTCCTTAATTTCTGTCAGCATCTGGTAAACTGATACATTTAGGGAACAATACTTACAAGAATTACAGCTGGAAAGCAAAAGAAGATTAATGTTCCAAGAAATGTCAGTGGATAATCAGGTTTGTTCTCCATAAAGGCATGGAAAAGGCCAGCAGTGGACTACTGCCAAAGTTTTTCAGCATAATGTCCTGCCAAGTAATGTAATGCACAAGTTTTACTTGTGTAAAACCTGAATTTGTAAACATCATTCTACTTAGTGAAAAAAATTCTCTATGGAGCAAGGAGCTTTCTAAATCTTTGGGTTGTTTTTTTTTACAACTTTTAAGCCTTACTCTATAGTGATGTTTTTAAAAAAAGGTTTAGAAAGCTTTCAGAAAAAAACATGAAAGAAAAACAATTAAAACATAGACAGCTTAGGTAGTCATAAAGATGTAACATAAAAGGAAATAAAGTGTGAGATTATTGGTAGCTATGGTTTGATTTGCATTTCTTCACTGCCTCAGGGTTACAAGCTTGGGTCCATTAGACATTATGCTGGGTGATGTACAAAGGTAACTATGATCTCAAGTAATAAAGGTTTATAAAGAGAGTCAGGGTGTAAAAGACAATGAAATAGCATTGTAAGAAATATCAGAAGCCCATCTGGTTCTTTACCCAGTGGAATCTGATGAGCCTTAAGATGAAGCAAGTACACACACACGTTGAACAATATCATGACGACATGGCCACACAGCAAACATGTTTTTTTAAAAGGTAAACTTTTACGCAACATGGTATATGAAGGAAAACCCCTTGAGGCATGCTGATACTTGTAATGCAAAACTGAAACAAAAAGCAAGCTGCCTGAGAGGTGACTCAGGAAGATTCACCTATGGCAAGCCCAGTGGGCCAATACATTACACAACCCAAGAATTAAGCACAACAACATATTTCCAGAATAAGGCATCTAAAATCTGATGAGAAGCCATGCGGTTTATTCCTTACATTACTGAGTGACAAAAATGAAGACTTTGAGGAATGCAAAATAGATAGACCGAACCACATTTTTGTAGCATCTTTTTGGGTTATCAAAATGAAATCTGGTACACCTGCTCAATTCAACACTACAAGTTAAAATATAGGTTTCACACCCCATATAAATATAAATTAATCAAATGATTAAGAATACACCTTTGTTTTCCTTATTATGCTTTAGAATCACTTGTTTAATGACAGGAAAATTCAAAATGTTATGCAGTAATGTGATTTTGTGAATGTATGCTAAAAGAATCCAATAAAGATGAACTGAAAGAGAGAGAGAGAGAGAGAGATAGTGTAATCAGATTTCCTATGTTTCTTCTTAAAGTTGAAAAGTAGCGACAGGTAGCTAAACTGGATCTGGGTTGTGGCACTGGGGAAGGGAGGCTTTTCCCTTTTCCCAATTTAAATTCTTCTCCCTGGTAAATATCCTATTTGCCCTAGAAGCACAAACATACTATCAATCACTTGAAGTCAGAGCAGAGCCGGGGAGGGGTCTAACCAGTTTTTTTGCCCCAGGTTATACCTCCAGAGGGGTGACATTGAGGCTCCCAGCCTCCCTCCCTCTCTCTTTATACACACAAATGTGCATGGGGGGTTGCCAAACTGGGACTTTGACCCAAGTGAAAGAAAGCCTAGTTTTGCCCTGTGTCACAGTAATGTCAGGTGATGCAGAGCTCCAAATGCCTGACCAAAGCATCACACACGACTCTGGCACTGTGTGTTGATGTCCCGCTGATCACCAGCACTTCAGAAGTAAAGCGTTAAGCACCTATGAAGTCCTATCACCTGATTATCAGGAATTCAGACTGAGTTAGTAAAATCTGAATAGTTATATATAATAAACTAGGGTCAATTCAGCTTGATTTGAAAAAACAAACAGTTGTTTTTGCAAGTTCAATGTCAGAAGAGATAAGTGTGAGACAAGAAAGAAGGATTTAACATTAAGAAATCCTACAGGAACACAAGCACTTATGAATCAGATGTAATTTTTTAATTTAAAAAATCAGATTGTTATGCATCAGCTTGGGGACCTTAACAAACATTTTTTAAAATTCCACTTTTTTCTTTTTGCTTCAACAGACAAAAAGAATTATGAAAATTAAGAATGGAGTGATACTGTACATTGAATGCTCTGAGGCAGACAACTTAATTTTTCAAATCTTAGATCATTTACAACAAATGTTGTAATTTGTCCTTGTGTAAACATGAGCTGCTATATATGATGCATGGTCACTTCAGGCAGAAATTTGCCCCAGGCTGATCAAACAGTGCAGTGCATGTTTTTTAACATAATGATTCACATAGGTCTTTCCATACTCCAGCTCCAGCTCCTGACTTCAGATTTCTAGTTCTGATCATGCTAATGGTCCAGGGGTAGGCAACCTAAGGCCCGGGGCAGGATGCGGCCCAATCGCCTTCTCAATCCGGCCCACAGACGGTCTGGGAATCAGCATGTTTTTACATGAGTAGAATGTGTCCTTTTATTTAAAATACATCTCTGGATTATTTGTAGGGCCTGTCTGGCGTTTTTACATGAGTAGAATGTGTGCTTTTATTTAAAATGCATCCAGTGTAGTAACTGAAATGACTGAAAACATGGTTAGGTTAAACACGCCTTTCAAAGTAGTTCCTCCACCCATCAGATTACAGTTCATGCACGTGAAGCAGCTGAGAGCTCTCTGCTTCTTGCTCTCATGCAATGTGCATACATTTGGGGAAAATCTGACAGAAGGCCACACACCAAGTACTGGAAAGACATGCTACTTTCCATCACTGCAGTTTCTAGCAGTCAGATTTCCCAGCTGACTCCTCTGCCTGCACACAAACATATTAATTCTCATTCAAACAGCAACTATAACACCACTGTCTGAAATTAAGTAATTTGTTTACTCAGTTACAAATAATTATTTTGCATGGCATCAGAACTCATTGCATTGGTATTCCAACTTCTGCTGCATCTTACAGTCTTTCTTGACATCAAGAGACAGCAGGTAACTGTGCCCCTGAAGGACCAGGTGCACAGCCTGGGAGCCATTTTGGACTCACAGTTGTCCATGAAGGTGCAGGTCAATTCCATGTCCAGGGCAACTGTCTACCGGCTCCATCTGGTATGCCAGCTGAGATCCTACCTGCCCGTGCACTGTCTTGTCAGAGTGGTGCATGCTCTGTTTATTTCCTGCTTGTACTACTGCAATGCACTCTACGTGGGGCTACCTTTGAGGGTGACTCAGAAACTACAACTAATCCAGAATGCCACAGCTAGACTGGTGACTGGGAGAAGTCACAGGAACCATATAACACTGGCCCTAAAGGATCTACACTGGCTCCCAGTACATTTTCAAGCACAATTCAAAGTGTTGGTGCTGACCTTTAAAGCCCTAAACAGCCTCAGCCCAGTATACCTGAAGGAGTGTCTTCACCCCATTGTTCAGCCCAGACACAGAGATCCAGTTTTGAGGGCCTTCTGGTGGCTCCCTCACTGTGAGAAGTAAAGTTACAGGGAAGCAGGCAGAGGGCCTTCTCAGCAGTGGTGCCCTCCCTGTGGAACACCCTCCCATCAGATGTCAAGGACATAAACTACACAACTTTTAGAAGACATCTGAAAGCAGCCCTGTATCAGGAAGTTTTTTAAGTTTGATGTTTTATTATGTTTTTATGTGTACTGGAAGCTGCCCAGAGTGGCTGGGAAAACCCAGCCAGATGGGTGGAGAAAAAGAAGATGATGATGAAGAAGAAGAAGAAGAAGAAGAGCCCTAGCCCTGATCTTCTGACATCAATGCTTTACCAAGGAAAGCAAACACTTTACCTACAAAAGCAAACTTTCTATAGCTAAATTATGTGCTTTGACGAAGTACTTAATTTTGCCTGGGTTGATTCTCCGACCCTTCAGCTTCATTGGAGGATCGCAGGTTCTAGTATTATGAGAAAGGGAGAAAGGTTTGCTCAGAAGCCTTTGGTAAGGGACTTTGTCACCTCCGCACTGAAGCGTGTCTCACCACAACCTTAGATTCTTTTAGATGCCAGGTGAAAACCCACCTTTTTTCAGTTGGACTTTTAAAGTCTGGTGCATTAACTTGTTTTTATGATATTAAACCAGAACAGCATGTAAAGGGAGAAGAGCGGTATCATTCCATTTGACAAGCAGAACTCCTTACACTGACAGAATGATCAAATTAGGGTGACAAAGAATTCCTCCACTATGCTTAGCCATGTTCTACAATTTATCCAGAACTAACTGTCCTGTAATTTTCCTCATGTCCCCTATATCCTTTTTTAAAAATTGGAATTACATTGCGCACTCTCCAGCCCTCAGATATAGAAACCATTCTTAGGGACATGTTCTTTATTTTTGTTAGCAGTTTCACACTTGAGTTCTATTTTGGTAGATACTATCTGATAATTTGTTACTTTTTGTTCATGTTTAGCTTGTCAGTAAGGCCTAGAATGGATCTCCACAATCCATTTTTTGGTTTGAACTGTTTCCACATGGTATGGCTTCATGGCTCTTAAGTAGGCAGTCGAACCTTTCCAAGGTAGTAGAGGCAGATGCATGAAAATGAAAAAACAAAAGTAGAAATAGATGCAAAAGGAAATAGACCAAATACTTTAGAAAGCAAAACAATTTGGTTCATTTGCATCTTTCAGGAAAAGAAAAACTTTTCACCCTAATTTGGTGGAATACACATATTGTATACCCACTTCTCTTTTCTTCTCTCTCATTGAGATACTGCATTTTCCAAGCATTAAATTACCAATGTTTTTTATCTGAAATTAGCATATGTCGCCCCCAGATAGTGCAATGAACTCTGTTATGAATAATGACTTTTTAAACTCTAGAAAGGCTATGTTGTGTATGGTAGGTCCAAGGTATGTTCATATATTCAAATATGGTGACCACTTAATACACAAGCAGTGGTCTGGTGAGAAACCATTGGCATGACATGGTTCGCATAGGCTTGCCAGGTGAAAACACGTATACTGTTGAAGTTGTCATAATATGTTGGCATGTGTGAACTGGTGCCAGACAAAGATAGTCACAGTTTTAAAGGAGAGAGCTAGTGGCCACATACCAGGGGTATTGTAGCAGGAATGTCCTGTAGCAGCAGGGAGTTGGACTAGATGACTTCAGGTACCCTCCCAACTCTATAGGTTGCATTCAGCGCTGCTGTTTGGATTACACAGCCAGCTTCTGATTGTGCAACATGCCTACAACCTCCTCTCTTTTCTCCTGCAGCTGCTCATGCACCCTCAGAATCTGCACCAGCAGATTAGGGAATCTTTCAAAACAATTTTTAGGGAGGTGGGGTACAGGTCAGGAAAAGGGAAGTTAAGGAATTCCCATTGCAGTATATGTCTCGAACTCTGTTCATGCTGCTTTGGATACAACCCTTTAAAACAGATATATGCAAACTTTGCCCTCCAGATGTTTTGGGACTACAACTCCCATCATCCCTAGCTAACATGACCAGTGGTCAGGGATGATGGGAGTTGTAATCCCAAAACATCTTGAGGGCCGAGTTTGCCTATGCCTGCTATAAAATCCTCTTCCTTCTCCCATATTTCAAGCAGTGAGGATGCTGCAGTGCCAATATTTATTTTCAGTGAGGTATATAAACTTCATGCTTTGAATACAAAATAATTATTTACATACATGGTTTTCTCTTAATTTATAAATAATTATTTAAACTCCTTCTGCTAAACATCATTAGCTATACTGTATTTTCCTTAAATGAAAACAAGGAAATGATTTGGAGGTTTAAATTGTGCTTTTCTAAAACTGAGCACAC
Source organism: Podarcis liolepis (assembly GCF_965112155.1). Classification (NCBI taxonomy): domain Eukaryota; kingdom Metazoa; phylum Chordata; class Lepidosauria; order Squamata; family Lacertidae; genus Podarcis; species Podarcis liolepis. The sequence continues at coordinate 51,500,446 of NC_139557.1, read as the reverse complement.
GTGGGCTTGCCTGGGAGAGATGTTGAATGATTTATGCAAAGTGTATGTGTGCTTCTGTAGTTTCAGTCGGGCCTTTTGAGGAGGAACTAAACAGCTGAGTTCACAGGAACAGACTTGTCAGGTGGCAAGTGGCTTGGCAACACCATTGTTTTTTCTACATTGGCAAGGTTTCTAAAACTGAATCTTTTCCCTTCAGTGACATACATTCACTGTAAAACACACACACACACCATATGCACCATCATCCTAGTGCACTATATAGTCTGAGTTTATGAGAAGGATGAGATGAACTAGAATACTCATCATTTAGGTACTGAGTAGAACTCAACATCTGGGTACCATGGCGTCTTTATAGACAGATGTTTTAGAAGGCTTAGAAGTGTTATCCCACTATTATTTTAATGGAGCACTCATACATCACAAGAAAGATTTGGGCATGGCTTCTTCTGGTGGGGGGTGGGTGAGAAACTGTCTCCCAGGATGAGTTAAAATCACCAAACTCCTTCCTTTTTTAAAAAACCCTCTAAGCCACAAGAACAGAAAAACATGGCAGTGAACTACAGCAAGCTGAAAGTTGCTGGATCTGGCAGTTGGATTGTGCCTCTGAAATTTCATCAACTTGAGAAATCCCTTCTGAAGTCCATTCTAATAGGATCATGAGAAAAAGGAGTGGTAAGTAGCATCCTCACCTCGGTACTGTGATCTCTAAGAAAGCTCTTGTGCAGCAGTCTAAGAGAATGATCACATTTATTGGTACTCACATAGAAATCAGATTATCATCATCATCTTCTCTCACAAATGCAGAATTTAATTGCTCTGAAATACAAGAATGGAAATGATCTCCCCACAATAGTGGCTAACCCAGTGTTTCCCAAACTTTGGTCTCCATCTGTCATTGGACTACAACTCCCATTGGACTACAACTCACCACTGATTCTGCTAGCTAGGGTTGATGGGAGTCGTAGTCCAACAACAGCTGGATATCTAAGTTTGAGAAACACTGGGCTAACCTATGGCCCTCTGGATGCTGTTAGAGTCCAACTCCAAGCAGCCCCAGGCAGCATGACCAATGGGCCAGGGATAATGGGAGCTGTAGTCTAGCAACTTCTGAAGGTCCACAGATGAGCCTCCCCTATACTGTCGCATAACTCTTTTAGTGAAATCAGTGAAACTCAAAAGGGATTGATTTTTTTTGTACTTTTAGGTGTTTGTGTGTCACTTGAAACATGTATGTTTGGAGGAAGGTAAGGGTGCTTCATTCCATCATGAATCCTCCTGACTGGTGCCTCTGATCTCAATGAAAGAATTTAGCAAAGAGCTGTAATAAAGGAATGTCATGGCTTATCAAACGAATATAACTTAACAACAACAATTTATTACTTATACCCCGCCCATCTGGCTGGCTTTCCTCAGCCACTCTGGGCGGCTTCCAACAAGAGATTAAAAATACATTAAAAACTTCCCTAAACAGGGCAGCCTTCAGATGTCTTCTAAAAGTCAGGTAGTTGTTTATTTCTTTGACATCTGATGTGCCAATATCAACAGGTTTTCCACAATGAATAGTCAATATATTTTCTATCAGATAATCACTTGATTTCTTGTGCCTTATTACAATTTGCATGCACACACACATACACATACACTACATAAGATTTTACACTACGTGATTGCATTTGCTTGTCAACCAGTTGAAACATGCAGCATGACAATGATACTATTGCAAGGTGTGAGATGAAGTATTGCTAAATGTGAAAAGTAAACAATATATTAGGAACCATAGCGTGCAGGCAACAACTTTGCCACACAGAGAGTATAAGCAATATACATATGACATATTTTAAACTTTCTCTTGCAATATTGTTCTCATTGTTTTAGTATACAATGTGATAAAGCCCTAGCTGCATGGGAGAGAAGGTCATAAGCTAATCAATTCCAAGAATTGATTTCACCAGAAAACCAAGAAACTCCAATATGAAATCAGATGTGCCCCAAAATACATACATTAAGTGCCATTTTAAAAACAAATAATAATATACCATGCACCCCAAAATCTGCACAATACCTAATTGTACAGCTTGTATAAATTATTAAGCAAATTATTCTGAAAGTACTGGGGAATAGCAAAGAATCACAAACACTTTATTATCTGGCCATTGCAAATCCTGCTTGACTCCCCTTTGGCTTGTGAGGCAGTGTACAGTTTAAAGCAGATTTCATGCATCCCATTTGTGCATGTTTTGAGTTCACATAATGTTGTCTTTATCAAAGTGGTTGCCTACACATACCGTACCTCATACACAGATTTTTAAAATCCAACATAAAATTGCATGTTACTCAATGATGGATGTACATTGTGCAGCTGCTTGTTTCCTAACATGTTGGTGGCATTTTGCTGGGTGTCATCTATTACCACACACACCCTACTCCTGATGGTGAGGTGCTCTTCAGTGGGCTCCACTGGGTACACTCATAATACACACATACCTATTATATATTATATTATATTACACACACACACACACACACACACACACACACATATCAAAGCACTGTTTTGTTCAAGTGTTTTATCAAAAAACATTTCAAAAATAATTTAAAATGGGCACATGCATAGGTAAACAAATACCTGCACACATGTCCACAATGAACCTCAAGTTTCTGGAACTCAGAGTGGATAGGGATGTACTGATTGAGGGGAGAGGACAACAATACATAATACAAATATATCCCACCACTCACAGCCCACTAGCGTGGATGGGAAAGACTGAGGTGGCGTTCAAGTGAAAAGCACTAGAAAAATCGGATCTGTGGGCCCACATATGTCTTAACACTGATATGTATCCAGTCTGATATTTTAACAAGCCTTATGCCTTCAAGACTATCTTTACGGATTTAAGAGGAAGCCTGCTGAATCAAATCATGGTCCAACTAGTCCAAGATTTTGTTTTTTAACAGCAGCAGCCAACTGTGGAAAGTTCAGGAGCAGGAAGGTTATACATTTGATTTACTGCAGGCATCAAGCACTCAAAGGCTTGCTATCTCTGTACCCTGAAATTCCATTTATTTGATAACCTATACTCCAAACCTAATTATTTTCAAAACCATCTAAGATTATGACCATCACAACATTTTGTAGTGAATTCCATACATTAATTACATGTCTAGTGCCCATACAATGCCCAGATCTTCTCAGAATAGCAATCCATGGGATATAAACCCCACAACTCCAGTGACCCATTCCAAGAAAAAGCACCTTGCTTAATCCATTTGAGCCCAGTATCCCATACATATCTCACACAGGCTGCCAGCTCCCACATAACACCTTTGTTACATGCAACCAATATATGTTAATGAAAAAAACTAAAATCATCCACTATACCAAAATAGTGAATGTAGTGTTAATGTATCCATAGACCTTAAGGAATATTTCTTCTAAGAATAATTTATTATGTAAGCAATTATCTCAAAAGTGGGATCATGTAGCTATTTGTAGCACTACTTATTTAACAAGCAAGAATTATAACAGGAATAGAATTTTATCATGAAATATCAAGGGCAATTATCTTCTAGTCATAAGTGTTGCAGAAACATTGATTGCAACACATATTTGCTATATTTTATCTATATAATCCTTATGTTCTGAAAGATTACTTTTTATTTTTTATGGGTAGAGTAGTCCTCCAACATTTCATGAAAGGGTACATTCCACATTTCATTAATTCATAGTAATTACTATTTTACTGCAATAATAAGGACTTGTCCTAGCTTGCCATTGACATTCTTTTAAAATGTGTTTTGTGTAAGATGCTGTTGAATGATACCTTAGAAGACCTAACTTCAGCTTAGTCCTATATTTTGTTACAAGACAACAGTGAAATAGTAAATAAATTCAAGGACAATTATGCTTGATCAAAAATATTGCTGTTAACTAAAAAGATACCCAAGAACAATACCCCCCCGTTTCCCCCATGCACTGTTTCCAGGGTTCTCCCAACCACACCCAAGAAAATTGGAGAAGTGCAAGGGGTGGGTTGGGGAGAGAAGTCCCATTGTGCAAGTGGAAGTCCTTGAGCAACTCTTCTGCTGACCGGACTAATTAGTTGAATCCCACCCTGCATATACAAATAATCTAGATTTCCTGAACCAGTGGCAGCTGTTATAAATTCATAAAAACACCATGTTTATTAATGATACCCTACTCTCTTGTATCTTGTCAAAATACAGTATTCAAATTAACTCCAGGACTGAGCTCTAGTAGCTCATATTTCAGCATAAAAAAGGTAAAGGACGCCTGACAGTTAAGTCCAGTCGCAGACGACTCTGGGGTTGCAGTGCTCATCTCGCTTTACAGGCCGAGGGAGCCAGCGCTTGTCTACAGACAGTTTTTCCGGGTCATGTAGCCAGCATGACAAAACCGCTTCTGGCGAAACCAAAGCAGCGCACGGAAACGCCATTTACCTTCCTGCCAGAGCGGTACCTATTTATCTACTTGCACTTTTCGGCATGCTTTCGAACTGCTAGGTTGGCAGGAGCAGGGACCGAGCAACGGGAGCTCACCCTGTCATGGGGATTCGAACCGCCGACCTTCTGATCGGCAAGCCCAAGAAGCTCACTGGTTTAGACCAAAGCACCACATCTCTATCCTCAAAAACACAATAAAATTACAGTAAAGTTGCAAACCAATCTCAAAAAATATGTATCAGAGGGGTGTGTGTGTGTGTGTGTGTATTGCACAGATGCTCAAGGAGTTTTTATTAGTGCCCGAGAGGACTGAAAAGAGAGCACTCACTTTATAGAAAATGTTGCTGCTGCTGCGGTTGAATTTCAAACAACAGTGGTACCTTGGGTTAAGTACTTAATTCGTTCTGGAGGTCCATTCTTAACCTGAAATTGTTCTTAACCTGAAGCTAATGGGGCCTCCTGCTGCCGCCACGCCGCCGGAGCACGATTTCTGTTCTCATCCTAAAGCAAAGTTCTTAACCTGAAGCACTATTTCTGGGTTAGTGGAGTTGTAACTTGAAGCACATGTAACCTGAAGCGTATGTAACCTGAGGTACCACTGTATTGGATTATGCTTAGGAGCATTTCCCTGCCCCCTTAGGTCCTCTTTTGGAGATGGAAGGGGGGCAATCTTTGATTCTGGTAAAACAATTCTGCATGTGTTTGGTAGAAATCAGGACAAAGGTGCCAGAATGATTTCATGCACATTGGGAAGCTGTGCTTTATCTGAAATGCCACACTGATAGCACTGTTACATGTACTGTACTGTACTGTAAATTCAAATAAATAAATAAATCCAGAACATAATGATTAGCATGGCAACTCTAATCCCTTTTACACCAGGGAGTTTGGATTTAATGGCCATGTCCCAGCTGAACAACCAGCTCCCAAACATTGAGGCAAGAGGCCCGCAGGTGGTATTTCCACCAGTAGAACCCAGTGGAAAGAAACAAAGCAGGGAGGAGATGGGGCTGAGCTGGTCTGAGATCTGTTGGATTTTGAGCTGGTCTCCCTGTTTTGGGGCGATGGCATTGGCCCAATATGGACTCAACTGCTGGTAGCCTGAGCCCGGGTAAGGATCAACCTAGACCACTACCTATCTTCTACCATTATCACTATGGGCTGCAGATGTGGCAGTAGCCTCACTGCTCTGCAAAGCCCCATGGGCGGGGTAGGAATGTTATGTTACAAATGTTCTGTTTTCATAAAACTTGCCAAAAAAAATAAGAGGACACGCCAACCCTCAGTAAGCTTCAATTATTCAGTCATCAAAATATTACATCTTGCATATGCCCTGAGACACTGTTCCCACACTTCTAGTACTGAAAGTATAGCACAGCACCATGAAAATGAGCAAAAGAAATATTAGTACAGATAAATCATGAGTTAATTTGGTGTCTCCCGCTGATCTTGTAGCATTTCTTCATGTCTAGGTCAATTATGTTTCTTTATTCATTTACATCTTTTTACTACACCTTTTGTCTCCATGCCAAACCAGCATGTTTGCCTTTTCTTTCTATGGTCAAATGCTTGTCTTGTTACAAGAGTTTTTCAGTGCCCAGATGAAGCCTTGGTGGCACAAGCTTAAAGGGGGGGGGGGCAGGAAGATACTAGGGATGCAACTGTGTTCCATTAAACGTAATGAGATTTATGTTAACTAATGTTAAAAACCCCCAAACAGGATTGCACCCTAAAAATACCAAATGAAATCATTGAAGAATCAGCCAGGTGGTCATCATGCATTGAGGAAAAGGACATTAGAATTGGAAATGTTTTATGTTAATTTTTTACTGTAATATTCATGCATTGTTAGGTTTTTATTCCCTTACAGCAGGCTTCCTCAAACTCGGTCCTCCAGATGTTTTGAGACTACAATTCCCATCATCCCTGACCACTGGTTCTGCTAGCTAGGGATCATGGGTGTTGTAGGCCAAAAACATCTGGAGGGCCGAGTTTGAGGAAGCCTGTCTTACAGCTTTGCAGCTTCTGTAAGGGGCTACATAAAGTCAAAAGATGTATTATGCATTTTAGAAGCCCTACAAACTTAAACAGAGGCAGACATAATAGTTGGGCTACAACTCTGCTCCTTTAAAATTGTACAGATAAAATGTTGGACCATCCTCAGATTTAGCACCATAATTAGAAGCTGGGAACAAATAGCTTCAATAAGCATCTTAAATCTAATTTACCAGATCATTACAGTGATTTGAAAAATAAAAAGTAGCATGAGTTATAACCTTTGCTGTTTAGTAAGTGGCACACTACACACACACACACACACACACACACACACACACACTCCCCAGCCCCTCTCATTCAACACAGACTGTTGCATAATAGCAAAGCCTGCAGTCCTATATGGACTTACCTGGGGAAAAGCCCTATTGGAATCAATGAGGCTTGCATCTGAATAGATACCGGTAAGTAAAGGATTGTGCTGCAGCTTGAGCCACAAACAAGAAAGCTTCCAATTCAGAACTCTCCTCATCCATAAGTTTAATTGGTGGACTTAGGTAAGCTACTATCTTTTAGCCAAAATCCCCACTCAGTTTGCAATTATGGGTACCATATTGGTTTACTAATACACTTTGAAGACTTGGAATTAGCCATATAAATGCTCAGGTGTTCTTATTTCATTTTCAATGTTATTTGACGGTCTATTCCAAAGAGTAAAGCTCTTACTAACCTGTGTGTGAGCTGTCATAACAAATGCTTACTTCATGGTTTATGGAATGAGCTTCTTTGAGTACAAAGTTTCTTTTTAAAAACAAGGAGGGAAGACTAACCATACAACACACACACACACACACACACACACACACTTTCTTCAAATATTTGCTGATATTTCTATTTACATTCCAAAGTTCCTGTTCATTTGAATAAACTTATTATTCATATTATAAATTATAAATGAGAATGCAACAAACTCAGTTGACATTACATTCAAGAATCAATATTTACACTTTAGGTTGACTTTTCTCATTGAAATCTACATACAGTATACTGATTAGGCCAGAGCTAAAATTGTGGAGTGGCTTTTTAAAGAAACCTTTTGCAAGTCTTTTGGAATCTCAGGAAATGCATGAATAGTGCCAAAAGGGTTTGCCCATTCAAAATGAGAGCAAGTAAGAGCAAAGAACATTGTTCTTACACTGAAACCGACTTTACATTATACTGGCTACCTGATCACCTAGCCCAGCAGTGGCGAACCTATGGCACGTGTTCCAGAGGGGGCACTCAGAGCCCTCTCTGTGAGCACATGAGCCGTTCGCCCCTTCCAACTCCTCACAATCCTATGATTCGATGGCTAGCCTGCCGGGCTGCACTTCTAAAGCCCATTTGTGCGGGAGAGAGCAAAATGCCGCCAGGCTTACTGGCAATTCTGCACCGAGGCGCTTTAAGACAACGGAATGGAAGATTCATGTTTGAGCTGCAGCCCGCGGGCAGCAAACCAGCTACTTGCGCATGTGCGGCTCTACTCAATGCACGCACTGCCCTTCCAACTTTGTGATGGGCCACTTCCCTTCCAGGCTGTGACGCGCTGAACTGCTGCACGTCTCTGGGCTTCACTTCAGCATTTTCCTTTTCACCTGCTTGGTCAGGTCAGGCCAGGAAGCAAACTTTCAAGCTGAACTCTCTCCCATCGCCATGGGTGCAAGATCCTCCCTGCTGGGGACACACAGCAGAGGGCAAAGGAGACTGTTTTTTTCATGGGGTTGTGGTGAGTTGGAAGGGAACCCGAGGGTCATCTAAGTAAAACCCCATGCAATACAGGGAACTCAACTACAGCATCCATGGCATATGACCATTCTGCTTCTGCTTCAAAGAGCTTCTTGAAGGGAAATTATCAAAACAGCCATGTTTGGGAGTAATTCCCTTTTTCATGATTTCCTAAACAAGGATAATGCAAACTTTTACCTTTCAATAAAAAGTCGTTTGTATCACTGAAAGCTCTGTTATTCTGTTTTTCTTTTAAGACAAAATATGTTAATGTATGAGTTGATTTTTCTAAACTAAAACCTCAGTATTCAGGTTAAATTTCTGTGTTGTCACTTTGCGATAAATAAGTGGGTTTTGAGTTGCAGTTTGGGAACTCGGGCTCTAAAAGGTTCGCCATCACTGACCTAGGCAATAAGAAGAAACCTGCTTATGCAGTAACAAAAACTTTTGTGCAGAATACATGAGGCATTATTCAAAAATCTAATTGTCACCAAGTCACAAAATATTCAGTCATAAAAATACTAAATATAAAAATCAGGGCCAGCCCACCCTTGAGGCAAGGTGAGGTGACAGGAGCAGCAGACCCATCCTCCAAGGAAAGCATCACACGTAGATCTTTATTCTCCCCTTGTTTCTGATGTAGAGCTTCACTCACTTCCTTCCTCCCTAATGGGGTGTGTGGTGCCATTTTGTGGTTTGTCTCAGGTGCCAAAATGTCTTGGCCAGCCCTGATATAAATGCACCGGACAAACATTGTACCATTACAGTTTACATGAAGCTTCCATCTCAGCCTCAGACAGACAGAAGCTTGCAGAGTCTGAGAATGTCCTGCTTTCACTGACCCCTTCTCAAGCCAACTCAAGAACCCTGACAATGTATGGCTTTAAAGGTTAAAAGTTAAAACCAGCCCACAGAATTCGTTGGATCTAAACTGACAGACCAGCAAAAAAATATGCTCTGTGAGATCCACTCCACTAAAAGGCAGTTTACAGAATTCTAGAACAGCTGCAATACAGGTAACCCCTGATTTGCCCAGGGGTTGCATTCCAGATCATTGCATATACAGTAATGGCAGAGCATGCATAAGCCCGTTCTGGCCCAGCCCACTCCACTCCATTACAACCTCCATTCTGCTCCCTTTTCTGACCACTTTTGGGACACCGCAATGATCATGGTTGTGTGTCAACTGCATGCATGTAACTGGGTCGTTGTCTTATTTTCCAGAGGGATAGCCATGTTAATGTGTTGCCACAAAAAAGGAGAATTTTGTGGCACTACAAAAGCCTGACATATTTATTTACAGCATAAAATTTCATGGACTAGTCTCTCTCCACTTGGACTCTATAGTGTATGAAAGTTAATGCCATGATAAATGTGTTACTCTTCACAGTGCCACAAGATGCTCCTATGTCCTGTGCATAGTTACTTCAAACTTTCAGTGGAGTGAGTGGGATTTAAATCAGAATGAACACAAAGTGATGGTTCAGTGATGGAGACAGCAAGAATTCTTTTTAATCTCAAAGGTAAATAAAAACTTAACAGAATTTTGATTGTAATTTGAATTTTTACTCAGGAATTTTACTTCGGGCATAAAATGTTTTATGTTTGTTAAGAAAATATATGATGTACACATAAAATATGTTAATAAAAACTTAACTGTTTCTATGAAAATGATTACTAAGCAATACATATTAATAAGAATATAAATTTACAAGTTTGCACGGATTTTGACTAATAGGTCAGGTATAAGGAACACAGTTATAATGGACTATTATCCTTCAGTTATTTTTCACAGACAAATATGACCCTTTGGGACTGAAACTTTGTTTTGTGTGTGAAATTCCTTGATTCTTAGCCCTTCATGCTTGTTTGCACAATTTATCTAAATTCTTTACATTTAGTACATGCTTAACACAAGATAAGATGACACACAAAAGGAGCTTTACTATGTAAAAAAAAAATCACCCAAAATAAAGCAGGGTAGACAATAAAGATTGCTTTTTTATGAGAGTGTTGTCTGTATCACCAGATTATTTGTTATAAAGGGTCATGCATTGAACGTCCTCAGAGAAAATCTTCCACACACAGATATTCAATTTTCATCTTGCTGGTAAAACCAATGGAACTATATAAATAAACTAAAATAACAATGTAGTCAAATCTGAACTCAGTGTTAAGTTTTCCTGAGTTCACAGATACTTAGGCTGCAACCAACCCCCCTGTGAACTGGATTGCAGCCTTAATAACCAAATGTACATAGGGGACTGCAGCCTTAGCTACCAATATCTTTTTTATTCAGTGTTTCCTGAACATTTAAAATGTTTACTTGTTTTAAAATTTATTTTATTTGTCACATTAACTTGAAAAAGTGATAAACATTTATCATAAACAAAAGTTCTATTCACCCAGGATGCTAGCATAGAACATGAGATCATGTATGTACCTGTTACTGTATAAATTAAAAAGTAACAATGATGCTACAATCTCAGTTGGCAAGCAATGGCACTATTGTTCAGTACCAACAATAAAGAAGTACTTCATGCAATGCATAATTAACCTATTTGGGTTAATCTCTGCAAAATGCAGAGTTGGCCACGGTTTTACACAGCTCCCAAAAAGTCATGGGAGGACAGCCAATTATTTTCTATTTGCCATTGCTGATAAACAAAAACTTCATATTCATATTTCTATTTAGAAGAAATATATCTCCCTAAGTGCCAGATTCTGGATACGATCAACAAGAGGGAGCCACCTCCATCATGCCGCGCTTTTAAGATTCTCAGGGACATCTGGATGACCCTGTTGGAAACACAGTGCGAGGCTAGGTAGAACTTTGTCTAATATAAGGGTGTAGAACCTGTGGCTTTCCAGATGCTGCTGGATTCCTATAATCTCCAACCATTGGCAATGCTGGCTGGGGCTGTAGAGAATTGAAGTCCATCAATATTTTGGGGTCAGAGGTCCCGCCCCCCCCCATTCTAATCCACCAATGCAATTTCTTACATTGAGCAAGCAAAGGACAACCAAGAAATGGATACGTTTAAATGGTTTTAAGCTCATTCCATCTTAGGTTAAAGGCACCAAGATAAAAATACAAATCCTTGCAACTAGTAAAAGCAAATTCAGATGTCACACTTTCCCTTCCCACGAATAACCAGCTAAAATTCAAGTAATGTAGCATTCCTACAATGAAGAAGTGGAAAGGAAATCAAGGGGAAGCCTCCTTAAATGCGAACAGGTTTGATCTTAAAAAACCAAAAACACCTTTCTCCAGGTGACTAATACGAGCTGTCCAGGTCTGTTTTAGTGCCCCCTGCAGCAGCTTTACATTTAAGCATCCGAACAGATTTTACTATATGTATTACAGTATTTTAATATTTTTTTTGGAAGCCGCCCAGAGTGGCTGGGGAAGCCCAGCCAGATGGGCGGGGTATAAATAATAAATTATTATTATAATTACTATATTTCTAATGCTGAAAAATGGGGGTGGGGTGGAGCGCGCGGGAGAGATAAAGTTTGGCAGCCTACAAAACAACTTCCTTTTCATCAAAGGAACAATATTTAAAAGCAGAGACCATGGCAGCCTGGGTTAAAAGCCAGGGCGGAGTGGGGGAGACAGCGCGCGAAGAAAGGGCTGCAGGAGGGAGACGTTGTGCAGGGCGAATCAAGGCGAAGCCAAGGTTCCAACTCCCAACTGCTGCGAACGCCAGAGGCAACGACAGCTGGGTCCGCATTATCAACAACCCCAGAAAAGAGCGCTGTGCCTTTAAGGAGGTTGGCGGGGGGGGGGGGGGCGCCCTCACGCTGCTCGTCGGTTTCGCTTCTCTTTGGCCGGGGGGGGGGGCAGCGACGGGAGGAGACGGGGCATCTAGCCCTACCACACACCTGTCCAATGGGAGCGCACTGCCACTCTGGGGGCACCTGCCTGGCGGAGGGGAGAGGTTTTGGGGTTGGACTAGACGACCCTTGGGGGTCCCTTCCTACTCTACAATTATACGTGACGTCTATTATTGTTGTTGTTATTCCGCCCCGTATAGAGTTGCCCCAGCCACTCTATACGACTTCCACAAAACACACACAACCCCCTCAAACAAAGAGGGGCGCAGTCAGAGGAGCCCCTGAGCCACGCGGGACCCGAAAAACACTGATGCCCCTATAGCGCAGCTCGTTCCCCCGAGTCCCCTCAGAATGTTCCGGAGGGGCGGGGCGGGGAGAGAGAAGCCAACGGCCGCGAGGTGACCGTTGGGGGGAGGCAGGTGGCTATGGGCGCGCCCTGACAGGGAGAGGGGCGGCGTTACCTTTTGGTGGGGGTCGTGGGCTCCCAGGTGGTGAAGTAGGACAAGTGGGAGAGCGAGGGAGACGGGGGCTCGCTCGCCCCTCCTTGGCTCCCTTCCTCCGGCAGCGCCGCCGGGCGGTCCTTGCGCTTCTTCTTGAGGCGCCAGTTCCCGAAAGCCGAGCGTTTCTTGCGCTCTCCGGAGGCGGCGGCGGCGGCGGCGGCGGCGTCGTGGCTGTGGAGATGCTCCCGCCGCCCCTGACTCAGGGACGGGGAAGGGCAGGGCGACGGGAACGACGCGTCTCTGCCGCTGTCCGGCTCCGAGTCCTCGGACTCGCTCTTGTGGAAGAGCCTGCCGAGCTTCTTGAAGCCCCCTTTCTCCATGCTGGGCGCCGCTCGCGTCCTCGACGGGATCCGGTCCCGGGCAGGCGGAGGCACTTGTGAGGCGGCGGCGGCAGCAGCAACAACCGCCTTTGGCTCCAGAGGCTGGCCAGGTAAATGAGAAGGTGCTCCGCCTGTGCGCGCGCCCTGGTTGCGCCGAGCCATGCAGTTGAGGTTGGCGAGAAAGGCGAAGCGCCTCCTAAAGGCAGCACCAGCCATGGCAGCGGCAGCTCAGCCAAGACAAGACAAGCCCCGCCCACGCCCGGCCCCGCCTCCTCGGCGCGGCTGAGCGTTCGAAAACGGCCGGGCTCCCCGGAGATTCCATGCTCTGCTCTGCACTCTACTTACTTAATTTGCCCCGTGCTGCTGCTGCTCCTACTGCTGCCGCCTCCTCCTCCTCTTCATGGAGGAGTTTCCTCGCATTCCTTCGTCTCAAAGCCCGACGATCGTTATCTCGCTCCGCAAAGGAAGAAGCGCATTAGCCGGGGCTCTGTTGCGCAGGAAGGGAGAGGCTGACTTTATCCGCGCCGAGGGTGCAAATTATAAGCCATTATCATTTGTTTTTCCTGATGAGGCCGAGATTACCCACAGACCCGGATTCCTTGTGCAAGGGTTGCAAACAGAGCTCGGAACGCACCTGGAGAACACCAGCTACTGTTTCCTACAGACTCTGGAGATTCCCTTATAATTGTCTTCACGACTGCAAGTTTTTTGTGTGTTAGGATTTCCCCAAAATCTTACTTAAAAGCTCAGTGTTATTTTGGATCACAATAAGAGAAGAGGGCAGATTGCTCGACTCAGAAATTACCCACCTCTTGTATCATTAAGTTTGCAATTCTATACCCACTTTCCCTGGGTATATAAGCCCCATTGAAGTTGATATAAGTAAAATTCTTATAACAAACTCAGTGATATTTCCGAGTAATTAGACTGTCTACTGACACACATACAGACAGTATGGTCTGATTCTGACGTTTGAATATATTCAAATTATTAGAGTTAAGGAATAGGAAAAGATATTGTTCAAGCTAGCCTTCAGAAGTAACCATTTGCTTACTTCTGCAGGCTAGCTTGAACAATAACTGTTCTTCAGTTATTGCCTGCTGACGGTGGACATATCAGATGACAGCAGAGTTTTGCAGGATGTGCCTTACAGATGCTTAGGCAATTAGTAAGTCCAGTGTCATGCTAGAATTATCATCAACCAAGACATTAAATAAAGATTATCTTTCTCTCTTTAAATAATACATATATCACTCTTTATCTGACCAGGTCACTTTTTATCTGAGGGTGATCTGTTATCATAGTGTAGAATTAACAACTACCACCAGAATTTTACCACACAAGTTAATAATGGAGTGTTATGCCTGCTTAACCATCAGTCCAGAGTTGTTCTCTCTAATACAGGAATGCTTTATTCAGCATGGTTTCACATGACTCAAGTGGAGCAACTTCTACCACTTTCCCTCAGTCTGCATTGCTGTAAACATCAGAACAAAAAATGCAAACTAGCATCTTGTTACTAGAAAAGGCTTTATATTTGTATTGCAGATGAGTAAGAGTTTCTTTTAGCAGCACAACCCTCAGACCAGTTATGCCAGAATCTGTCTAATCATAACTGATAAAAAGCCAATTTTCTTAATCAGTTTTCCATAATATTTTCTTTATTTTCTCGAGAGCCAGTGTGGTGTAGTGGTTAAGAGCGGTAGTCTCGTAATCTGGGGAACCGGGTTCGCGTCTCCGCTCCTCCACATGCAGCTGCTGGGTGACCTTGGGCCAGTCACACTTCTTTGAAGTCTCTCAGCCCCACTCCCCTCACAGAGTGTTTGTTGTGGGGGAGGAAGGGAAAGGAGAATGTTAGCCGCTTTGAGACTCCTTAAAGGGAGTGAAAGGCGAGATATCAAATCCAAACTCTTCTTCTCTTCTTCTTCCTCTTCTTAGAGACTTCAACAGGATTAAGATGGTGCTGCTGTCCTAAAAAGCATTAGGTGGTGGGTTTTTTTTGGGGGGGGGAGATAAACTTATTTCTCTCCTTTGCTCTCTCTTGCCATGCAAAGAGAGGAAAGGAAGCCTGATTTATGTTCACAACTGCAGCCGTGGGGAGTGTAAATGGGGTGGGGGTGGCAAAGTGTAAAGGGAGAGAGGAGGGGGTTATGGGGTTTGGTGAGTAGGCAGTGTTGGAGAGCAATGCAAGTAGGAACACAACCCTTAGTTGTGCATGAAACAAAAATGCACCTTGGAATTTTCTTTTCATTGTTTATGACATATGCGAATCTTGCTAATGTAGGGCAGAATGTAGAACAGAAATCCTATGTGGGCTTTACAATGGCATTAAAAGATGTCAAAAAAACAAGTTTAAGCAACACCTGTGAAAACACCCTGTTTGGTCTTAACCCAAGTAATCTGGTTTAATTCCTCTGTGAACTGTAGACATGGTGTATTAATAGACCTGCTGTGCACTCTGTCAGTTGTAGGAACTGAAATATATAAGCAGAAAAAAATAGTTAGTTCCAGTAGACAATTATGGAAACAAAGTTTACAAGTGCTCAAAAGAGGAGCTGATGAAGACTGGGGCCAACCATGAGAAGAGAATGGTAAATTTATTATAATCAAGAGGAAATTGTCATAATTTTAATTGAGTAAACTCAATTACACTATGTACACTATGGCTTGATCCTGAGTTGCTCTTCTGTAAACTGTTCCAGTAGAGGCTCCATTGGGCGGGGCAGGAAAGAATGGTAATTTTCACTTATTCCATTTTCACTTATTCCACGCAAAGGAGTACGTAATTTGTGTGGGTAGAGGGACAAAGGGGTAATTGGAGAAGTCACAATATTTCAGTAATTATTGGTTTAATAGTATACCTCTACTTGACATATCAGTCTTCAGGAACTTCCTAACAGGGCACAGTCCGCAAATCATTTAAGGAAGCTTGGCCGAAGTGAAATGAAGCTTGTTGTGAGTCACCTTGAGGAAGCTCTGGCTGGAAAAGCCTCAAAATAAATATTAACCTGAGAGGTAGCGAACTTGGTGCCCTCCAGATGTTGTGGATTGAAATCCCATCAGCTCCAGCCAACATGGCTGATGATCAGGGATGATTGACACCATGTTGACTATCCCTGGTCAGACTGAACACACATAGCCCCCAAGTATTTGGGGGAGTTGAAACATGACACTACACTTCTCAATATGCACTAACATAAACTTGGGGCATTAGTGATTGTCATTTCTGATGTTGCACTTGGAACCACCATCAGTAATCACCACCC
This sequence comes from Podarcis liolepis, assembly GCF_965112155.1. Taxonomy (NCBI): domain Eukaryota; kingdom Metazoa; phylum Chordata; class Lepidosauria; order Squamata; family Lacertidae; genus Podarcis; species Podarcis liolepis. Next base: position 51,484,303 of record NC_139557.1, on the reverse strand, counting down.
TTAGCATCAATTTCCTAGCACAGCAAGTCTTGGGATTAACCATGATGGTAAGGCTCTACCCACTTTTTGTTCTGAAACTGTCAGAACAATAAAGAAACTAGATGAATAATCCAAAATAAGACATTTGAAATTGTATTCTTTCTGTGATGGATGTCTTTTGACATGGATGTCTTTGTAAAGCAACGGTCCTCAAAACAGTTTGAGTTCAGAGCCCCCCTTCTGAGCTTAACACTGCCTTCTCATGCCTCTCAGATATTATCATTACAGGAAGAATCAAACAGAAGAGTTCTCCTGAAGACTATCTCCTAAAGTGGTCTTAACTTTAGGAAAACATAAAGAACAAAGCAGCAGCTTGCTCTAAATTCTTTTCTTCCCAAATTATATTAGGATGATTGGGCAAAAAAGATGAGCAAGGATCCATTGTCAGAGGGCATTCAATGTATCCTGGTCTTAAATGATGGGAGATGAAGACTATGCCAGTCCCAGGATCCTATTCCACTCTAGAACTTCATGCCTCAGAAGAAGGGTGTCCTAACTGTTTGAGAAACCTTGTAAACCCCATGTTAAACTTGTTTCCATTGCTTTATCCAATGCATGCTACACAGTATTCTCCTCAGTCCACAATCCCCTTTCCATAGTGTAGTAGTTGATTGTAATAATATATTCTGGATTATAGGGTTGCCATATTTCAAAAAGTAAAAACCAGGACACCCCCAAAGTGAGCTTTTTTTAAAGTAAAGCCCCAAAAGTTATTGAGCTTTCCGCACGTATGGCAACCCTAGGATTGCAGCTTTGCTATCTTTATCATATTTATTGCTCAGCAGGAAAGTCTGCACAGCATTCTAGGTGTGGCTGGAAACACTAGCTACTGTAGCTTCCTTTCAAAATAAAAATCCAGTTATGCTACTAAAAGTTTAGCATACTAGATTGTTCTGGCTAATTGTCAAGCAAGCTGCTCAATCTAGACATACTGCATAAGTCAAAGTATCATTTTTACAAGGTGAAAAACCGAGCATATTGAGATTCTTACACAAGATGGAGAAGTACAGATAGATCCAAATTAATACATAGATTTGACTTGAGAAACTGGTCACACCTTTTCAATGAATTTTATGAGCCTATATAATCTGTGTGACTGCATTTGTGGGTATGCAGTGGTAATGTCTGTGAGTAACATTATTTGAATCTGTTGGGTTAGTAATTCATTTCAGGGTTGCACTAGCACTATATACCTTTACTGCTGTGTGATATCCATGATAATCATTGGAAGTATTCCGTGTTTCAGTTGCTTGTTAATACTAGTTCTACCAAAAAAATAAAATAAAAAATAGAATCATAGAATCATAGAGTTGGAAGAGACCACAAGGGCCATCAAGTCCAACCCCCTGCCAAGCAGGAAACACCATCAGAGCACTCCTGACATATGGTTGTCAAGCCTCTGCTTAAAGACCTCCAAAGAAGGAGACTCCACCACACTCCTTGGCAGCAAATTCCACTGTCGAACAGCTCTTACTGTCAGGAAGTTCTTCCTAATGTTTAGGTGGAATCTTCTTTCTTGTAGTTTGGATCCATTGCTCCGTGTCCGCTTCTCTGGAGCAGCAGAAAACAACCTTTCTCCCTCCTCTATGTGACATTCTTTTATATATTTGAACATGGCATATCATATCATACCTTAGTCTCCTCTTCTCCAGGCTAAACATGCCCAGCTCCCTTAGCCGTTCCTCATAAGGCATCGTTTCCAGGCCTTTGACCATTTTGGTTGCCCTCCTCTGGACACGGTAAGGGCATTATCTGGGGAACCAGGGAATGATTCAGTGTCTTCACCAAATAGAAAACTGTTTCAGTCAGATAGCACTTTACAGTGGTGCCCCGCAAGACGAAATTAATTCGTTCCGCCATTTTTGTCGTCTAGCGAATTTTTCGTCTTGTGAATCACGAAATCCCATAGGAATGCACTGAAAATCAATTAATGCGTTCCTATGGTCAAAAAAAGTCCAAACAAAGCCAAATTTGGTACAACAACAGTTTATTAACTGCTCTTTAAAGTCACACATACTGTAAAGAGCAGTTCAAAAATTTAAGGGAAAATAAATTAACTTTATAAACAAAACATGTCTTTGTTTTTAGACAAAGAAAAAAAAGTCGCGAGACGTTTTCGTCTTGCGAAGCAAGCCCATAGGGAAATTCGTCTTGCGAGGCAAATCGAAAACGGAAAAACCTTTCGTTTAGCGAGTTTTTTGTCTTGCGAGGCATTCGTCTTGCGAGGTACCACTGTATTCTGTTTTTCTGATGTTTCCTTACCTGGTAATTTCCATGTTTTAAATGATCTAACGCAACATAAAAGCCACTTCTGGAAGCTTAGCACTCATTTCTATGTGAATTGTTCCCAGAAAAAAAATCCATTTTCAACCCTGTTTACCCAAAAATCCACAGGAGGTTTGTGCTGTAACTTCCCCACCTGGAACTTCATGCCTCAGAAGTTCCAGGTGGGGAAATTACATGGATGATGAAGAAGAAGAGTTTGGATTTGATACCCCGCCTTTCATTCCCCTTCAGGAGTCTCAAAGCGGCTAACATTCTCCTTTCCCTTCCTCCCCCACAACAAACACTCTGTGAGGTGAGTGGGGCTGAGAGACTTCAAAGAAGTGTGACTGGCCCAAGGTCACCCAGCAGCTGCATGTGGAGAAGCGGAGACGCGAACCCGGTTCCCCAGATTACGAGACTACCGCTCTTAACCACTACACCACACTGGCTCTCACATGGATCATGCCATGTGATTAAGTTTGGGGTGGCATTCCAGCATAGTTCTTTTCCACCAGTTTCATGGTGAATAGTGGGGAAACAGAAGCATGCATGTGCATTAAGGGTGGTGATGTCCATTGATGCCTTTAGCTACTGGTGTGAATGAAATTTAGTGTAACATAATGGTATATCGATCAAACAGCCACAGATTCGTAATGCAAAAGGTAAAGGTAAAGGTACCCCTGACTGTAAGGTCCAGTCGCAGACGACTCTGGGGTTGCGTGCTCATCTCACTCTATAGGCCGAGGGAGCTGGTGTTTGTCCACAGACAGCTTCCAGGTCATGTGGCCAGCATGACTAAGCTGCTTCTGGCGAACCAGAGCAGTGCACGGAAACGCTGTTGACCTTCCCGCCGGAGCGGTACCTATTTATCTACTTGCACTTTGACATGCTTTCGAACTGCTAGGTGGGCAGGAGCTGGGACCAAACAATGGGAGTTCACCCTGTTGCGGGGAGCTCACCCCGTCGCAGGGATTCGAACCGTTTAGACCACAGCGCCACCGCATCCCATTAATGCAAAAGGTAATGCAGTGTAAAAGGAAACTGAGACAGAAGTGCTTTCATTATAACCTGGAAAACTAATTCAATAATCCCCACATCTGAATGGACCCAGAATCAGGCAAAGTGTCATTTTGACATGCAGCATTTCCAATGTTGCTTTACTCATGGAAACATGGTGAAGGTTATATCACTTTCATGAGTACAGTGGAAATCAGGTGGAACAGAATTAGTAAAATAACAGCAGAACTTGTATTTGGATGTTGCAAAAGTAAGGTACTCAACCCAGAGAAACTATGAAGAGAATCAACATGCAATGTCTGTCAAAGAATTAGCAATACCTTCAGAAAAATGTATGCATTGTCAAGAGAGACATATCTTCACTCAAGCTATGTGCAACCATATACTGACTTCTGAACATTCTTCAAATAGTTAACAGGGCCTAAGATCCACCAGAAAATACCGCTGAGCTCACAATACTGAGTTGGTGATATAGTAACAGAGGAAGTATTCTCCTTTATCTGGTTTTGTTGCCAATAAATAATTATAGAAGTTATGGTTCAGGATATTCCATTCCATTTTCCCCACCCACAACAGATAAATAACACCTTGTGGCCACTGATCATGCTCGACCCTTATTGGGCTATTTTGGAGAGGATTTTTCTTAAAGAGTTGTATGGACAACCCCCCCTTCCTCAGTACCCGTTTTAATTATATAGCCATCACAACTCAGCACCGTTGTTTGCCATTAGCATGTACCAGTGGTACTTGCAACTAAATGTTGCAGAGTGGAATTCTCCCTGTTCAGGATTCCAGCCACTCCATTCCTTTCCCCCTCTCACCTAGTTTTTTGTCCTTCCCCAACAGTCAGTTAGTAGTATATTGTGGCACTTTTTGAGATTCCTCCTAAAAAATTTGCTGCTCTCTCAAATATTCTTACACTTCCCCCTTGTACATACATTTGGCTACATGGGCACCAGCACTTTCCTCATAAAGATTGGAATTAGTATTAGTATTGTGTTAGTAGTTTGTGGAGGGCTAGATCCTCCTAAATTCTGATGATTTAGTAAATTTAGTATTAAGGGAAGCTGCCAGACACTCAATCTAGCACAGGGGTAGGCAACCTAAGGCCGAGGGGCTGGATCTGGCCCAATTGCCTTCTCAATCTGGCCTGTGGACGGTCCAGGAATCAGCTTGTTTTTAACTGAGTAGAATGTGTCCTTTTATTTAAAATGCATCTCTGGGTTATTTGTGGGGCACAGGAATTTGTTCATCCCCCTCCCAAAAAAATATAGTCCAGCCCACCACATGGTCTGAGGGACAGTACTGGCCCATGGCTGAGAAAGGTTGCTGACCCCTGATCTAGCACACCAAACCAGTTTTCCATGCTCAGGAAGTCACTTGAGACAAGATGGGCCATTCACAAGAAGCAAAGAGAGCAGAGTTCTGTGCCATTAAGAATTATTGGTAATGCAAATATTGCCAGCCAGCAGAGGGGAGGAGCTCCCCCCCCCCCAGTAGCAGAGACAAAAGCCAATGGCAGCAGACAAGGGCCAGGTTTACAGTTTCGACTTTGAATGACATAGGCTGGGGGAAGTCCTTGGAGTCCAGTAAGAAGGATAAGGAGGGGCAGAAAGGGAAATGTGAGCTGGCAATGACAGGTTGGAACTAAGGGGCACAGAGTACAGTTGTACCTTGGCTCCTGAACGCCTTGGGAGTCAAATGTTTCATCTCCCAGACGATCGAAAACCGGAAGGGAGTGTTCTGGTTTTCAAACGTTCTTTTGGAAGCCGAACGTTCGACATGGCTTATGCGGCTTCTGATTGGCTGCAGGAGCTTCCTGCAGCCAATCAGAAGCCACATTTTGGAAGTTGGACGTTTCGGAAGTCAAACGGACTTCTGGAACCAATTCTGTTCAACTTCCAAGGTACGACTGTATGGTTTTTTGTTGTCCTTTGAAACCAGTGCTGCCCTTAAGGGGGAAGCCAGACACTCATAAGATGTGAATGCTTTGCAAACTCACCATCTAGGTGCAGGTTGTCTATATGTGTAAATTAAACCATATACCATAAAGACACCACGGTCTCTACTGTGCCTGATTTCTGAAGGAAACCTGAATTCTGGGTAAGCACCTAGAACCCCTGGAATCTCACATCACTTGGAGCTAGGGGTGGTGTGTAACAACATATATTGTAGAGGCCATGTATTCCTAAACAGCACCTAAACACACCTCTTTCCTTTATTCCATGATTGTTTTATCACACGTGGGGAAATGTACTCTGAACCCATTCAGGGGTACATTAATCTGTTCATATATAGCAAGGGTGGGGCAAACTCCAGCTAGTGGGTGAATCATGGCCTGTCAGGCTTTCCCATTTGGCCCATGAGGCCATTTTGGGCAACCATGTCCATCCGCCCTACACCTAACAATATACGGGTAAAGTCGGGGCTAGGCCTAAAGGGCGAGACTTTGTCAAGTGTGCTTGAGCAGCTTCCAAAGTGTCCAACAGCCAACTCCCTGTCAGGAGCCTTTGAACTGCTGCGCAAATCAAGGACCCGGCTGGATCCCTTCCCCTCACATCAGCTGATGTGAGAGAAGAGTGATCCTACTTGGTCCAGGTGCATGAGAGAATTCCCTGCAGGGAGCTCTCTTGTGCACCCAAACCCAGCATTAAGGAGGATCACCCTGCATTGGCTGATGCAAGGGGAGAGTGACCCTGCTTGGTCCAGAGCTCCTTCAAGGAAGGCCTCTCACATGCTTGAACCCAGTGGTAAGGAGAATCACTAACCCATCGCCTCCAGCATTGGCTGATGTGAATGGAGAGTGATGCACCTTGGTTCAGGTATGTTTTTTCCACTTCTTTTCAGGGATTTTCAGTGAAGGAGCTCCTGAAACAAGGGGGGAAAGCCTTGCTTTTAACATCACCTTGCTGCCTGTTTTTGTTGACACATTTCTTGACTTGCACACATGAATGAAGCAATAATTACCTGAGTATTAAGAAGGCATCACCATTAGACAAATAATGCGGAGCTCCAGAACTGTTGCAGGAACTAAGCCACTTAAATATACAGTAGCATGCACCACTCATTATTTTTTACAGCATTCCTAGTATTGTTTCCTATTATGACTACCATTACATCTCCTATAATGCCTTTAAAAGTAATTGTAATGGAATTCACCTGGAAAAACTAGACTGTAAGAAGGCTGATCACAAAAGGTAAGTGGTAGACTTTTGGAACTGACAGATACAGAAGGAAAGAGAAAAAAAGAAGAGGCAAAGAGCTGAAGGTTGGGAGGGATCTTGAAGTGCTGTGGCTCATCAAGTGCTGATTGTAGTGAGAGAATGGGATGGCAAGGAAGGGATGTCATGGGCCAGATGGGGAGGTCTCCAGGACTGCAATCAGCTCATGGGCCAGCAGTTGCCCACCCCTGATTTGCTATCTAGAGTTGGAAGGCACCACAATGGTCATCTAGTCCAAACCCCTGCAATTCAGGATTCTTTTGCCCAGCGTGGGGCTCAAACCCATGACCCTGAGATTCAGAGCCTCATGCTCTACTGCCTGAGCTATCCCAGTGTCAATTCATGGCAAATGAAGTAAAGCAAGTAATAGTGGCATGTAAACTGGGGAAATCGCCTTCTCTACCTTGCTGGGCTTAAATTAATGGGCATCTTCCAATAAAACCAGATAAATGTTTCAAAGGAGACCATAAGGTTCGAAGACTTTTAATGCATAATCTAAATTTTGTTTTTGTATTTTGTATTTTTATGTCGTGAACCACCCTGAGATCTTCGGATAAAGGGCGGTATACAAATTTAATTAAATAATAACAATACTGTTGATGTAAGACTTTGTTCTGTTGTGGAACATGATATGAGGCAGGATAAATTACAAATAAGAAATCACATGCCTTTATTATTTGTAGTGGGTGGGTTACAAAAATATAACAAAATAAGTACATACATTTTATTCCAATCATAAACCACAAAGACACCCCTTTAAAAGACTCATACATGCTGTCGTCCTTACAGGCAAAACTTTCAATTCCACCCTCATGTCATTTACATTGCTACATTCAGAACAATAGCCATACAGGTGCACTGTGTTTTTCTAAGCTAATGCCAGGGTAGAGTAGTGAGAACTGAAGCATTGTGCAGGCATAAAAATTATGTTGGATCAAGAAAATTAAAATGATAATGAAACAGATGCCTTCCCGTAAGCATCTGCCTCTTCACCCATAGATCCCTTGTTTCACTCCTTAGAATTAGTGTAATCCACCCCTCCCACACTTCATTCATAATTATTCTTTTTCTGACACCTCAAAACCACCATAATCCTACTATGGCTTTTCTTAGACCTGAAATATTTCTTCTCCTCTATTATACAGTACTTGCATTCCTCCCCGCCCCCCCCCCCGAATTCTTCACCCACAGAATTAGGCCCTGCACATTTATTTATTGGGTGCAGTTGTCTGTCAGGGATGGCATTTGGCAAAGGAGGAAATTATTTGTGCCCCTTGTGTTTTAAGACCATTGCAATGCTCCGAAAAAGCATCTATAATCCTGACCAACTCAGTGGCTCTTCATGGTGGATTACTATTTTGTCATATAATTAAAAGGACTTATGTACAAACAGTGGCGTAGCGTGGGGGGTGCAGGGGGGGCCGGCTGCACCGGGCGCAACATCTGGGGGTTAGGGTTAGGGGGCGCAAATCCACGGGTTAGGGGGCGCAAATTACTTGCCTTGCCCCGGGTGCTGACAACCCACGCTACGCCACTGTGTACAAAGTATACCTTCTCCACTGAATGAGCTATCCCTCGTGGACATGATTATCAAAGGCACAAACCTCCCTGCTTTTTTAAAAGAGTGGAGTGACTCTGACCTATTTAGCTGACACTCTTGTATTTATTGTGAGGCAGTGGAAGACAGGAGTGCCTGGCGTTCTCTGGTCCATGGGGTCACAAAGAGTCGGACACGACTAAACGACTAAACAACAACAACATAGACAAATAGCAGATTTAAAGTTCCCTTAAAAACTTTACACAACTTATTTTCAGTTTCTCTTAAATATATATATGACTAGAGCTTTAAACCAAGCTGCGAATTTTGCTAACCACCATTTTTTATCAACAGCGTGTAGGAATGGGGAAATCTGTTCATTTTGATTTCTTTCAATTTCCCTGCAAATCTCAAGTTCTCCACATTTTAGCAACAGTTTGCAACTTTTTTAAAGTGGCATGAAAATTCCTCAGCCTTTTACTGTGCCCTTCCTCAAATACAGCCATGTTTAATGCACTTTTGCCTAATATACATATTTTGCAAGCAACAATACAGTCTTGTATGTTATTGTCACAAACATATGCCTTGTAATGCACACTTTCCTTTAATATATGCATTTTTGTACATATTTGGTTGGGGAACTGCATCACAAAATTTGGAGAAGTGGATCATTGCATTTCTGCCCATGTATTGTTTCCCTTAGCCAGCATAGCAGGAATGACCATCATATGAAGCTTTTTTCAATTACTCATAGAATGGCATCTTCTGTCTGATACCAGAAGGAATGGGACAGTCTCTGATCCAAATTCTCCAGGGGAAAAACCGCCATACTAATACAAATTTATTCCTTGTACAAATCCAGTGAAATTTCCATTAATTAATTAATTAATTAATAAACATATGGAGTGTGAATTTAACCTATGAAGTAGAAGCAAAGTAGCCAAGTTTTCAATTCATCCCATTTTTTCTAGAGAAAGAAAGTGTACAAATCCAAAACACGCTTACTATGTTTGTGTTGTTAACGCATTGTTTAACGCATTGAAAGACTAGAAGGATCTTTGTAGAAATAAGTGGCACTTTAAGAGGGCTAGATATAATGAACATTTAATTGTTCATAATGTAAGCTAATAAGCTTGAAGCCTAATAATAAAGAAAATTGCTTTGAATCAGGATATTATTAGCTGGGATAGATGAGAAAAGAGCTTTGCAAATTGATCCTGGAATGACTAACCAACAGTTCATGGATGTGAACTGGAAATGGCATTTCCTGTAATAAAAAGGAACTTAATGATTACCCTTGACAAGGCCCTTCTATGGAATACTGGTTCCAAGTTTAGTGAGGAACATTGTATCCAATGGGGAACAAATCACAGAATCATAGAATTGTAGAGTTGGAAGGAACTTGAAGGGTCATCTAGTCTAACCCCCTGCAATGCAGGAATAATTAGAAAGAAGAATAAAATTACTGTATTGGATAAACTGATTTTTCTTTTCAGCAAGGAGCTTTACTTTTGGATGGCTTTGAAACTGAAAAGGAGGGTTAAAGTTTAAAAGATCAGTTTAGGGCTTATCCACACTTACCTTTTGCTGTGTACTTTCCAGGCACACGCTAGAAAACTTGCTCTTTAAATATCAAGTGCAACAAACAGCAATTTGGGTGTTTGTTCTGCTCAAATTCAGTGGTAAAGAGTGGGTTTTCACAGGGAAAGCTCAGGAGCAAAAAAAGGAGCTTTAAAGCATGGATCATGCATGGAGGAAATTAAGTGTGGATAAGCCCTTAATAACAATTCAGAACTGAATAATAGTTTAAAATATAAGTTTATGGGTGTGTAGCCTCCATAAACAAATGGTGAACTTAGGTTGGCTCTCAAGAGTTGTAAATGCCCTTGTTCTATTGTTGCCTGCTGGCCATTTCCTCAAGTCCCTGACAGCAGGTAGCAGCTCTACATGGGTATGGCTTTATTTGGATGAGAAAACACTGAAACCTCCCTAATATCTTTTGAAAAAAACAAAGTAAAACATATGTAGAGACAAATAGCAGACACTCCTACAAGGCACCAGAAACGCTGTCCCATGTCACATGCCCAGAGGGAAACCCTGTACCACCAAGGTGCCAGTCTCCTCCAAGACTGTTTGCAAGGGCACCATATTGCTCTGTCACACACTCCTACCTTACACTAGCCTCTTCCTTGGCTCTCTATACAGTGGTACCTCAGGTTAAGTACTTAATTTGTTCCAGAGGAACGTTCTGAACCTGAAACCTGAAGCACCACTTTAGCTAATGGGGCCTCCTGCTGCCGCCGTGCCGCCAGAGCTCAATTTCTGTTCTTATCCTGAAGCAAAGTTCTTAACCTGAAGCACTATTTCTGGGTTAGCGGAGTCTGTAACCTGAAGCATATGTAACCCAAGGTACCACTGTATGTCTATGTCACTTCTTCTAACCTTTGATTATCTCTCATACACTCAGTAAAGTTTTCCTGGTACCAAGTGGGGGGTTAGGGTGAGAAGATATTGCACACAGGATGGGGAGTATCCATGGGTCGCATCCAGTCAACAGGCTACCAGTATCACAGCCCTGCACTCCAATATCTGATTCTGTTACTTTTCCACTTATATCCTATTACTGTTCCAACCTGTATTATCCAAATATATCTAGCAATTTTGACATTGGAACACAGTATAATTTGTTAAGGTTTATCTTATTACTTTTATATGAAAGATAGTTGTGGTTCATATGAATCCAGGAATTTTATTCCCGGATCTAAGATCTCACAGCTGGGATGAGCTTATTACTCATTTCTTATAAGTAATTCAACTCTGCCTGTTCAGAATTTGGAAGACTCCCTGCTAACACGCAAGCTCCCATCCTACCACAAACCTGGAATGGATTGAGGCCAGACACACAAGGAAGAGTTACTTTATTTATTTATCTTATTTTCCACTTGCCCTTCCTCAAAGGATTTCAACGTAGCATATATGGTCTAATCCCATTTCATCCTCACAAAATCTCTGAATCTCTCTTGACAAGAAGAAGGGGAGGGGACAAATTAGTCATGATAGAAATATAATCAGATAAAAATAATAGAAGGGAAAAGCCAACCAACAAGTTCCTCCTTCCCCAGGTGTGTGACTTCAGTTGACTTTAGTTTTGTTTTTTAGCTGTTGACATGGAGCCTTCAGAATTCTAAACCGGTAGAGCTGGTAAAAATAATAATATACAGCCTGGATCTTAGAGTTCTTCCTTCTTTCTACAACAATGAAAATGGCAAATAGGGCAATTTCCCAATGGCACTTGCTCTTGATGAGATTTTAGGTTTCTGTCCTATACCCAGTTACTTACTAAGTTTCATTGAACTCTGTGGGACTTCCTTCTGAGTCAGCACTTAAAGGATAGTGCTGCTACTGGCTGGAAAGGACTCATTTATTCAGGTTGGATCCAAACAATTGTAATCACACATCTACTGGCAGAATGAGGCTTTATTGCCTCTTGCTGCAATTTTATTCACCTTCAAAAAGCCATTTTTGACAAGTGGAAAACCCTCCAGCCAGAACAACATGTGATTTGCAGCTGAGAAGAAATCCACAGAAATCAGGGGGACACCCTCCACACCTTACAAAGTTTAAGTACTTTCCTCTTGCATAAGTAGGCCTCTTGGACCCAACCCTGTATTTGAGGATCAGAAATTAATCATTTTGATAGGCTTGGTTGGCTTAATTTTGTACTCCATTGCAGGATGTAGTTTGGATCATGTAGTTTTGGTCAATTTGAACTGTAGACAGTTTGGTGCAATGCACCTTGCCTATTCTCTATCAGTGGCACTCTGATAGAGTAGTAGTAATAGTAATAATAATAATAATAATAATGATAATAATAATAGGTTAACGCAGGAAAATATCTACATTGGGTCAAAAGACTCTGGGTTTCCCCTGGCCCTTTGACACTAAGAAGATGAACTTACACAAATAATGAATGGGCAGTTATTCTAGTATAAACTAGAATGTATCACTTAATTTAATCATACAGATGACAGAATAACCCAAAATAGCTGTGGTAGGCCATCACTAGAGTACTGGCCATGATAATTACTATTGGTAATGCAAATCTTTTACAAGTCAATTACATATGTTAGAATGCCAAGTTCCTTTACATATGCATATGTTTTTGCCTGTGGCATTATCACACCGCTAATATACCATAATTCAATTTTAGTGTTATTCAATAAAATAGAAATAACTAGAACTTTTTTTCTTTTTTGGTAAATGCTTCAGAGAAATACATAATGAGTAACTTGCTAATAGAACTGTAATTAAGATCCTTTGCAAACAATGGTTAATACATAATTTCAGCCTGACTTAATGGCATATAAGATCTCCATTTCTTCTTTATGTGCCACTGTACTACTATGAATATCACTGCAATTATAACAGTAAGATGCTGCCATACAGATCTTCTGGACTTGTGTAAACAATCCTGGGGAAAAGGGAATCCGGTTGCAGTTGAATTGTCCCACGCTCCCAATATTAATGGCACACACCAGTCACTGAGTTGCATGATGACAAAGCTGTCCACATTAGGCATGCATAGATGGAGCCAAAACACACACAGCTATGTCAGAACCAAGACAGCAGTAAATCACACGGTGCAGGTTGGAATTAACTATTAGCAAAAACACAATCTGCACAGGAATGTCAGACTGGCACAGGAGGGGGGCCAGTGGTTTATGGGTTTTGGTGCCACCAGTGTGGCAGCAGCCAAGTCAGGGGGAAGTGGAAGGGTCAGAGCAGTCAAAGACAGAAGTGGGGGCACAAAACCTGTCAGAAGTGGAAGAAGAGGCTGCTCAGGTGAGAGACAGGGCAGCTGAATCCCCACCACTCCCTGCCCCACTGTCCTCTTGAACCAGAGGGGGCTTGAAGAGGGAAATGCAGTGACAAATTCCATGCAGAGGTTTCAGGGATTAATGGTTAAACCACTCTGAGAATTGTAGGTCTGTGAGGGGTGTGGGCAGGGGTCTCCTATTTAATTGATTAATTGATATCCTGCACTTCTTCCCAAAGAAGCCCAGGGTGGCAGGCACCCTAACAACTCTCAGCACCCTCAACAAACTACAGTTCCACAATTTGTTGGGGGAAGCCATGTTAAAATGGTATCATAGTGCTTTAAAATGGATGGTCTGGATGTGACTGCAGACCGTCAGTAACCACTCTTTTGAATGACAAACCCACAAAGAGGGAGGGGCAACACCTAGGCAACTTATTTGGGCTGTATGCCAGCACTCCTCCTGAAGTTGGAAGAACTGAACAATATCCATCTTGCGGGAGGGACCTTTTGCTAGGGCAATGTGAAGAAGGGGGAACTACGACAAGCAACAAGGGAAGCCACAACCTCATTTCGACAACAGCAAAAGTTGGCAGATGACTTGATAAAGCATTGGGATGGGAAACAGGCAAATCATGTTTTGGTTCTGTCAAGGGAATACTGTAGCAGAATTAAGGGCAATCCCACTTTATATCTGATGTAGGGGACAGGCATGGCTAGAACACATATAGTCAAAGGAAGCTCCCTATATCTGTCCATGTAGCCACAGCAGCCTTTGACATCCTTCAAGCTGGAGCTAGGGAGCGCACAAATGGACCATCAGAGTCCTGGCATCCTCAACATGAGCTTTTTACTTCAGCAAATCCAATTAATCCGTTTTGTAGGATTCCTAACCATCAGGGAGAAGACCAACCTGCTCTGTTTTAAAGTGTAACCTTATTAAGAATAAAGAAAAATGCAAGCATTATATAGACAAAACTGGAAAAATGTCACAGTCACTATTTCAGAGAATAAAGGCTCATGCCCCATAAAAAGGGGAAACACCTATACATTTACTAAAAACAAATTAAACAGACCAAAAAAAGAAGATATAGTCCCCACCCAAACCAACAGATTCCTAAGAAAACCCAACATTGTAGCATTTGATTTCAAGAAATTTTTTTGTTCAAATGCTGAGAACAAAAATCAACACAAATTTAGTCAAAGACATGCAAGTAGACAATAAGGGATGCTAAAAAAGAATTTGAGAAGTACATTGCTAAAAACAAAGACCAACAACCAAAAAACAATTTATTATTAAAATCAGAAGTTGGACCTTTGGAAACAAAGGTGCGCTAAAAAAGGATAAAGCAAATGCAGAAAAGGTGCATGATTTATTTGTACAATAGCAGTGTATAATATTGTACATGGTGCAGAGAAATGGGTAGAGCAAAGCTTTTCTCCCTCTATCATAACACCAGAATACTGCAGAAACAATTGTGTCACTCATATTTCACTTCATTTCAAGCTGCTGACTCGGAAATAATTATTTTCACATTTCAGACGCATGCATGCATACTTCCTTCCCAAACTGCAGACTTTAGTTTTACTTTATCTTGTTTTCTAATGAATACTGAGGTTGAGAAAGCACATCCATAGACACAAAAGCTTTTACTACTTAAATGTGGTACATTGTTCTGGGAGCCATTTTATTCCCCCTTCCAAATGTTAATGTGTGTGTGTTTGTGTGTGTGTGTGTGATGAAGCATCAGCTCCTGCGTTATGCAGATTGGGGGGCGGGGCTGCACTCCGGCCAAGCAGGTGGGAAGGTTTGACAGTAGCCCTCCTATGGGCAGTAGCTGGCCTAGCAGCCCAAATCAGAGCGCTGTGGGGGCAAGGCTGGGCCAACTCAGGATCTGTTGGATTTTTTTCTGGATCATTTGTCAGGTGAAGAGCCCAAGCCGGGCTCCTCTGCTGCACCAGCCTGCAGCTGACAACCACCCAGAGGGGAAAACATTCCAAGAAAACCACTCCACTTTCCAGCCTGACCAAGAGAAGCTAGCAGGGCTTCACATGCAGTGGTGGCTCTGCCTCTCCAATCATCCTCTGGGCAGGGTTAGGATTGCTCTGCCCACACAAGAAAAACCAGAAAGTACAGCACAAATGCTGTAGCCAGCCAGTGTTCCTTAGCCTTGTCGGTATCATCTGCTGACATAGCAAAGGACCTTCAGCACCCAATTCTGCAGAAGACCTGCTGCAGTGGAGCTCCCTGCCCCACATCACCAGCATAATACGCCTACAACAAATCACATGGGCTTCCGTGCCAGCCCAAAGACTGTCAGCTGAGAGGCACCACATGCCAACTGGAACCTACATTGCTCTATAAACCTGTAACGTTCAAGGCAGCTTCTGAGTCTGAGCAATTTGCTTTGCTTAGTAGCTGACCTGTCCAGTACCTGATCAGCACCCTGCTTTAAACTGTGCACAGACCTGGAACACTGTTGCAACCTCTAGGCTTGGTTGTGTTTATTATGTATGCATTTGTGTACGTGTTTCCTTATTCCTCTACATAAGATAAGGAAGTGGAAAGTGACAAAATATGACGAAATGTCATCTTTATTTTTATTTCTTATATTGATATACCATCCCTCATTCGAAGATCTCAGGGCAGTTCACAAGATAAAAGCACAGAATAAAAGCACAAATAAATAGAACAAACGCAAAACAAAACAATAACCCCTCTTCCCACAAACACATTCAAAAGGCCATAAAGTATTAATCAACCAAAGGCCTGGTTGAAGAGGAACGTTTTCAGCTGGTGCCTAAAGATGTATAATGTAGGCACCATACGAACCTCCCTGAGGAGAGAAAAGGCCCATTCTCGTGTTGTTACCCTCCGGAACTCTTGCGAAGGAGGCACATGAAGAAGGGCCTCAGATGATGATCACAGAGCCCGGGGTTGGTTTATATGGGAAGAGCCGGTCCTTGAGGTCTTTTAATGTTGCCAGTAAGGAGAGATTCAAAGACATACAATCTCTGTACTTGCTTTAAGTTCAAACATTATCTAAGAAGCATTCACTGTCATAAAGTACGAACCAGGAGCCTCAGTGACAAAGAGCTGTTTTATCTTTTAATATTAAGTAAGAGACAGCTATTAAATGAACAAATTAATCTTTCCTTTCAATTAGTCATACTTTGATGTTTGGAATCCAGTATGTTCGTACAATTATACTGGATTTAGTTGCTTATAGCCGTAATAGTAAGTTTCATGTGGTTACCAGGCTCCCTTGTAACTTTCCACACCCAGTAAATTCACTGAAACGATATGCAGGAAGATTGTCTGCATTCAACATTTGAATTTCTTCTCAGAAAGGTAATGAAAGGCGAAATTCAAAATGTGCTGTGTGGATTTATAAAAAAAAACAACATTAAATATAGGCTTCATTGCTATGGGTCAGTAATCTGTGATGGAATGACTTCTCACGCGCCTTGCTTATTTACAAAATGTTATCCAAGTATCTGTTGTAAAATTTGTTGATTTCGTAAAGACCTTGGGCAGAGTCTGAGATAACATTCTGAAATCAAGCTTAGTGCCTCCTTTGTAGCACTTTTAAAATGACATTTAGAATGGAAATGAGAACCTGTCTTACTTCACAGTGCAGAAAACTCTCAAGATTCTCCTCCTTTGCCCCTTTCCTACACACTTTATAATACTTTATGGAGGGTGCACGAGTACATTGGGGTGCTTGCACAAATACAGTAGATAGTATTGCTCTGAATCTGCAGTTTTGGAAAGAAAAAGCACCTGAGTATTGGGAATGTAAGTTTATTTCTGGGCTGCCAACTGGGCCTGATAATTTATGTTTTAAAATTGGAGACCATTAAGAAGACCCTGACAGCCATTACTAGCAAAGGATGTGAAAACAGGATGCAAGGCTACATGGGCCTTTAGCCTGGTCCAGCAGGGCTCTTCTTAGGTTGTTCTGATGACCATCATCTCCTGGCTTGCTTTCCTAGCCTCAAAGAAACAACTCATATTGTTGTAAACCACTTTGAGGGTTTTTTTAAACAAGTTGTATATAAATTTTATGAAAGAAATAAAATTGCCCACATACCTTCAAGCACATTTTTTACTATTCGGTTGTCACTGCTTGAAGTCTGTCCAGGTAACAGCGGACAAAAGACAAGACAAGCTGTGACAGTTGCTTTGAAGTCAAACCAATCTAAGCAGATGCAGACACACACACACACACACACAAGCTTGCCACAGATGAGTCAGTATCCAGGCTGCGGCATCTTCATCTAACTAAACTGACCATAATTTATAATGGCTTTATTAAGCCACATTCCTCAGAATGCAGTGGGAACAAGGAAGAAATGCTGCAGTTGCTGCGACTGCCATACCTCCCAACACTGGAGTGAGGGAAATCAGGGCACAACTTCAACAGAAGCTACCCCCCCCCCCCGGGCCTGTCCCATCTCACAGACACTGCCCCACCCGCTCAGCTCCCTCCCTCTCACCTTTGCCCATCACCTTTGCCCACCTCCTCCACCTTCACTGCCACCACTACCTTTGCCACTGTGGCCTCCGCAGCCGCCACCACCACAAGTACTGCTGTTGCCGTAACCAAAGCTGCAGCCTCCACCTCCAACATACTTCCAGAATCTGGCACCACTTTCTCCAGACATCTCAAAAACCTACATAATTCCATCAGTCTCTGAGAGAAGATCAGGTCATCACAGGCTGTGGCTCATAGTGATTTGTCTTTTTACCACATATTGATCTGACCACCATACGGAAAAGGTATTAATACCCACATCCAGAGGAAGACCCGTTTCTTGGCTGAATATTAAATCCAAGATGTGCCCTGAATCCATGCATTAGAATCTATGACAGTCTCTGTAGAGAGTGTGGATGTAGATTGTAGTGGATAAGGGTGTGAACTGTGAGCAGAGAAGTCTGTGGTTCAAACCTCACCTGAGTCATGAGCTCACTAGCTAGTCTTAGTCAAGTTTCTATTTGCTTAGCTTGAGCCTGCCTTCGATATCATGGGGATAATCGTATTGGGCAACCACACAGAGCTGGTGTAAAAACAGAAGTAGTAATGCATATAATGTCCTCTGAAATGCACTACATAAATACAGAGAATACTGATATAGACTTTTGTGTGGGGGGGGGGGTTACTTCCTGTCTGAATTGCACTGTGAGCCTGTTTTGTGGGTTACATAATGAATGTTGTTGGGTTCAACTTAATATGTGTGGCTGGCCACCTGTCGTGTGTGATCTGGTTGAGATTCCTGCATTGCAGCGGGTTGGACTGGATGACCCTCGAGGTCCCTTCCAACTCTACAATTCTATGAGTGAGAATATTTAGGAAGATGCCAATTGGTGTTCCAAATTTTGGCTAATTAACCATCTGTGACAAACCCTGGAATTGGATAATACCATTTCCTTCATGTTTTTCTGCAGTTACATACAAGAAGACCTTGAAGTACAGACTGTGCTGGCTCTCAGGGTTAAAAGGAAAGTCACTCCTAGGAAAAGCCACTGTTGCGTTCCATACTCTGATATGCCAGAACAGGAAGCCCAGGGTTAACAACATAGGATCAGCAGAGACTTCAGGAATCAGTTCAAGCATGAAGTATGTTGAGCAACATTCAATGAATCAAACCAAGATACTCATGCGATTTCTAAAAGCAGACATTGTGACGTCATTCTTTAAAGGTTGTGGGTGGAGTATCTTTTTTAAAAAAACTATTTGGGGCATGAAAAAGATGTGGAAAAACAGGAAATGTGAACCCCTTCTGCTTCCCGTCTACTACTCATTTGCCTACCCAGTTTGTGCAACTGCATCTTTCCATCATCACCATCAAAGCAATTTAACAATATAATAAACAGGAAAATAATAATTAAAAGTAAAAAAATTAATGACTATTGGATACAAGCCTCCATTCTGTCCTTTGCTGCTTGTACCTTCATGTTATGACTCAGACTTCAGAGACAGTGAGTGGGTTTGACATTCTAAGCCCAGTTCACACCACCTGTAAACAAGTATTATGTGCACAGAAGACTCTGGATAGCTGTAGTAGAAGCCAACTTCAGCAGCTCCCAGCTGCCTAATCAGCAGCATCTATTTCTTCACATTTCTCCTTCTCTCAAGGAGGGTGCAAAGCAGGGCTGGTAGTTCAGAAGGTTTTCAGCCTGGAGAGAGTCCTGAGGGCCAGACAGAGGCGTGGAGGGCTGGATTCCCCCCCCCCCAGGCCTGAGGCTCCCCTCCCTGCCACAGAAGTTAGCAGATGGTCCCTCTTTCCAATGTCTTGTAATCGATTAACTCAGAGAGGTGAATACAGTTTCTATCTGTCAAACTGGAAAGCCGTAAGACAAATGGATTCAGACATGAATCTCCTGAGCTACATATGTCAGCAGAAACTCAGCTGCTTCATTATGTTCCAATGTTCCTACATGCTTTCATATAAAAACTATAATTGAGCTATGAGAAAAAGGGTTGCAAATCTGTCAAAGACAGGTGATTTACAGCATACCACCACTGAATCTGGAATTTTTAAAGAAAAACAACATACAATTTAATAGTGATTTCTTCATTGCTGTCATTAGGAAATAAGTTGTCATTAGGAAAGATCTATATTAAGTACGTGTTGAAATACAGTACACACTTTCTACCAGACTGATGGTCAATTGAATATTTTGTTTTTTACCAGTGCATTAAAATTAAATGAAAGGGAAGAAGCATACTAACACAGCAAATATTTTGGGCCAAAGGGTGTTAGGCGTGGCTGAATGAAAGTCAGTTGAAAAACACTAGCAATTTTTGTTTTTACTATTGCAGTAAAACAGGTTTTACTGTATCTGAAGCAAGCTTCGACTGAAGACTGTTATGGAACCATCTGGCCATATAAATGTTACCGAAATTAGAGCAGTAAGTTACCACTGCTGGGGCAGCATGGGATACTTTTCAGTGAAATGTGAGAAATACTTGCTCTTATCCATAACATTCATATGTTAAGGGATTAATAAATGATAGACTTACCCTGTATACCCACTATACTTTTAAAGCACATTCAAAACACATCGTCATTTGTTAAGGGCTCCTGGAAATTGTAAATTGTAACTCTGTCTGTAGTGAGGGGTAAACTACAATACCCAGAATTCTTTGAGGGAGTAAATGTGCTTTGAATGTGCTTTAAAAGAACAGTGTGTACACGGGCCTAGGCTGCAATCCTAACCCCACTTATCTGGGAGCAAGGCCCATGAATTCAATAGAACTTGCTTGTGCGTAGACACAACTAGCATTGCAACTGGATCACAGACAAGCATAAACATATTGATTCAGAAGCAAACCCCTCTGAGTTCAGTACCACTTACTCATCTGAGCAAATTTAACAGGGAATATTGAGATTATCAATCATTTAAAATGAAAGCGCTCTGTTATAGTTTATCAGCAAGAGCATAAATATATGTGTGGATCTATGTAATTAGGATTGCATCAGGGGGAGGTTGCCAGGCCCTCACGAGATCCTGACTTGTCCTTTTAAATGCTTCAAGGCAGTGGGTGAGTTTGCACCTGTTGTGCTCCTCATTCCATTCCCCCACCTGCTCACCCAACCCTTTCTGTTCCTTCACCCATCTCACTCTCTGCCTGCAAGCCAGCAAGGTACCTTTGGGAGTGACTGGATCTGTGCATATATTAACAAGTGGAATTCACAGTGGCTGCATAAGCACTTAAAAGAGACAGTCATTTGGACAAGAAACCAATGATTCTGATCTGAAAAGGCAAACCGGCACATTCATCCATACGTTACGATTTTAGCGACTCAAGGTATGGCAACAATAAATGGGGTTCTTTAGGGCAAGCCAATCATCATCAATATTTTGCAATGGAGACCTATCAAAAGTCAGCAAATTCATATTAAATGAGGGGGAAAATGTGTGAAAATACATGAATGCTACATGCAAAATGATTTGAACTAATATATACAGGTAAAGGTAAAGGGACCCCTGACCATTAGGTCCAGTCATGGCCGACTCTGGGGTTGCAGTGCTCATCTCGCTTTATTGGCCGAGGGAGCTGGCGTACAGCTTCCAGGTCATGTGGCCAGCATGGTGTAGGTAGGTGTAGACCATCTAAAATACTCAGTTACAATTTTGGGGTATATGTGTGGATACTGAATAGGATAGCCAGATGAAAAAGAGGGCAGGGCTCTGGCACCTTTAATAATTGTGAAGATATGAGGATTTCATCAACATTTAGTTTAAGCTACAATATAATAAACTTTTTTTGCTGTGAAAATGAATATATTCTCTCATATATATATATATATATATATATATATATATATACACACAATGGTACCTCAGGTTAAGTACTTAATTCGTTCTGGAGGTCTGTTCTTAACCTGAAACTGTTCTTAACCTGAAGCACCACTTTAGCTAATGGGGCCTCCTGCTGCCGCCGCGCTGCCAGAGCACGATTTCTGTTCTCATCCTGAAGCAAAGTTCTTAACCTGAGGTACTATTTCTGGGTTAGCAGAGTCTGTAACCTGAAGCGTATGTAACCCTAGGTACCACTGTAATACATTTTTTGGAACCAATATGTGAACCAAACCACAGTGATCCTTTGAAATTCATAATTATTCAATTTTGCAATGGCATTCTCCAACCAAACACTGTTTACAAAAATGAATATATTGGGAAAGGCTATTAAAGTGAACGCATTACTGGAAATATCATACAAAAGTGCATTGCAGTAGGGAGAATTGCTTGCATAAATGTAAAACCTGAACACAAAAAGGTGTTTATTGGGAGAAATGTGCACAAATGCTGCTGTATTTTCTTGAAGAATTTTTTTAATGCAAATTGCTGCAGAAATATGGAGGGCTGAATTGAAGATTGGAAAAAGAAGAAACCGAGAGAACTGAAAGTGACAGATCCATCCATTTGGGAGTAAACTGCATTTCACTTGCTGGGACTTCTGAGTTGGTAAGTATGAGATTGCTCTGTATAGCATATTTCTGAGAATGTGTAAAACAAAACAAAACTGTAATTCAGACACACTTACCTGGGCATGAATTGCTTTAAACTTAATGGCACCTACTTCTGAGTAGGCATGTAAAGGACTGCAGTGTAAGAGTATGACACAAAACTGCTACACTGATCAGGAGTACCCAAAGGCCACTGCACTAACAAGCAGTTCCACCCCCCACTATCACTGCAGGCATCAGAGCCCCAGCAAAGCCCACACAAACTTTGAAAACAGGGTAGCTTGCAACCGTGTATCCGCCAAGGCTCTAGCAACTGTTTGGAGTAGTAGTAGTTGCTCTTAACCAGAAACTGCAAGTCCCGACTGCTCCAAATCATTAAGTTGTTTACTAACTTAATGTCCTCTTGTGCAGCTAGTTCAGTAGTGTTTTCAATGCAATTAAAAATATGTGGGATCAAAGATGAAACATAATATCATTAGTAAGGATGTTTCCCACAACTGCAGCAATGATTTGTTTGTTTATTACTTTTAAAAAGCATGGACATGTAGGATCAGTTCCAGTTTCAAATAATTGACACAGTATTAACATTCCTTCCTAACTCATAGAAAATGCAGCACTTAAGCAACAATACTGCAATGTTTTTGCAACTGTGTCATAATGTGAAATGACTCTCAACAGAAGCACAACAGAAGCTCCTCGTTTTTTTAAAGCTGGAAACTGTGCCTGTGAGCTTATCTAAGTACAGTGGTACCTCGGGTTACAGACACTTCAGGTTACAGACTCTGCTAACCCAGAAATAGTACCCCGGGTTAAGAACTTTGCTTCAGGATGAGAACAGAAATCGCACGACGGCGCGACAGCAGCGGGAGGCCCCATTAGCTAAAGTGGTACCTCAGGTTAAGAACAGTTTCAGGTTAAGAACAGACCTCCGGAACAAATTGAGTTCTTAACCCGAGGTACCACTGTATGCATTTTGCTTTATAAGATTCACTTGGCGGTAGAGCCTAGGGAAGGGTTCCTAGGAACAACCTCCATCGAGAGCTAACTGTTCACACTTATCCCAGTGTGCTGATTCTTCACCCAAGTAGAGATGCCCAGGTACAGGGAAAAGAACTTGCTGCGTGTTCCTCCCTCTACTGGAAAACAAACCTTGCTGCATGCAAGGACTGGCCCATCAACCTTGCCATCTGAAAAGACCATTCTTTCATCCTAGGAAACTGCTTGGCAGGAAACGAAAATACAGAATACATTTCCCAAGCAACGTATTTTGAAATAGTTCCAGAAAAACTAACACCCCTCCTAAAATCATTGGTTTGGGAGAATGTAACTTGCCCAAAGAGCTTGCTTTTAGTGGTGGGTGTTTTAAGTTGCAACCACTTTTTAAGATCCAGTCATGTTTACAAGGCTCTCTCTTTCCCCTTTCTATACACTTGGAGTTAGACTTTCATCACTAAATCATTTAATAAGTAACTCAATCATGAGTTTAAAACATAGTTTATAATAAAAACAACAACATGAAACTTCTGTGTGGGCTTTTCTTTGAAGATAGATCTCTGTGTTTTTTCAAAGTATTATTATTGGGTGTTTCCAAACTGTTTTAAAACATTAAAACAACAGCATACTTTTGCAGTAAGGAAAGCGACAGGCAGTAGCTGATAGCTAGTCAACAGTACTCCCTTGACCTGCTGACAATTGAGTCACTGCTAACCAGGAAGGCAGTGGGGAGGTCAGTGTGGTGCAAACACACCAACAGGAGCACCAGGCTGGCTCTGTCAGTGCATTTGCACCATGCCAATCTCTCTACCACCTCATTCCTCTCCTTCCCAATAAGTCAGAAGGTCACGTTAATGCCACTGCCCGGCCATGCTGTCCATTATTGGTGACTAAAAAATGCACTGGAAATTGTGGGGCCATAGTTTGACACAAGGCTGTGTATCCCTCAGAATGAATGCTCAGTAACAGCTGATGTCACAATTTCCTCACTATCATTGGAATGGATGTTAAATAAACAGGTCATCTGGAAGTGACCATGGTCATTAAACTTAAAGAGAGCAATACTACGTATGATTGCTAAAGTGTCCCAATGCATTCAACAGGACTTACATTCTAGTACAGTGGTACCTCGGGTTAAGTACTTAATTCGTTCCGGAGGTCCGTACTTAACCTGAAACTGTTCTTAACCTAAGCACCACTTTAGCTAATGGGGCCTCCTGCTGCTGCCGCGCTGCCGGAGCACAATTTCTTTTCTCATCCTGAAGCAATGTTCTTAACCCGAAGCTCTATTTCTGGGTTAGCTGAAACTGTAACCTGAAGCGTATGTAACTTGAGGTACCACTGTAAATGTGTTCAGGTTTGCAACCTTGCTGGAGTATCTATAGTAAATTTTCACTAGCAGTTTCAGACTGAATCAGACATGGGCTAGTACTTTTATTCTCATTCCCACCAACAAAGAAATTGTGGATTAATCTATACTAAGCATGCAGATCCTGTGACTCTCTGAATACTGGTAGACTTCAGGTCCCATCAGTCCCAGCCAGCATGGCTAATTGTCAGGCATGGTGGCAGATGTAATCCCACATGATATTGAATTTTAAATTGTTGTAATCTGCTCTGGGTGAAGGGTGGATAATAAATTGAAACAACAACATCTGGTTCCCCACCACTGATCTGAACATGATACTTTGTGTTACGCTTGAATGTCTAAACAAGTGGGGGCCATTATTCTACAGCACTGAGCCTTTGATGGAGGAGAAATAGGGAGGGAAATACAAAGCGGAAGTTATTTAATATGAATATGTTTTTACATACCAAAGAACTGTTCGACTGAACACAATAACATTTATTTTTAATAGTCATAGAACTTGGTCAACTAGTTTTTACAATGTGGGAGGACATGTGGAAGTGACAGAAACACCCTGACACCTGGTGGTGACAAGGTATGGTTGCAACAGTGTAATATTTTAAGATAGGAAATCTGGAAGGGCCTTTCTAATGGGCATTCATGATTCATTGTGCTCATGTTGGTATTGCAGCTGCCACACATAATCCTACTTTCACTACCTTTTGTGCCTGGAAATGTTTTGAGACTGCTCCATTTCCAACCTGTGCATATACCATAACTTCAAAATGGATGGCCACCTGTCATGGATGCTTTAGCAGGGATGCCTGCATTGCAGGGGTTTGGACTAGATGACCCTTGGGGTCCCTTCCAACTCTACAATTCTATGATTCCTTCTGAAATCCTGAAACTTTTATACAACGAATGGTGATTTATTTTTGTCCTGCTTTTGCTGCACTATAGCCACTCCAGACAGCAATAATGTGGAAGCATTGCAGAAAAAACAAAAGCACCACCAACACACTATCATTGCAAAATAAATCTTCCACCACTGCACTATTATTGTGTCAAGACATTATTACAGAAAACAGCCACAAAAATCCCAATCTGGAAAGGCCCTACTTCTGCAACATTGTATCAGTATACTGAAGAAAGTGCTACCTGCTTTTTCTAAAATGAGGTTGGTCCCTAAATTCATGCAATAGTGAATATTCAAATTAGTACAAGGTTACTATGGGTATAAAAAACCCTGAACAATATTTTTACTACTTTTAGTTTGTATTTATTTGCAGAACGTTTGAATTTTGATGAAGATGGCGTTGCAATTGCAGGGCTTTTCTCAAAATATTGCTAAGTCAAAAAGCCACGAAAGGTGGCTTCAATCTTTGTGATACTTATTTGTTTTATAAACATCTATACTGCCTTTCAAGAATACAATTCTTCCCATAAAATGTGACAATAAAAGGCAACAGGTAACATTTAAAAACAGCTCAATAAAACAATCATATCATTAAAGCTAACGTTCTAGCATAAAAAATGCAGCATAATACACCAGCCACAATTAGTTTCTCTAAGCCAAAGTAAATACAGTGGTGCCTCGCAAGACGAAAAGAATCCGTTCTGTGATTCTCTTCGTCTAGCGGTTTTTTCGTCTTGCAAAGCAAGCCCATTGACGGATTAGCGGATTAGCGCTACTAGCGGCTTATCTGCTGATCGGATCAGCTGATAAGCGGCTTAGCGGCTTAGAAAAAGGGGGGGAGGGGAAAAAATCAGCAGGAACTCGCAAGACATTGTCGTCTTGCGAAGCAAGCCCATAGGAGATTCGTTTTGCGAGGCACCTCCAAAACGGAAAACTCTTTCATCTACCGAGTTTTCCGTCTTGCGAGGCATTCGTCTTGCGGGGCACCACTGTACAATACAATAAAAGGTTTTAAGTTATTACAACTATAACTTTTTTTCTGTGTTTATACTTTCATGGATATGGTTCCCCAGAGATAGTGTTGGGGGTGGGGGGAGCTCAGTACTGTAATGATCTTTTGAAACCCTATGAAAAATTGCAATACAGTCCTTTTAACTGAGTTCTGCCCAGGTTCTAGAAATGCTGTTTGCTGCCCAGTTAGGACATTACGTGGCCCAGATTCTTTTTATTTATTTAAATGGAATAATAAAATCTCTAGCAGTTCTGGAGAAATAAGGGGGAATATGTTGACTAGGAGGGCTGCCAGGCTTAAGGATGTGCTGCCCAAAGGGCCATCCAGGAACCCCCATTCTGCCATGGCAGCTCCGCCACTGCTTCTGCCCCACTTTCTCCTTGAGCCAGTGGCGTTGCAAGGGGGGCAGGGGGTGGTGCGCCCTGGGTGCCATGTCTGGGGGGGTGACAAGAAGGCACCCTGTGGGGTGCTTGCTCCGCCGCCCCCAGGCATGGTGGCACAAGCAGCCATTGTGTCGCTGCAGCCGCATGTAGAGGATCCTTTGTTCACGGCTGCAGCTGCAAGCAGAGGATCTCGCCACCATCTGAACGGTGTTTGAGCAGCGCTGGCGGCAAACTGCTACATACAACGCATGCATGGTCCCACACGCATGCGATGTATGTAGCGACGCTGCACACGCGCTGTACATAGCAGTTTGCTGCCAGCACCGCCTGAGCACTGTAGGGTTGGCAGTGGGATCCCTCCGTCACCGCTACGGCCATATTCAGAGGATCCCACTGCCACCACTGCAGCCACGAGCAGAGGATCCCGCCACCGTCCATACGGTGTTCGGGTGGCGCCGGCAGAAAACTGCTATGTACAACACATGCGCGGTGTCGCTCGCATGCGCTGTACGTAGCAGCACGTGTGCGCAGCTGGCGGTTTCCCCCACCCCAGGTGTCGGTTAGCCTTTGTTCGCCCTTGCCTAGAGCCAGCATGGCCTCACCCAGCTTTCTCCCCCTCCCCTGCCTACCTGGTCTCTCTGTGCCTGCCTGCTACCATAAGCTTAATGGGCAACAGTAAGGAAAATTTCCTTTTAGGTTCTCTCCCAAACCACCTATTTATTGAGCATTCGTCCAGTTTTGCTTGTGGAATGCTTGTACAGGTGTTAGATTATATCTCTGTGGGGTTTTTTTACTAAGCATTTGTTCTGGTTTATGGAGTGGTTCTACAATAATGAGCATTCGTCCTGATTTGCTTGCTAGGTGTTTATACCCCCCCCCTTGTCAATTGACACTTTCCTAACTGCATAAAATGTGCTTCTTTTTAAAAAGTAGATTTGATGCGCCTGGGCGACAGAACAGTTTAATCCACTTTAATTGCACAAGCTTAAATTACCTGGTATGCACTGACAGTCATTCGGGATGAGCTCCTTTCCTCATGTTGTGCTGGATAACATGCTAAGTGAAGTGCCGGGTGGTGCTGGCTCAACCATGGCTTTGCTGAGTCTGCTGTAGCATGACTGAACAATAATTTAAAAAGACCAAACGAGATGCTCTGGTGACTGGTGTCAGCCTTAGCACACCCATACCAGGTGCTAATCCTGCACCTGTTTTCTGACATGCTGCTGCCCGTCACCATCTGCCACAGGCTCCGGCCTGTTTGGGGCTCTTGCAGGCTGCTGCCCTCCTTGTCAGCTGTGGCAAAGTTTGCTTTGTTTATTTGCTTTGCTCTTTAATTTTGATTTGGCGAGATTTAGCAAAGAGGTGTGGAACACTTTGGTTCTGTCTTCAAAATATGACTCTATGTGTTATTAGCTCAGTGTTCTGCATACTCATAGAGGCTATAATTTGAGGAGAAAGAAACAGAAAGATTTTGTCTTACTTACTTCAGGCCTTGTACATATCAGGGAGGCATTCAAGCAAACATACAGATCTACACAACCAACTAGGGCATATGATAACTCATCAAACATCACACCTCTCTGACTGGTTGCTAAGCAGCACTTCCACCCACCTCTCTCGTGGCTTTCACGTATTGGACTTTAGCACTTAAAGAATTAACATTCAAGCTACAAACTGAATGATCCCCCCGTACCAACACTTTGGCACTCTCTCTCCCTCTTCCCCCCTGCTTGGCCCTTTCTCTGCACTCTCTTTTTCTTTCCCTTCTCTCCAAATAGCTAATCTATCAGCACAATTGATTTTCCTTCAATTATTAAATGGAACACTTAAGTTCTAAAATGAGGAGCCATGGGACTTCTTTGGAAGCCACAGCCATGACCTGAGAGCCTTTCATCTCATCCCATTTGTGTGGTGACTTGGTGTGATGACACACTGGTGAGAGAAATCTGTGCCTGATCAAATACACTATTTTCTTTCTAATCACATGCTACCTAGGACCTGAACCTCAGCACTGAGAGTAAGTTCTCTGGGACCAAGCCCTAGTTGGAGTGTAGCTCAAGGGCATCAAGGCAATCTTGACCTGAACCTGGAATATACCTGAGCACCAATGCTGGAGCCATTTATAGCTGTTTCCTCTTCAAGCACCTTTCTACACCGCATCTCATCTCTGCTTCTAATAAGCAGTGTTGTGCATTGTAGAGGCTGATTTAGCATGAGGGTGGAAGAGTGTGGTAGCTGGGCGCTGATGGATAGGTGGCCCACTCTTTTGGTGGAACATAGGACTTTGCAACTATGATTTTCAGCATTGTGCCATACAAAATAGGCCTGCCTCAAGGTTCAATTTGTACAAGCGCTTGTCACAATACCCATTCATTTCAATGGGATGCAATAGCTTGGATTCCAAGATAACTTAATTTTCCTCATGGAATTAAAGTTTCTTGTCACATCCTCCCTGTTGAAGCTATGTGAAAAGTCTCTCTGCAAAGTCAGGAGACCCACCCAACCAACCAACCTGCCAGACAGCCTCTTTGGGGGGGAAGGAATGTAAAATTATCACTGAACTTTTTGTAGGATCCAAGCCAGAGTACCTAGCCCTTATTTTCATGTTGCTGCTGTCCACAGATATAGACACATTGGATACATAGACTAATGGGTTATTTCCAGCCTCATTTTGGCATTGACTTCTATGCTGCAATCCTACCTAATCTTCAGTTTGAAGATCTAAAGCAACTTCTGGTCTCTGCTGTGGCATACTGTTATTTTCAGTGCATTCCCATCTTTTAGATGGCTCCCTTTTATTTACTCGGCCTACCTGCTATAGTATAATTGAGCTTATGCCTCATTTATTGTATTTGGAACCAGTCTGTCCAGTTTTCAAATGAATTTAGTTCCACCCAAGCTTCACAGAACCTCACCTTGAGTTTATAATTATATCTGGCATGTTCAAAGCAATGCAAATATCCTTCTATTGGAATCACATATGGGTAAAAGTACATACTTGTTGTTGCAAAAATGCTGGAGGTGACATTCTTCCAATGGTCTTTTTATCTCCTCAGAAGATCTATTAGATTGGCTCTCCAAGCTTTGCAGTATCTGTCGACATGAATTATGCTTTCAAACAATACTAATACAACTGTTAGCCTGGCATGGTATAGAAGTCAATAAAAAATAATGTCAATGAAAAATCTAAATTAAATAAGAGAATCTGGCTGTGTCAACTAATTTTATCCATTGAAGTAAAGTATTCCTACTCAACTGGCTTGTGCTCAACAAGTAGATATTTAACACTCCCAATGTAGGCAAGAAGGGGGGGGGAGTTTTGGCTGTGGCAGGAAGGCAATTATTTTTATACGAATGAACACTATTTGTTTGAACTTACTGAAACCTTACACAGAATCTATTGGCCCAGTTTAAGAATGGCTAAATAATAAAGAGCTGAGATTGGTCCCTTCCAATTCTACAATCCTATGACTTTATGATTGTGTGCAGAAGTTTAAGGATTTCTCCCTTGAAAAACACTTTTCACCTGTATGCCCATCACCAGCGCATCATCAATTGCCCACTACAGATCACCCTCAGTGCATATGGCTCTCAATACACACGGTTGCCCACCTTTGTGTTAAAGTTACACAGGCTGTGGACAGTTTGGAGTTGGCGCCAACACTAGAAGCAAGGCCTAGCAGAAGCAACCCTGTATTTATGCTAAACTGCGGTTCTTCATAATAGCCGCCATTTCGTTGGCAATGCGGAGTCCTTCACTCTCTTGGAATCTACCGTCCCCTGCAGGGAGAACTCGGCAAAAGCAAGCAGCCCATCCGACGCGCGCCTTTGCGTGACGCCATTTGCCGAAGCCTCAAGAGAGGAGCCGTTGGCTGTCGTCACTTCCGGTTCGCCAAGCAGCTGAAATAGGCGAGAGCGTCGGGCTGCCCTGAAACTTTGCGTCCTTCCGCCCTCCCTTCCTCTCGTCGCAGAAAGACCAAGAGAGAAAGGCGGAGGGGGTAGAGGAGAGAAGACGGAGTGGGCGGTGCCTGAGCCTCGCGAGCCCCGGCTTTAGCGCGAGCGGAGCACTTTGGAGGGGGGGCAGCAGGAGGAGGAGGAGGAGGCCGGCTCAGTGGGCGGAGCCGAGCCTGCGCAGTGTTGACTTGTGCTCGAGCGAGCTTCGCACTCAGGGGGTGGCCCGGCCAAGGAAAGAAAGAAACTGCCAGGTAACGGCATCTTCCGTTGTCCCCTCCCCCATCAGGGAGGAGGGGGCGGCGGCGACGTAGAAAGGAGTTGGCTGGTGGGGAAGCTTGTTTGTTGGGTGATACGACGCGGGAGCGGAGACTGGACGGGGCAGGAGAGGCTGCCGCCCCGCCCTTGTGACCCCTTCCTCTGCCTGAGGGGGGTGGAGGAGAGGGGACATCATCTGGGGCACAGATTTATTCCTCCACACGCCTCGTAAACCTCTTCACACGTACACACGTGAGCCTGGGTGTATGTAGAGTGTTCTCAAGGCACCCGATAGCGCTGAGGGTAGGCTTGGGAGGATTCATTTCACCACCAGAAACCATATATATTCGTTGCAGCGCGGGAAAGGGCTGTCTCCCCCCTCAGGTCCTACTTACGAGTTTCCGATAGGCATTTGCTTGATCCCTCTGTGAGAAAGGGGTGCTGGGCGAGGTGGGCCGCTAGCCTGATCCAGCAGGGCAAGGGGCATAGTTCTTCGCTGTGCCACAAGGTTTGTATGCGGAAGGTTGCAGGTCGAGTCCCCAGGTAGGACTCCTCTGTCTGGAACCCCCAGAGAAGTCTGTACAATCAACATGTACAGTACTGAACTAGGAGGACCAATGTTCAGACTCTGTCTCTTTGTTCTGTAAATACATCAGGAACATGAAATCAGCGAGGCAATAAAACCTTTAGGCATACCAAGGTGTGCAGAATAGAAAATAATCACATGGTGATAAAAGCAACTGTTAAAATACTGTAAATCTAAAAACTTAGCAGGATTAAAAAAAGTTTCTGCCTGGTGCCAAAAGGACAGCAGTGTATTTGTCAGGTGAGCCTTGGAAAGTAATTATGTGAACCGGATGTCACCACTAAGAAGACACTCTCCCTGTTTGCTACTCACTATCAGAGAGGTTTCTTCTCAGTAACTGGCCCTAGTTAATTCAAAATACAGCTGCTAGGCTGCTAACTGTTTTGTAAGTAGTTAAAGACAGTCCCACATACAATACATTACAGCAATCAAACAGATGTCACAAACAATAATGTTTTAGAGCAGGCTTCCTCAACCTCGGCCCTCCAGATGTTTTTGGCCTATAACTCCCATGATCCCTAGCTAGCAGGACCAGTGGTCAAGGATGCTGGGAATTGTAGTCTCAAAATATCTGGAGGGCCGAGGTTGAGGAAGCCTGTTTTAGAGC
The DNA here is from genome assembly GCF_965112155.1 of Podarcis liolepis. Classification (NCBI taxonomy): domain Eukaryota; kingdom Metazoa; phylum Chordata; class Lepidosauria; order Squamata; family Lacertidae; genus Podarcis; species Podarcis liolepis. Next base: position 51,452,375 of record NC_139557.1, on the reverse strand, counting down.
TAAACTGTAATTAAGTTAGCAAGTCGTTGAGATACGACATTCACGTAAGATGTGAAATTGCAGTGAATATATGTTTCATTAAAATCGACCTATTTGCCAGAGTTTTGGAGAATAGACATGTCTCACCAATTTCTAGGAATTGAATTATGGCATTAGAGATATGTCTTAGGTAAATTGGTAGAGATATTAAAACTAATGTGCAAGAGCAAGGTTGAAACATGGCTTCTTCAAAGGGAAGTTCTTTGCAAACTTTGATATCAAGAATATTAGTAACCATATAGATAAGGGTTATATAGTAAATTCCATATACCTGAACTTCCAAAAAGCTTTTGACAAAGTCTGTTACCAAAGGCTCATGAGTACGCTTCACTATCAGTAATCGAAAGTTTATTGATGTAACTTGCAAGCCACTCTCGGTTGAAAACCGACTTGATTGTATTACACCTATAGGAATAACTTTCAAAACACCTCTCATTGTTAATACATATTCACTAGGGCCTGTGCCAGTGATTCAAGAAAAAAACAACCCTATCATGATTTTTCTCCCATGCTGTTTCTCCCCAAAGGTGCCATTTGCTGTAGTACCACCTTTGAGGACAAATATCAGCATTGAAGGGCAGAATTTTCAGCAGCAAAGTGATGTAGAGGGTCAAAACCCATCCCTGCCTGTGCACTATGATCCTAATCTGGATCAAGTCCTTCACAGCTCCTACTTCTGAACAACAGCAAAAGAACCTAGGAGAAAAAAATTCTCACATTTATTAAGCATTTTTGTATTTGGGGACAGGTGTTTAATGTACTGGGGTACAAAATTTTGTCTAGCTTTCTTCAGCCAACCATTTCTCTGTAGATTAAAAGAAGAAATGCCCTTGTTATCATGTGTTGTGGAAGTACACTAAAGGGATAATATGATTCATGTGCATCTAAAAGCTGACTATTTTTATATTTTGTAGTGGTTTTTCTGGGGGAATAATTTAGCCTACATGTGCTTCTGTACTTCTTGGAAGAATGACAGATGACAAAGATGTACTTAGAGATGTTTGGTTTGGGCGAATACCAACTTGTTTTACCCTATATCAGGATGAGATTACCGAAAGGGAAGCTGAACCTTACTATGTAAGTATTATAAACACATGTAGAACCATCATTTTGATGTTTAGTATTTGACTATACTTGAGGAACATACAGTGTTTCATCATCTTCTTGATGCTGGAAAAAATGATAGAAAGAAAGATAATGCTTATTAAACAAAGAACTGTTAAGGGAACTTCTTCCAGCTTTTCCATTACAGAAAATTCTTTGTGACTGGATGAATTTCCATGCTGTTATTAACTTTGTAAAATTATTTGGATGTTTTGGAAATCTTAACATTTGAAATTTACAGCCTTAGTGCCCATTAAAAAAACATTGCTTTTCCATGTGTTTGAGGAATTCTAGCCTAGATGCTGCTATGCCATAATCTGCTGCTGCTGCATTAGATTGATTCAACTTCTGTTCCCAAGAAATAGCAGCAGCCTGAAAAAACAAGGGTGAAATATTTTCCCTAAGACTTCCAAATACTCAGTAGGGAAACAAAGTCCTAAGCATCCTGTTTAGAAGAAACTTCACTCTTTAAGCACAGTGTGCTTTAATTTTCTTGAGGGTTAATTGTCATTGCAAGTAGTTTTCTCCTGTTTGGGCACAGTCCCATTTGTCCATATGAGGAATATGTTTATTATGCTAAAATATCATTTCTCTATGAGACCCAAGATTCTCTCTGAAGCCTTATTTAAATGGAACTTGTGAAGAAGCAGTGTTTTGCGGAATATACCTTGACCACTTTTCAAACTGCAGTCCTTAGCACACTTACTTGAATAAAAGTCCCTTTGAACTTAGTAGAACATAACTTGCATATCAACAGCCCAGTACTATTTATGTTATAAGTACTGCTCATGTGACTGAAAAGCAAGTAATATTTTTAATGTAACTTTTACATGTGATTCTTTTCATAAAGATGTGCTGTTTACCTTTCCTTTCAGCTGCTTTTACCCAGAATAAGTTACTTGACACTGGTAACGGACAAAGTGAAAAAACATTTTCAGAAGGTTATGAGACAAGAGGATATTGTAGAAATATGGTTCGAATATGAAGGCACACCACTAAAATGGTAAGTTATTTAACTTTTTGAGTATTTTACAGTGTTAACATCTATATTTCCTGACTGCATATTGTTCTTGGGAAGCCTAATCAAATTGAAGTTGCCCTATCAAAATCTAAGATTGTGGGCAACCTTTTTAAAAAAGATATTAATTCCTCAGTGACGTCAATATACCAAATAACATTCTATTTTGCACAATTAGGATTAAAGTGCTTTCCCTCTTGCTTTCTCAGTGCCTGCACAGAGTTCCAATTGTGAGCCATTCTGTCTCTGCAAGTACAAAAATGATGGTGATCTCTTAGTTTCAGATGTGTCCAACATGAAACATGGTCTCGGAGAATTGCATAAGCTTGAGAACTAGGGTTCTCCTTTCCATTAAATCAACTTTCAGTTTACAGGTGTAGAGCTGCTATGGCCTTGTGCAGACATAATTTGCTCACTGCTGAAATCAGGAGTGAACTATGAGGATTAAAAGTTCCATGCCACCTTTGGAGCTCACATTTCATGGACCTGCCTTAATTGGGCATAAGTGTTGGTATTAACAGTTGAATTGCATGCTGTGTTCCATCCTCACCCCAATTTTATTTTATATAATTTTTTTAAAAAGGCTTTATTGGTTTTTCTAATGGCACTCCACTTTACAGAAATCCCAGGGTATACAGTGAACATACAGCATAAGAATACACAGCAGTTTACAATACTAAAGAGGCAACAGCTTCTGTCCGCTATATGTCTGCACAGCCTGGAAAGGCCTGATAATGTATTTAAGTCTGTTTGTTAGAACTGTTGCAAACAACGTATAGTTGCAAGTAATGTTCAGTGGTACCTCAGAAGTCGAATAGAATCTGTTCCGGAAGTTTGTTCGACTTCCAAAATGTTCGGAAACCTAGGCTCGGCTTCCGATTGACTGCAGGAAGCTCCTGCAGTCAATCGGAAGTTGTGTAAGCTGTGTCGGACATTCGGTTTCCAAAGAACATTTGGAAACTGGAAAACTCACTTCCGGGTTTGCGGCATTCGGGAGCCAAAACGTTAGACTCGCAAGGCGTTCGGGATCCAAGGTATGACTGTATAGTCACTATTAACAGAAAGTTAGATCTAGACAAGTCCATCTTCAACAGCCCTTATTAGGTTTCAATAATACAATACAATAATTAGGGTTAAGTTAAGTGTTGGTGGAGATGTTAACTGCAAAGTCAAGGGTTCCTGCATACTAAGATTCGAAACTGTCTTAGTTACACAAATGCTTGCATAGTCCCAAGCAGCTTGGTACATCCCACCCCAATTTACATTCTTCTGAAGTAGAGATCTGTTACCCACCTTAATTACATTTGAGGCCTTCATACAGTGACATCAATTATAAATAAGCAATACAATTGGTTGGCCCTAATTAGGATTTTTAAACTAGAAGATACTGATAATAGTTAGTGCACATAATGGGTTCCAATGTGCCCAGGCTTTTGAGTGAGGTTCATTGTGTTACTTTCATGAATATGTGATTGTTAGTTAGTGATATCTTCTAAAATCATGACCATAAGTTTAAACATCAGAATTCTGCTAACTAAAATACAGTACTTGAAAATAATCATTGATTGGTTTCTCTTTAAAATGGACATAGCCTTAACCTACAAGCGTGTTAATAGCTCTTGATAATTCGAATTCAAAACTTCCCCCAATAGTTCTGTGATATTTGAATTCTTTTAAGTTTGATCATACATGGTATTTACAAAGCAATGACATAGCATTCAAGCTGATGTTCTTAAATTAATATTTGTCCACAAATTGGTTTTTGTATAAAAAAGTTGGAAAATTTTAAAATTAATTATGATAGTGTATTTAGTTGTATCACTTTTCGAGTTTTTGAATCCTCAAGCAGATGTTCTGCAACTGCACACCACATGCATATTAGAGGTGCCTATTTTTATTTTTGCATTAGGAACTTCCGTGGTTGAGGAAATCAAGCTTAAACATCTTCCATAACAAACTGTTATTCTCAGCAACTCATGGAGAGTTTGTGGTTGCTTGACACCCTCTCTTCCTTTTGCCTCAGGGAGAAAGTTTATTACATTTTTCTTCCTCTTGGCTCAAATTCTAGTTTAGCATATCTGGTTCATAAAGCACATTCTTTAAAAGCTAAAAGACACTCTTCAGTGTTCTATTTTACATTTAATATCATGAAGTGCCTGCAAACTTACAACAATGATATGGCTTATTTATCTTTATCCTTCCTTCCCCATGTCTCAGCCACCTACATATGGCTTGAAGGCTAAAATTAAAAACTGATGGTTCAATGATCCTGTAATAGTTTTTTTATATGTCTTGCACAAAATAAAAACCATTTAACCATTTTCCCCAAAGCCCAGTTTTCAAAATAAAACACATGGTCTGTGAGGGCCATTTAGTATCTGAGAGGGTGCGGAAAGGAGGAGCAGGTTTGCCTTTGTTTGCAACAGTGTTCCTAGGCTGTGCCATTTATTCCTATGGGTAATGAACCACCCACATCAAAGAAGTGTTTCAGTTTAAAGCATTGTAGATTTAAACAGGGAAAACAGGTAGAGAAAAATGGGACTCCATGTCGCCATCTGGTGGCACAATGTTATAACACATATAAATCACTTTTTCTTTACCAGTCTAGCTGAGTCCCTAGATAAAACATATGAAATGGAGAGTGATATCCTTTCTCATTAGCTCTAAAATTAATGGTGTGGTTATAGGTCTTAAGGGCTTATCTGCAATATTTAAAGCCAGGAATGTTGTTAATTGTGTTAATTTCAGTATCCCGAAGATATGGGAACTAAAATCCCACAAAGGTCTTGTAACATGTTTTGAAAGACTAACATATATTGTGGCATTTTTACTTTAAGCTGTACAAAATCAGTTATTCTTTGAAAAGCTGAAAGAGGGTTTGCTTGGAGGTTGTTTTGCTAACTTCGGTTAATGCTGCTACTTTTCTGGAATTTGAAAATATGTACAGTGAGATCCTCTGCATGCCCACTCAAGGTAATTCCTATTGAATTCAGTGTGGCTTACAGATAATTAGATATAGGATTTCAGCCAAAGTGACATGCTACTTCCCAGGCTCTGAAAAGAGGGCTCTAATAGATCTTTTTTTAAACACTGTGATGAAAGAGCAACTAGTAGTAATCATGGGTATTACAAATTTCTGTATCTAGTGGCCTCAGCAGTTTACTTAAAAGTTACTGCATAATGCTTACCTAACCAGCAGATGGTGCTAAGTAACTACATATTGCAGCTTCGCACATATCTTGGCTTGTCCTGTCCTTCCATTCATAGATAATAAAGCAAGTAAAAACTATGAACTGTTTTGCTAGCCTGCAGTCATTAAAGGGAACTTGTGCAGTAAAATTAATATTCACACCCAGCTTTGGAATCAAATTCTAACCGGCATTTTGTTGCAGTTAACTGTCAGCCACCACTTTAGACATTTACTTTAACCCCTTGTAACTGGCTTGTGTGGGAGAATCATGGTTCTATTTATGGCCTATGTGTGGAGTCTGACAGTGTTTGGAAAGATTATATGAAGTTCGTACTCTTGTAATAGTCTCAAAATCCTCTGCAATCTCTATGAAACATCTGACAAAACACATGCTTACTGACAGAGTTATATTATTGCAAAGTTGCAAGTGAGTGTGAAATTTTCTCACCACTATCATATAAATATTATATTGTCTTATAATTTTGTACAACTATTTATCCTTTCTTTGCAGGGGGCATTTACTCATCATGGGCTGCTCAGACTTAATGTTGTAACATTTGCTGAGATACTTGTAAGCAGAATAAAAGTTAGATGATTGAAGAGGTGAAAAAAGACTGTTACTATAGAAAGCATTTCAAATAGTATGTGGTTCATACTTTCAGAGAGCCCCTGTCCCCACTTTGAAACTACTTACTACTTTCAGTTTCTGTCAGCAACAGCCTTGAAATTTGACAAGAGCTACCAAACTGTCAGAACATGAGTTTAGACATGTGTTGGGATTTTTATTTGACCAGTTTCTGAATATATTAAGGAAAAATAAATCATCTGTAAAGTGGGCCTTTTCAGAAGAGTGGTCATGTTAATGTGATGCAGCAGAAGTAACCTGAGAAATAGGTCAGGTTCAGACAGTACAGTCTTACTGCATAAATGTATGCAGAATGAGAATGGTAAAACTTTCACAACAATAATCAGTGATAGCACATCACCTTGCTGTTAACTTGGATTAAGAACGCTGCAAACCCAGAAGTAGGTGTTTTGGTTTGTGAACTTTGTCTTGGAAGCAGAACATGTTTCGCTTCCTGTTGAGTGTGTTCCATTTGTAAATTGAGTCCCCCACTGCTATGGGAAAGCACACCTTGGTTTAAGAATGCTTTGGTTTAAGAATGGACTTCTGGAACGGATTAAGTTCGTAAACCAAGGTACCACTGTAGTAGGAGAAAGCCATTGTCTCTGTTAATAATTGAATTTCTTGATAAGTTGTAATTCAGCAGTTTCACACTTGAGTTTTCTTTAAAGTTCCTTTGTTAAAGGTTGGCACCTTAAGGTTAATAACGGCATTCTGCTAAACTGAAATGTTCTTCTGGTTTCTGGTTAATCCCTTTGCTGATGTCAGGATGCTGGAAGATAGCACATATATTGGAAGATGAATGGGTGAATGACACCTTGGTGTTGTGGCTGATATTATTAGGTCCTGAAATGCTGTTGTTTGAGTGGATATGGGAAGAGATTCAGCATCTGGGTTTGTTACAGAGTATGGTCTGTTAGGGTTTCCTGGAGTTCCTTGTGAAGAGCTGTTTAGGGTAGGGGCTGTCTGTAAGAAAGTACTGGTCTACCATTCAAGGCTTTGAGAAGAAAGCATTATTGCCCAGCATGAGCTATAGTTCTTTGATACATTGGAGTGATTTCAACTAGGAGCTGGAAGTGGTGACAAGTGGTTTGTCAGTTTCTCTTCTACATCTGCCCTATAGTAGAAGATTCCTGGATGCTGGTCTAGTCCTGATCTGTGTATTCATTTCTTTGGGTGTTCAGTTCTTTGAGTGTCGATACTGTAGCCTAAAAATCCTTAAGCAGGTCAGTATAGAAACATCAGAATCACAGGGACCTGGCTATATATAGTGGATTTTGTAATGTGTTCTATCTGAAAGCAAGATGCATGTAGATATGTGTTGATATGGTGGTGCTTACATTTCACCATGTAGTGCACAGTAGTGTCCAGAAAGTGAATGTACTGTATGGATTGTTCTAGGCTCAGGTGAAGGTGTGGTGAAAGTTGTTGATCTGAAGACTGACTAATTTAGAAAGAACCCTGCTTCAACAAGGCCTTAAAATTAGAGGGATTATTAATTCGTGTACGTAGAGGATTCTAGCTTTTGCTAAAAATGTATGTTTGTTTGTCTTCTATAAATCTGTATTTATAAATCCAGCATTACCACCTGCATAAGTGAAAACTTGTAAGGGGACTTGCTGGGATTTGAGTGGTAGCAATATTTTCAGAAGATTAGGAGTAAGGAAATAAAGAGTACAAATGAGAAGAACTCTAGGTAGTGGCTTTGATCCGCCTACTGCTTATCTATATTTCTCTTACATTAGCTCATGGAAGACTGAGTCCAATAAGACAGAAACAACCAAATCAGTACTGGTTGTGTTTTACCAAAAATCAGCAGAGCAAATTTGTGGAGTGATTTCTGACTAAATGATGCTGAAAAGCTAATGGTGGGTCTGTTTCCACCATGGCTGGAGTAGTAATACTCTGTTTTCCTATCTATTCATAGCTGATTCGGCATTACAGCACTCATCTGTATCTGGTGGCAATTTAATAGTGAAATATAAATATATTCCACTTACCTGATTATAATAGCTGAGAGAGCTTGATGCTACTGCTTCAAAAGTCCTGAAGTTTTATTGAGTAGTAAAATATGTTAATCTAGCTGCTCACTACAGTGGAAACCATTTCTATAAAATACATACATTGGCATTGCTACAGAAATGGAAAAAAATGCTCACACAACCCAAGTAGCATAAGGGGACTTGCAAGATGGTTCAGCCAGTGGTGCAGCCATAACTGCTACTTAGAGACAGGCCCCACTGTGGTATATAGACAGTTCTCTGCTACGGGGGAGTTGTTATGACATAGGCTAGATGGAACTACATTAGAGGCTGCCATGGGCTGTTGCTTCCACTGATTTTTCTTGCACCCCTGTCCAGCGAGATTTCTTTTCACTGGCAAAGGGTGTGATCCTTATTGTGATGGAAACTAGCTGCATTTGTCTAAAACCTCAATGGAGAGCTGGTTATTTCTGAGGTGGAGGAGCATCCATGTGCACACACTTGCATATATAATTCCCTTTGTGAAATGGAGTCATGTGGACATCTTCAAATCCTCTCTTATCTCACACCTCCCTTTTATCTTGCTGAATAGCTGCTGTTAGTAAGTTTAAATGTCTGTTATTCTAACAGATTGTATTAGGAAAGCAGGGGTGATCATTCAGTGATTCCAAAGTATTTAATTTATGTTTCCTGTAAGCATGATGTCATAATTAACTCTGATTGCTTTGTTCCTGTGTCATTCCCACGTCAGCTA